>NC_140584.1:895790501-896390501 GCF_964204655.1 Triturus cristatus | reverse complement strand
ACTCTTTGGACAAGTCCTAGAGGAAACGGTTAGGAGATGTATGAAAGTTTGTTGACTCTTGAGAAATAGACACTCTTTACTGTTCTGTGGTTAGCGAAGCAGACAATGGAGATGTTTTTATGTTGTAACTAATAGATTTTGTAGAAATTTTGACACGAAGTCTACTGAGAGATTTTGTAAAGGAGGGGTAGACGAGTGACAGAAGACAGGAGACAAGCGACTGCAGCGACTGTTGACGTCAGAAAGACTGCGCTCTGATTGGATAGTGGATCAGAATAGGGTTTGCGCTAGGATTGGTGCGTTAGTGTGAGTCGCGCAAGGATTGGAAGAGCTATTTAGTGACGTAGGCGCTCCAGGATTGGTGCGTTAGTGTGAGTCGCGCTGTTATTGGTTGAAAATTTGTATTGTATATTTATAATACGAGAAAGAGTAGAGAGTTTTGGTAAGCGCTAAAATGTATTACCAAGAAGAGAAAAAGAAGAAAACGTTCTTTGGAAAAATTTAAAAGTGGTTTAATAAGGATAAAGATGTTAAGACAAGAGAGGGTGAGTTGCTACCTCCAACGAAAACACCTGCATCCTTCATGGCTGCGAAATATGGGTTTCATACCTGTATATGGTTGGAGAATTGGGTTAGGTACACTAAAGAAGATGGTGTTCTAGCATTTCCAGAACATGGTTCATTTAATCTGGCCGTGTTGAGAAATTTACGGGAAAAGATGTTATGTCTAGACCCGAAACCAAGACCTACACAGTTTGAGGCTTTAGTGGAATGGGAAGAAGAAGTTCATGAGCGAGAAAAACAGAGGTCTGGAGGGTACTATAGGTATATGTTTGGGAGGAGACATGATCGTGAGACTCATCATGATCGAATGAAAAGGTGGCGAGATGCTAGTATGTCAGAGGGATTATATCCGATGAGAACAGTTGAAGGAGGAGCAGAAAGGGTTCCTGAGTCAGAAATGAGAAGATATGGAGAATATGAGGATGAGGTCTTGAATGACATGATTTACAAGAGACCACCTCCATATAGACCAGAACCAGATGAGAGTACACCAGTTGTTTCTCCGATAAGAGATACAGTTTGTATTATTGAGACAGAAAAAGTGACACCTGAATCTAGAGGTAATAATTCTTTCAGGGAGAGAGAGAATCGAAGTAGTGATGAAAATACCAGACAATTAGCCAGAACCACAACAGAGCTGACTGAGAAAATTAGGGAGTTAACGAAGAATCTGGAAGCTGTTACGGTGCCTGTAACTATAGGTCCGGTTATTCCTATGTTTGATAAACAGAGGACAGATGAAAATGGACTGGTGGTTCCATATGTTGGGAATAATTTGACAAATTCAGTTGGTCCTTCAGGAGATTCAAGTAAAAGAACAGAAAGAAGTGACCTGAGACGATCCAGACATGACATATGTAGTGAAATACTGGATGCTAGTGAACCTAGTTGTTCAGGGATGCCGATTTTAGAACCGCAAAAGAGAGTGGTTCCAGTGAGAAAAACTGCTGAAATAACGGTTGATGATTTGAATGATTGGATGAAGGTTCTTCAGAAAAAGGATAAAGACTCACAAGCAATTGATGTGGTTAAGTTACGGGTAGAATTAGAAGAGCTTGTTACAGGAACAGTTCCAACAGAAATTTTGAAGAGTCATCATGATGGTGAGCTAATGTTCATGTGTAAAAACATCACCTGGAGAGCAAGGAATACACATGACAGGCTAAGAGCGATAGCAAATGAACAGGGAGTTGACATTGATAAAGTGAAGGCTTTACAAAAAACCTACAGGATGGATTTTACGGAGAAGGATATAGAAAATTTGAATGCTACTGGTAGAACAGGACAGATTAAGGAAATGGTAGCATTATTGCGAAGATGGGGTGATGTAGAAAAGTGGAAGGATAGGTGGTATAAGAAAAGAGAGGAATCTGAAGATAGAACAACTTATTCAGCATTTCCAGTGAGAGAAAAAGAGAAACTAGTGGATAATTATCCTATGAGAGAAATACCTGGAGGAGGATATGTACATGTTCCATGGACTAGACAGGATATTTTATCATTTACGAATGATTTCCCTCGATTGAGAGAAAAGCCCGTCGAGTGGTATAGGCAGGTAGATAGGTTTGTGAAATTGTCAAAAGTGCTGTGGGTTGACCTGAATAGTCTGTTTGATATAATTGTTCCAGCAGACTTGTGGACTGAGTGTAAAATAGTTGTGAGTTGGCCTACTGAGGAATATCCAAGAGATCCAAGAACAGGGGCACCAGATCCAGAGGTAATGAGAAAATATGATCAGGTGATGGTATACCTGAAGAGTAAAGTACCTGCAAAAGAGACAGACTGGGTTAAAATAGATCGAACACAACAGGAAGCGAAAGAATCAGTTCATGCTTTTTACGAGAGGCTGATACTGGCATTTAAACAATTCAGTGGAGATGAACACCTGGGTGACAAAGATTTGAGTCATTTTGTATACAGATTTGTATATGGCCGTAGACCTGAAATTTGTGAGAGAATTCGTGAGCACACAGTGGATCGGCAGAGTAAGAAAGTAGATGAGATCCTGAGGCATGCAAAATACTTCAGTGATGAAATTGAAGCAAAACAAAGAAAGCTGAAAGAGAAAGCAATGTGGGCACAAGTGAAAGTTGCGGAAAGACAGGAAGCACAGTTAGTGGAACAAGCGAATAATCCAGGAAACAATGCAGGGAATAGACCTAGATATGCAGGGAAAGGAAAGGGAAGTCTTGAGGAAGCGAAAAAAAAGTTTCCTTGTCACAACTGTGGCCAATTGGGGCATTGGAGATCGGAATGTCCTAATCCACCATTAGTAAGTAATGAAAATAAACCCTTAAATCAACAGGTGCAGAACGAAGGAAATAATCAACAGCAGCAACAACAGAAAGTTGTGAGACAGCAGAGTCAAGAGCCAAAACCGCCCTTGCCGCAGAATAGAGGGTTACAAAAGTATAATCAGGATTCAGGATTCTACAATGATGAGCAGGTAAACAAACCAAGACGTTCTAACAAAGTACAACAGTACTTGTTAAAGAGTGAGGGGAGTGAGTCTGAGGGTGATTATTGACGGTGCCGAAGAGAGGAGGAAGAGTGCATACTTGGTGCAACTCTAGAAATAGACCAGGCAGGACCATTTGTGGATGGGAAAATAAATGAGGAGAGTGTTACTTTTTTGGTAGACACAGGTGCGACAAGATCAACTGTCAGGTCAACAGATGTTAGAAATCTTCCTCTCTCGGATGAAGCAATCCAAGTAGTTGGTGTAGCCAATACACAAATCAGAACACGTCTTACTGAACCAGTGAGAGTACAGATAGGGAAATTTTCAGATATGCACAGATTTATTGTCTGTGACACGAGTCCAGTGAACTTGTTAGGTAGGGACTTGTTATGCAAAATGAACTGTACCATTTTTTGTACACCGGATGGAATAGCTTTTGAGACACCAGATGAGGATGTTTTGTACCGAGTGACTCTAGAGAATAGAGAAAGTGAGTTAATTGGTGCATTTGCTGTGTTTGATCCGGAGGATTTGCCTCGAGAACTAAGAGACACAGTGAAAAGGAAAGTTTGGGATTTTACTGGAGAGGATGTGGGATTGATGAATAATGTAGATCCAGTGAAAATTGCAGTGAAAGAGGGAATCACATATCCTAACATTCCTCAGTACAAAATGACACCAGAAATAATTGAAGGAATAACTCCTATAATTGAGAAAATGATTCAGCAAGGAGTCCTGAGAGAACTACTGAGTAGTCGGTGTAATTCACCGATAATGGGACTAAAAAAGCCCAATGGGAAATTTAGGATCGTACAGGATCTGAGGAAAATTAATCAAATTGTGGTGGCATGTTGTCCTATTGTGCCAAATCCATCAGTGATCCTGTATCAAATTCCACATGATGCTGAGTGGTATACAGTGATTGATTTGTGTCATGCGTTCTTTTCAATTCTATTGCATCATAATAGCCAGCCGATTTTTGCATTTAGGTTTGGCCAGCGTATTTTAGCATGGTGTCGTATCCCACAGGGGTATACGGAGAGTCCTTCGATATTCAATCAGTTATTGAAGAAATCGTTGGAAAGTTTGATCATGCCCGAGAGTTCAGTGCTAGTGCAGTATATTGATGACCTACTGGTGGCATCAAAGACACGTGAAGCTTGTGAAGTAGATACCATAGCTTTACTGAATCATCTGGCAGATGGAGGGTTAAAGGTATCTCCAGCCAAATTGCAATTTTGCAGGAAAGAGGTGCATTATCTTGGACACAATATTGAAAAGGGTCTGAGAAAAGTGACTGATGACAGGATCAGAATAATCAGAGAAATGAAAGCTCCAAAAACCCAGAGAGAAGTGAGAATGTTCCTGGGTATGGTGGGTTATTGTCGTCAGTGGATAGTTAATTTTTCACTGATAGCAAAGCCATTGATTAGACTGACAAAAAGTGAAATGACAGATCCATTGGATCTAGATGCAGAACAAATGGCAGCATTTGAAGAGCTCAAAAATAAAATGTGTGAGGCTCCAGCCTTGGGTATGCCTGACTATGAGAAAGAATTTGAGTTGTACTGCAGTGAGAGGAATGGATGTGCACTTTCAGTGTTAATTCAGAAGCATGGATTACTGAGAAGGCCTATTGCGTACTTCTCATCGACACTTGACCCTGTAGCTGTGGGTTTACCAAGTTGTCTGAAATCTGTGGCAGCAACATGCAGAAGCCTGGAACAGAGTGAGGGAATCATAATGGGATATCCTGTAAGGGTATTCGTACCTCACAATGTGGCAATTCTTTTGACAAGAAGCAGAACTCAGTACATGTCACATAGTCGGTTGACTAAATATGAAAAAGTGATTCTGGGAGCATCAAATGTGACTCTTGAGAGATGTGTAAATGTGAATCCAGCGACACTTTTGCCAGATATTGAAAATGTGGGTGTGAAGATGGAAGATGATCATGATTGTTTGGATGTGCTTGATTACTGTACAAAACCGAGACCAGACATAAGGGATCTACCCTTGGATGAGAGTGATCATGTGTTGTTTGTGGATGGATCATGCCTGAGAAATGATAATGGTGTGCTATGCGCAGCATATGCGGTATGCAAAGTTTCAGAGGTCATGGAAGCATCACCATTGAAAGGAGTGAAATCTGCGCAAGTTGCTGAATTGGTGGCATTGACAAAAGCTTGCGAAATTGGGAAAGATTTGAGGACAACTGTAATGACTGATAGTCAGTATGGATTTGGAGTGGTACATGATTTTGGCCAGCTTTGGCTACAAAGAGGTTTCTTGACATCGGGTGGAACTCCGATAAAGAATGCTGAAATGATTGGTAAATTGCTTGAGGCGATACAGCTGCCTAAGGAGTTAGCAGTTGTAAAATGTGCTGCCCATGGACAAGGAGAGGATTTTATAACGGTCGGAAACCGTTATGCAAACGATGTTGCGCAATACTGTGCCAAGACAAATCAGTCCATCAATCGGGACAGAGAGGGGGAAATGTCTTTACTCTCTGTGATGTTTACTAATGTCTTAGAGACATGGGATGAAGTGAAACAGTTGCAAGATGAGGCAGGTGAGGAAGAGAAAAAAGATTGGATTAAGGCAGGATGTGCTCCAAGAGAAACAGACCATGTTTGGGTCTACAGAGATGGCAGACCAGTAATGCCCAACTCCATCTTGTCGTCAATGGCAAGGATGTATCATGGCCAGGGACATTTGGGGAGGGATGCGATGGTTAGGTCGTTCAAGCAGACCTGGTACAATGCAAAGTTCAGGACAATTGCAGAAAGCATCTGTCAAAGGTGTTTAGTTTGTCAGCAATTTAACACTGGAAAAAAGACAGTGGTGAGTCTGGGGACAATAGGCAGAGAAGGAGGTCCTTTTACAAGAATGCAGATTGATTTCATTGAAATGCCCCAAGTAAACAGACTGAGGTATGTTCTAGTGGTAGTCTGTTTGTTTTCAAGGTGGGTGGAAGCTTACCCGACTAGAAGAAATGATGGATTAACAGTGGCAAAGTTACTGTTAAGGGAGTTGATTCCTAGGTACGGGTTTCCAGTAACAGTTGAGTCTGATAGAGGTGGACACTTTCAAAATGAGCTTATGGGTTTGATTTGTGAAGCATTGAAAATACAGCAGAAGCTACATTGTGCATACCGACCAGAGGCTTCTGGTGTGGTTGAGCAGATTAATGGCACAATCAAGAATAGGATTGGAAAAATGTGCTTAGCCACTGGCATGAAATGGCCAGACGTTTTACCTCTAGTTCTGATGACTATGAGATCTACTCCAGATAGAACTACTGGTTTGAGACCGCACGAAATAATCATGGGACGTGCAATGCGCCATGCATTCGTGCCTGTCAATAAATTGGTGACAATAACTGATGACATGATTTTGGATTACTGTAAAGGCCTGGCTGACGCAGTTCATTCTGTGTTTCACCAGGTTGGAGAAGAAGCTACCACACTTGAGAAGAAGCAAGCCCATGATCTGAGTCCAGGAGACTGGGTGAGGATTAAGGTACACAGAAGAAGAAATTGCTTGATTCCAAGGTGGGGAAGGCCGAGACAAGTTATTCTGACTACGACGACTGCAGTAAAGTGTGCTGGAGTGAAGCACTGGGTACATGCAAGTCATACTCTGAGAGTTCCAAACCCAAAAGAAGGGACTGGTAAAGAGTATTTTGAAGAGTCAGATTCCAGTGATGATGAAGATACAGAATCAGTGAGGAAAGAAGCAGAAAAAGCTTCGAATGAATCACTGCGAGTATCAGAGAGAAGATCAGATTCTGTAAGAGAGCCTGAAGTTTCAAACAGCAGTGAAGGAAAAAGAAAAGAAAAGAGAAATCACACAGAGACTACTCCTGAATCAGAAGAGGAGGAGATTGAAGAACCACTTGAGATTATACTTGAAGAAGCAGGGTCAGAAGAAGATAGAGAGGGACAGATTGCGGAAGACCCCCGAGGAGGTGTAGGGAACATTCATGACGAGCTAGGTGAAGGGACAAGTAGACAGCAAGAAGATTGCGTGTCGGAGACCCGAGGAGGGACAGGAGTAGGGAAGTCTCAAATAGTGGTGAAGAAATCTGTGGAGAAAAAGAAAACTGCTATAAAACGAAAACAGAAGGCACTTGAGACAGAATTGGATGATGAGAATGAACAAACAGAGGGTCGAGTTCTGAGAAAGAGAACTTGGATTGGAGAAAGAAGCAATAAAGAAATAAAGCCAAAAAAGGTGATAAAAGGAGATCGTTGGCCTAACAACAGAGTTAAGAGGCTGAGATACAGAATAATAAGAGCAAACACATCGAAAGCTGAACAAGTGAATGAAGTATCGAGTCAAAGTTCAAAAGCTGAAGGAGAAGAATCAAAGGAATCAAAAGAACCAGTAGAAATAAAAAGAGTAAGAAGACCCAACCAAAAGTACAGATCACCGGAATGGTCTTATGTGGCACTGTCTGAAGAAGGAAAAGAAGAAACAGTGACTCAAGATAATCCGGAAGAGATCTTGAGAGAAGTGGTTGAGGAAGATACTGGTGAAATCCTGAGAGTACTCTTGACTGATATTGGAGAAGAGTCAGATACTGAGGATTTTGATGTTGGAGATCTAATACAATTTGATGTTGAAGAAATTGAAGTGAAGAATGACAAGTATCCAAACTGAATAAAAGAAAGATTCACTTGGATTGAGTGAACGAGAAGATCTTTTGGAGAAACTGGAGGAGAAAAGAGTTTGAAACAATCGTTGAAGAATTTGAAAGTTCCTATTTCAGTAGTGGAGTAGTAGAGGTTAAAGCAAAATAGTAAAATGGCTAACATAGAGAATAATCAGAATAGATGTGCCTTCTTTAAGAGGTGGTGTAGGATGTGCTGCTGCTGTACTGGATTATTAATGCTTCTATGGGGTGTTTTAATTTTGTTAGTTACTTTTAAAGTTGAATTTGAGATGCATACAGAAAATGTGACAAATATAGAGAAGAATTCACAAAAAGTAGTTCCGATTAGAATAAGTAATACTTACATACATAAAGATAGGTCAATTAATAATTTTTCTAGTAATGTTTTTTCAAAATTGTTATATGAATATGTGAAAACAATGGAAGTAAGGGATTGCTACGTTTGTATGCAATTACCTGCATCCGTTTCAGAGGGTGTTACTTATCACCATTTACCAGCTACATATGGTATTTCTTGTAGTATTTTAAGTAGTGTTTTTTATTTGTTAGGGAAAGTAGATTATAAGATGTCTAACAGAGATAGTATTTTTGGACATTTGCCAATGAACAAAGAGCTGAATCCAGCTAAAGAAGCTAACACTTTTGGTGAGATTTTTATTGAAGAAAAAGGATTAACATTAGATTACATTTTTAAGAATAATTTAACTTGCAGTCTGAAAGGAGAAGAGAAAGCTTTCCTGGATATGGTAGAGGAAAGGAGATTGAACATGCATGAGAAAGCGGGAAAATATAAAGTGAGTGAGACAATTTGGGACATTGAGATGGGAAAAGAGTTAAAAAATGGGGCTAGTCCAACTTTAGCTCTAGATGCGTCGCAAAAGGGTAAACTTTGCATTACGAGAAGGAAATCCCAATATGATACATATTTTGTTGGGACTAGTGAGTGCCATGATACATACTTCATTGCAACAGGTTGGGGTTTCAGAGGTGGAGAAGATACAATTTTTCCAGGAGTGTACTATGTTTGTGGGAACAAGGCTTATTACAAGTTGCCTGACCATTGGTATGGCACGTGTTATGTGGGCCTGGTTTTTCCGAAAAATTTTCATATAGATAAGATAAGAGATGTAGAAGATATTAACTTACTAATGCGTTTTAAGAGAGAAACTTGGTCTGAAATTGTAGGTGACATTTTTAGGGTTTTGATTCCAGCAGTGGGAATTTCTTTAAATGCTTATGGAATTCGGAAACTGTCCACAGTGGTTGATCGCTTATCGACAAATACCGCAGGAGGGTTTCTTTTGGTGAATACGGAATTAAGTGCCGTACGTGCCATGTCTATGCAAAATCGACTTGCCCTTGATATTCTATTGGCCAAGGAGGGTGGAGTCTGTGGAATGCTGAAAGTTCAACATTGTTGCACTTACATTCCAGACGAAAGTAAAGACCTGAAGGTCTATATCAAAAATATTACTGATTTGCATGAAGAATTAGTACCATTTGAAGCTGAGAGTTTATGGACTAAAATAGCTAATAAAATGATAGCTGTTAAGGATTTTATTACAAAAATAGGTAGTACTATTATAGGTAGAATATTGTTCCCTTTAACTTGTATAATTGTTGCTTTATTGATACTGAGATTAGTGTGTGTGTGTTGTAAAAACAGGGGAGGGAAATTGGATAAAGAAAAGAAAAACAAGAGGTTGAAAAGAGAACCGCAAGAAATTGAATTAGAAGAATTGAGGGAGAGTGTTTATTTAGAGACAAAGAGGGATGATGAAAGAGTGACTGGTGTGTAATGATGTATGAGGAGAAAAAGACATTTCCGATTTCTCCTAAAATGGGATGATGAAAGAGTGACTGGTGTGTAATGATGTATGAGGAGAAAAAGACATTTCCGATTTCTCCTAAAATGGGACTAAATTTTCACGAATTTTTTTTTTGGGTTTATTTGGTGATAAAATCACCAAAGGGGGGATTGCTGGAGCGGAGTTTTCAGTTTGAAAATTCAGTGGCTTTTGAAGCTCTGGCATGTCTATTCGTTGTACTAATTTATTAATAATTAATAATTAATTATTTGTCTTGTGCAAGAGTGTTTATATTAATCAATCCGTTTGTCTTAACAAGAGAGAGAGTTACACGAGGGTACGCATAAACGTGCTGATTAATTATAATGTGCGTGTTTTCATGTTTAAACGTTGTTATGTGCTGTTTATTTTTGAGCACAAAACGCTTTCCGAATTAATGCTTTTCTATGTTGCAAGAGCTAGATAAATACATACACATAAGGGTATTAGTGGGGTTAACACTGGTTAATCACTATGCTGTAGTAACGATTGTTTTTGTCTCTTTAATTAAGATGGTCTATTGAGGCCTATGATGGCCTAGAAAAGATGGCCGATTTGTAAGCCTGGCTGTGATTTATAATATGAAAACTGTGACGAGGGAGACCCCTGCTGGAAATGGTCCTGAAGCTAACTGACCATGGTCTTTGCTTGCTTGTTTGAAAACTTTCCATGAGGACAGCAGCAGTTTTGGGAGATCTCCAAGTGAAATGAAAATGTCCTTGGCAGCCTTGGGAAACAAAGGAGCCTTAGAGAAAAACTCTGAACTGTGGCTCGATTGCCGAGGAGAAGTAGAACTAACAAGATACATTTTTTATTTCTTGGTTCCTGTTCCGTAGTCTTATTTTGTGAACTTTTCCTGAGCGGAGATTTTCAAATGTAGCGATGTTACATCCTTTCCTTCTCGCTCTGCTCAGCAGGTCCGGCGGACATTACAGCTTTTTCTATGTTTCCAATGTATCTTTCCATTGTTTAAGACACTATAAAAAATGTTAGCCTAGAGAGGGTTTTTTTTGCCACTTGCCATTTTGCCTTTGCCGCGTACCGAATCTGCGTTGCTGAGGATCGATGCTGAAGGGACTTCGTCTTGAGAGACATTTACCGAGAGACTTGTCCTGACCCGTTCTGACATTTAGCTAGAATAGGTAACTATGAGAAAATGATTTACTCTGATTGATTTCCTTTGACTAATTTTAGATAAAGCAATATAATTTTAAACATGGTGTTGGATATTCTTTCTTGTCAATTATTGGGTTTACATTTTTGATCATTGCTGTATATGTTGTATAGATTATGTTTAAGGACAGTCACAAAAACCAGGTCTTATCGACCTCGATATAGATGCAGGGTGATTAGGAGTTTTCTTTCCACAGGTTTATTGCTGGTAGAGTATTTGAGCGTATGTTAGTGTAGTGAAATGGGCCCTAGCGTATGATGTATGCATGTGCGTGTAACTGTGAGATTACTCTATCCGTGGTAGTGGGAATATTAAACACACCCTGATCTCTATCAGCTACACCCCCAGATTCTCAACATATCTTCTCCCATGAAACTCTGAAATGAATTCAATCTTGTAATAAGATTTTGAGAGAAGCATTACCATTGTCTGGCAGGAAATATTCATCCAGACACCTGAATCTAGCAGGAAGACATGTTAACTTCACACATCATGATGGTATGGAGAGATTTCAATATTAAACCTCAGCCCCAGATGAGAGACAAGTAGGTATTTAAATATGAAACTGCATGGGGTATCCCATTTCCACTCATCAGGAATGGAAAACAAGGCAAAACGTTTGACATTATGCTGACCGCCAAAGCCCTACGACCACTCAACGTGCGATCCTCATCTGACACACCTGCAAAAACTACCTGTACATACAGCAATCTGGAGAGATTGATTGACTAAATACTTATCAATTTAGAGTCTTAGCATTTGGTATCAGACATGAAAATAGAACCAAGAATTCAAAGTGACCACGACCCACTAATGGCGAAAATATGGCTCCCTGCTTGTCAAACTCGCGGGCAGAAAACACAGTGCAATTTCGAGCCTGCCAACTTGGCCCTTAAGCCAAATAGGAAAAACGTAATTTGGAAAAGCAAGCTTCCTAGGAAAAACAAGCAGGAAGCCAGTAATCAATGGACCAATTAACACCAAGAACTAGTTAAACTGAAGGTGAAAGTACACAGAGGTGCTATTCGGAGCAACTCAATAATGCCTCAGCCTGGTATCCTGGTCTGATATAGAACAACAAAGGTGGAATAGTTTGACGCCGAATGTTTGAAACTTAAATGTGCCCTTCTGAATGCCTTAAGAGTAAGGCATAGTAAACCCGTCATGCGGGGTTCACCTCAGGCTCCAGAGGAACCGGTATACTCATACGCAAAAGCTGCCCATAAATAATGTACCAAACATGGGTGAACACACAGGGCAGATTCGCAGAGGTGGCTGGACCAGTGCTTAATTTGAGCCGGTGCTTTTCGGTGCTGAGCACTGGCACTTAACTGGTTTCCGGTGCTCGGCACCAAATTGTCCACACCACACTTAGGGCAGTCTGTTACAAGGTGGCGCTGCTCATGTAATTTAGAGATGAGCAGTATAACAGTTGTTTAGGAAAATAATATACATAAAAAAAATTGCTAATACCCGCCTCCCAAGCTATTCCTTTAGCTTTGGGGACCTGGAATAATTGGAAATGTCGCATTTACATACGAGAGAGATGGCTAGTAGTAGTTTTGGCAACAATGACAAGGGTGATGGGACGTGCAAGCTGCAGTGGCTTCCTGGTCAGAGCCCTGGCACCTAATATTTTACAAATTAAGCACTGGGCTGGACTATGGGAGGGGAAACCAATTAACGTGCTGTCAGTGTATGTTGCCCCAGCTATGCAAAAAACGACATTTGCGGATATCAGCAAGTTCATTCTAGATCTCCCCTCAGGGATCCTCCTGATAGGAGGCGACCTAAATATGACAGTAAATGGGTAAATAGACCGATCCCCCCCCTACCCCCCCCAAAGAACCCGCACGAGTGATCAAAACTAGCAGACTTCCTCTTGGCCCTTGGCCTCGTAGATATATGGAGGCACGTCAGCCCACTAGTGCGCCAGTACACATGCCACTCGGGAGCCCATGACTGTCAATCATGTATAGATTACCTACTGACACTCGCAAACGACGTCCATTACTTTACAGAGGCAAAGTGTTTGGTGAGGGGTATTTCCGATCATTCCCCAATCCTTGCCAAGATTGTTTTGGATTCCTCGCCCAGACAGACAACTCTCACGATTAATCTGTGGTACCTGAAAGTCCCAGATGTAAGAAAAGAGCTAATGAAAGACACAGACCTATACTTTAGCGAAAATGTTGATACAGTAGATTCGTCACAATCTCTGTGGGAGGCATTCAAAGCTGTGATCAAAGGCCGGGCACTCACACTAATGGTCGGACACAACAGAGAACTGAAGGTAAGGATAGAAATGCTGGAAAGGGAAATTGTGAAAGAAGAAGCAAGGATGACAGACACAGTTGACGAATCTGCTAGACATGCCCTTAACACTAAGAGGCTAGATTATGTGCAGTTGTTAGCGGGCAGCCAGATCCAAACAAAAGGCTGTACAACACAAAATATATGAAATGGGATACAGGGCAGGCAAATTATTGGCCTGGTTGGAGAGGTGGGATCAGGCCCATCGCTGGGTACCGCTCCTGAGGGGAGCCCAGGGAACGGCATTAAGGGATCACAGGTGATAGCGGAGCCATTTAAATCCTATTTTGCCAAATTATACATGCCCGCTACCACAACTGCCGCCGAATCTTGAGACTTACTGGCTGATATTCCATTGGTCTCCCAATCCCCCAAAGAGTGGGAATCTCTAGAGGGGGACCTCACTGAAGAGGAATTACTAGTAGCAATACAAAGCGTACAATCCGGGAAGGCCATGGGGCCCAATGGCATGCCAAAAGAATTTTTTAAGATAACTGCTTCCAAGATAACACCCTTCCTCCGTAACATTAACTTGGAAAGCTGCCAGAAGGAATCCCTCCCGAGCAACTAGCCTTGATAGTCGTGATACACAAACAAGACTAACCGGTGGAGGAATGCAGTTCCTATCGGCCCATTTCATTGCTAAATGCGTAAGCTAAAATTCTGGCCAAAGTATTGGTCAATCGATTGACCCCCATCATCAACAAAATATTGCACCCGGATCAGTCAGGCTTCATGTCTGAGTGAAACAATGCCCTCAATCTTCGCCATCTCCAGGGGGTGTTAGGAAGAATAGGTACAATCCAAGAAGATGCGGCTATCTTGTCCCTTGACACACGAATGGCATTTGACACTATAGATTGGCCTTATTCGTTTGCTGTCCTGGAGCGAATGGGATTCGGCCCCACCTACATAAAGTGGATCAGACTTCTTTATGCAGAACGTAGGGCACAAGTAACAGTCAACTGCCACACATCTCGGCAATTCCAACTGGGGAGGGGAACTTAACAGGGCTGCCCCCTATTGCCACTAATATTTGCCTTGATGTTGGAACCTTAAGCGACATGGTTGAAAATGGGCTGAACAATACAAAGACAAAATATCCCTGTATGCAGACGATATATTGTTATACGCTGCAGCCCCGACAGCTGCGATTTATAGGATCCTCCATATATGCTCTATTTTCAGTAAACACTCAGGCTACACCATAAATCCACACTATATACTATCCATAGTCCAAAGCCAAAAATGCCAAAAGATTGTGAAGCTACTGTGGCGATTGGGGGATTCCGTTATTTGGGGATCTTCATAACGCCCGACCCACTTCTATTTTTTAATACCAACCTCCAGGGCTTGCTGATCCGTTTACATAATGTACGACACTGGCAAACTCTTCCTCTAACCCTTCTTGAGCGAGTGGCCTTGTTCTAAAATTCTGGCTTTGCCCCGCTTCCTGTATGTTTTGCAGAATACTCCTTTCAAAGACCCAGACTCATACTTCATCAACATCGACAGTGCGGAGGGCGTGGCTTCGACGCGCTGCAGGATGGCCGCCTGTTGAAGGAGCCCTGCAGGCTAGGCTCTGCGATCCTGAAATTACCATCGTGTAAACCGGCACCCGATAACTGGAAATGGTGATACCATCTACTGAGTCCGCCTAGACTGCGCTGTTGTGATCTCCCCTTGCATTAGACTGCGAAAACACTGACATCTTAGCAATGGTGGGACGTGACCAAGACCAAGCCGGAAAATGGCCGCAGTACTCTTTACGGCCTCTATGCAGATGAGGCCTGATGCGGTTGGCATCGGATCCAGCTGTGCCTATTAGTACTGAGGAGAACCCGGGACTGCTGGCGGGGAGCCGCGGGGGCGCGCTGCACCTATCTATGCCTCCTGGTGGCAGGTTTGGGCGCACACTGCAGACCTACGCATTTGAGGCCTGATGGCGCAACCGGGAGATAGTCGCTGTGGACCTGCGGCGACGATCGTACTGGAGGACTGAGGTTGATTGCTCTGTTGCCAGATCAGGGCGGAGACAACTACTGGAGGCGCTGTCCATGGGGCGCTATGAGGATATGAGGTGAGTGGGTCTGGGTCCGTTTCTCGGGCTGAGCTGGGTCGGTTAGCACTGCGTGGCCTATGCCCTGTCGGGTTTCTCTAAACCTGTGGGGCCGTGGTGTGGTGGCTTGGGCTGGCTGGTCCTTGCCTGGGGGCCGGGCTCCTACCTGCTCCTTCCATCTGGGGCGCTACGCTCTGGGTCAGACGGAGTGTGAGGGAGGTTGTGCAGAGGTGGTACACGGGCGCCACCTGGTTTTCCCCATGTAAGCTACTTGGGGAGTTGCTTTGGTGTTGCGCTGCCTCACCGGGCCTTCCTCCCTGCGCTCCGCTGCTCGGATTTAGCATTCTGTTCCCCTGCCTGGAGACGGAGGAGACGATCCTCTTCATCTGTCCAGCCTCCACATGACTGCAGCTTTTGCAACAGGCTTGCACATAGAAACTGTGCGTCCCCCCCGCACCTGCCCCTGGCCTGACAATCTGGCCCTGCTTCACTGAGGGCAGTTCCTTGTTTGTATCTGAAAACTTGAATTGCCTAATATTGGTGGTGGAGCCCTGCTGTGTGATTCTGGTGCTGCGGTCTTGTATCGTCATTGCCCAATATTGGGTGGATCTGGGCCCTCTGTGACCTCTTACTGCAAGCCACCCCAAATAACAATACAATTGCTTCAGAGGTATTGGCCATCGGGCTAAGTCAGCTGCTGTGCCACCAGTCTATTAGGGGGGATCAGAGAGGTGTAACTACTGCTTTAACTGCTGCTGGTGGCACTCTGCCTTAACGGAATTACCGGCCAAAGCTGGGATTGGTGTCATGCACGATGTTGCGGATAGCGGAATTGTGATCTACCAGTCTGTTGGGTGCTGTGGCCTCTGTCACTACTGTACCAGGAACATGGGAAGACAGACCCTAAACAACCTAAAATCCCATTTGAAAGTAAGCGCCAAACAAGTACCATGGAGTCGTCCGCGGAGTTGAGTGCTGCTCGGGGCCCTCCTGACACTGCGGACAGTTCAGAGGAAGACATGCACTCTATTTTGCTAAAGGTGCGCTCAAGTCTTAAACCATCGATGGCAAGATCAATGCTCTTGAGACAGTCAAAAAACGGGTGGACGCCCACGAAACTCGCCTTGATGTTCTGGAGAATAGATTGTCCGACACTCAAGACTTCCATTCTGAATCCAGAACTCAGATCCTTTGCATGGAGAAAGTACTTGCGGTGATAAGGGCAAAGAATGAAGACTTAGAGGCGTGTTCCCGACGGAACAACCTCCGAATTCTTGGCCTTCCGGAATCGACAGCCATCTCTAAAATGGAAACCTTTATTGACAATCTACTACGAGAGCTGTTTGGTTCGGCTCTCTCTCCGGTCATGATTGTGGAGCGGGCCCACCGCTCCCTTGGTCACAGACTGGTGCCAGGTGTGTCACCTCGCCCGATCATTGCACGCCTTTGAAAATTATGCGGACAGAGAAGCTATCCTTAAGGAGGCTAGGACCAGGAGCCCCATAATACATCAGGGTAACACACTATCCTTTTTTCCGGACTATACCCCTGCTGTGCAGGCTGCACAAAGGAAGTTTATGCCAGCAAAAAGACTCCTACAGTCCTCATCCATACGGTATGCCGTGCTATACCCTGCGAAGTTGAAAATTACCCATGATGGTCAGGCGCACTTCTTTACAGACGCTAAGTCAGGCCTGAAATTTACGAAACACATTTGCCCGCGTAAATCTCCTCAGGGTCCTTCACAAAGCTCCACTTTGTCAACGAACCTCAGTGACAATGATTGATAATTGTTAATGTTAAAGTCCTTGCTGCTTATTATTCATAGGTGTAGCCTAATTGATTAAAATGGCTTAGATCACTACGTGTGTGCCCGCAGTCTTGCCCAGGAATAGATGGACCGTATATGAGTGAATGTTAGGCAATTTGCCTGCATTATTAGATTTCACATGGCTGGTTTTAGTTTCATGTTCTATAAGCCTGGCCACCCTGCCATTAGGCAGGTGTTCGCCGTTGTTCCCAGCCCCCACAGGGAGATCTCCCATGTGTTCAAACTTAAAGTTGGGGTTTGGAGTAAATCGAAGGAGGGGGTGGGGTTATATTCTCGACCTGATTGGGAGGTTGAAGTGGGTGGGGAGTCGCTCACGGGGTTCCAGATACTAGAGACAGCCAGCATTTGTTTATACTATTGTTGTATATTTGACATATCATTTGCTGTTTCTGCATTGTGAAGACACTATTTGTTACAGCAAGATGATATTGCTCTTACAGTTTATGTATGACTTTTCTTCTCAAGGTGGTGCATGGAGTTCCCCTCTTAGTATTATACTGTTTGGCGCCGCTTCTATTGTTTTAGTATGACAGAAACCAGGTTCCTTACGTGGAACGTGAGGGGACTCAACGATTTTAAGAAGGCAAGGTTGGTTCATGCATAGCTACGTAGGGATCGCATAGATATATGTTTTTTACAGGAGACACATTTGCAGTACAGCACTGATCCCAAACTGACGCATAGATTTTAGGTGGAAGCACATTCGGCAACCTTTTCTAATTATGCCAGGGGCGTCTCAATATTGATCAGGAGAGGTTTGGCCTGGGTAACAACGCATGCACTGGTGGATCCTGAGGGGCACTATGTTATAGTCACTGGATGCTTGTTGTCCACAAGGGTCACTGTGGTGGCCATATATGGCCCTAACACTGATGACCCTCAATTTGTTCTTAAGGTGTGGGCCAGGATTGTAGCAATGGGGGGAAACACGGTGATCTGGGGTGGAGATTTTAACGCAGTTTTAGATATTGATTTAGATAGGGTGGGCGCCCCTCGCAATCCACATCACAAGGCCACGCAGCAACTGAACAATATCTTTCTAGAACATGGGCTTCTGGATATCTGGCGCAAATTTCACCCAACCGCAAAGGAGGGTACATTTATTACCTCCTATCATCAGGCCTGGTCCAGACTGGACTATTGGTTGGTCTCTGTTGACATTCTCTTTATGTCTTGGGCCTTGGATGTAATGCATCTACCACGTACGCTCTCTGACCATGCTCCTGTGATGTTACAGTGGAAATATCCCGGCACTCTACCCCGCGTGTTTAGTTGGTGGCTTCCTTCTCATGCTCTCCTAGATGCTGCGTTCAAAGAGGAAATACACCTTGAAATCCAGAACTATTTTGCCACTAATGAGGGCTCGGTGGACTCCACCTCTACGCTTTGGGAGTCCTTTAAAGTTGTAATACCAGGAGCATGTATCTCTAAGCGGCTGGTGTCCTTGGTACCATACGCACGTCATTGACTAAACTCGAGAAAGCTATTAAAGCTATGGAGTTAAACTATTTCAACACAAACAACTCTATAACACTTGCTTCCATACGTAGCGCTATGTCCGAGTTCGAGGAGGAAGCGGAGAGGGAAATCAGATTCCTTGGGAAAAACGCGAAAGTGCGCAGTTATGGTGAGGGTGACAGACCAGGGGAAACCCTTGCAAACCTCCTTAAACAAAGTACGACGCCCACCTCCATTGTAGAACTTGTTGATGGCGATTCTCCTCCTATTAGGGGTCAGAAGCCACGCATGTGCGTCTGACAACATTTTACTCCTCTCTTTATATTGCCACGCAGCAGGACGCTGCTCCCTCTCTGGGTGATTACTTGGACTCCCTGGAGCTCCTTTGGCTAAGTCCCGCTCACAGAGAATATTTGGACGTCCCATTCACCATGGATGATATCAAGCAGGTGATTACGAGCCTCCTATCGGGGAAGCCCCTGGGCTTGACGGGCTGATGACATTATTCTATAAGACATATGCAGATATTCTCGCACCTCATCATGTGGATATATACCAAGAATCACTTGAGTCAGGGGAACTGCCCCCATCCATGCGAGAAGCCGTAATCATCACCCTCCTCAAACGCGATGAGCCAGCGACACTCTGCGATTCTTACATACCCCCCTCTCTAATAAATGTGGATGCCAAAATATTGGCCAAACTACTAGCAAATAGATTACAGCCGCTGATGCCCCTCATTGCCAGACTGGACCAGTCCGGATTTATAACGGGTAGGTCGATGGCCCATAATTTACAAACCTTTTTCTCTATACTTCACCAAATTGACCCCAAACTCCCAGCCGTTGCAGTCTTCCTAGACGCCACTAAGGCGTTTGATTCGCTAGAATGGCCCTTTCTGTTTACCATACTACCCAGGTTAGGCTTTAGTCCCAATTTTATTAAATTGATAACATTGCTCTGCACCAAGCCTACGGCCCGTCTTCAAGCCAATGGTCTAATATCAGATGCCTTTCCTATTTCACATGGAACTAGGCAGGGATGTCCCCTGACACCTTTATTGTTTGCGGTAGCTATGGAGCCATTGGCTGCTAGAATACGCCAACATCACTCTACCCGAGGCCTGATTTTTACTGATAGGAATCTTGCCATTTCCATGTACGCAGATGATATCACCCTGTACGTCAGACATCCAGATGATAACCTATACCCGGTTTTGCAAGAAGTGCTTCGATTTGTTGGCATGTCTGGTATTAATATAAATTGGACCAAGTCTTCCAAACTGCCCCTAACTGACGCCCCATTAAATACCACATTGGACTTCTGGTTGTCATGGGCAGATGACGCTGTTAAATATTTAGGCATTTGGCTCAGCAGATATCTACAGCACCTCTAGCGCTTAAACTTTGGACGTCTGCAGGCTTGGTTGGAGGATAAAATTAAGTTTTGGACTGCACTGCCCCTGTCATTGGCTGGCAGGATTGCTATATGGAAAATTATTGTCCTCCCTAAGCTGTTGTATTTATTTGTAAATATACCCATACCACTTACCCAAGCCTTCTTTAAATCTCTGCGCTCTGCTGTGATCTCCATGGTTTGGGCTGGCGGCCAACCCAGAATCAGCTGGGATTTATTGACTCGGCCACTATCTAAAGGTGGTCTAGGCGCTCCAGATTTTGAACTATATGCTTTGAGTGCACAAGCTCAATTTTTACATTACTGAATTTACCTTGTCCATTTCCAACCTCATGTGGCAACTGAGAAAGATATAGCGGATCCCACTCCTCTGCACATGGCAGTATATCAGCCTTACCGTAGAACCCCCAACTAAATTAAAACCGTAGAAACCGTGAGATGGGCATGGGATTGCTTACAAAAGCAGACACAAACCCCACTACTTTATGCACCCTCTACACCAATTGCATTTCACCCGCATTTTCCTTTCCTGCATGATAATGGTGCCATTGCTTGGTCAAACAAAATGGGCATTGTAACATTAGGAGATCTTTACCCACAGGGCACATTTTTGGAGCAACCCTCGGGTCGGACCGGGGAGAGGACTCCAGTTCTGGAGTGGTTATTATATCAACAACTCAAGGCCACCTGTAAAGCGCTACACCCTGTTTTTCCAGTTTCCCCAGACCCCTTGCACCCGCTAGAGCATCTGCTAGTCACACCGTCCCCTAAAACATTAGTCACTAGGATCTATGTCCATACGCAGGCACACACTCCGTGGGCGGATCCGAGAGCGTTTGAACAATGGAGGTCGGAACTTACGGACCAACCCACGGATGAACAGTGGGCTTTTTGTTTTCACAAATAAAGCACTTATCCCCTAACTACAAGTTAAGGCTCATACACTTTAAATTCCTTCATCGTTACTACCGCACTCCTTTACAACTATTTAAACTGAAGCTGAGAGCTGGTTCTAATTGTTGGAAGTGCAGACGTGAGGGAGCCGCCTTTTTACATATTGCATAGGAATGTTCTGTCGTCTCTCGTTACTGGGGAGAGGTATGCGACACCATTCAGACCATCACAGGTCAGACCCTTATATGCTCCCCACTAGTGATGCTGCTGGGCTATGTGGAGCAATCCCCGCCCGAGGTACGCCGCCTAACCGCAATGCTGCTGGTACTTGCACGGCGTAGATTAGCTATACACTGGGGTGCCCCTAGTGGCCCACATGTTAAGACATGGATTCAAGATGTTGCCTATTGCCAGGAACAGCTGCCGTGTTACTGGGACGGCATCTTGACCTAAAGACATTTGGGAGCCCTTTGCGAATTGGCTTAGGACGCGGGACTCCACCCCCCGGACAGAGATGCTCGACCTCACCCATCAGCTGGCTCTCAGGACACTGGCCCGTGAGGGTATGGTTTATACTTGCTACCGGTTGGTTACTTATGTATAGTTCATATAGTGACCCCCTGCCGAATCGTTGCTTCGGATTTGGCTATGCTACTTTCAGTTGAGGCGGCCTGTGTTGCTCTGCGTGCATGACATTTTGCCCTGCACTCTTTAATTACCTGTAAAGCTGTCGTAATGTCTTCTTATATATTAAGCTTCTGCTTCATTTGTGATCCATGTGTTTATATACAATATTGCCACATGCATTGTGTGTTGTCAAAGTGCATGCAACAATTCATTATTTTTTCCTGTATTATTTCATTGCTCTATCTTTAAAATCATAAATAAATAAAAATTCAAAACATCGACAGTGCGGTGAGAAGCCTGTTGTGGGATGGGAAGCCCCTATGCATTGCAATGCACAAATTGACAAGAGGATGGTACAATGGGGGGGATCACCCTACCTGTCCTCAAACTATACTACTTGGCATCTCAACTAGCGGTAATCAATCAATGGGTCCATGGCCCACAAGCCAAACCAGGTTATCAGATGTATAGATGGCTAATGGGCCCAGGTGGATACCAAACACCCTCTACACTTACCCTAAACACCAACACCTCACAGGCCCCCCAGCCCATACAATTGCAATATGGCACCAAGTAACCAAGACATTAGGCTGGCACAAGAAAATGATGCAAGCAACACCATTGTGGGAGTCAGAACAATTAGGTAAATTGTGTAACTGCCCTGGGTTTGATAAGTGGGACATAATCTCCATATCTCGACAGCGGGTGATCTCTGGAACAGGGAAAGGATGACCTCATTCACTAAGTTGCAAGCGGAGTATAACTCTGAAGTCTTAAGGTATTTATAAATACACCATGCCCTAACGTTCACTATCGCCGGTGGGGAGGCTCTCCCTGATACGTCCTCACTGGAAGATAGGCTGCTTATGGAGCCAATTACCCAAAAAGCAATATCCTTGACTTATTGAAAACTAGCAGGCAGACATAAGGAACTTAAAAGATGATGACTGACAAGAAGAAGCCTCCCCACACAAAGTAGCTATTCCACTGAAACTGAGACTGATCCAACTCAAACTCTTTCACACATCCTATCTTTCAGCTGGGACTTTGGTTAAAATGGGGAAAAGAGAGGATGCAGAGTGCCCCCGGCACTGTACTCAAGAGGTAACGTTCTACCACACGCTCAGGGAGTGCCCCGCAATTAAATCCTACTGGCGGGGAATAATATCCAGGCTGAAGGAAGTGTGTGGGAAAGGGATTGCCATCACCCTCCAGCTCTGCTTACTCAATATATGGGAGGCCACTGACGTAACCCGTACTGAACAATCCTGGAGTCTCCTTGGGGCTGGTACTCACCAAACGAAACATTGCCAAGAAGTGGGGTCGTCGGGGACACACCATTGTTGGGGGGATGGGAGAGGGATATGGATAGATCCATGATCGCTGAAAAAGATGTGTTCAAAAACAGAGGACGCCCGAGAAAATGGGATCAAAAGTGGGTGAGGTGGAATAAGTACAGAAGCGGAATCTGTGTCTCTCCCACAGATTAACTGCGTAGGAGAGGATGGGGTTGCCCAACCGGAGTTGTGATGTGTAGCACGCGGGAGATTCAAGCTGTATTTTAAGACGTGATGACACAGAATGTAATGTGTTATCAGGTCTTACAGAGTGTAATGTATAACCACTTTGCGAAATTGAGATCTATCTTGAAAACATGTTGTAAGACAAGCTTGTTTTCAATAAAAAGATGTTTTTTTCTTTTTTTACTTTTTTGCTTTAAAAACAGAATAGAAAATAATCCGATTTTTATTTTGTGCCTTTACATTTTTCTGGTGGTATGAAATTTGTTAAAATATCATAGAAATTACAATCCAGTTGCATGTATTTTTTCTATGTATGTATGCATAGGTGTCTGTATAGAGCAAACCTACTAGGAAGCAACAGAGTGCTAAACAATGGCGAGAGCCTAGAGAAGTTTGAATCTCTGAGGTAGTGTACTGCAAGTTCAGGAATTCAATGATGAGCATATACAACTCCTTGGCATGGCTTGTATTTGGTACTGCCGACCCTGCTGCAATAATTTTTGCTTTCTTAGTGGCTGATAAGTAGATTCTGTCAACTGAGAATGTACTTGTCATGCAGATTTTTCCGTGCTTTTGGGATTGCTTTGATTTTGTTTTCATTTTCCACACTTCTCCCAACAAACATGGTCCTGTAATTGTGTGGCTTGGCTTTGCACCTGAAACAGGAACAGCTGAAACTAGAAACAGCACAAAGGCCAAATGGACTTCACATGGTGCCTGGTTTATTAATTTCTGTTGCAGGCGCTACGCCGAGCAACAAAAGTGAAGTACAGTTTTTATTGAAAGTGTGGGAATGCTGAATTGTAGGAATTTATTAGCTCCTTACAGATTACGCAACTTTCCCTCATAGAAATATGAGTAAAATGCATTTTTTAGCCCAGATTTGAGGTTTGCAGGGCATTGTGGATAACAAAAAAGCTATCAGGATCCACAGCAGTAAGACGACTGGGATTCCAATGGGTGTATTTTTTCCAAAAATGCCCACGTTTGGTAGGTTTTCCTGGGTGGCAGCCAGGCCCATGCCTCAAATTCCGCAGCTACATTCATCACCAAATAGGGTTGATTTTGATGTGGAAAATTTGATGTTGCCACATTGCGTTCTGGGGCTTTTCCCCTTTCCTGTCGTAGGGGGAGAGGACCACTCACACAATTAGGGTACAGTTTTTATTGCGAGTGGTATGTAAACGATGGGTGGTAGGAATTTTGTGGATCTGCATACACCAGAATTTTCCGTCACAGAAATGTGAGGAAAAGTAGTGATTTTAGCTAATTTGAGGATAGCAGGGTCTTCAGGGTACAAAAAGATACCAGGATACACAAGTTAGAATATCCTGAACTCACTGTGGGGTCAGTTTTCAGAAATATCTGGGTTTGGTAGACTGCACTGAAAGGCGGACAAGCCCAGGCTTCCAATTCCGCAGCTACTCGCATTGCGAAAAAGTGTCAATTTTGATGGGGAGAATGTGATGCCTCCACATTGGGTTGAGGAGCTTTTCCTTTAGCGGGTGCTAGGCCCACCCACACAAGCGGGGTACCATTGGTAACAAAAAGTGTGTGGAAGAGCAGAGTAGTAGAACATTTGCTATTACTTAATGGATTTTCACCTGTTTTTGGCTTCTAAATGTAAGCCGAGGTGCAAGAAAAGACATTTTTTGCAAAATGCCCTCTGAATCACAATAGCTCAGGCAACCCCAAATTTAGAAGAGCACACATTACCAATATTCCTAAACTCAGTATCTTGTAGAATTTTTTAAAATACAGGTTTCCTTCATACTTATTTTTACTTTCATTTCATTTTACCATATGAATTTCTGTACAGTCAGTATACAATAAAAATTTAGTAAAAACTACTGCTTATATGTTGCTGCTTGGTATCATGTTTTTGGAAAAACAACAAACACTATACATCCCTGCGGCCAGAAGGGTCTGTCTGTTGTAATGGCATTTAACTTTTGCAAATTGGCAGTCTGGGTAAAAAAATACAGCTGAAAACGTTATTCCCATTTGCTATTTTTAACTACTTATTTCCATTATTTTTTCATTTTCACAAATCATTTATTCGGGAAACCATGAGCAATCAAACTGCAAGTAGGTCAAAACCGCAAATAATAGGAAACATGTCTATATCTAAATAAAATATGGTTTTCTGCCACAACTCTACTTGTTCCTGAAAGCTGGGAAGATGATGAGCTTACAGAGCAAACCTACTGTTTATGCCAATTTTAGGAGGAAAATCATACGCTTTCTTGCACAATACGTTTTTTCTCCAATTTTTTTTTTCTTTTAACCCCTTCGATGCTCATGACGGAATGGTTCCGTCATGAGCATCGGTGCCCGGTTCCGTCATGAGCATCGGTGCCCCTGTGCTCATGACGGAACCATTCCGTCATGAGGCCAGGGGCACGAAATCCCTCTGCTGCAGACAGCAGAGGGATTTCTATTATTCCCCTGTGACCTTGGAAGCTGTGGAAGAGCTTCCCCAGCTCCCAATGCCCCCTCCCTGGTTTCTGTGCAATGACGATCAGCGCGCACGTCGCGCTGTCTTCATTGCACAGAAACCGAAACTGAAATGAGCCTTTAGGCTCATTTCAGTTTCACTTTCTGTGTGCTCAGGGGGCTATCTCAGCCCCCCAGGTACGTAGAAAGACAGGAGAGGTATCATTGGAAAGGGGAGAATCCCCCAAGGAGGGCAGATGGGGGCATTAGCCCCGAATCTGCCCCGCCGGGGGGGGGTAAAAAGCCCACTAGACGCCAGGGATTCTTTTGGGGCAAATTTGAATTAGGGTGGGGGTTGCCCAAAACTGGCATGCCCATGCCCCCACCCCCTCCCCGCAAAAATTACAGCCTTCCTACCCACGGGAGACAGATGGGGCAGTATCACCCAATCTGCCCCCCCCCCGGGGGCAAAAAGCCCAATAGACGCCAGGGATTGTTGGGGCAAATTTTAATTAGGGTGGGGGCATTGGCATACCCGTTTTGGGCAGCCCCCACCCTAATTAAAATTTGCCCCAAAAACTCCCTGGCGTCTAGTGGACTTTCTGCTTCCCCTGGGGGGCAGATGGGGACATTAGCCCCCAATCTGCCCCGCCGGGGGGCAAAAAGCCCACTAGACGCCCGGGATTTTTTGGGGGCAAATTTGAATTAGGGTGGGGGTTGCCCAAAACGGGCATGCCCATGCCCCCACCCCCTCTCCACAAAAATGACAGCCTTTCTGCCCCCCCCGGGGGACAGATGGGGCAATAGCCCCCAATCTGCCTCCCCCGGGGATTTTTTGGGGCAAATTTTAATTAGGGTGGAGGCTGCCCAAAACGGGCATGTCAATGCCCCCATCCCCCACACTTACAGCCTTTCTGCCCCCCCTGGGGGGAAGATAGGGGTAGCAGCCCCATATCAGCCCCCCCGAGGGGGGGCAAAAAGCCGACTAGACGCCCACGATTACGCTGGCTTTTTTCATGCGTGGGGGCATTAGTGGGCTGCCCAGAATGGGCATACCAATGCACCCACCCCCCAAAAAAATAGCCACAGTGTTTCTGCCCCCCTTGGGGGCATATCGGGGCAAACCCCTCCCCCCGATAAACCCCCGGGTGGCAGAAAGACGACTAGGCACGGAGTTGTTTTTAGCAATATGCCTACCTGTGGATTTTGGGCCCTAGCGCAGCCGGCAAATAGGGAAACCTACCAAACCCACACATTTCTGAAAACTAGACACCCAGGGGAGTCCAGAGAGGTATGGCTTGCGTGGGTCCCCTAACGTTTGCTTACCCTCAATCCCCTGCAAACCTCAAATTTAGCTGAAAAATGCACTTTATTTCTCAAAGTTCTGTGTGGGAAAGTTCTGGAATCTACGTGGATCCACAAATTTCTTCACACCCAGCGTTTTCCCAGGTCTCCCGATAAAAATGATACCACACTCGCGTGGGTAGGTCAAGTACCCGAGACAGGCAAGGGCCCAAAACCTATTGAGGCGATATCAAAATGACCTATCACAAAACAACCTGGTTTTGCAAGGGGGGTCACCTGGGTTTTTGTCCCCGGACTCTGGGGCCATCTTGGAAAACTACCAAACCCAAACATTTATGGAAACTAGACACCCGGGGAAGTCCAGCAAGGTAAGGCTTGCGTGGGTTCCCCATAATTCTCCTACCCAGAATCCCCTGCAAACCTCAAATTTTGCCCAAAAATTCACTTTTTTCGCAAAGTTCTGTGTGGGAAAGTTCTGGAATCTGGGCGGATACACAAATTTCCTCCCACGCACCGTTCCCCCAGGTCTCCCAACAAAAATGGTACCTCACTTGCGTGGGTGGGTCAAGGACCCGTAACAGGCAAGGGCCCAAAACCTATTGAGGCGACATCAAAATTACCTATCACAAACCAACCTGGTTTTGCATGAGGGGTCCCAAGAGTTTTTGGCCCGGGGCTTGGCAGCTATCTAGGGAAACCTATCAAACCCACACATTTCTGAAAACTAGACACCCGGTGGCATCCAGGGAGGTATGGCTTGCGTGGATCACCCAACGTTTCCTTACCCAGAATTCCCTGCAAACCTCAATTTTAGCTGAAAAATCACTGTTTTCACACATTTTTGTGTAGGAAAGTGTGGCATCACCGGGCTCACACAAATTTCCTATCACCCAGCGTTCCTCCATGTCTCCCGATAAAAATGGTGCCTCACTTGTGTGGGAGGCCCAAGTACCCGCAACAGGGAAGGGCCCAAAACATTTTTTGATAGGCAATGTTGATGTTCCCTCAAAACGTTTTGTGTCCTTGCCTATCGCGGGTACTTGTGCCTCCCACACAAGTGAGGCACCATTTTTATTAGGAGACCTGGGGGAACGCTGGGTGGTAGGAAATTTGTGTGAGCCCGGTGATGCCACACTTTCCCACACAAAAATGTGTGAAAAAAGTGATTTTTTCAGCTAAAATAGAGGTTTGCAGGGGATTCTGGGTAAGGAAACGTTGTGGGATCCGCGCAAGCCATACCTCCCTGAAAGCCCCCGGGTGTCTGGTTGTCAGAAATGTGTGGGTTTGGTAGGTTTCCCTAGATGGCCGCCGAGCACGGGGCCAAAAACCCAGGTGACCCCCCTTGCAAAACCAGGTGGTTTTGAGATAATCAATTTTGATGTCGCCTCAATACGTTTTGGGCCCTTGCCTGTCTCGGATACTTGTGCCTCCCACACAAGTGAGGCACCATTTTTATCGGGAGACCTGGGGGAACGCTGGGTGGTGGGAAATTTGTGTGAGCCCGGTGATGCCACAACTTTCCCACACAAAAATGTGTGAAAAAAGTGATTTTTTCAGCTAAAATTGAGGTTTGCAGGAGATTCTAGATAAGGAAACGTTGTGGGATCCACGCAAGCCATACCTCCCCGGAAGCCCCCGGATGTCTAGTTTTCAGAAATGTGTGGGTTTGGTAGGTTTCCCTAGATGGCTGCCGAGCACGTGCCAAAAACCCAGGTGACCCCCCCTTGCAAAACCAGGTGGTTTTGAGATAGGCAATTTTGATGTCGCTGCACTACGTTTTGGGCCCTTGCCTGTCGCGGGTACTTGGGCCTCCCACACAAGTGAGGCACCATTTTTATCGGGAGACCTGGGGGAAGGCTGGGTGGTGGGATATTTGTATGAGCCCAGTGATGCCACAACTTTCCCACACAAAAATGTGTGAAAAAAGTATTTTTTTCAGCTACAATTGAGGTTTGCAGGGGATTCTGGGTAAGGAAACGTTGGGGGATCCACGCAAGCTATACCTCCCTGGAAGCCCCCGGGTGTCTAGTTTTCAGAAATAGGTGGGTTTGGTAGGTTTCCCTAGATGGCCGCCGAGCACGGGGCCAAAAACCCAGTTGACACCCCTTGCAAAACCAGGTGGTTTTGAGATAGGCAATTTTGATGTCGCCGCACTACGTTTTGGGCCCTTGCCTGTCGCGGGTACTTGGGCCTCCCACACAAGTGAGGCACCATTCTTATCGGGAGACCTGGGGGAAGGCTGGGTGGTGGGATATTTGTATGAGCCCAGTAATGCCACAACTTTCCCACACAAAAATGTGTGAAAAAAGTATTTTTTTCAGCTAAAATTGAGGTTTGCAGGGGATTCTGGGTAAGGAAACGTTGGGGGATCCACGCAAGCTATACCTCCCTGGAAGCCCCCGGGTGTCTAGTTTTCAGAAATAGGTGGGTTTGGTAGGTTTCCCTAGATGGCCGCCGAGCACGGGGCCAAAAACCCAGTTGACACCCCTTGCAAAACCAGGTGGTTTTGAGATAGGCAATTTTGTTGTCGCCTCACTACGTTTTGGGCCCCTGCCTGTCGTGGGTACTTGGGCCTCCCACACAAGTAAGACACCATTTTTATCGGAAGACCTGGGGGAACGCTGGGTGGTGGGAAATTTATGTGAGCCCGGTGATGCCACAACTTTCCCACACAACAATATATGGGGAAAAAATGACTTTTTCAGTTAAAATTGAGGTTTGAAGGGGATTTTGGGTAAGCCCCCTGGTGTCTAGTTTCAAGAAATGTATAGGTTTGCTAGGTTTCCCTAGGTGCCGGCAGAGCTAGGGTTCAAAAACTACAGCTGGGCACTTTGCCAAAAAAGGGTCACTTTTCACTGCTAAATTGAGGTGTGACCACGTTGCATTTTGCGCCGTTTCCTGTCGCGGGGACTAGGCCGACCCACACAAGTGAGGTACCATTTTTCTCATAAGACTTTGGGGAACATGGGGTGGGTGGACATTTGTGGATCCACGCAGATTCCAGAACTTTCCACCACAGAAATGTGGGGAAAATGTGGGTTTTTTTGACAATTCTTTAGGTTTGCAAGGAATTCTGGGTAACAGAACCTGGTGGGAGGCAGTCACGTCACCCATCCTGGATTTCTCCTGGGTGTCTAGTTTTCAAAATTGTAGAGATTTGCTAGGTTTCCCTAGGTGCCGGCAGAGCTAGGGTTAAAAAACTACAGCTAGGCACTTTGCCAAAAAAGGGTCATTTTTCACTGCAAAATGAGGTGTGACCATGTTGCGTTTTGTGCCATTTTCTGTCGCGGGCACTAGGTCGACCCGCACAAGTGAGGTACCATTTTTCTCGTAAGACTTTGGGGAACGCGGGGTGGGTGGAAATTTGTGGACCCACGCAGATTCCAGAACTTTCCACCACAGAAATGTGGGGAAAATGTGTTTTTTTTTTACAATTTGTTTGGTTTGCAAGGGATTCTGGGTAACAGACCCTGGTGGGAGGCAGTGAAGTCACCCTATCCTGAATTCCCCTGGGTGTCTAGTTTTCAAAAATGTATAGTTTTGGTAGGTTTCGCTAGGTGCCGGCAGAGCTAGGGTTCAAAAACTACAGCTAGGCACTTTGCCAAAAAAGGGTCATTTTTCACTGCGAAATTGAGGTGTGACCACGTTGTGTTTTGCACCGTTTCCTTTTGCGGACACTAGTTCGACCCACACAAGTAAGGTATCATTTTTCTCTGAAGACTTTGGGGAACGCGGGGTGGGTGGAAAATTGTGGATCCACGCAGATTCCAGAACTTTCCACCACAAAAATGTGGGGAATTTGTGGTTTTTTTTACCATTTTTTAGGTTTGCAAGGGATTCTGGGTAACAAAACCTGGTGGGAGGCAGTCAAGTCTCCCCATCCTGGATTCCCCTGGGTGTCTAGTTTTCAAAAATATATAGGTTTGCTAGGTTTTTCTAGGTCCCGGCAGACCTATGGTTCAAAAACGACAGCTAGGCACTTTGCCAAAAAAGGGTCATTTTTCACTGCGAAATTGAGGTGTGACCACGTTGCGTTTTGCGCCGTTTCCTGTTGCGGACACTAGGCCGACCCGCACAAGTGAGGTACCATTTTTCTCGTAAGACTTTGGGGAACGCGGGGTGTGTGGAAATTTGTGGATCCACGCAGATTCCAGAACTTTCCACCACAGATTTGTGGGGAAAATGTGTTTTTTTTAAACAATTTTTTAGGTTTGCAAGGGATTCTGGGTAACAGACCCTGGTGGGAGGCAGTCAAGTCACCCCATCCTGAATTCCCCTGGGTGCCTAGTTTTCAAAAATGTATAGGTTCGCTAGGTTTCCCACGGTGCCCGCAGAGCTAGGGTTCAAAAACTACAGCTAGGCACTTTGCCAAAAAAGGGTCATTTTTCACTGCGAAATTGAGGTGTGACCATGTTGCGTTTTGCGCCGTTTCCTGTCGCGGGCACTAGGCCGACCCGCACAAGTGAGGTACCATTGTTCTCATAAGACTTTGGGGAGCGCGGGGTGGGTGGAAATTTGTGGATCCACGCAGATTCCAGAACTTTCCACCACATAAATATGGGGAAAATGTGGGTTTTTTGACAATTTTTTAGTTTTACAAGGGATTCTGGGTAACAGAACCTGGTGGGAGGCAGTCAAGTCACCACATCCTGGATTCCCCTGGGTGTTTAGCTTTCAAAAATGTATAGGTTTGCTACGTTTCCCTAGGTGCCAGCAGAGCTAGTGTTCAAAAACTACAGCTAGACACTTCGCAAAAAAAGGGTAAATTTTCATTGTGAAAATGTGGTGTGTTCACGTTGGGTTTTGAGCCATTTCCTGTCGTGTGCACTATGCCTACCCACACAAGTGAGGTACCATTTTTATCGGGAGACTTAGGGTAATTCAGATTTGTAAAACAACTGTTATTACCTATTGATTTTTGATGCATTTCTGCTTTCCAAATGAAAGACTTTGTGTAAAAAATAAGTCATTTTGAAAAATGACCGATAATTCTCATGCTAGTATGAGTAGTCCCAATTTCGAAAATGTGCAAATATGTACTGTTTCTAAACTCTATAATTTGTTCCCATTTCAGAAATACATAGGGGTGTCTCATACCGATTTTTCCATGTATACATTTTCCCACAATAATTGCTATATACCCGGAACATAATAAAAAACCATTGCAAATTGGTGCTCAGATTTTGACTCTGGGTTCGTTGGGTTCTTGGTGAACCTACAAGTCCTATATATCCCCACAACCAGGAACGTCCATCGGATGTAACGGTATATTGCTTTCAAAGAGCTGTTATAATTAGAAGAAGTTACAGGTAAAAACGTTGACACAAAAGTCTGTTTTTTTCAACTAATTTTCAATTTTTCCTATATTTACCTGTTAGTTTCTATAAAGAAACCTTGTTGGTTTTCTGACAAAAGTCTGTCATTCCCTAAAAGCTGGGAAAGTGGTGATTTCAGCCCCACAAACCCTTTTTTGATAACATTTGCAGGGAAAAACCCAGACGATTTAATTTGGGGAGGGGAAGAAAGGAAGGAGCGCCGTGCCCGAATGGAATCCCACCAGCAGTGTTTAAAGAAAGGCCGGAAGGTGGGCAGAAATATTCCATCCACTATTTCTGGAAGTAAGACGACTGGGCATAATCCCAGACTCATGGAAAGGTTCAACGATCATTCCAATCCATAAAAGTGGCAGCAAGGTCCTGCCAGCCAATTATTAGTTAGTAGCACTGATCGATAACGAGGCTAAATACTTTGCGGGAACACTGCGGAGGAACTGACAACTTGGGCTGAAAATAATGAAATAATTCCGCTAAATCAGACAGGATTCCGAAAAAACTCCGGCACGATATCCAACATCATGGCAATATCATTGATAACGGACGCGACAAAATTGAGGAAAGCACAGCTGTATGTCTGTTTCATCGACTTCAGCGCCGCATTCGACAACGTGGAGAGGTCCAAACTGTGCACCATGCTAGCCAGATGGGGCATTCCAAACACCCTTCTATCAATGATAATGCTTTTACATACCGATACCTGGGTACAGGTCAAATTAGGTTCAGGTTTCCGTCTCTCAAGAAAAGTTAAAACAACGAAAGGACTGAAACAGGGCTGCGTGCTGGCCCATATCTTATTCAACTTATTCATGGCAGACTTAACACAGACATTGAACATCTGCAATTCCCACGAGCCTAGAATAGGGGGCACCTCATTGTCCAATCTAGTATACGCGGACGACGTAGCCATACGGCAGTTGGCTTGCAACATCTTCTTAATGGTCTGCAGGTCTAAGTAAAAGATAACAGCCTTTCAATAAACCTAAATAAAACCAGAACCATGACAATCAACATCAAACGAAAAAAGAGCTACCTATGGTACCTGGGTGACAAACATATTGAACCAGCGGAGGCTTACAAGTATCTGGGAGTCTATTTTGATAAAGAAGGATCATTCACCCGTCAACAAGAAGAGATCAAAAGGAAAGGGATGATCTTTGCCTTAACCATGAAAGGCTTATCAGCCAAACTACTGGGCCCTCTCTTGGTGGTAGCACGGGCCAAAATCCTTCCTACTATCACCTATGGTAGTGAAGCATTGCGCGGGAGAGATACCAATCTTTTGGACATAATGCTTATAAAAGCATACAGAACTATGTTCAGCCTCCCGACCTATACCTCCCAGGCACAAATCCGATTGGAGTTTGGCCTTATAAAGCAAACTTGGGCCAGCTACGGAGTATACATCAACTGTTGGATAAAAATCAGAACATCAAATCCTAAAACATTGAACCACCTGCTGTGGCAAGAACTACAACAGAGCGAGAATTCACCCGCTAGACGGTACCTGCAGGAGGCTCTGGCAAACACAGCCTTATCGCCCCTATGGGATACACATTGTCACCATTCGGTTTTTAAAAAATTAGTGTGGAAGGCGCTGAAAATTCAGTCACTGTTGGAGGACAAAGCTGCCTTCTCCGTCAGAGCGCATGCTTGGATGACTTTGAATTCGTATAAGACCCTAGCCCCGCAACAATATTTTAACTTGGGTTCTCAAAAGCATTGAAATTAAAATTCCTAAAGTTACGACTCGGAGTGATGCCATGCACACAGCATCTCCCCCCATGGAAAAGGGAGCCGACTTTTACAGTATGCAGTCTGTGTAAAAATGGCCAGGGGGACATCATCCACACCATCTGTTCTTGCATGGAGATACTTCAAGAAAGGAGGCAATTGTTAAAAATTCCCTTTAATCAAAGGGGGATTCGGTCAAGGAGGAAGGCAGTATAGGCCTGCTTCGACCCAGCATCACCACAATTGAACATTAGACTAGTTAGACTTCTCGAAGCGGCCCAGGCAAAAATGCTAAACTGACACTAAAGATTTGGGCACTGGAGTCTTTGGTCTATTCATTTTTGCAGGGGGAGCTCCAATTGATGCAGGTGACGGGCTATTTGCATAGGTGGCTACCGCATCTTTACATTTGTATTTTAACTTGTAAAGCAACAGAAGCGTTTTATATTTCCAGTATGATGACATTTTATTACGGAGGCCGAATATTTTATCTATGGTTTTATTTTTGCATGTATTGCACTGGTTTTAAGTAACTTTGCAAATAAAATAAACTGAAACTGAAGCTTTCATTTGCAGCCCGTTTTTCCCATTTTTCCCACAAAAAACTAAATTTAGCTGTATTTTGGATAATTTCTGGGTCCCCTCCAGGGGAATCCACAAACCCTGGGTACCATTAAAATCCCCATGATGTTGGAAGAAAAGGACGCAAATTTGGCGTGGATACCTTATGTGGTCAAAAAGTTACAGGGGCTTAAGCGCGCACTACCCCAAATAGCCAAAAAAAGGCTTAGTACAGGGGGGGATAAGGCCTAACAGCGAACCAACTTGCAACCAAAATTGTTATGATAGCCCTTTTGACAAGTTATAACTCTTCTTTTAAATATTAATTCATTTATTGAGGCCTTGTAACCCACAAGGTATGGTGCATGGTTTTTAAAAGTGGGACACGTAAAAATGTAATGTCACCATGCCCGTACAGTGATGAGCCCCCAAAACATATTTTCATAGTTGAAGGCCCTAACTGACCTAAGAGGAAAACTACAGTACAGATTTAAATATTAATTCTGCTCTGTCTGGTTTGGGACAAGCTAGTAAAAAAGTTCACCACTATCTTTTTTTTTTTAATCAAACTCAACAGTGAAGTTGTATTTCTTCTAAATATTTAGGGAAAGCGACTTTTAAAAATGACCTTTTCTCTGCCTGAAGCTCATAGAGGCTAATTTGCATTTGCCTCGCAGCAGTTGCCCGGTCACTGCTTGCCCTTATTGAGGTGTGAAAACCGCTCCTAAAGTAGTATAATGTTTTAGGCTTGGCCTAAAGTAGAATGGGTGTGGGGCAGGTAATCCATATCAGCTCAGAAAGGACAGCAGTGGCAGTTCAGGAACTTCATTGATTTCAAAGCAACAGAGGTGTAGCCTGCCAATTCACATTTTAATGTAAGGGGAGACCTAGTGAAGTGAGAGCCTTTGTTCTTTAGTCTGTGAGTGGTCAATTCAGCACTCTCCCAGTTGAAGGGAGAGCTGATCACTAAACCAGTTTGGTGTAGCTTTTGAAGAGGGGACTGCTCATTTCACTAAATACAATCCTGCCTCGCAAACAAGCTCTCTCAAAGGGCAGAAGGCATCTTGGATTTCCTATAGACTAGTGAACTCTGGGATAGTTTGCATTAAGGCGAGCATGATGTGCTGTGAAAGTCTGTAGGGGTTCCCACAGGAACCTTTTCACCATTGGTTAGGGAGTTTCCAGGAGTCATTCCCACCCACTGGCTAGCAAAAGCTACAAAACTGGCACCTCACCTCAGATCCTCAGAACACTTTCTTGACCTGTGGAAGAAAAATAAGTAAATAATAAACAGGAGGATTGCACCTGCAGTTTTGAGACATGTGAGAAAACCTGAAGAGCTGGACCTGCTCCCACTTGTGCTGAGGACAAAGAAGTGGACTTTAAGGCTCAGCCGGCTAACCTCCTGTGTGGCTTCAGGAACACAAGCTGCAAGGGCCCTCTTTCTGGAGTGATCAGTGACCAGCCGCAGGGCTGGGCCCTGCTGGTGGCCTGTGCTGTATTGCTGTCCCTGATCACCTGGGAGCCTTACTGGTTGTCCAGAGGCCTTTTTTTGAAATCTGTGAAAAACTTCCAGAGCTGCGGAGGATCAGGTCCAACCACCAAGTCAATCTGCCCAAGGTGCAAATCGTTGGGCAAGAAAATCAAGTTGTTCTTGCTCAGATCTTTCTGAAATTTGAAAGCCTTGTTCAGCTAAATCTTGTAGCAGGCGTACTCGACTTTGGTAGATCTTGCAGCCTTGCTCCATCTGAGGATTCTGAACTCCAGAAAAGAGACTAAGTCAGAATGTAGAAATCAAGACCAGGCAAAGGTGCCAAAAGTATTTAACCCATCAGATGACTTCTGAGTGCGAAATGTGAACGTTTCACGCCAAAACCAATAGCTTCAATGGCTTGCCCAACACCTATTCAGCTTCGAGAGGACTTCTTCGGATACAGTCTGCATCCTGACCTGGCAGAAAGAGTTTGACTTCATTTTAGAGACTACATCCTAATGTAAAATCTTTGACTGAGCCAAACTTGCTTGACGTATCCGACGTGCTTCATCAAGGCACGCCTCACACTTAAGTCCTGCGAACAGTGATTACTGGTGTGTTACTTTTTCTTGGTGCTTTATCTCTTAAAATCATTTAAAATTAATCTCTACAGTTACTCTTAGTTCTTGTTGTTTTACTGTTATTTTATAAACTTTTAGCCCATTTTCCTACGTTGAGATGGAATTTTTATCGTGTTACTTTTTTGACTTTGTAACTGTTTTGGTATTTCTAAATGCTCAGGTTTAAATTATTGAAACCTCTGCATGGACCTAACAAATTAGTGACCTTCTTGCTTGTGGTGTCCAGCCATCCAAACCAATTAATTTGCTTTCTTACAATAATTAGTCGTCCTTCTTGTCTTAGTCTGGCAGTTTAGTTTTGGAACTCAATACCCAGAGTAAATGCCTTGTGCAGTAGTGGGGAAGAACAAATGTTACTTACCTGTAAACTGTTCTTCTCCAGTATTGGTGTCTTTCATAGATTCACATGCTTGAATATTCCCCGTCGTCGAAGTGGGAGTCCCACGGTATATAAAAAGCAATAAGTGTCATGTATATACATAAACATACATAACCACATAGTAGCATATATATAACCAAATAAACTTTTATATACAATTCAGAAATAACATATCAAGTGAGAATACCATAGGATAGTATTGCCACATAGGAAAGCATTGAGAAAAAGAATCACTTTACTGACATATTATTGTCGTTTTATAGTCCAAACTCCAGCCAATCAGGCGCAAGCACCCTCTAGAACCTTCTCCTCAGAGGCTCAGGCGCTCAGATTTTCGTAGCACGAGAGTGACAAAAGAGCCGAAAGAGGAGAAGAGAGCCTCTGAGGGGAGGAGGGTGGGTCGCATGTGAATCTATGAAAGACACCAATACTGGAGAACCACAGTTTACAGGTAAGTAACATTTGTTCTTCTCCAGTATTTGGGGTGTCTTTCATAGATTCACATGCTTGAATAGAATAGTGAGCAGTAAGCAGCAGCCGTCTGACAAGGCCGTAATAATATTGCATGAAATACAATGACAATGTATTTAATACGCAATTAAGAATTCCCGAGGAGGAGGGAAGTAGCAGAGGCTCACCTTATTTAAACAGATTCCGTAGAACTGCTTGTCCGACAGCCGTGTCAGCTTCATTAATCGATTCCAGGCAGTAGTGCTTCGTGAACGTGTGCCTGCTGGACCACGTAGCTGCCCGGCAAATCTGGTACACCAGCGAAGAGGGCAGTGGAAGATGACATGGCTCTCGTTGAATGAGCCCTTACTCCATAAGAAAGAGGCTTGCCAGCCCTTTGATGGCAAAAGGAGATTGCTGCAGAAACCCAACGGGCAATCGTGGGCTTGGTAACCGACTGTCCTTTACAAGAGCGCCCGTAGGCCACAAACAGCTGATCCGACTTGCGAAAGGATTGTGTTCTGCTAATGTAAAACTTAAGACATCTCTTTAAGTCCAGAGAGTGTAAACTCTGCTCCGCCGGAGACTGCGGATGCGGGAAAAAGGTTTTTAAGATTACTGGTTCATTGAGATGGAAATCGGATGGCACTGTAGGCATGAAAGCCGGATTAGTGCGGAGAATAACGCAGTCCGATCTGAATTGAAGAAACGGAGGTTGTATTGTAAAGGCGTGAATGTCACTGACTCTGCGGGAGGAAGTCAGGGCAAGGAGGAGGGCCACCTTCCAAGTTAAGAATTTGAAATCCGCTGAGTGGATTGGCTCAAAGGGCGCCATCATAAGCTTTGCCAATACGATGTTTAGTCGCCACGTGGGTGGAGGACGCCGAATGGGCGGGAACATTCGGAAGAGAACCTTGAAAAATTGCTGTATTACTCTAGATGAATAGAGAGAGGACGAGCCATCCTGCCGAAAGCGAGATATTGCCGCTAGAAAGACCTTTAAGGTAGAGTGTGACAGTCCAGACTGCGCTAACTGCAGGAAGAACGGCAGAATGTGTTCAGGGGAGGCGTGCAATGGATGTATGTGAACGGACGCACACCAAAGACAAAAGCGCTTCCACTTTAGCTTATAAGTTTTCACTGTGGAGGGCGCCCTTGCCTTAGCTAACACCTCCCTGCAGGCTGGTGGAATGTTCAAATGAGCAAATTCAAGGTGCTCAGGTTCCAAGCTGACAAGCTGAGTGAACTGGGATTCGGATGGCATATCCGTCCGTCGTTCATTGTTAGAAGGTCCGACCTCGGGAGAAGGCGGATGGGTTCGCATTGGGAGAGGAGGAGCAGCTCCGAGAACCATGCCTGCCGAGGCCACCGTGGAGCTATGAGGAGCATCTGGCACGGTTGTTGCCGCATCTTCCGCAACACTCGAGGAATCAGAGGGATCGGCGTTAAAGCGTATGCAAATATCCTGTACCAATTTATCGAAAGGGCATTTCCGCACGACCCTTTGTGGGGAAACCAGCTTGCGTAGGACTGGCATTTGGTATTCTGAGGGGTTGCAAAAAGGTCGATAGTCGGGCGACCCCAAAGGCCGAAGACGAAGTCTAGAGTCGGCTGATGCAATTCCCACTCGTGGGTCGATGACGTTGACCGACTGAGCGCATCCGCCAGAGTATTGGAAATGCCGGGCAGATGGACTGCCTGGAGCGTAATCCGATGGACTATGGCCCAACTCCAAATCCTCTGAGCTAGACGGGAAAGCAGCGGATATCTTGTCCCGCCCTGCTTGTTGAGGTAGTGCATGCAGGTGGTGTTGTGCGTCTGAATGAGGACTGACTCCCCCTGGAGCTGGAGGCGGAAGGATTTCAACGCCAAGAAAATGGCCATCAGCTCCAATCTGTTGATGTGCCAGAAACGCTGAGCCGTTATCCACTTGCCCTTGACCGATAAACCTTGAAGATGTCCGCCCCAGCCTTCCATGGATGCGTCCGTGGTAAGAACGAGCTCTGGGGCTGTTGTTAGAAAAGATGTTCCTGCTGCGATGTTGGAAGGACGGGTCCACCAATGCAGCGCCTGAGCCATGCGGGGTGTTACCACGAGCTGGTCATTGAAGGAACCGGAGACCTGACGCCACTGCTTGTCCAATTCCTCCTGAATGGTACGACTCCTCAGTCTGCAATGTGGGATCAAAGCGATACATGAGGACGCCATCCCCAGAAAAGACTTTAATGTGCGGACTGAAGCTGACTGTTTTGCTGCGATGGAGCTTGCAAGCTGTCGAATTCGTGCTTGACGTTCCGCAGAGGCAAAGGCCATAGCCGTGCTCGTATCGATGGTTGCGCCGAGAAAGGTCTTGCACAGAGCAGGCGTGAGCTGAGACTTTTGCAAGTTGATCGACAAGCCCAGAGACTGAAACAGATTGAGACAGCGCTGAGTATCGAGGGCCGCTTGGTGGGAGGATTGCGATTTGATGAGACAATCGTCCAAATACGGGAATATTTGTATGCCCGTCAGTCTCAAATGAGCCACCACCGGGGCCAAGATCTTTGTGAAGACCCGCGGAGCTGAGCGGAGGCCGTAGGGCAGGACTTTGAATTGGAAATCCCTGTGACCCACACGAAAACGTAAGTACTTCCTGTGGCGTGGAATTATGGGCACATGGAAATAAGCATCCTGAAGGTCGATTGTTGTCATGAAATCGCCCTGAGAGAAGAATTGAAGGATGTCCTTTAGCGTGAGCATGCGGAATGATTGGTCCTTGAGAAATTTGTTGAGCGATCTTAGATCGAGGATGGGGCGCTGTGAGAAGTTGGCCTGATGTATGATGTCACTAGTTATAGTGTACACCTTATATCAGTCCAAATACCCTTATGGTGATTGGTTGTAAAGTCAACCTTATAGACCAGCTATCCTAGTGGTAGCATGGACAAGAGCAGTCTTAGGCTAAACTCTGAATGGCATGTGAAGCCAGCTGTGATACCATATATAATCCCTTGAATACCAAATGAAAGGACACCACAACAGATATATATATAAAATAAAGTGTATTTATTCTAGTCAAACCCTCAGCACTCTTTATGAGATTAGAGGTAAGTACAACACAGTCTTATTTATGCATACATTAAGTCACACCGGTAAGTAATACAGTTAGGCCCTAGGGGCCACGCAAACCATATACTAAGTAAGTGGTATAAGGACCACTGTCACGGAAATAGGATAGGCCTAGGCCTAGGGAATCGCTGGGGCTACACTATACTACCAAAGGTTAGGAAGTGGAAGGCCCACGGGATTCAGGTGCAGAGTGGAAACACTCACGCGTAATGCGTAAAAGTCACTAGCAATAGTACAGTTTAGAAATAGATAGATTTAGGACACTTCCGGAGTAGCTAGGAAGTCGAGACTGGAAAACTAGACACTAGGATAGTCACTATCCTGATGAGCACCGGAGTACCCAAGTTACCTAGCCCACAGGCTGCGGGTGCATAGGGGTGAAGTTGCGTCGGGTTTCGTCGTCGACTCCTATGGATGCCTGAAGAAAGATGCTGACAGGCAGTCAGTGAAGAGTGTCCGGTGAATCCCAAGGCTGGGATCAAGAAGAGAGGAGACCTGCAAGCAGAAGGGACAGAGTCAAGGTCACTAGCCAGTGACCACGTGGAACCAGGAAGGAACCAGGCGATGTCGTGAAGATTGCAGGTGAAGGTGAAGCTTGTCGCTGCAGCCACGAGGACCAGGGAACGTCGAGGACGACCAGGACCAGGAGGCGAGCTGTCCCACGAAGGCTCTTGCTGTCGGCGGCGTCGAAGTTGGACTAGGACTCACCTAGCCTTGGCAAGCGGAACCCACGCAGAACGAAGGACTTGCTTCTGGTGCAGACCAGGAAGGTCTGGGATGCTTCTCTTTTTCAAAGGAGCAGGAGCCAGTCTGGAGGAGCCAAACCAGCGCTGAATATTACGGGATGTGTCGTCACAAAGGCCACTAGCCAACGGGCAAGCAACCGGACAGACGCGGCAAGCGGAAAAATGCAGAAGGGCCCCACGCAGGACTCGTGGAGTGTGGGGGGCTGGTCTTCGGTGCAGATGGTGCTTGGGGGTGGGGCTTCTCAATTCCCGGTGCACAACTTCGAGGGTGCCTCAGAAGCTGCGCTTGAAGATACTAGCCACTTTTCCCAGGTAGCCGGTCCCACGTCTCTCGTCGCCTCCACGGATCTCAGCTCTGCTGTGGATGTGGATCAGGGTCGGAGAAGTCTGGAAGTCAAGGCTCTGGTCGGGCTCTGCAGTCGGTTCCTCGTAGAACTTGGGCAAAGCAAAGGGTAGTCTCTTGATGGTGCCTGTTTGCACAGGGTAGCCACTCCTTGGCCACAAGGGAGATTCTTCAGTCTTCTTCTTTCAGCGAATGTCGAAGGTCCAGAGTTTCTGTTCAAGTTTGCAGGTTCAGGATAATCTAAAGTCTTGAGGCCCAACTCCCACTCTTATACTAATCTGGGGGGCTGGGATACCTGCTAGGTCACGCCTTATGGGTGGGACCTGGGAGGGGGGTGGTTACACCCCCTTCCCTTTGTCCAGTTTCGCGCCAGGACTGGGGCTGGAGTGCCCCAGCACCGGTTTGAGCTGGACTATGCATGGGACACCTTGTGTGCCCCAGGCATGTCTCATTCCTTTCAGCCCTCCCTGCCCCAATACACTAAAGTCTGTCTGGGGAGGTGCTAGCACTTCCCCAAGCAGGAAACCTATTGTCCAAGCCTCCCTTGCCGGGATCACTCCCAGCAGCAGGAGGTCAGACTTGTGTCTGTGGCAGCAGCATCCATTTTGTGATGCTGAGGCTTTGGTTAGAGTTAAACAGCAAAGTAGGATTTTAACATGTCTCTCCCTCTAGAAGGGAGGAATAATATCCTCATCACCAGAAATGGTATGGGGGTATTATTCCAAAGTGTTAGACACCTTACACGACATGTTTTGATAAAGCCAAACCATAGTTACCATAACCGTTTAAGATTATAAGGCACTTTAAGAGTATATGGTAGGCTATATCATAGAACAGCAATAAGGACATGGTTCCGAAAGCTGCAGACAGGCTCAGCTCATGCTAGAGCACCATCTCACATGTTACCAAGCACTCTGCCTCCAGGATTGTTAAGGCCTGCCATAGGAGTGGCTGATAGGTACACATGTGTCTATATATAAGGTAGATATAGATATACTATATCTAAGCAAGGGGTGATTACACGACCTTGCCCCAGCTGAGTGATCAGCCAGTGGTGTCTGATTGGAAGGCCAGACCAGGGGTGGCATAATACATGCTGCAGCCCCTGGGAGGCCTAGGGTACACCTATGCCCTGGGTACCTAGGGTACACTGTACAGGGTCCAATAAGGTGATCCTTACCAATTGGTTATGTACCTAGGGTACATGGAGTCCATTTTAAAGAGAGAGCAGACAGCCTGAGACCCTGAATGGCAGGATCTCAGACCAACTAAGTCGAAAAACCAGCTAGACACTAGGCAAAAAAGTTGGGGGTAACCATAGTCAGATATCCACCTTCCTACAGGCGCCACTCCCCAGATTTCTTTAGTATGAGGAAAAAGCGGGAATAGAACCCCAATCCCTTTTGTGATTTCGGAACCACTTCGATGGCCCCTTTTTTGAGCATTATCTGAATCTGATTGAAAAGTTCTTTGAGGTGAGCGGGAGGAGGTCCGGATGGAGAGGTGTGTGGGGGAACCTTCACAAACTCTAGGGCATGGCCCCTTGAAATAATGTCCAGAACCCAGCGGTCCGAAGTGATTGAGGACCAAGTTGAAAAGAACTGGGAGATTCGTCCTCCAACAGGAGAAAGGGGGAAACTTGAAAGAGGGGTCTTTTGATGTACCCAGGGAGTTTCCCTTGTAATTTGATTTTCCTCGAAAAGATTTGCCAGACTGAATGAATGAATGAATGAAATGAAATTTATAAACGCGCAACTAAGCCCGAAGGCACCAAGGCGCCTAACCAAAGAAAATCATAAAAGGCAAATCCAGAACTAAGGGTAGGCTTTAGCAAATAGTCACGTCTTAATAGCCCTCCTAAAGGCTTGCTTTGAGGGAGGGATTTGATCTCAGCCGGCAGAATATTCCACAGCTTTGGAGCCAAAGTTGAAAAAGCTCTGCCACCCCACTTGGCTCTACGAACACGGGGGACTGATAACAAGGATTTATTGGCGGAGCGCAGAGTTCTGGAAGGTGTATAAGGGGCCAACAGGTCCCTTAGGCCTCCAGATCTGTTAGTAGCCAAAGCCCCATAGATCAAACATAGGGACTTAAAAGAAATCCTGGCCTCACTTGGAAGCCAGTGCAGTGTCTTTCTAGCAGCCGAAGCAGAAGCCCGCTTAGGTAGATCCAGTACAAACTTGGCGGCGGCATTCTGCACCATTTGAAGTAGCATTAACAGACCCTTGTTGATGCCTAAATATAAGGCATTACAATAGTCAAGTCTTGAGCCTATTAATGCAATTACAATTTGCTTTCTGGCTTGAAGGGACAGATAATGTTTGATCTTCCGCAAGATGTTTAGTAAGCCCCAACATGTGGAGATAGTCCTCTTTACTTGCTGACCCATCCCCAGGGTAGGGTCAATCATGACTCCTAAGTTCCTGGTCAAGGTAGTGGGTGTCGGACACACGCCCAACGATGTAGGCCACCATTCCGCCGACCAAATGTCCTCCTTTCCTCCGAACACCAGAATTTCTGTCTTTTCGCCATTAAGCTTCAATGAATTGCAAATCATCCATTGAGCAACTGCCTCCATACCGTGTCTAAAATTGGAGGCAGCGGAGATGACAGGTTGGGCGAGAGACATCAATATCTGCGTGTCGTCGGCATAGGAGACTACCTCCATCCCATAAGATCTAATAAGCCTGGCAAGTGGAGTCACATAGATGTTAAAAAGGGTCGGACTTAATGCCGACCCCTGAGGGACCCCATAATGCACAGGAAGGGATGGAGATAGGAACTCCCCCAGCTTAACTCTCTGTTCCCTCTGACTGCTGTCTGTAAGACTGTTGTGGCTGTGAGGAATAACGCTGTTGTCCTTGGTTGTAGGAGCGGTACTGGGAAGAGGAGCCACGAAAAGAAGAGGAGGTGCCGCGGCCGCGTGCACCCCGAAAGGGCTGCTTCCGGAACTGGAGAGTGCCGAGGGAGCGAGCCGTCTCCGTGTCCTTCTTGATGGCTTGCAAAGCGTCCTCCACATGCTGGCTGAATAAAGATTCTCCGTCATACGGCATGTCCAGAATCTTGGCCTGTACCTCCTGATGGAACGAGGTGGAACGAAGCCAACCCTGTCGTCTTAAAACAGCCGCTCCAGCCAATTGACGAAAACCCATGGAGGCAATGTCGACGGAACAGTCGATGATTTCGGAGGATGCCCTCTCACCATCTTGCAGGATCTTTAGAGCTTCCGCTCTAGAATCTTCCGGGATAAGCTTAACCAAAGCCGCCATGTCCGACCACATTTGTCGATCGTAACGACCGAGGATGGCCAAAGAGCTTGCTGCCCGGACTGTTGTTGAAGCCATGGTTGAAAACTTTTTGCCAAAGGCATCCAGGCGGCGGCCGTCACGATCCGGAGGTGACGAGAGCGGAGACGATGGATTTTTGGAGCGACGTTGCGCCGCCTGGATGATTACCGAGTTTGGCTTAGGCTGAGGCACTAAGCAAGCCGGGGAAGAGTCCGGGGCCTTGTACTTTTTCTCCAGTCGCGGGAGGACAGCCGGGATGGAGTTAGGCGTTTTCATCAGTTTAATGCCCTTGTTCCAAATAAAGTCTATAATGGGCACGGCTCGTACCTGCTTCTGCGGCTGGGACTTGAAGTCGTACAGAAAGCAGTCCTCCTCCCTAACCATCATGGGAAGGTGAAAGCGTTGAGCTGCCCTGTCCATCAGTTGATGGAATCCTGATATGTCGACAGGTGGTGAATTTACTGGCGATGTTGGAGGTGATGCTGGCGAATTGACTTGATAGTCATCCCAGTCCGCCATAGAGTCGTCATCATGAAGCTCTCCCTCCTCCGTATCCAGATTGTCCACCACCTCATCTGTTGCAGGGGGAACCAATGCAGGTGCGGATGGTGTCGGCATCGTTGCCAACACAGGGGTAGACGGAACAGCAGATGGCGTCTCACATGGAGAGCTATGAGAGGAAGCTGGAAAGCGCCGATTATAATCTTCCAACATGAATTGGAGGTTGGAGATGAGCGACAACGGAAGCTGCGCCATGGGAACTTGTGCAGGGGGATGTTGCTCCTGCTCCTGACTATAATAGTCCTGCGCATAATCATCTTCTTCGAAACCTTGGCATTTTATGTGAAGCTCAGAAGGACTACGAGCATCTCGAAAAGAGGACTGAACATCGTCATCAGAGTCAGAAACCTCCTCAGCAACCGTGGGGAATAGCTGATGAGATGGCCGAGTGACCGGTGGCAGCATAACAGAGTCCAGCGCAGCATGGCGACGCTGCAACAAGGAGGTGTCCACAGATACTGGCGCTGATGTAGACATTGGCACCAAAGGCATCGTTGCAAAATTTGACACCTCCGTCGTCGAGAGTATCGTCGACAAAGTCGCCGTCGATGAAGTCGTCGTCGACAAAGCTGCCGTCGACGAGGCCTCCGACGTCGACGAGGCCGCCGTCGATGCCGTCGACGAGGGTGCCGACGACGAAGCCCGTGCCGACGAGACTGCCGTCGACGACGTGCCCGCCGTCGACGACACCGTCGACGACGATGCTGTGACTGTCGACGGCGAGGACTTCTTCTTCTTCATTATCGTCAACGAAGCCTTAGACGTCGACGGAAGCGCCAGCTTCCTAGTCGTCGACGAAGAAGATAGTGGGATCGTCGACGAAATAGTCTTCAGGGAAACACACACCACTGTCGACGGTGAAGACGTCGACGAAGGAAATCTGCTCGACACCCTCGTCACCGTCGTCGACGAGGTTGATGAAGTGGCAGATCTCGTCGACGGAAGAGGTTTTGCACGTTTTTGACTGGAAACATGCGCTGACGGAGTCAGAGACGCCTGAGAGCTAGGTCTCGGGGGCGCTGGCGTGGTAACAGAGTCTTGGCCTGTAGACACTTCCTCAAGATGAAGTCTCTTCTTTTTCAGAAAGGGAGACGGCAAGTCCTGAACACTACCACGCTTGGAGGAGACTCCTGTTCGGATAGAGGCTACACTCTCCACCTCAGAAAGGGGGTTATCCGTATCCTTTAGTTTTTGAAGCCACAATAAAAGGCGACCCTCCCTGTCCTTCAAAGTCTTTTGAGAGAAGGTTCTACAGATTTTACAGTTGGCCACCCTATGGACAGGGTAAAGACAATAAATACATTTGTCATGAGGGTCCTCAGAAAAGAGCCTTAACTTCCCACAAGATGAACAGGGACGGAAAAGAGACTTCTTACTTGAAGACATGATGAGAAAACTCAAACCAGAGCAAAGAACTGAGCAGAGCTCAGAGAGACTCCCTTCACACGACGTGCGGTAGAAAATCTGAGGGCCTGAGCCTCTGAGGAGAAGGTTCTAGAGGGTGCTTGCGCCTGATTGGCTGGAGTTTGGACTATAAAACAACAATGATATGTCAGTAAAGTGATTCTTTTTCTCAATGCTTTCCTATGTGTCAATACTATCCTATGGTATTCTCACTGGATATGTTATTTCTGAATTGTATATAAAAGTTTATTTGGTTATGTATATGCTACTATGTGGTTATGTATGTTTATGTATATACATGACACTTATTGCTTTTTATATACCGTGGGACTCCCACTTCGACGACGGGGAATATTCAAGCATGTGAATCTATGAAAGACACCCCAAATACTGGAGAAGCAACGTCTCTTAACTAGGTTTACGTGACAAGGGTAAAGTTCAAGTTTAGGATCGTATTGAAGATGTTCAATAAGTCTTTGTTCACTGGACAAGAGTTGATGAGCAGGCAGTTCACCTGAGGCGGTGTGGGAAGGAGAAGCAGAAAGAGGTAGTGAGGAACTGTTCATAGAGCGGGTGGAGTATAGGAGGTACAGGCAAAGGAAAGACGTGGGCAGGAAAGATGGAGGGTGAGAGGGACAGAAGAGATGGAAGTCAAGATGTGGATGATGGGGTTTTGGAAGATGAGGTGGAGGAGTTAAGAGGGGAACAGTGGTTACAGTGGGGAGGGAGTATGTGTGTGTTTGCATATATAAATATATATAAACACACACATATATATGGGGTACTGTCTGGGGTATAAGGAGTAAGGACGTATGACTGTGAAGAAGGGTGAGAAATAGTGATGTCGGTAGGATACAAGGCTATGTGAGCAAGATGATAAAAATGAGGTGGGAGGGAGGTACCTACTGGAGTGGGGAAGAAGGTAGAATGGGTGCAGTGTAGTTAAAGTGAATGTGATAGTGGTAGAAAGATTGAAGATGAAGGAGGGGTTACAAAGGAGCTGGGGTGATTGGATACAAGTAGCCTTTCCTGTTTTCAGTTTCCATTTGTTGTGAATTCCGGTGAAGCATCAGTATTTTCCAATGTTTTCAAACATTGGAAAGAAAAACCACTGCTAATCGGTGTTTACTTATTTTGCTTCATAAAAAAAACATTAGGAAGGTGTTTTTCCAATGCTCAACAGCAATTTGGTTACATTTCCTTCCATTGTTGCTTACTATTGTCCATTATTCTTCCTGACCTTTTTCGTTCTCCTAATTCCTGTCATGACTCTGTACAAACATATCAGGGGGGGGGATGGAACAGAGCAGGCACACAAAGGAAAGACGTATACATACCAAGGTGTATCAGCGTATGTCTGGGAACAGTGCGAGACGAATCACAGCAGCAACGTGTCTATACAGACAGCTAAGTACCAATTGGCGTCTAATTTTGGATTTTGTGTTTTGTTTCTTTTTTGAATATTCGAAAGGACTTCCAAGACTGTATCACATCAGATAAGCTTTGCAGTATCACTTTGGCTCAGTTCGATATTTATTTTTAACTCTTTTTTGGAATTCCTTTTTCTCATGCGTATGTCCTTTACTTGAAGTATTGAGGTTTGGACATTATTCATGCATTCCATGGATGGTATGAGGAGTGCGTCATGTGTAAGTGCATTCCTAATTCTAGAGTACATGTTAGTGATACAGGGATAGAGGTATTTCTGAGACTCTTGGTATATGGTGTCTTTACTTTTGTCTTACTGCAGGGTATGCATACACGGCTGAATCCACACAAGACGATAGGAACAGATCCCTCATTACTACCTCGACGGACGATGCATACCTGTTATCTTTAAACAGCCTCTTCTTTTGTTATTTTATTCCGTTCTCCCTTTCCCCTGTGTGGTGCCATTTCCTGAGGTGTCTACTCGCTCTCGGGAGATACCATAGGGGGAATGGTTGGACAGGCTTTGTACATCGCCCCCGCTGGTCAAGTCTTCCAGGTTAGTGGCATTTCAATCTGACTCTGCGACAGTTCCTATCTCCATACCTTTTCATTGACTTTGCTCTTACAAGTAACTTTTCATTATTCATCTCACTTTCATGCCTGTCCCATTTCCCATTACTAAGGAAGCAGGAAAATCCCACCATATGTCCAAGACGTGCCTGAAGGGTGATATGTTTACACTTCATTAATAGTTGATTGCACCAGATAGGTTAACGGCAAGCATTTAACACACCTTCCAACTGCTTTATTCTTCACACAAATGACAACGGTTGACTGGGATTTTTTTTATTTTGGACATGAGGTATGTATTAAGGGTTGCTCTGTAATTGCATGACTGCCACACTGTCCTTTGTCTTGAAATACCAAGAAAGGATTGGCATACATGTCGATAGACTCGAGTCAGGTGGGAGACTCACGATTTCTGAAGCCAAAAATGGCTTTATGGCTTTATTTTAGCTGTCTCCCACCTGAATTGTCTCTCTTTCAATAGAAGTCAATGGTGGAAAACATTCTCCCGATTATTCTTTATAAACCTCCCACTTTCCTCTTACAAAACGTTGGCATGTATGGATTGGGCTAATGAATGTGGTTTTATTGGCTGATCTACTTGGTCACATGAAAGCATGCTGCTGGCTATCAGGTCTCTGATGACCACAAACTGTGCTACTGTACAAAGAAGTAGCTGAGTTAGTAAAGACACTGGCTTGCAGGATGACCTGGATTGTTTTCCTATGCAGATACTACTGTGAATGAAGTTCAATTTTCATTGTATGTGATTTCGTGTTGGTTTGACAGCCACAGCGAGGACTGCTAAGCAAGCATGTGGGCCTTTGCTTATCTGAAAACAGTGGACTATGACCGTGCCGGGCTTGTGTGAGAGCTGCACACAGCACATTTCCTTTTTGATCGGTGTAATATTCACTAATATTCACTGTTCTAGAACATTTTCCATGTTGCGGGAAAGTTCAAGCAAAGCTCAATACATCTCCATTAGATAGATTCACTGTGGTTTGAAAAGGTAATTTGGCTAAGTGTCAGTCCTCGTTTCGACCCCATATGTTTTAAGCTTTATTTTTATATGGAGGCAATAGGAAAGAAAGTTGAACTTTATCAGCCTGTAGCTGTATAATAACGTTCTTTTTTAGGTCGAGCCTACAGTGATTGCGATGCAGGATGATCTGTTGTTTGTACTTTGTGGGGTTTGACTCCTCCCATCGCTTTGGATTTGTCTAGGGACGGTTGTCTTGTAAAAATCCTTGCTTGGTAGTGGGTATTTGGCTTACTGGTCCCTCCTTTTTCCAAGTTGTTCACTCCCGTGGAGTATCGCCGAAGGATTTGGAGGCTTCCGCTTTTTTCGATGTTACTTTCTGTTCAGGGACTTTTTAATTTGATTTGAATGAGCTTTTCCCTGACTTAGCCTTGCACCCGATTCATGGATGCCATACATTATCTTTCACAGATGCTCATTCTCCTCTCTCTTCGAGCCTTTCCCTTTTTTTTTTACTCTTGGCACCGTGATGATAAGTGTTCACTGCGGCTGTGCACTGTAGAGTCTGCGGGGTTGGGCGCCGCTCTCTCCCTCAGTAGCTGCAATTGAACCTATGCGCCCTCTCTGGATTTTTAATTGGAACAAGTGTTTGCTCGGCTAAGCACTGCACTTGGCTTTATCTTGATCCCTCACACGCCCCGTCGCTGCTTCAACTCGCTCACCCACCCTTTCATCTCGCTGTCCTCCCCACCACCCAACCAGTCCATGCCATTGGGAACAGGAGGTGGGACGGTAGGCACACGTGTTACGTTTCTTGTTTATTTATTTTTATGGCCCAGGGGGCGAATACAGGTCCAGGAAGTTCATAGTACACGTCTTGAGTCACTTGAGACTTGCAGGCACATTCCAAGGAACGCCCCGCCATAGCCCCTATGGACAGGCCGCAGGCAGGTTTACTTCAGGTGTGAAAGTGGCATGTGGAGTTCAGCTAGAGGAAGGCAGGCTGGCCCATTAAACTACTCTGTTTCAGGCACAGGTGGAATGTGGGCTGTGACTGGCACAGCAAAGAAATAGACCTGGTGGGGCTGTTCCTCGCAGCAGGCAAATGCAGACTTTACTGTGAAGGGATGGTTGTTTGGCTCACAAGCTGTAGTTCACAGCACACCAGCAATTTATTTTTATGACATTAGCACCAGTTATTGTTTACGAGTCTGACATGATCTAGTGTCTTTCCGATAGCACTGCAATGTTTCCTAGTTCGAGGCGTGACTAGCTCCTCAGTCCAGTTTTTTTAAATTTGTATTCTGGGACTTGTAGCTTTTTCATAAACCACAGCTAAATGTGACAGAATGCAAAGAAAAAGCATGCCTGACGTTGATAGTGACTCAAGTAGTGGACCTGGGAATCTTCCTACAAACAAGAAAGATTTTGCCTTCTATCACGGTTTATAATAATTTTAACAAGTTTTGCTATACTGTCAAACAATTTCTTCATCGGGCAACCCGATGAATTGGATCACAATACCACTCACAGCCCAAGCAGATGTTAAGAAAGAAGTCAACCTTATTTTTTGTAGTTTTACTTTTTAATGTATACTATATATTTTAACATATACTTTTTTTAAACTGTTCAGTGATGATTTATCTAGCTATATACTACATTCTCCTGCTCAAGTCACTTGAGAGGTCTATGTAACAGTCGCTGTGTTCCGTACACATATTTTTATCTCAGTTGGGCTATTAACGTCCAGGGTGTTTGCCCTAAACCACTGTCACTGCTGCCGAATGCTGTCAAGTTCCTACCTGACCAACTGTATGTGTGTTTGTGAGTGAGAAATGTTTCTTACTGCTGCCTTTTCTGATCCTGTTCTGTCTATGATGGCATTTTACTGTGCTATTGGCCATGTGTATGTGAGGTGTGTGAGGGAAGTTAACATTACATCTGCTCGTTTTGTATCACTTGTATCTGAGAGAAGCTTACCTGTCCCGGTTGTGCGTATGTTGCCCTCTTAAAATTATAGTGCATGTGGTGATTAGGTTGTGCGTATGACTGAAGATTGTACCGTTTCTACCTGTACTCTTTCTGGTCTGTGTGAGGAAATATGCGTCTGCTGCTGCTGAGCTGTACCTTTTCTATGAGTGGGGGAACCTTGCACGACTGCTTCATGGTGTATACCACTGTGCAATAAAGGAAACAAATCTAAAATGATTCTGGTGCTGGACCACTTGTGTGTGATCGGAGTTTGTACTGGATATTGATGTAACTGTTGTGTGTGAAAGCATTCGGCACTACATATGATTGTAACTTGTCCTTTAAACAAGTGGCATGAATTCCTTTCCAGGTGCAGTCTTGTACCATCAAAAAAGCCTTTAAGATAGCTTAGTGGACTAATGCATCCATTGTTGAGGTCTGTGAGATAGCTGAAGGTCACAGGTCTGAATCCCAGTGGCTCCATTAAGCATTTTGTCTGTCCTATGTCGAGAAGATTAGCACAATTAAATTGGCTACTAATTAACACGTTTCCAGCGCCTAGATACCAGACAGATAGAAGTGTGCTTTATTAAAAGTAATGATTTATGATTAGAAGTCTTAAATAATGATGACCTTGTAAACAGTGCCCAATTGTTCTCTGTAGATCTTACCCAATTCTTGCACCTTGTGCTTTCGGTTGCAACATGCCAGCATGTCTCTTCACCCAACGGTGATGTACTTTATCATCGGGCATATATGGTGCCGAGTGTGTTTGCTGATGGGACATAGCTTTCAGTGGAATTCTCAATTTCCTTGTTTTCGCAGGCAGCACTCCCCCATGCAATCTGAATGATAATTGCAAAGTGTGTATCAGCCTATTTTAGCTCTGGGGCAGGGTGTGGGTAGATCATTGGCACTGGCAGAGTACTACTTAGGAAGGAGCTGCAATAGTAATGAGGTATGTCCTCGTGCCTTTGTGAGTGCGGTTCACACTACTAGAATCGTAGTTGCCGGTGTGGGGCAGGGTTGGTTTGAGATAACTCAGAAGAGTTGTGTTTTGGTGTCTGGTGTAACGAACTGCTGCCGGCCCAGTGTAATATGCTACTTACCAGTATGCATCTGTTCTTGGCATGTAGGGCTGCTGACATTCATATCTGTGCATAGATCGCCACCTAGTGTTGGGTCCGGATGTTTGCACGTTGTTGTCCTGGAAGAGTCTTCGAAGTATCCTGGGATAGGTGACTCCTCCCCTGGACTACAGTGCGCATGGGCATCCTCTCCATCCTCAGATTGTTTTTCGCCATTGTGGCAGTGATGGAGTAGATACAGAAAGTGATGACCATGCTTACAGTAAGTGTGAGAGCTGCAGCTGCTACAGGCGCCGGGGAGGAGGGAGGGCGATATGAATGTCAGCAGCCCTACATGCCAAGAACAGATGCATACTGGTAAGTAGCATATTCAGTTCGAGGCATGTGGGCTGCTGAATTCATATCTGTGCACAGAATACATAGCAGTACCTCCTATTAGCGGCGGCTACCAGTGCCAGCTGCAGCGGTCTGAAAAAGAGTTTTGAGAACAGCCTGTCCTACAGCTGCCTGCTGTTTTGATTGCACATCTACACAATAGTGTTTGGTAAATGTGTGTGTAGTGGACCAGGTGGCTGCTCTACATATATCATGCAAAGGGATGTTTCCCAGGAAAGCCATGGAGGCCCCTAACTTGCGTGTTGAGTGGGCTCGTGGGGGAATCGTTAATGTGCGTTTAGCCTTTTGATAGCAAATTTGAATACATTTAACGATCCATCTGGCTATACCTGCTTTGGAGATGCGTTACCTTAGTGGTGTGGGGCAAAGGCAACGAAAAGTTGTTTAGTCTTCCTAAAGATCTTAGTCCTGTCGATATAGTACATGAGGGCTCTCTTCACATCTAGTGTATGGAGTGCTCTTTCTGCGACAGTTTGTGGGTTTTGAAAGAAAACAGGCAGTTCAATAGTTTGATTCATGTGGAACTGCGATATCACCTTGGGCATGAATTTGGGGTTGGTACGTAGTACGACCCTGTTGGCGTGAACCTGTATAAATGGCTCTTGAACGGTTAGTGCCTGGAGTTCACTAACTCTTCTTAAAGAAGTGATCGCTACTAGGAAAGCTACTTTCCAGGTAAGGAATTGAATCTCGCATGAGTGTAGAGGTTCAAAGGGTGGACCCATCAGGCGTGTGAGGACCAAGTTGAGGTTCCACATCGGAGCCGGTGGGTGGCTTGGAGGAATTACTCGTTTGAGTCCTTCCAAGAATGCTTTGATGGCAGGCACTCTGAATAAAGAGAGGTGCTGCCTGTTCTGGAGATAGGCTGATATTGCGGTCAAATGGACACGTATCGAGGTGTACGCCAGATTGCATCGGTATAGGTGTAAGAGGTAACAAATTATGTTTTGGATGGATGCGTCTAGCGGGTTAATGTCATTATTATTGCAATAGATGACGAATCTTTTCCATTTGGCTGCATAGCAAGCTCTGGTAGTGGGTCTTCTAGCTTCCTTAATGATGTCCATACAGTCAGGTGGCAGGTTTAGGTAGCCAAACTCTAGGACTTCAGGAGCCAGATTGCCAGGTTCAGCTGTTGCGGGTCAGGGTGCTGAATCTCTCCATGGTTCTGCGTCAAATGCGCGGGTTTGATCCGCAGCCTTTGATGCGGCACTACGGAAAGTTCGAGAAAAGTGGTGTACCATGGCTGGCGTGCCCACGTTGGAGCAACCAGGACGAGTGTCAGTGAGTGTTGTCTGAGTTTGCGAGCCACCAGCGGTATCAACGGTGCTGGGGGAAAAGCGTACGCAAATCTGCCGGACCAGTTCATCCATATCGCATTGCCCTGCGACTGTGGATGTGGGAACCTGGCGGCAAAGCTTTGGCATTTTGCGTTTTCGCTTGTGGCGAATAGGTCTATCTCTGGATGACCCCATTGCTGGAAGTACGGTTGGAGTACTGATGGGTGTAACTCCCACTCGTGCATCTGGTGGCTGTGTCTGCTGAGCAGATCCGCCATCTGGTTGTCCTTGCCGGGGAGGTGTTCCGCCATGAGGAACATGTTCCTCTGAATGGCCCACTTCCACATGCTCTGAGCCAGATGAGACAACTGTGGAGAGTGTGTTCCTCCCTGCTTCTGTATGTAGTACATGGCGGTCATGTTGTCCGTCCGGATCAACACGACTTTGTTGCACAAGTGTACTTTGAATGCTTTCATAGCCAGGAAGATTGCCATCAGTTCTAGAAGGTTGATGTGCATCTTCTTTTGTTGTGTTGTCCATAGTCCCTGCACTGTGTAGTTGAGTACATGAGCTCCCCATCCCTGGAGAGACGCGTCCGCTGTCAGTATTATCTGTGGAACAGGCTCTTGGAACGGTCGGCCCTTGCAAAGGTTTTGTGGATTCCACCAATGCAGAGAGTTGTATGCCCGACCGCTCACCAACACTAGGTCTTTTAGTTGTCCGTGAGCCTGATTCCATTGACGTGCTAAGCACTCCTGAAGCGGGCGCATATGTAGTCTCGCGTGTGGGACTATGAAAATGCAGGAGGCCATCATGCCTATCAACTGCATGAACACTTGCGCGGGAAGGGAGTGTTGTGGTTTGAACTTGGAAATCAGCATTTGCATGCTGTTGATTCTCACTAAATTTGGCTGAGCTGTGGCCGCCAGAGTGTCTATGGTCGCACCTAGGTACTGTTGTACGTGTGCGGGTTGGAGATGTGATTTTGGGTAATTTAGTGAGAACCCCAGACTGTGAAGGAGGTGAATGGTGCGGGACATGTGGCTGGCACATTGCTGGGCTGACTTTGCTTGAACAAGCCAGTCGTCCAGGTAAGGGTAGACGTGTATGTGCTGCCTCCGTAGATGTGCCGCCACAGTAGCTAGGCACTTTGTGAAAACTCTGGGTGCTGTTGTGACGCCGAAGGGAAGAACCTTGAATTGGTAGTGCTGCCCTTGAATAGTGAACCTGAGATATTTCCTGTGTGATGGGTGAATGGGTATGTGGAAATACGCATCTTTGAGGTCTAGTGTGGCCAGGAAGTCTCCCTGTTTGAGCAGTGGGAGGACTTGTTGCAGGGTGAGCATGTGGAAATGCTCCGAAAGAATATAGCGGTTGAGGGGTCTCAGGTCTAGTATAGGTCTGAGTGACCCGTCCTTTTTTGGTATTAAAAAGTACAGGGAGTACACCCCTGTACCTTGCTCGTGGACGGGTACGACCTCTATTGCGCCTTTTTGCATCATGCTTAGCACTTCCTGCTGTAATAGCGCTAAGTGCTCTGAGGACATAGGACGGTGTTTTGGGGGTATTGTGGGTGGAGTAGAGGTTAATTCTAGGCAGTAACCGTGTTTGATAATATCTTTGACCCACCTGTCCGTGGTGATGGAGTTCCACGTGGCCAGGAACTTTTGCAACCTTCCCCCGACAGGTGTTGTGTGGTCGGGAGGAAGGGAGAGGGCGTCACTGTTTGTTCTTGGGAGAGGATCTGGTATTGCCGTATCCGCGTCCTCTGCCCTTTGTGCTTGAACCACGATATCCACCCCTGGTGTTTTTATCGTAGGTACTTTGGGTGTTGCCCTTGTTGTAGGTTTGCTGTGACCCCTGTCCTCTACCTGCTCCTCTATTACCGGGGCGACGAAAGGAGCCACTCCGAAAGGTCTGCGTTTGGAGAGCCCCCATGGACTTTGCAGTGTCAGTGTCCTTTTTTATTTTTTCTAGTGTGGTGTCAACCTCTGGGCCGAATAAGTAGTCTGGGTTGACCGGCTGGTTGAGGATGTTATTTTGCACCTCAGGTTTGAATCCGGAGATTCGTAACCAGGCGTGTCGTCGTAACATGACGCTAGTGTTTATGGCTCTGGCAGCTGTATCTGCGGCATCCAGTGCACACTTGATGGATGCGTTTGTGAGGAGTTGTCCCTCTCTGATGAGGATCTCTGCTCCCTCTTTGTATTGGTCAGGGAGATGTTGTAGTAATGTTTCTAGTGTGTCATAATGCGCTCGGTCGTAGCGAGCCAGGAGCGCTTGAGTATTGGCAATACGCCATATGTTAGCTGCTTGGGCTGCAACCCGTTTGCCGGAGGTCTCTAACACCTTGGACTCTTTGTCCGGGGGAGGGGCATCCCCAGTCGTCTGCGAGTGCGCCCGTTTACGAGCATTCGCGACTACTATGGAATCCAGAGGCAACTGTCCTCTAATATCGGTAGGATCCCCAGGCGCTGACCTATATTTTTTGTCGATTCTGGGGTTTATTACTCTGGCCCTGGTGGGTTCTTTGAAAATGTCCTTTGCTGGTTTGAGGACACCTTTCAACATGGGTAGAGTTTTAACATGTTTTTCTGAGGATGCGAAAGTGTCCATGAGAAAATCGTCCTCGATGGTGTAAGAGTGGAGTTGAACACCATGATTGGCCGCAGCACGTTCAATGAGGGCGTTGAATGCGGCAGTGTCCTCTGTGGGAGACGTTTTTGCACCATATAGCTGCGTGTCCTGCGTATCCATAGGTGCGTTTGGGTCCACAGGGTCATCCCAAGCTTGGTCAAGGTCCTGTTGGCCTTCAGGGTCCATTTCTCCGGGGTAGGGGACGTGGTCTCCCATGTAGTCCTCCAAAACGTCTGTGTCAGAGTGTGTCGGAGAGAAGGACTGTGGATCTTGGTAAGAGGCATGGAGAGGCTCGTAAAGAAGTGGTTCCGAATCCACTGGCAGCTTTTTCTTTAGTGGGATCCGGTAGGAGTCCAAAGCTGGCTCAGAAGTTATCTTCCACTTGTGAAGCATCATTCTGCCTGTTGCGGCATCGATGATGTGTGATGGCGACGTCTCCATAGGAGAGTGTTCTGCAGGTGTGATCCTGGTGTGGGTGACACGTGTTCTGATTTCGAACAGTTTTGGCGCCGGGGATGGTGGCAGGCCAAAAGTGATGTTGGCCGGTGCCGGAGAAGCTTTTTGAGCCTTTTTCGGCTCGGAGCTTGATGTGTCCTGGAGGGCCGCCTTATCTTTGATGCATTGCAAGGATGCTGAAACTTGCCGCACCTGGAACGCCGACGGTTCTTTGGCGCCGACCGGTTCCGTTGAGGCAGGCGTGGACTTCTTCGGTGCCACGGGGTCATTGAGTCGAGGAGAGGTAGTAGCTGTCGCCGGCGTCGATGATTGCGCCTTTGGTGCTGTTTTCGAAGTGGTGTGAGATCCAGCAGCCATTTTGACCTTTGTGGTCGGAGCCGATTGTTTCGGTGCCGGGAGCCGAGGCGGCTTGGCGGTACCGATGGTCTTTTTCCGTGCGTCGGCGCCGACGTCGGCTGCTGCAAGCTCGGCACCGAAGTCCCGTTTGGTGCGGTCGGTGCCGACGGGTTTGGCTGGCGTCGAAGGTGTGGTGGGCTTCGATCCGACCAGTGTGACTTTCAGTTTCGGTTTCTGCTGAACCGAGATGGCTTTAGGTTTCGATTTCGATGAAGAGAAACGAGCCGTTTTGGGTAGTATAGGCTGCCGCTGAATGTCCGAGGCCGGGCCAGAGGGCGGGGCCGAATGGATGCGGGATAGGTCTTGGGTAAGGCCCGAAGGCGATCCCTCGACCGGAGCCACAGACTGACGCACTGGGATATCCAAAGTCTGTTCGGGTAGGCCTTGCTCGTCACCGGAGCTACTCTCTTTGGCCCCTAAGGCCTCATTGTAGTCTCCTACCTCGGTGTCGGCTTCGTCTCTGTGAAAGAGTTGTTCTTCGACGTCTTCCGATCCGGAGTCGTGTTCGGAAGCGGGGCTGGAGGGTAGGTTCTCCACGTCTTGCACATCTTCGTCCTCGGCGTTGAAGATGTCAGTCGGGGCCGGTGCCGCTTGCTGCGCTTCGAGCCTCGCTGCTCGACGATTCCGGAGAGTCTTCTTGGATCGGAATCGGGTACAGGCCATACATGTGGACTCGTCGTGATCCGGTGAAAGGCATTTGTTGCACACCGGGTGGACGTCGACATGGGGATATTTCGCATTGCATACAGGGCACCACTTGAAGGGCGTCCTCGATTCCATCGTCGATGTCGGGTCGATGGTCGGGTATGATGCGAAAAAGTTGGTTTCTGGAAGTTAGTAAACTAACAAATAACTATCGATACCGATCGGGAACAGTACCGACGCGAACTAAAGGCCTTTTGGCCTGTAAAAAGTTTTTCCTAACTTGAGTCAAGATAAGCACATCCGAACCCAATGGCGGAAAAAAACAATCTGAGGATGGAGAGGATGCCCATGCGCACTGTAGTCCAGGGGAGGAGTCACCTATCCCAGGATACTTCGAAGACTCTTCCAGGACAACAACGTGCAAACATCCGGACCCAACACTAGGCGGCGATCTATGCACAGATATGAATTCAGCAGCCCACATGCCTCGAACTTAAATGTACTGGCACAGTTGTGGGTGGACTAGCAGGTGTAGATGCGTGCCAAGGTTGCCCAATATGATTTCAGTGTAATAGCACAGAGTGACACCTATTGTCAACAAGGTGTGTTACGGAAGTGTGCATGAAACACCACGAAGATGTGCCTGCCCCTCTGGAATTTATATGAATATTTAATCAATTATTTCCACCGGTGTACTCCTAAGAGCTGTGTGTGCAGACCTCCCCTCATTCAAGTGCTGCCAAAAATACAGGAGTCATTTGTGCACTGCGATGGAACTTTGGGCATCTCTTCCTTTGAGGAGCTGGACTGTCGACGAATGATTTGCACGGACTTAAGGGCGTTTCTTCCCACCAGTAGCATTTTTGTACTGGGTTATTGTATTTAATCTGTTTTATAAAGCGCTTATTGTTAATTTATAGCATGTTTTGCGAAAGCTTGTGCTTGCCAGGCACACCTCATCTGCCAAGAACCTCCTCACATCTCACAACACTTCTCTTTATGTCTTGTTTCACTTGCGTGCTTCAGAACAAATTTTCCTTTTATAAAATGTATTTCCTTGCAGTATTTAATTTGTATTCTAAATGAAGACGAAGATGTACTTCTTTCCAACATTTACACTACCTTTATGTTAAGATTCAGTTATAAACACTGGCGGCTTTCTCCTTGTTGTCCATCTTCTATTCCTGAAGTGGCGACTTAGTGGGAGATATGGGTGGTCCAGACAGCAGTATGGAAATCCACACAAGAGGTCCCCGCCTTCAGGAGGTGCGTTTCACGCCTCGTTTTAAGTATCTTCTATTCGTGTCGCCTTTTTGTTTGGGTAATAGTAACAAGGTGGTGTTTCTGTGGGAATAGTTTTTTTAAGTCAATGGATCCAATCCCCTCCCCAGCCCCGCGTTAGACAAGCGCAGCTGCGGCTCTAAGCACCATGCAGTGGAAGACGAAAGGTCAAGTTACATTCTTCAATCTACCTGCTTGCTTTTTAGGTTGAGCATTCGAGACCTCTTGTATATACTTTAGTATATACTTCTTATATACTTTAGTATATACTAGACCTACAGCCCACCATAGGCTTCCCATTTGCTGGCTCCATTGTCACTCTCATATTCTTTCTCCCCATTTGTCCATGGCATGCATTTGTCATGAATCTTCCTGTGATTAGCCGTACCCCCAAGAGCTGGGACTAAGTACAATATAAATACACTGGTCACCATTTTAACATCTGTTCAGGAACTCCTTTCTTCTTTCTTGAAAAACAATTCACAGGATTGGTGCTGTCTTCACCCAGTCTCTCCGTTTTTGTAAACAGGCCTGTAAATCTTGTTATCTGGTCACATTTACTGTGCATTCAAAGGCTGAGGTCAGATGGCAAATGCCGTTTTCGATCTCATGTTTATTTTCTACTCTGACTTCAAAGAGAGGATTTATCGGTTTTGCTTGCGTGTCCCCAAACTCCCTCCCCCTTCACTGATTGAGCTGTGCCGGTGTTGCTTGTTTGTCCTTTGTCTCTGTCTGTTTAGTCACGCACCAGAAGAGCTCCTCTCTAGCTGTTCTCTCCTTTGACCTACAGCATCTATGGCCTTCGAGGTTTCACTTCCTGGAAAAAGCATGTCAGTCACTCTTTGCACCCCTGAAGCCAGATGCATGCTCTTGTTTACTTATGCTCCGCTTTCACTTATCATCTCAGCTCCTGTGCAGCCAGTGGTTGTTTAACCGCGTTTCACTGGCAGAAAGGCTGCACAGACGGAAAAGCGAGCCCATGCAGACTCCTGCTGAGGGAAGCCTGCATTTTCTCCAATTAGGCCGTCAGAGGTGGCTCGAAATTAAATGGTCTGATGAGCCCGTCTCCCCTTCACGGAATACATTAAAAGTAACGAGCGTGTGGAGGCAGGGGTTGCTATTTAGGTAACCACACTTTGTACACAAAGGCTGATAGGGACACAGCTTATGAGTCACTTTTATTTCTAGCTCCTGAATTTCGTGGTGCTTTATCCTTTAAGCATGATTCCTAGGTTTGGAAAATAGTACTCAGAAATGTGTTCTTGACAACTCATATATCACAGGAGTTCGATTAGAAAAAAAGCTTGGAGAAGTGGAACCTTTTCGTCTTGTGAGTAGAGGCGCTTGATGAGTATTGTTTTACAACTTTGTTTGAAAACATAACTTAAAAAAAATAATCAATTTTCGATATTTCCACGCAGACAACGACAAATATGACCATTACAGAAAGAAGTTTATATAACGTGTGAAATGAAATGCACAGAACCTCTTCAAGCCTTGGTACCTTTCATCACAGCACACGTGTTCGTGCCTCAGCAGTGCTTCAGTAGCTGTGTGTGTACAGCCTTATATTCAGATCCAGGCCAAGGCTGACCTTGCTGACCCTTTAATGTGTAAATGGTGCTTCAGCCCTGCACACAAGTGTTTGAGGCTGCCCTCTGGGCCAAGGGCCAATTCATCTACATGGATTCATGGCAACACCGTGGGGGGAGCGAACAACAGGGCAAGGCAGATTTAAGTCTGCCATAATCTATCTGGTGAGACTATTTATTTCATGTTGCATTTAGTTTTACGTGACCTTGCTGCAGGAGCATAGACCACTGTTTCAGCTACATTCTCAAAGCTCATTAACCCCAACACCTGAATAATAAATTGCTTTCCAACACATTCTATTTCTTCTCACCCCAAGGAAGTGAGGCTGGGTGGCATGCTCCTTCCCTTAAGAACACAGATTGGACTTTTCAGCGATTAATTAAATTATAAATATGCCAAACAACAGAGCAGGAATCACAAGCCCAGGCCAAACAGAGCGACAGCACCATTAGGAGGTGTTTGTCCCTGACTTGTTTTTCACATAAGCTCTGAAGCTCTTTAGTGTCAACGTGTTTTGCACTAGACAGAAAGATCATTCTATTCCTCTGTCCATGCTGTAATAATGGTTTTTCGATGAATTATTTTTCTTTGTCATTTGAAGGTGAGGAGCTCTGTGTATTTGTAGAAGCTGAGATTTGTTTTGTTTAAGTTACGTTTGTGTTTTGCTATATTTGTGTTTATGTGTGAGCACCGACAAGTCTACTTTTTTGTTTTAAAAACGGGGATGCCATGTTTTGTCCTCTGGTGTTCTTGCTTGTGCACCTTTACATATTGTGTTTGCTGAAATGTTTGGTGCAACAGAGTAGGGAGGGATGGTTCCAACAGAAGCCATCACTCCCCCACAGAATGCTTAGAAGGAGTTGGATGTAACCGGACAAACATCAGGTTGTGATAGAGTATGAAACCAACTGCCTTTCAATTGAGGAGAAAAAATTATACATCTACATCCAAGCAGCTAGACTTTTATGCAGTGCAAAAGAATACAATTTCAGATTTTTATGAGCTAGTCTGTAACAGAGGCAGTTTACTCTGGTTTCTGAATTCAAAATGGTTCTAGTACTGTAATTCTGCAATTGAGGGCCCTTTGTCAGAACTGGGCTCCTAGCAGTAATACATGAATGTGAACCCAATGGTTTGCAAAAGGACATTTTAGTTTCACCTCTGCTTGTTACAGGGCACATTTGCTATTTTTACTAACACATTTGTATGATAATGGCATCACTCATTCATTTCACTAAAAGATGCTTATGAATGTAGCGAATCTGCAACATCAATATTACAAGCAAAGTTGATAATCTAGTGTAAGCAGTGTTACAACACCTATTGGACCCTGACTACCTAATCATATGTCAGGACAGATTGAGTGCAGAATCTACATTGCAACAAGTGTGGCAGCATGTTCCTCTTGCAAGCGGTAAATATGTGGCATAGAGGCATTGTACAGAGCGATCCCTCTCTGTCAGGGTAGGTAGGAAAAAGATGATATAGATTGTTTTGCCATCTGTCCAGGTATTTCCACCCATCCCTTCATAGAAACGCAAGTGGGAAAATCAGTTACTTCACATTTGAGAGAGGCCACCTGAAGGATAAGAGCTTCTGGCTCCCCTTTCTAAAGGTGGATGACATCGCCCAGAATTTTGCCGAAATGTGACCTATTGGTATTGTAAATGACAATGCCTTGTAATATTATAAAAGGCATTGCCATTTACAATACCAATAGCTCAAAATCTCGCAATTTCGAGACCTATTGCATTGTAAATGCTTGTTTATTTCAGTGAGGCTAGCCTGTTTGACATTTCTACCTGTAATTGAAAGTGTGTAGTAATTGTATAGCTCTTCAATCCCTGACAGCACAGCACTCAGGATGATGAGCTACATAGCTAAACACTTATAAGGTCCTAAAGGCGAGACCTATTGGCATAGCCAATGCTTGCTTTAAATTGTGCTATCTGCAGCACATATTAGGACACAAAGCAGACAGAAAGTGAAACAGTCATCCCCAAACCAATCAGGAGCCAGCAGATAAGAGTGGGCGCCTGGGAAGCCAACAATGGTAAGCAATGGACGATCTCCAAACCCCTTTTTAGTTAACACAATGTCTTGCAAGAGACAACACATGCAGTAACTCAGACGAAAGGGAAAAACACACCAGGTAGTTATGTCTAAAGTTCATATGTTAATTAAGGGTCTACGGGGAGCAGTTTGAAAAGGCCAGTCGCAATCAAAAGCAAGACGCAGCACTGAATAATCACCCAGGAGTAAGAGAGTCTATCGGTAGGATGACCAGACGTCCCGGATTTCCTCGGACAGTTCCGAGTTTTGAGGACTGTCCCAGTGCTTGTCTTAATTTTAAAAACATGCCTCGGTTTCAGAGCCATCATTCATCCTGCAAACAAGAAATAGTCTTGTTCAGGCAGCGCAGGAGGAGGTCGGCTGCATCTATGCTGCAGCCGCATGGGGAAGTCAGAGTGGCAGAGGGCTTTAGGTTAGAGTCCTGCCAGAGCTAAAGTTGTGCAAGCGTAGCTTTTAAATGTGTGGTTACGTAACACATACATGTGAATATATATATATATATATATATATATATATATATATATATTACCTACTGGCGGTCGCCAGGAGGTAGTTATAGTTAGGACCACGTTTCCATAGGAAATCCGCAACATTCTATTTTGAATAACTTTGGCGCCGGTCGACGAATCCTCGCGAATTTTTCAAAATAGGTGGGGCGCTACGCTCCGCTCCTACCCTGAAAGTCTCGGGGGGATTCGTCAAGCGGGGGCTGAGATAAAAGGGGGGTCCCAAAACGCGTTTTTCCCATGCATTTTTCCATAGGACCTTTAGACAGGGCTACAGCCCGAACGGCTGAACAGAATTACTAGAAATTTGGCAGAGAGGTAGTCCTCAGGTCAAGGAAGTGCCTTTTGTAGGTTTGGTGTAAATCTGTTCAGTAGATTCTGAGAAAATAGCCTTTAAATCAATATATATATCTGAGCCAGCTTACGGTGCGCTTACGGTACGCTTACCGTACGCGTACGGTGGCGTGCGCGAGCGCGATTCTGATTGGCTCTTAGATCTTAGTAAACATTCGAATCGGCCGAAACCAGGAAGCGGCGGCCGCCATTTTCTCTCTCGCACTGAGAGTGATTTTTAAAATTTAAAGCCCAAAAACATGTAAAGGGGCTGTTTAGACAGCTCCCACACACATAGGCATGTTGAGGGAGTCCCCATAGATCCCCCAAGGCCAAAAACGGAATTTTTATTTTTTCGGTAATTTCGCCGATTACGCTTACCGTACGCGTACGATAAAAAATTATTTAAAAAAAAAAATCATCCACACTCTCTCCACCCCGTGTGCAATTTGTGGCCGAAGGCCACCAATTGTGCATGGCTTATTACACGTGAGATAAACTTAAATATTTTTTTAAAAAAAATTCAAAAAGAAATTATCCACACTCTCTCCACCCTGTGTGCAAATGGTGCCCGAAGGGCACCATTTGTGCATGGCTTATAAAATATACGAAAAATTAAAATATTACCTTTCAAAACGAAGTGCATCATATGTCCTCCATGTGCGCACGGTGCGCGAAGCGCATCGTGCGTACATGGCCCATCCAGCGTAACGTGGGCACGCGGTGCATGTAGCGCACCGCGTGCTCACTGTGCGCGCACCGTGCGTGCATGGCACTAACTGCGTAAAGTGGGCGCGCGGTGCGCGAAGCGCACCGCGTGCTCACTGTGCGCGCACGGTGCGCGAAGCGCACCGTGCGCGCACAGAACGAACTGCGTTAAGTGTGCGCGCACGCCACGAATGGCGTAAAGTAACTTAGCATTTAAAAAACCGTAGAAATTCACTGAAAAAACCATAGGTTTCACACACGTTATAGTTAGGAATTAGCATTTAAAAAACCTTGCAAATTCACTGAAAAAACCATAGGTTTCACACATGTTATAGTTAGCGGAAATTTTACTGATAAAAAAACAATGAAATTCCCCCGTTATAGTTACTGCAGGCAACTATAACTCACGCGACCGCAATCTTCTGCTGATGACATATGTGTCTTTATGAAAAAAAAATATTTGTAATATATGTATAGCTAAAAATGTATGGAAGAAGACATGGGCAAATAAGTGTCTAAATACAGTATTAGCATCAGCAGAGGATTGCGGTCGCGTGAGTTATAGTTGCCTGCAGTAACTATAACGGGGGAATTTCATTGGTTTTTTATCAGTAAAATTTCCGCTAACTATAACATGTGTGAAACCTATGGTTTTTTCAGTGAATATATATATACACACACACACACACATATATACATATATACACACACATACATATATATTCAACTTCTCCCTTTACACAAGGATGACGACGCTGTGTGCAAATACTTTCAATAATTATTGTGCGACCACCATCGAACGCGATTCGGGTGTTACCAGACTTGTTCACCAATGCCGAGGCGGCGTTACAGACTGTTTTTAGGTCCCGCCTACGCAGCACGCAAGCGCTGCTTAGGAGGGACCTCTTGGAATCGCTCAGGACATTTGTTCAAACTCGAGCATGTTTTGCTCTGTTCTCTATTGGCACTCATGCACGTTTGGAATTTCCCTTGCGGGAGCGAGCAGCGGCGCCATCTGTTAGCAATTATGGCGCCTGCCGCTGCTCGCTCTCGCAAGGTAAACGCTGTACATGCCCTCAGAAACAGATTAACTTTTGCGGCCGTGGGGCCGAGCTTGTCTTTATTTTATTTTATTTTTTTACAAATTTCCCATCCGTGCCCCTGCTTTGAATGTCCCTCTTTTCCCGATTTCTGGTATACGTGAGCCCGGGCTCTCACATACTTACTGGTGTGCCACTTTTGTCACCATCTCAAGCTTTTCTGTAACATCCGACACATTTGTGCCCCTTCCCTCTCCTGTTTCTTCCACAGCTTCTGATCCACGCGCGTCTCCTCCCAGCCCCCAGCCCTCTCTCTTGTTTTTTCCAAATATCTTATCTGTGGTGGCTTCCCTTTATCTGGCCAGGTCTACCGCCCAATTTAAGAGGTCCACCAAGCAGGCTCACAGCTCTTTTGAAGGTTTGTTTTCTCTGGAGGGGAGGTGGGGCTCGGATGGGAGGAGGCCGCTTTTAATCCTCTTAACAGTTCAAACTTTTCCCTCGCTTCATCCTGCCTCTTCTGAATATTTATCCCTTTATCGCTTCAAATGGCCCCCTTCTGCCACTTTGTTTGCGCCCTGGGGGGCTCTGCACATCACACAGTACTTTGTGCTTACAAAGCTTTCTCTGAAAGGGGATAGAGGTGGGGGCTCGCGGGACTGGGCACCCCCCTGCCTCTCCTCTGAATATGTGTCTCCCCCTGCTGTGCCTTTGTCACTGACACCACCGAGGAAAGCACGGCTGTGGGATAGGTGTGTGACTGTTTACCTTTTCTTGGTACCCCGGGCTGCAATGCCATAAAGACTATAAGGCCAAATGCTGAGTGGAATGCACGTGATGCCTACAATAGGATCTTAAATGGCAAGTACAGCGCTAGCCCCTCAAAACTAGTGGCCCCAAAACCTAACAATCTGTACCATTGTTCTCAATCTTGATAATCCAAATTTAACATTTTGGGCCCCCCAAAAATGTTCACAACATATAGTTCCTATTCCGGCGTCTCACCCCAAAATACAAGCTAAAGAATGTGTACAATTTGTGACGAAATGTTAGTGGTGGGAACTAGTGATGCCATCATTGGTGGTAAGAGCCTGGACAATGAACAGGTAAATACATAGCACTGAAAACGTCCCGGATTTGCCAGGAGAGCCCCGAATAGTCAACGACTGCCCAGGAAAATATTTGGAATTTTCGGTGCGATTGAAACACACGAAAGGTGATAAATATCCTTATGTAGCGGTGCAAGATTAGTAAGGAATCCGGACCAGAAGGCAATTTAAGTAACACAAATGATAATGTGTGTCAAATCTGCATTTCATTTCCTCCTAGTGACACATTGCCATGTGCATTTATATGTTGGTGAGTTCTGTCAAGTCAATTCACCGTGTCCCACCGTCGCTACAAAAATTCTAGTCCTACTTCTATGTTCTTGGCATGTCAGAGTCTCTTCGCCCTGTTCAGAAACCCAGACAGGCATTCCGAAGAATCCAGAACCCAAGGCAACCCCAAGGGTCTTGGGTAGAGCTTGTTTAAATCCGTATCCAGGACCTCCTCGAGCTACTCTTTTTTTTTTTTTTGAAATCTTTATTCGGTGATTAAAAAACACCATAAAAGCACATATATATACATGGATAAAAAGTCATTAAACATTAATCAAGATCCTTATACAAAGTTAGTGCAAATAGAGATACCGACATACAGGATCATAAAAAAGGAAAATCCAAAGTCTTTCATTCCTCTCCCCTAGTCATCTTTAATCGGACCGCAACCTTAATAAAATTCATAATACAGCACAATGTTAGTGGATCAGAGGCTTTTTGCAAAAAGACTAATGCGTCCCTGGCACGTTCCTGTTGGGCTTTTTTAAAAATATTTACAAGAAATCTGCGCCTGGGCATAGAGAAATAGGGAAAGAGCAAAACAAAATGAAGGGAATCCTGCGGAGACCTGTTGTCGCAGCCGCAGGGTCCCTTCTGCTCAATTGACGTGGTGAAACCTGCTGGTGAGGCCAACATAAAAGGAAGTAAATTCAGTCTAAAACGGCACATAAGAAATCTATCCTGTGCATTATGCACAAGATACAGATAAGGCTCCATACCCTCCACACTCTTTACCAGATTATGAGCCCTCACAGTCTTTTTAACACCTTCAGCCTCAGCTCTACATTGGGTTTTCCGCTCTAGGAAAATTTCCCCTACTTGTTTCTTGTGCTGGGCTGAAATTGATGAGGGGTTCGTGAAGAGGTTTCCAAAGCCTAAATCTTCAAGGGTGTTTCTTACATATTTAAGCCAGGGGATGCGCATACAATGGGTCCTATCTAAGCAGTCCAATAAAATTTCTCTGCTTAGATGCGCATCTGGATTAACCCATATTTTTAGCCAGGCCACAATTGGCCTAAGTTTTAACAGGTCATCCAAGTATGGTCTCCCTAGCTCCCTATGAGCTATGATTCCAGCGGTACTTGGTGGTGCCCTCAGGATAGATTTCAGATATTTGTTTTCTTCCTGTTGAATTCTAGTGGTGTTCACAAAGCCCCATACTTCTGCCCCATAGATTACTTTGGAGCATGATACGGAGCCATACAAGTTCATCACCTGTTCCGGGCTCCATCTACCTAGCCTCCTGCCATATCCAGCTATAGCCCCATTAGAGGCAATCATTTTGCTACAACGTTCCACAACTAAAGAGTTAAACTGCAAATCACCATCAAAGGTTACTCCAAGATAAGAGAACGTTTTGACCTCCTCTAAAGTATGGGTGCCTATTGTATAAGTAAATTTAGAGGAAGGTTTTTTGCCGGCCAGGAGTACATATGATTTGCCCAGGTTGACAGATAGATCCAGTGTACTCATGAACCTAACAAACCCGTCTATCAGGATTTGTAAGCTTCGAGGTGTGCGTGCAAGCAGAACCGCGTCATCTGCATAAAGCAGAACAGGAATATGCCGCGCCCCGACCCTTGGGGAATCTGCCTTTAACCCCAAGAGAAACTGCTCCAGGTTATTAATATAAAGGGAGAACAAAAAAGGGGCAAGAATGCAACCTTGTCTGACTCCACTCTTACAGGGAAAAGAGTCAGACAATCCTCCCTCCCTATTAAATCGAACCTTGGCCGTGGTGTCGCTGTGTAATTCCCTTAATATGGTAATTAAACCACTCTCAATCCCCATGCGTAACATCATATCCCACAGCTTTCCTCTATTGACGTGATCGAATGCTGCTGCCAGATCCATGAATCCCATATAAATGGGTTCATCACTGGCCAGAGTATATTTGGCAGTCAGCATGTAAAGGTTCAGGCATTGGTCACTGGTGGACCTCCCTGTCCTAAACCCGTATTGAGTGTCCGAGAAGATGTTATTCTCTTCGGACCACTCGGACAGTCTGTTGAGGATTGCCCTACCCAAAAGTTTAGCCGATACGTCAATCAGGGAAATGGGCCTGTAGCACTTGGGGTCATCCCTATTGCCCTTTTTGAAGATTGGCACGATGATCGCTTTAGACCAGGATGGTGGCAGGCCGCAAATGGTCGCAGTATTTATGACCCTGGTCATCAGAGGGGCCCATAGTTCTATATTACTAAGAAACAGGTCAGGGGGAATTCCATCCGGCCCCGGGGCTTTATTTTTAGTCAGACCCTCCATCCCTGCAGTAATCTCCTTAAGAGTGAATACTACCGAGGGAACCTGACTTGTGGTTACGGGTGACTCTACATGGATACCGGACTCATGGTTATATAGACCCCTAAAGTGTGTGACCCACTGCTCCGGGAGGATGTTAACCCCTATCTCTGGGGAATCATTTTCTTGAAAGGTCGGTTTATTAATGATTCTCCAAAATCCCGCTAGATCCCTTCTTTCGCCTGCCTCTCTTAAGTCTGCCCAAGCTTCTGCCTGCAGGGCAAGTTTCCTCCTTTTGTTCTCTTTTTTATATTTTTCTCTGCACCCCTTGATTTTTTGAGGGTCCCTTGGTTTTAGCTTAAGGGAGCATTTCAACTCCCTCAGTGCCTTAGAGCAGTCTTTATCAAACCACCGGGGATTTACCAGATTACATGTGGGCGCACTGGTCCTAAGTAGGCCATCGACCAGGTTAGCAATCTGGTCAAATGCTTCCAGTACCCTTGGTCCCTGGACTTCTAGGTCTAGACAGTCGTTAATGGCTAGTCGGCCCTTGTCGCCCAAAGTTTTATAAAACTTTACCCCATCTATTTTGGACCATTTCAGTCTCCTACCTTGATCTGTGACCCTCTCCTCAATTGAGCGGTGGACTCTAGTTCCAGCACCCACCCTATACGAGAGCATCAAAACAAGGGGATTGTGGTCACTAAAACTGCTCCAATCTATCCCAACACTGATTATTTTGTTTATCAGGGATCTCGAGGCCAAAATATAATCTATAATAGATGAGCAACCCCTGCCCTTGAAAGTTGGTGGGAGTGAACCATCCGACTGTGGGTCTATCATATTAATGGTATGCTCTAGGTCGTACTTAAGCCCAAGCAACCTAAGAGCCAACCCAGTAGGCGTATGAGAAAAATGCGGACCCTTCTCCATTGGACATTGTGACCAGTCTGTGTTTACCTTGACCAGTGCCGGACAGAGGTGGCAATTAAAGTCTCCCACTAAAAGCAGCCCGTGCGGCGGCCCCTTATTTTGGAATGTTGTTTCTTGTCCCAGCCTATGGTCTAGTTCAGCTAGTAGCGGGATATGGTTGTTTACTATCTCAGTGTTATAGATGTTAAGAACAGAAAATCTTAACCCCTTTCCGAGGAACCGAACTACCTGAATCCCATGTGAGTTCCAATCTGGGGAGGACCAGGAGCCTGGGAGGTCTAAATCTACGTAGATGGACAAACCGCCCATTGCTCTCCCTGATCTGGATTTTCGGGCGGGGACAAAAAAACACTTGTACCCCTGTAGATGGTAATTATTCACCAAGGCCCATGTCTCCTGTACACATATAACTTGAAATTTTCTAATAAAATCAACCCATTCCTTGTTATTAAATTTGCCCGCTATGCCTGCTACATTCCAGGAGATGAATCTCACTCCCTCTCCCCTCCGTCTTGAACCCCCCTGGGGCCTTGATGGTATCTCCTGTAATGACCCTTGCGTAGCCAGCCCATGTCCCCCTCCTATACCTTCTATGGCTGTAGCGTTAGGTTCAGCAAACATGGAAATCCCCACACCACTCGGTAGAGTTTGCTGAGCCTGAGAGTTTTGCTCCTCCACCACCTCTACCAAAACGCCCTTATCCATGTGACCCTGGGGGACATTATCTGTTTGTCAATCCACCCCCTCTAGACCGTTCAGGCAAGTAAACCGGTTATAGGTGTGCAAGGGTGGTTCTGGTCGGCCAAATAATGGCCTAGGGTTGAAGGCCCAGTGTCTCCCCCTCCTGCCAACCCTCTCCCAGTTGTCATGAATTTGGGGCGGCTGCAATGGGACTGGAATAATGGGGAAAAAGAAAGATACACGAAGGGTTTGGATAGTGGATTCTCTGGATCTATTCTTCCCTTGGCATATGTAGGACACCGTTCCTGTGTCCCTAAAACTCACCAATATGCAGTCCCCTATAATAGATTTGTATGTTCTCCCCACCCATGGCACCCTTCTTACCATTATGATTTCGTTATTAAGGTGTGTCGGGAGGGGTCTATTTATGTTTAACCACTTAATTACCCTACTTTTCAGGGCACAAAAATCCTCAGTTTCACCTTCTTCGAGTGAGGGGACACCCGCCATGACTACAGTGAGATCATTAGTCTCTGGGGGTAGGTTAGGTCTGCGTGGTCTCAAGAGAAGCTTCATTAGGGGAGTCGGTGTGGTACTATCTACCGGCTGTGCCGGATGAACAGGGCCTGAAGGAGGAGTAGGCATGTTAGAGTTAAGGGGCTTAGTTGGTGCAGGCTTGGGCCTTAGGGGTTTTTGCGGGGCCGCCGCATTTGCGGCTTGTAGAGGGACTAAGTTTGCTGCACTATTTACAGGCTGTTGAGGGGCTATTGTGGCGGGGGTAGATTCTAGATGCCTTCCCTGATGACCAGCCGGGATTTTCAGACTACCTAGTGTGGCCTCCAGAATAGTTAGTCTGATCTCAATCTTTTTTATACTCTCGCTAATCGGTAGTAATAGAGACCTTAGCAAGAATTCCAGGTTTCCAAGCGGGACAACAGAGAGGGGGACATTAGCGGTACTAGTTCCTATGTCTTTTATCAGGGCGGGAGCTAGATCCTCCCGGGCAATAGGTTTGGGGTGTGATTCAGCCGGTAATTTCGCTGCTAATACGGGGGGTTTTGAAGACTTCCCAAAGTCCGAGTGAGAGATCTTGGATTTACTCCTTCCCTGGGCTCCCTTCGATTTCCTCCTACGTTTATTAGGAGGGGGCCCCGGTGCTCCTTGTGTAGTAACTGGCTTGGGTTTAGCTTTCCTAGCCTTAGAGGCTGGGGGGGGGTTGGGAGACTAAATCAATGGTCACCCTTGTAGGGCTTGGACTGGTAGCTGGGACTATACTCATGGCTGCAACTGGTGGAGTGTTTATACAATCCCTCAGCAGGAGTGGGACATCATCTATTAGGGACAACTCCTCCCTGGGTGTAGTGGGTTGTTCTCCAAGGGGGGTGTTTTTCAAGTTATCTATTGAGCGTCTCCGTTCTGCCCTTAACCGGGACAGGTTGCACTCTTTGTCCCCCTCCCCCACCGCCCGGGAGAAATAATTCTCTAGGGTCCTATTTTTAACTCCTCCCGGCTTCAATGGGGTACTCTCCCTTGCCGGGGACGGCATAATGTGAGTGATGGATTATAATCGGCAAGGGGCTGTGACAGAAAATAGGACCAGGGGTCGAATGGACTGTGGTAAATATTTAATTACCTGTACTATTTTTTATGCGGTAAAGTCTAGTAAGAATAACTCAGTAAAAATAAGAGGCAGAATCCGTGGTATTAGAGGTTCTGAAAGGCTTTATTCCTCTACAAAGGAATTATGGTTCGAACCATAGGCATCAAATTCCATCACCACGAGGGTTCAGGAAGGGAAGGCAATACATTATTGACAAGTAAAGATATTTATATGAAAAGCATTACATTAAGACAGATGCAGGAGGCGTAACAGCTGATAATACAGATAATAATACACATACGTAATGAAAAAAGGCGTAAACATAGGCGTAAACTAAAAACGTCATTAAACATGATGTCACAGGTGGGTGGATCCATAAGAGAATCCTGCAATATCAGCAGAAATACTTGGCAGAGATGCGTGCGCAGCCGCATGACGTGTGATTGACGTGCAACTAGAGGGTGAAGGGGACTTGACATTTAGCTCTACATGTGGAGACAGAAGTCTGGGGGGTCATGTCAACCTAATCCCAAATCATATCTAATATCTTATGTTTAAAGAACTGTATTATCCAAAAGGAAAGGTCTCTCGGACGGAATCTATTCTATACTGACTGTTAGTGCGTGTACAAACGTCTAAGTGTCTACATGAGATGCGAGGGGGCAGGAATCTTCCATGGTAACAGGGGCTATGAATTACTTGCATGAGGACAGTGAGGCCTGGCCCTTTGCTCGGTAGCTGGAAGAATGTTTACCTAAACTACTAGACAGGAATGCATCGGATGAGGAGCGGAGCAGATAATCTTGAAGGTGAAATACAGTTTTTGGCAGGCAACAGGCCGGATCAGGCACCGTTAGCCGCGCAGGGAGTAGGACAAAGTTCATGGATACAGATGCGGGCTCGGACTGGAGCTTTCAGAGGCAGAAGGCAGGAAAAGGCTTGATGGCAGAATTCAGGGCCTACTCGCCTGAACTGTAAAACGTGGAAAGTGAACCACATAAAGTCGGTGGCCTTTCATACTTAGGAACGGAATATCCGACTCATTCATGGCGGATCTGAAAGAGGACATGTTGACGGTGAACGCACATGTATTTGCGTCTTCATAACTGGAACTGGAGGGAACATACATGTACTTGTAGCATGTACATGGAGCCGTTGGGGTCTAAGATAGGGGACATAACTGATCATAAAATTCATATTTCCTCATTCCCTCCTTGTCCCCTACGGAGCCTCAGGAGATATCGATCTTCATCAATCCATCAATCTGTTCATATAGCATCATTTGTTCTTCTTTCTTCTTCCGGGATCTTGAACGAAAACTTGAAGGCGGGATACACGATGTGGCACACAGACCACAAATCGCTGGCCCACATTGTAGACATAAGCAGCAACTGAATAATATGAGAAAGCCAATACCTAGGAAGGATAGAATCCTCCATCCCCAGGCTGACAACACGCTCCAGAACCAACCGGACCAAGTCCAGGTGCCTGGACTCTGGTGTATCTGGCTTATAATCTTATGAAGGCGAGTTATGGCTTTATATACTGACGGCGAGTTTTCTGGTATGAAAACACAGCAACTTGATCCGATGACCCTACAAGCTCCGCCCCTATCGGCCAGGATGACGTCAAGGACAAGACGATTTTGAAGCACAACAATCCGCATCGCAGACTGCTCCTCGGTTAAGTTGCCTAGGGCGGAAGTAGTCTCGTTCACTACTGCTTCAAGGGTTCTAGTTAATCTACGTATCAGCTTACTATTAGTGACTGTACCTATATAGGGAAAGAAACCTTTATTGAAATCTGTGTATTGTTCCCATGCCGTTTCAGTGTAATCGACAATCGGGAGATCTCTCTGCTGTCTATTGTGTACTAAATGGGTATTTCTGTGATAGTCAGGAGGGGCTAGGAAAACAGGTGGCAGAAGGAATGCTATGTAACAGGTACCATCCCAATCTAGAGGTAAACGTATATATGCGGTCTGGCCACATATGAAGTAGGAATGACGAGAAGCTCTGAATGTAGACTTGCCTTGATCACTGAATTTTACTACAGTGGTACATTTACTATGGCCCATGTGTATGGAACCATTCTTACTTACACATAATTCACCTTTAACTGGAAATACTGACATAGCGGGCAAGATTGGTGTAGTTTCGGATTCAACATTCAGAATCATGAGGTTAAGTGTAAAGTTACCTAATCCATATACTTCATTTTCTAGATCAGTTCCTGTTCTTTTGGGAAGTCCCTCCTTGTTAGGGTAGCAGACTTTAAGCAAAACTAGGTTCAGGTTTCCCCATACCCAGTTGTCTTGATAAACTACTGAATTTGAATCTAGGGAATTAATCAAACTAAACCATGCTCCACAGGAGCCATTGTGTGTGAACGGATACGGAAAGAGAGGCAAAACTCCCTTATAGTTCTGATAGGGAGGGAGTCGGCCACATATCCAACAATTGGTAGCATTGCTGGTCTGATGGGAATGATGTAACATACTAATAAAAGTGTTGTTGCGCAGCGCAAATCTATAAGACAACTCATGCGGAGGTAGTTCGCTAAAAGAATGTTCAGCAGTAGCATTGTAAGCACGTTTAGAAATAGGGTAATACATATGTAGCAATACACTAGAAATGATGATCAGAAGATTTAGAAAAAACAAAATTAATAATGTCACTATGCAGTGACTACGAAGCGATTTACAGTACGCATGTTTTTTAAGCTGTATCTGTCTATTTCTCTCTCTATTTCGGTCTAGAGGATACATGTCAGAGACAAATTCAACCGATTCACCTTGGAGAGGACTTAAACAATCAAATTGTCTGACTTGCTAGACCTTAGTTTCAGTTTATAGAGTTCCTTCTCCGTCCTTTCAACCAAGGGGAGCTTTGAGTCTGTCTGTGAGGAAATGCAGGGCTGAGTGTTCACATCGGACGGTAGTCCATAAAATTTCTTGATATGGCTCGAGTGCAACCACCCTTTACGTCCCTCAATCTTCACGGCTGTCCTTGTAGTCAGCAGGACGAGCTTGGGCGACTGCCACCTAGGCTCCAGCTGGGTCTTCCGGTCGAAATTCCTCACAAGAACCAGGTCACCTGGAACCACGTCATGGGGCTTCACCTCAGTGTTATCGGGAAAAGCTGCAGCTACCTGTGAACGACAAGATTGTAGTGCAGACATCAAGGAAGCCAGGTAATCTGTCAGCATATTACAGTCAACATCAGTGATTTTACGAGGTATAGGCGTCCCCCACATATTTGGTGGTCTACCGAAGATCACCTCATACGGGGATAGCCCTGTTCGAGAATGTGCTACCATTCTCATGTAAAAGAGCGCAACTGGTAAGGCTACTATCCAATCGACACCTTTTTCTCTACATACTTTGGACAATCTAATTTTCAGAGTTTGATTATGACGTTCCACGAGACCTGCTGCCTCGGGATGTCGGACACAGTGGAATTTCCATTGGTAACCTAACAGAAGTGAAACGTGTTTCATTAGTTCGGATGAGAATGGCTGGCCGTTATCTGAGTATACAACACGTGGTAAACCGTATCGTGGGAAGAATTCTCGAACTAACTGTTTGGCAGTAGTCGGGGCAGTGTAATCTGAAACCGGGTAGGCTTCTGTCCAACGGGAAAGAGCACAGACAACTACGAGAACATATTTGAATCCTCGACATCGTTCCATCTGGATATAATCCATCTGGAGGACTTCAAAAGCGTGATCGGGAGGTTGAAATCCACCCTGCTCTACGGGAATGCTTTTACCTGGATTAAACTGACAACATATCATACAGGTACGTACTTTCTGTTTGGCTGCTGCTCGCAAGTGCTTGTTGAACCAAATGTGTTGAATGCTGTCTAGCATAGCTTTTTCTCCTAGGTGCGCTGGACTATGTATTGTGTTAATGATGACTTGAACCATGGAATCGGGAAGAAACCATATAGATTTTCCCTTCGTCATCCATCCCTGATCCGTTTGGATCCCTCCTAATTCAGTCCATTTCTTTATTTCTTCTGGTGTAGCATGTGTCTGTATGTCAATTACATCAAGGGCGGGATCCTTAACTGTCATGCAATGTGTTGGTGTCGGAACTATTGTCTTTGTCGTGTCAGTGGTATGAGTCTGATTCTGAGCAGTCTGTTTAGCTGTTCTGTCAGCTAGGTCGTTACCCTGAGAGATGATGTTGGTAACTTTTGTATGGGCTTTGCATTTCATAATCGATATTGCAGTAGGTAGATGAATTGCGTCTAATAAAGCTTGAATGAGGGGTCCGTGTTGGATGTGGGTACCGTGAGAAGTTAAATAGCCTCTCTCTCGCCACAGTACGCCGAAGTCATGGACGACTCCGAATGCATAACGTGAATCTGTGTATATGTTAACTTTCTTATTTTTGGCTTGAATACAGGCTTGTGTCAGAGCGATGAGCTCTGCTGCTTGAGCTGACAAAGTGTTAATACAATTTGTTTCAATGACTTCAGTGTCTGTTGTGACTGCGTAAGCGGCCACTAACTCTCCTGTACTTGTTCTCATACATGAACCATCTACATACAATGTCAGGTCCGGATCTGATAAAGGGATATCTGTCAAGTCTTGTCTGGGTTTCGTCGTGATAGTAATGACTTCAATACAATCATGTGCTAATGGATCTGTTCCGTTTACTGGCAAAAGTGTGGCAGGATTTAATGTATTACAACGTCTGATTTCTATGTGTGGCTGAAACAATGTTAATTCATAACCGGTGAGTCTTGCTATAGTCAAGTGTTGTGTTTGTGTGCGGTTCAAGAGAACCTCTACTGCGTGTGGTACTTGTACTGTCAATTGATGTCCTAATACTATGGCATCGCTTTGTCTGATTGCTAAAGCTGTTGCTGCCACTGATTTCAGGCACGCAGGAAGAGCCTGAGCTACGGGATCCAATGTACTAGAAAAATAAGCACATGGTTTGTGTGATCCTGCTTGTTCCTGAGTGAGTACTGACAAGGCAGTACCTTCGCGTTCGGTAACAAATAGTATAAAAGGCTTACTGTAACATGGTGTTGCTAAAACAGGTGCTTGACATAAAGCTTTCTTTAAGCTTTCAAAGGTTTGTGTATGTTCTTGAGTCCAAGGGAGGACAGTCGATGTGGCTGCCTCCTGTGTTGTCAACTGAATGAGTGGTTTTGCTAGAAATGCATATTGAGGGATCCACTGCCTACAGTATGAAGTGAGGCCTATAAAAGCCCGCACCTCCTTTTGTGTCTTAGGTGGTGGCATGTTAGCAATTAACTGGATGCGGTCGGGTGTAAGCTGTCTTCCCTCCTTGGACAGCAAGTGCCCAAGATAAACAACTTGCTGGACACAGAATTGCAGCTTAGAAGGGGACACCTTGTGCCCCTTGTCGGCCAGAAATTTTAAAACCGTCAGTGACGCCTTTTCACATTCAGGTTCGCTTCGGGCGGTGATCAGCAGATCATCGACATACTGAAGCAAGGCAGTGTTAACTGGCATGTGGATACTGTCAAGTTCTCGTTTCAGTGCTTGGCTATAGATGCTGGGGCTTTCTGTGAATCCTTGAGGTGCGCGTGTGAATTTAAAACTTCGCCCATTTAAACTGAATCCGAACAAATATTGACTTTCCGGATCTATTGGGACGCTAAAGAAAGCATTCTTGAGATCAATTACAGTAAAGAACGTTGCTTCTGAATCAATAGCTGTTAATAATGAAGAGATATCTGGAACCACAGGGTATTGTGGTACAATACATTTATTTAATTCGCGCAGATCAATAACTAATCGATATACTGGTGATGCCTTTGGATCCGTTCTTTTGAGAATCGGAATTATCGGAGAATTACATACATTGGAGTCGGTTTCTACAACCACTCCTTGTGCAATGAGCTCGTCAATGATTTGCAGCAAAGCCACAACAGCATCTGGTGGTAACTTGTATTGTCGCATTCGTGGTAGTACCACTCCTGTTTTTAGTGTGACTCGATATGGTGTAATGTTCATGCAACCAACATCAGTGGGGCCTTGTGCCCATAAATGTGTAGGTAAATTCTGCAGCCGGTGATCCATGTCTCTGGACACGTAGTGACCTTTGAAGTCACGTAAAAATAATCGTACTCCTTCCGGAGAACAACATATTATAGCTCCTAGAGCTTTCAATGTTTTTATACCTAACAAGTTTTCTGGACATGATTTAGTAAGCAATAAATCTGTAGTTCGTGTCAATGGACCAACCGTAAGTGGAAGGGGTTGCGATACTTCATTAATGATAGGCTTTCCTGAGAATCCAAGGGAAATATTCTGTGAGCCTGAGAGGGGTGCCCCTGGAACTTCACTGCGTCGTATAGTTGTTCTGCTTGCCCCTGTATCAAGTAAAAACTTTCTGTCTTCCCCTAATAGTTCACTATGTACATAAGGTCCCTCTTGATCTACAGGAACCTCGATAAGGGGTAAGCCAACTTCCGTCTCTAGGCTATTTCATGTGTATCGCTGATAATCGGGATAATCAGTTTGTGCATACTGGTACATCTGTTGCGTTGTTGCTTGTGTGGCAGCAATAGGCTGCTGTTGTGATGTGGCTACGGTCTGTTGTGGAGCTACCTGTTGCGGAACTGGCCTAGATTGTGCATGCTGAGGGATTTGTTGTTGGTTCTGATCCTGTCTAGGTGGCCGTGGTCTTTCCTGAGTTTTACCCGTGGCGATATTATGTTTCAGAACTGCACAATCGTGTATATAATGACCTTGTTGTTTACAATAGTTGCATGTCCCTTTCGCCGGACCTGCGGAATCACCCTTTTTATGACCATCAGCTGGAACTGACTGAGCCACAAGCATTTTCATTTTCGTGTCTTTCATACGTCTTTGTTCATGCTCTTGTTCTTCTCTAATTCTATTGTGGTGATATTGTAACATCTGTAACATCTGTGACGGGGTGTTACCTTGCCAGGTACTCTCGAATTTCAATACTCTATTCTTAACTTGCGGTAGGGAATTTTCAACTAATTTTGTCACAAACAGATGTGGATATGACTCGCTACTTGCTTTTATGCCACTATTTATACCAAAACATTTTTCAAATCTGGAATAGAAATCACTAGTGTCTTCATCTTGCTTTTGCTTACAGGCTGAGATTGCACCCCAGTCCTCCTTTTTCGTAGTTAATAAACGTGGCAGTACCTGCACTAGTAATCCTGGTAGTGCTGTAGTCTTTTCCCCAAGCCCTGATCCTGCAGCTCGGGCCTTTTCTTCGTTTTCTAATGCTGTCCAATCTATCTTTTGGTCTCCCACCTCCCATTCCTTTTCTTTGAGTTTCTCGTAAATACCGGCAGGCAATAATACTTTTAATATTTTCATAATGTCGGGGTAGGTATACTCTCCCATGAGTAACATGTCTTTTATCTCACGGTGGAAACCTGCTGGATCCTTGTCATGGCTGGGTACTACTTTCTTCATTTCTAATAATTCAATTTTAGTTATAGGCGTGTACACAAACACGCGTTTAAAGTTATTGTCGTCACCTCTTATTGGGTGCACTTCGCGTAATGGATTCTGTCTATCTATGTGATACATTTTTCTTCCCATAGTGGGAACTGGAACATGTTCTGGGCATACGAAAACTATATCCTGGTTTCGAAATTCTAGAATTCCTTTAATTAGATCAGTACCTGACCCTCTCCATTTATTCGTGAGTAATTCTGTCAATATGTCAGGTAGGGGTCCAGGATCGGAGTGTTGGTTTTTATATAATATAAGGAGGTGTTGAATCATGTATATACCAGCTAAACGCTGTTCGTCTGGGGTAAGGTTCAGAAACGTGTGTGCTAGTGCATCTTCACTGTATTTGCCGGGACTGTCAGCCCATTGTACTGCTGACCTGGCTAATTCTTGTTCATCCATGGAATCGAGCATATGGTACCCCCTTCGGTCTCGGAGTAATTTATCAGCAGCTTGGAATAGGTGTTCAGGAGACCTTGTATTTAACATAGGGGCTTGAAAATTTCTGTTACATTCCGGACGTATCGGACGTATCGGATCATTAAAGCATCTGGTATTATTAAAAGATCTTCCTTTACCTACATAAGCCATTGTCTCTAAGTGTCCTGTGGGCATTTCTGATTCATCGTCCTCCTCTCCCTCTGATTCATGTTGGTCTGTCTCTAATCTTTCTTTATGTATTCGTTCTACTTCTTTGCGGATTTTCCGGCACATAACTACTATACATGTCTGTTTATCATGCTTCCCTTCTGATATATTCTGACCCCATCTGGTAAGTACTTGTATTTCCTTCTGCTCTACCTCAGGCCTGTCTTGGTTTCTGATCACACAGTTTATGAAGAAGCGTAACAGTTGTCTCTGTACATCCACTTTCTGGTATTCCATGGCTTCGTCAATACTTTCAGGGCCTCGCCCTGATTGGACAAAGTGATATATATTATCTAAATGTGCCATCATTCCTGGTAGCGTCGCTAAATACCTTGAAGCTCGTCGTATACGTAGTGATGACAGCAGCATACCGTCCCGTCTACCGGGCACAGGATCATATCTACAATCCACTAGATGCTCCTTAAACATATCGGAAGTTGCTAGTTGGGGTGTACGTTCGTATGCTAAATCTCTAAGGGATAATTTATTTCCTCGGGGTGGCGTGGCAAAAATTTCTGTCGTTCCTCCTGTCGCACCGTCTGAGGTGCTAGGCACGAAAGGATTTGTTGGATGTAAGATAGAAACTGTAGATGTAGGAAAAGCGGTAGAAGCAGATGGACCTGTGGGAATGTGCGTAGGAGTTTGTTGTTACGGGGATACAGACGGATGATCTTGGCGTTGAGCACCATCGGTAAGCGGTGTGTGTGGCGGAGCATTAGCATATTCAGGAGCTACATCATCTAAATAGGAAGAAAGAAAAACATCTTTTGCTGTTTTGGGATGTGCTTTTATCGGGAGTAATGGAGGTGTCAAGTCTTTCGGTATTTCCGGGGTGGCCTGAGGTAACCCTTCGGCCAGAAGAGGATACATACCATTCATAAGGGTGTTTCTTTGTCTGTCTACTTGTTCTGCTTTTACTCGGGTACCTTCCTCAATTAATATATTTTCTCGAGCTTTATTCGAATTCTCCCTACTTTTCTCTTCCTGTCTGAGCGCTTTTTCTGTACGTCTATATGATTCTTTACGCCATAATTCAATGGCATCTTTCTGTGACTGTCTGGCTTTATTTTTTCATAATTCTTCTTCTACTCTCATGATGCAATCTGCATCCCAGGTCCCAGCTGCGGGCCACCTCTGACTTTCTGGTAAATCTTTGGTGTAGTCCACCCATAAATCAAGAAATAATACGGCATCTAGGCCATGCTTATGATACATAAAGTACCCTGGAGTGTCCCTAGGTGGAATGGGAACAGCTTCTTCGAGTACCCCTTTTCTGGTTTTGATCTGTCTTAATTTTGAAAAGAGCGGCATTTTTAGACCTTATTACTTAATCTTGAACACACTTAATACAATAAACACAATAATGAACAATCATTCACACCACAATATGTAGAACGTATTAAAACATTTAACATTTAACAGTTAACGAACGATAATAACTAATAGGAAACTAGCTACTGACATAATATTAACACTAGATAATACTGAATTATATGCAAGACATACTAGATATACTGCTAAACAGTACAGATACACTGCTGAAACAGTGCAGACCGGATTTGTGTACCCAAACCCGTCTTGACCGGCACAACCTAATGTGCACGTCTAAATGCCTCCCCGGCAACGGTACTCACCGGGTAGCACGGAACGGAAGGCCTCGGAACTGAACTGAACTGGACCGGACTGGACTCGACTCGACTCGGAACTTCGGAACCTGGTGGGCCTCTGTATACCTTGGATCTTGCTCTCTCAGCTAGGCTCTGGTCGGGATACTTCGCACTTCTCACCGCCTCGTCTGGGTGTTGATCGCAGCCTCAGTCACCCCCGCTTGGCCGGAGGGAGATACAGGAAATCCTGCGGGTACGCGTTTTTGTCCGTTCAGCTGTGGCAGGGGACCGGGCCTGCAACGCACCTCCGGCGCGTGAGATGAGAAAGTGTCCCTATTCGGGCGCCAATTTATGTGGTAAATATTTAATTACCTGTACTATTTTTTATGCGGTAAAGTCTAGTAAGAATAACTCAGTAAAAATAAGAGGCAGAATCCGTGGTATTAGAAGTTCTGAAAGGCTTTATTCCTCTACAAAGGAATTATGGTTCGAACCATAGGCATCAAATTCCATCACCACGAGGGTTCAGGAAGGGAAGGCAATACATTATTGACAAGTAAAGATATTTATATGAAAAGCATTACATTAAGACAGATGCAGGAGGCGTAACAGCTGATAATACAGATAATAATACACATACGTAATGAAAAAAGGCGTAAACATAGGCGTAAACTAAAAACGTCATTAAACATGATGTCACAGGTGGGTGGATCCATAAGAGAATCCTGCAATATCAGCAGAAATACTTGGCAGAGATGCGTGCGCAGCCGCATGACGTGTGATTGACGTGCAACTAGAGGGTGAAGGGGACTTGACATTTAGCTCTACATGTGGAGACAGAAGTCTGGGGGGTCATGTCAACCTAATCCCAAATCATATCTAATATCTTATGTTTAAAGAACTGTATTATCCAAAAGGAAAGGTCTCTCGGACGGAATCTATTCTATACTGACTGTTAGTGCGTGTACAAACGTCTAAGTGTCTACATGAGATGCGAGGGGGCAGGAATCTTCCATGGTAACAGGGGCTATGAATTACTTGCATGAGGACAGTGAGGCCTGGCCCTTTGCTCGGTAGCTGGAAGAATGTTTACCTAAACTACTAGACAGGAATGCATCGGATGAGGAGCGGAGCAGATAATCTTGAAGGTGAAATACAGTTTTTGGCAGGCAACAGGCCGGATCAGGCACCGTTAGCCGCGCAAGGAGTAGGACAAAGTTCATGGATACAGATGCGGGCTCGGACTGGAGCTTTCAGAGGCAGAAGGCAGGAAAAGGCTTGATGGCAGAATTCAGGGCCTACTCGCCTGAACTGTAAAACGTGGAAAGTGAACCACATAAAGTCGGTGGCCTTTCATACTTAGGAACGGAATATCCGACTCATTCATGGCGGATCTGAAAGAGGACATGTTGACGGTGAACGCACATGTATTTGCGTCTTCATAACTGGAACTGGAGGGAACATACATGTACTTGTAGCATGTACATGGAGCCGTTGGGGTCTAAGATAGGGGACATAACTGATCATAAAATTCATATTTCCTCAGGACGGCCACAGACGGTCCCGCCCTTGTCCCGGGCTTCTCCCGGGACGCTCCCGCGTGCGCTCCCGCGCAGCGGGAATAACAGATTGAAAAAATAGAGACTCTCGTTAGTGGGGGTGGGGCAGGCAGGGAGAGCGGCCCAGATGATTGTAATTAGGGCTGGCGGGGACTCCTGGGAGATGTAGTCCCGGTCCCGCAGCTCGCAGCCCTGCCCACGCGCACTCACACCCACTGCAGGCTCCGCTTTGGCAAGGAAACAACTCCAGGGGTCCAAAGGTCCAGGACAGCACACCCCTCGAAGCGGGACCCGCGAAGCGGGTTCCGCGAGGCGCTGCAAGGAAAGCAGCAGTCAGGGCAGCAGTTCTCCACACGCACCAACAGGTCAGCCAGGCGTCCCAAAGTATACTGGAGTCCCAAAGGTTTTAAATTCGTTGGTGGGGGCGGGGCAGGCAGGGAGAGCGGCCCAGATGATTGTAATTAGGGCTGGCGGGGACTCCTGGGAGATGTAGTCCCGGTCCCGCAGCTCGCAGCCCTGCCCACGCGCACTCACACCCACTGCAGGCTCCGCTTTGGCAAGGAAACAACTCCAGGGGTCCAAAGGTCCAGGACAGCACACCCCTCGAAGCGGGACCCACGAAGCGGGTTCCGCGAGGCGCTGCAAGGAAAGCAGCAGTCAGGGCAGCAGTTCTCCACACGCACCAACAGGTCAGCCAGGGGTCCCAAAGTATAACGGAGTCCCAAAGGTTTTAAATTCGTTGGTGGGGGCGGGGCAGGGAGGGAGAGCGGCCCAGATGATTGTAATTAGGGCTGGCGGGGACTCCTGGGAGATGTAGTCCCGGTCCCGCAGCTCGCAGCCCTGCCCACGCGCACTCACACCCACTGCAGGCTCCGCTTTGGCAAGGAAACAACTCCAGGGGTCCAAAGGTCCAGGACAGCACACCCCTCGAAGCGGGACCCGCGAAGCGGGTTCCGCGAGGCGCTGCAAGGAAAGCAGCAGTCAGGGCAGCAGTTCTCCACATGCACCAACAGGTCAGCCAGGCGTCCCAAAGTATAACGGAGTCCCAAAGGTTTTAAATTCGTTGGTGGGGGCGGGGCAGGCAGGGAGAGCGGCCCAGATGATTGTAATTAGGGCTGGCGGGGACTCCTGGGAGATGTAGTCCCGGTCCCGCAGCTCGCAGCCCTGCCCACGCGCACTCACACCCACTGCAGGCTCCGCTTTGGCAAGGAAACAACTCCAGGGGTCCAAAGGTCCAGGACAGCACACCCCTCGAAGCGGGACCCGCGAAGCCGGTTCCGCGAGGCGCTGCAAGGAAAGCAGCAGTCAGGGCAGCAGTTCTCCACATGCACCAACAGGTCAGCCAGGCGTCCTCATCAAGAGGACACCAAATTCTCACATTCATGGCCCTAAACGGTTAATCCTTCCATTCTTAGAACAGAGGGCCAGGCGACCGTCAGAGACTGTGATTAAAGACTCCTAGATGAAAGTCAAACCCCATCCCCCTCTTCTCTAATCCCATAACTGTTTGGCAGGATGAGAAACTCTGCCAAAGGCACAAGTTGAGCTAGAAGGTAAACATAGAGCACAGCTGAACTTTATGGTACGATATTTTTAATGACTTTTACTCTGAACTTACAATATGGCCTATAGACTCAGGGGTTAACAGAAAAGTTTTCATTTGGCGATTTTAATATCCATTCTTTTAACTGGTAGTTTTTGTGCAATCGGCTGAATACTAATAAACAAACAAACTCTAAAATTAAAAGTCAAAAGTCCTTTGTGTACTGTGTTAGGATTGACACCACGTTTTCCAAAGATCTGCAGACAGGTAGGACAAACGACTCTGTGAGCTGGTGTGGTAGCGGAGTCCCTCTCCAGGCTCCATATGTTAGACTAGTCAAAGTCTAGTGTGTTGTGAATACATATTTGAGATCCTTACGTTTTATAAGGGTTCCTTCAGATTCACGGTGCTACTAATCCAGGTATCTGTGCATTGCACCAGACCAACAGAGCCGTCATGGCTGTATTTTATCAACTTTTTGGGTGACAACAATAAGCTAATGTGACCATGTTCTGGATCCCAGACGCAGATCTGGCATACTGCCCAACAGAGCCATGCCTTGCCTACCTATACCGACTGAAATTCTAGAGATATGTGTTGTATCCCAAGTAGGGATGTGTATTTTTGAAAAACCTTTACGGGTACAGGGACAAATCTGCATTTTGACCTGGTTAAAGCACCAAAATCGCCATGATCGAGGTCATAGATGACTCATTAAGAATAGTTGAAGAGGACAAACACTGCAAACTAATGCTCTTGTACCTGTCTACCACACATCATTCAATGCACAACTTATGCCGGAGGATGGAAATCATGGTCATCGATGACTCCCTAAGAATATTTGAAGAGGGCAAGCACTGCATACTAATGCTCTTTTACATGTGTGCTAAACATCCTTAAATACACAACTTATGCTAGAGGATGGAAATCAAATAATTTCTACTGAACAGATTCACAGACTTTCCAAGAGAACACATACATTAAGACTAGCCACTCCAGTACAGCTAGGCATGCTCCAGATTGGTCTCTAGTTCTCAGCATTTCATCCTGGGCCAGACAGGAGGAGCTCAAAATGTCGGATCGTGATGTGACATTACCCAGGTGGCAGATACCTGTGTGGATCCAGGTATAATTATGAATCTTACAGCCCACGATCACTGATGAATGGTCAGCTCCCTTTCTAAGACTCACTGATCTAAAACAACACTTGCAGTCTCAGACTTTTGAGCGCAAAAGTGAGATGTTTTAGTAGTGGCATATTTTAATAAAATCAGGGCTTTGGGTAAATTTGACACCCTATTTGGGAGTGGTATAGGAGAGTGTAGGGTAAGGAAATTGTACAGGCCAGGGCATCTTTCCTTCTAGGTGAAGAGATCTCAGGAGTACATCAAAGTAAAGATTTGTTTTAAATTTGTAGGGCACTTCACAAACTACACTGCAAAAAAAGTATCAAGAGGAAAGATCCAGACAAGAAAAAGAGACATTTTTGGTTCATCCTTTGCTAGAAGTAGAAGCAACCGAAATGACAAGGGACACTTATAATAGTCCTCGTTGTAATTTCAGAATGCTGTGTTGACACACAAAAGGAAATAGAAATGTTCGCTGACATATGCAACAAGCATTGGCATAGCCAATAGATGTTGCCTTTGGGACCTTATAATTATTTAATTATGCAGCACAATATCCTTGGTGTAACATCAACTGTTGCACGGCTAAACCCCTTTTAATGTCCTAAAGGCGAGACCTATTGGCTATGCCAATGCTTGTTTTAAAATATTTTCTTATCACATGCTACACTCTGGGCAGAAATAGTGAAGACAGACTGGTAGTCTTTCAACATCTCAATTGATAAATTCATTTGATTTTAGTATTACATTCCAATAATTATCCAACAATTATTAGAAGTGTTCCATTCATTAAGTTCCATATTACACTTCATCGAAACATATTCATTAATTCATTTCTAATTGCTGATTACTATTTTACTAACACCAGTCGATAGAACCGTGTACATACTGAATTATACATTTTAAATTACCAAGCAGACATTATCACGTTTCAATAAGATAATTCATTGACATTAAATCAAGCTATTTTGAATATAAACGTTAAATACGATCAAAGCTCTCTGCCCGCTTTATTCAGCCTGTTCCCATAGTTGAACTCATTTATTCCTTTATTTCATGCGGAAATATACACATATATACAAATATACACATATATATATATACACATCTATACATATACTATTACTATTAGGCTGTGACTTTTATAGGAGAATTTTGGCACTGTTTGCACATGCACTTTAGGCAATTTGAGACATAGAAACTTCTGTAATTAAGGCCCACTTGGGCAGGACTCGGCTTCATCCACTGCATTCATAACCCTTTTTGCACAATGGTATTTTCAGACCGGATTTAATATTCATACACGGTCTTTATATAGGTAATAGGGCTAACCATTTAATTTACCATATGGTTTCAGGATTGAGCAATTGGTTTTATTAATTCATGTTCATGACATTTCTGAAGTGAATGCGTGTTTAGCCCGCCTTTTAGCATCCCCTCTCTTTTTTTAACTTTAAAAAATCTTTGCTTTACCTATAACTTGGTTTTAGAATACTTGAAATATCTAATAATCGTTTTGAATATTTTATCACTTGTGCTTTTTAATGTGTATATTTATGATGATAATAATATATTTATATCTGTATATACATGCATTTTGGGACATTGCAGTGTCTGTTTAAGCTATTTATATACATATTTCTTCTATGTTCATTATGCCAATGCATTTTTTTTAAATTATCACGTGCTAGCACTGTCACTTTAAATATATGAGAGCACTCCGCATGCGCGTCATGTGATCAAGGGCACTTTGCTCGAAACGCGTCATGGCGGTGGTGCAGGGCGTCCACAAAATAAAGTAAAAATTTACACCAGTAACGGGTCTGCATTCGTCATCTTTCTGGCAGAAAGCGCTACGTGGCGAAATAAGCTATATATTTATACATTAACATCCGTTTGATTTGCTAGCGAGATATTAGGGGACCAACTGAGAGGATGTTACCAAGATAGAAATGAAATCTAAGACTAGTTGGCCCACTGGGGCGCAATCGGGTTAAGAGATTACGAACTATCGCAGTGCGCAATGAATCGTTTAATTAAATCTTGTTGGAAGTAAAGATTCATTTTATGCAACTAGGACATTTAAACAGTAGCAGTGGATGTATCAGAGGAAAACTTTTTTATATATATATTATATATGTCATGAATTTATTTTTGATATGGAATTGTATATAAATATTTTTCTATGTTGTATATATGTTGTATATATGTACATAGTATATTTATATAACTATTTATTTGTAAATACGAGTATGAATTGTGAATCATCCACATTTGCGCACAATTATTCCTGTATTCTATACAATAAGATTGAAACTATGGATATGTAGTAACTCTTCAATGTCCATGATAAGGTCATTTCCAGTGTTGTTTCCCCTTTAAAAACTGCCATTCCCCACTATAACGTGTCATGTGATCAAGGCCCGAGTGGGGGCTGAAACGCGTCATGGCGGACTGGTACAGAGAAATATGAAATAAAATCTCAGTGATTGGCACCGAAGTTTTGGGTCCGTTCTTTCGTCTTCCTAACCAAGGCAGCAGCATTAGAGACGAATTTACATTCATCTAATTTACCGAACAGCTTCAACGGTACGAACGGAACCCCTCCCCGTTTTTCAGGGCAGAGCGGCAAGAAGCAGCTGATTCCGGTTTCCGGGATCTTTTTTTTTTGGATACTTCGAAGAGGAGGAAGCCGCCATAGCCCCTGGGAACTGCATCCATTACCTACCTCTGCTACGGAAGCTGGGACGTCCGAGGTCGGCTGACCGGAGGAGTGTACCTGGTGTTGAGCGAAGGTAGGAGACGACAGAATTCCCAGTTTGGGGAGTGCACGGCGTGGGATTGAGGTACTACACAAAGAATCCACGACCACAATCACTGGAATACCAATATTGAATTAGAAAACCAAAATGTCCGCTGACACGTTGAGACACCGAGAGGAGGCTGCGAGCTCCATGTTCCTAGACACACCGGCTGGTGTGTCGGTACGGGGTGAAAGCTCTGTGAGCCAACCGGAGGGTGCTCCCATCAGAGAACAGTACAAAAAACTTGAAAAACTAATGCGGGCAGAGCAGTCCAAGTGGTGGGAACACAGATCTCTTTCCCGCTACTTGGACGTAGGAAGAGTTCCCAGAGGTCTGAGAATCACCCTAGCGCCCAGCTATGAGAATCCGGACCCAGCGATGTTAGCTGAATGGGCGGAAACAAACTTGGCATCCTCGAGCAAATTAATGATGATACTAATTAAGTATGCGGAGAGTGATAGAGCCAAGCTACAAGCGCAAATTGATATTTTGGAAGGAGAGATAGACAAGATGGAAAAAGGTGAACACACAAAGAAAATGAGGGATGATATGTTGGCCCGCCTAAATAAGGATGAAGAGGTGATTAAACGCAGAAAAACGTACAAATTCGAAAGGGATCATGTGGACTACCAAAATGGTCAAATCTTCACGTATGCTCGCAAATACGATGTAGTCAAGGCAAGGGGCAAAAAACTAACCAGGAGAAATGGAGGTGAGATAACGGTGCCATCTACATCGACCTCTGAATTAAGTTCGGCTGCAGAGAGTGATCTCGAAGGAGAAAACAGAATTCAGCCATTGGGGTTTACAAAATTCTCCCTCGCGGAGGAGGTAGACTGCCTCTGCCAGGACAGACGGGAAACTCTACGCCCCCGTGGACCCCAAGCAGCAAAGAACAAAGACGCAACTTTAAGCGAAACCAGAGAAGGAAATGCGTCAAAAGAAACCAAAAACAAAAACGCAGGCAGGAAAGCGCCGAGGGGAAGATGGAACCGCTTTCAGAACAAGAACTGAGTGACAGTACCTATCCGAATGCGGTAATTAATTTGACTGATGTGCAATTGTCCCCAACTGAAGAGAAGATTCTGGGGTTGGGCTTGTCATTTTGCCCACCCTGTGATTTCAACTTTGTAGATACCAGATTGGACACTTACCGCTTCGTTAGGAAACTGAAACTACATAAATTTCACCTCCTGCAACCTAAGAAAGCCACAATCCCGAACATCTCGGAATCAACTAACCCTCCCCTACTCACAGCGGGGGATGCATCCCTATTTCAGGATGCGTGGTCCCTCATTGTAGAACAAGCAGAGGGTAATACAACGGGTGAGCCAGCTCTCATTGATGACAGAGGGACTTGTGAAACTCCATTTAAACCGAAATCGAACTTCCAGCCAATTTTCTTACATGACAATCTGGATGTATACCACGAATTGGTAACCCAAGACTTAAAAAAGCTATACACCACAACTAATAGGACATTCCGCAATAGGAATAAACAGAACCTTGTCTACTGCAATCTCATTAATAAATTGGGAGCTGACAAGAATGTCATTGTGAGGCAGGCAGACAAGGGTGGGAATATAGTCCTATGGCCACGCCAACTATACATGGAGGAGGCAAAATCTCAATTGGATGATATAGCGTGTTACCGTAAAAGCAATATCAACGTGGTGAAAGCATCCTGGCAAGAGCACTATCTGAAACTGTTGGCATGGAAGAGTGGGGGTTAAATTACTGAGGCAGAATATCGGTTTATGAAAAAGGAATTTCCAGTTATTCCAACTTTTTATTTAATCCCAAAGGTGCACAAAAGTACAACGACTCCACCAGGGAGACCGATAATTTCCGCAATCAACAGCCTAATGGAAAACACCTCCAAGTATATAGATTTTTTTCTACAGGAGTGGGTCCGCAATCTGCCATCATATGTACAGGACACCTCAGATTTTCTACGTAAAATTGAGACTGTATCTTGGGGTGAGGATATGTTATTGATGACTATGGATGTGAAGTCCATATACACCTCGATAAAGCATTGTGATGGTCTTAAGGCAATAGAGCATTATTTGAACTTGAGGCCTATGACATTTGCAGCGCACAACAAAATGCTCAAGATGATGATTTCTGTATGTTTGGAGCAAAATTTCTTTTTGTTTGATAACCAAATATATCAACAGATCAGGGGTGTCGCAATGGGGGCCTGCTTCTCTCCCAGCTATGCATGTTTGCATATGGGCTTATGGGAGGAGCAGGTCCTCTATGGTGAACACATGGCCATCACAAAGGAGCATGTTGTACTATATCTAAGGTATATTGATGACTTATTTTTTGTTTGGAGGGGAACTGAGCAAAGCGCAAAGGATTTTGTGGAGACACTAAATGTTAATTGTCTCAATCTTGAATTCACATCATCAATCAGTGATAAGACAGTTTGCTTTTTGGATGTGGAAATCAGTAATAACAATAATACACTTTCCACTAAACTGTTTAGAAAACTGACCGCAGGCAACACTATTCTGCATGCCTCAATCCACCACCCCTCACACCTCATTCGGAGCATCCCCTATGGGGAGATGCTTCGCATTAGGCGTATATGCAGCTCCGACTCTGATTGTGAAAGTGCGCAGGAGGCTAGTAAACAGAGGTTCTTAGCCAGAGGCTACCCCCTCAAACTAATTAAGGATGCCATCCAGAAAACACGAGCCATACCTAGATTAAATGCGCTGCTACCGAAATCGAGAAGTGAGAAATCATTGGAGAAATCACCCATATTTCAGTCGAGAATTATCCTTACTTACAGTAGACAACATCAGGAATTGAGGAGAATCTTTAGCCGTAATTGGAATTTGATACAGGGCGACCCAGTTATTGTTAGCACCATCAATCCCAAACCGGCCATAACTTTTAGGAAAGCATTTTCCTTAAAGGATGGCTTGGTAAGTAGCAGTCCAGAATCGGCCCCAGCAAATACGTGGTTGTCACAGGTGAAAGGTTTTAAGAAATGTTCAAACTGCAAAGCGTGCAAATTCGGATGCAGCAAAACACTTTTTGTAAGTCCTTTCAAGACCATGCCCATGGAAATTGGCAAAAGACTTTCATGCAAAACAGAATTTGCAATCTATATTCTGGAATGTCCCTGTGGACTTAAATATGTTGGTAGCACCAAGCTACCAGTCCACAAAAGGATTTTACAGTGACCACTGTGCCCTCGGCCTGGTCGCTCCCACACCTCCCGCCTGCTCCTTACCTGCTGGACCTCCTGCTGCCGCCTGAGCCACCACAGGGCCGCCGAGCGCCGCCCCAGCCGCCACAGGGCCGCCAAGCGCCGCCACCGAGCCCCCTGGTTCCCGCCGCTGCCCACGAGACCCCGCCCCCCCGCCCGCCGATTGGTTCCCGCGCTCCCCGCCTCCCCGCAGACCCTCCCTCCCGGCTCCCCTCTTATGACGCCCCCAGAGCGACCGCGCAGCGGACACGCGCAGCGGGAGCACCGAATGAGCGCCGAAGGTGCGCCAAAGGTAAGCCCGTCTGCGCCTGGACCGCGCCCAGTGCCAGGACCCCTGGCCCCCGCAGACCCCAGCCCACCCGCCGGACTTACGATGCCGCCACTCTCAACGCACTCAACACCGGCCGAACCCCCGGGTGCTACCGAGCCACCCCGAGACGCACCCACGGACCCTTCAGCTGCCTCACCTGCAAGTTCACCTGCATCCGGACCTGCCCCGCACCAGCACCCGCCAAGCCGAACACCAGCAGCAACCACCTCAAGTGCATCCTGCTCAACACCCGCTCCGTCCACAGACACGCCGTTCAACTCTGGAACCTCCTCGACACCACAGCTCCTGACGTTGTCTTCCTCACGGAAACCTGGATGAACGACTCCTCAGCGCCCGACATCGCCATCGCCGTCCCAGAGGGCTACAAGATCATCCGGAGAGACCGCGACAACCAGACTGGAGGAGGCATCGCCATCATCCACAGAGACACCATCCGTATCTCGACCAACGCCGACAACACCCTGACATCCGCCGAACACCTGCACTTCCAGATCCACACCGACCCCAAGACCACCCTCAGAGGCACCCTGATCTACCGACCCCCGGGACCACGCACTCAATTCAGCGAAGACATCGCCGACTTCATCAGCCCGCACGCCCTCCCCTCGGCCGACTACATCCTCCTCGGGGACATCAACTTCCACCTGGAGAACAACAACGACCGCAACACCACCACCCTGCTTGACAACCTCGCCACCCTCGGACTCAAGCAGCTGGTGACCACCCCCACCCACCTCGCCGGACACACACTCGACGCCATCTTCTCGTCCAGCAAAGACATCTCCTTCAGCCACGCCACTGGACTCCACTGGACGGACCACAGCTGCATCCACTTCACCTTCAAAAGAACCACGGTCCACCACCACCAGCAACAGGCCGCACGAAGAAGCTGGAACAAGATCACAGCCGAACAACTCACCACATCCCTGAGCCAGCACCCTCCCGCCAGCTCACCGAACCCCAGCCAAGCCGCCGACAACCTCACGAAATGGATCTCCACCTGCGCGGACGAGCTCGCCCCTCTGAGGACCCCACCCAGCAGACCCGGAAGCAAGAAGGCCCCTTGGTTCACCGACGAACTCAAGAGCTCCAAGAAGAACTGCCGAGCCCTCGAGAAAGCATGGAGAAGAGACCCAACGCCGGACAACATGACTACCCTCAAGCTCGCCACCCGAAGGCACCATCAACTGATCCACGCCACCAAGAAAACAGCATTCAAGGACCGGTTGGACAACAACGCACACAACAGCAAGGAACTCTTCAACATCGTCAGAGAGCTCTCCAACCCCAACGCCAGAACCAACGACATCACCCCATCGCAAGACCTCTGCAACTCCCTCGCCTCCTACTTCCACAACAAGATCGCTGACATACACAACAGCTTCAGAACACAACCAACGCTCCCCACGACCAAACCAACGCCCCCCACCACCACCCTCAACGCCTGGACACCGATCAACCTTGAAGACACCATCAGCACGATGAACTCCATCCACTCCGGTTCCCCAACTGACCCCTGCCCTCACCACATCTTCAACAAGGCCGACGCTGTCATCGCACCCCACCTGCGGGACATCATCAACACCTCCCTCAACACCGCCACCTTCCCTGAGAGCTGGAAGCACGCCGAACTCAGCGCTCTACTAAAGAAACCAACGGCGGACCCCACCGAACTCAAGAACTACCGCCCCATCTCGCTCCTCCCGTTTCCAGCCAAAGTCATCGAGAAGACCATCAACAAGCAACTGGCAGCCTTCCTCGAGACGACTGGTTCCCTCGACCCTTCCCAGTCAGGCTTCCGGGCCAACCACAGCACCGAGACCGCCCTCATCGCTGCCACAGACGACATCCGAACCCTGCTGGAGAACGGAGAAACAGCGGCCCTCATCCTCCTGGACCTCTCCGCGGCATTCGACACTGTCTGCCACCGCACCCTAGTGCAGCGCCTCAGCAACGTCGGGATCAAGGAGAATGCACTGGAATGGATCATCTCCTTCCTCACCGGAAGGACACAGAGAGTCCGCCTGCCCCCGTTCAGATCAGAAGCCACGGAAGTCACCTGCGGCGTCCCTCAGGGCTCCTCGCTCAGCCCCACCCTCTTCAATGTCTACATGAGCCCCCTTGCGGCCATCGCACGCCAACACAACCTGAACATCATCTCCTACGCCGATGACACCCAGCTGATCCTCTCCCTGACCAACGACCCCGCCACCGCCAGAGCCAACCTACACGAAGGGATGAAAAACGTGGCCGAGTGGATGACGACCAGCCGCCTGAAACTGAACACAGACAAGACGGAAGTCCTCATCCTGGGCTCCTCACCCTCCGCCTGGGACGACTCCTGGTGGCCCCCTGCCCTGGGCAACGCACCCAAACCGACAGACCACGCACACAACCTGGGCTTCATCCTGGACTCCTCCCTCTCCATGACCAGACAAGTCAACGCCGTCTCCTCGTCCTGTTTCAACATCCTGCGCATGCTACATAAGATCTTCCGGTGGATCCCCACCGAGACCAGGAAAACAGTCACCCAGGCCCTCGTCACCAGTCGACTGGACTACGGCAACGCCCTCTACGCCGGTACCACCGCCAAGCTCCAGAAGAGACTCCAGCGGATCCAGAACGCCTCGGCGAGACTCATCCTCGACGTCCCCAGACGAACTCACATCTCCAGACACCTGAGAGACCTGCACTGGCTCCCGATCAACAAAAGAATCACCTTCCGGCTCCTCACCCACGCACACAAAGCCCTACACAACCAAGGCCCGACCTACCTCAACAGCCGCCTCAACTTCTACGCTCCCAAACGCCACCTCCGCTCGACCAGTCTCGCCCTTGCAGCCGTCCCCCGCATCCACAGAGCGACAACAGGAGGTAGATCCTTCTCCCACCTGGCCGCCAAGACTTGGAACGCCCTCCCCACCGAACTACGCCTGACCCAAGACCACCTCTCCTTCAGGAAGAAGCTCAAGACCTGGTTGTTCGAGCAGTAGCGGACCCCCCCCCCCCTAGCGCCTTGAGACCCTCCGGGTGAGTAGTGCGCTTTATAAATGCCTTTGATTGATTGATTGACAGCATATCAGGGCGATTTCCAATAAAGATCGGACCTATCCCGTGGCGAGGCATTTTGAAGGGAAGCACAATAGCAATTCTGGCCTCCTCCAATATTATGTCATTGACACAGTCTTACCACTGAAACGTGGTGGCAACCGGGAGGCTAAGCTTAGGCTACTTGAAACTAGATACATCATAGAGTTAGATACGAAGAACCCGAATGGTCTTAACTCTAGTGAGGATTTTTTCACATGTCTCTAGTTTCCATAAGACCAATGAATGTATCTATTACCACCTACAGCCTCTTCAATATCCATTTTCCACTTCATATCTCTCCCATCCGGTACTCTATGATGGGACACAGTATGGGCTCATAGTGTGTTCCCGTAGGGAGCATGCAGCAACATGTTTTTAATAGGAGGTTTTTTTGTTATTTTTTCGCCTTTCCCTTTGTTTTTCCATTCCCATGTGGAGATAGAAAACAGTAGATAGAGGTATAATCCCAACAGGGGAAAAGGAGAAATTAATGAAATCAGTATTAAGTGAATATAGAAAATAATTAGAGATACATCTTTTTAACTAGGCGTGAAAATATAAACATGGAGAAAAAATTGTAAAATTATGCAACAAAAAAATCCCAATCTTGAATGTTAAGGAATTGACTGACAGTCTCTGCAAATGTGTAAAGTGGGGGGCCAATGATTGGATAGGGTAGAAATTACCTGTCTTTTATTGATAAAATGGGAGTGCAAGTATTTATACATTAACATCCGTTTGATTTGCTAGCGAGATATTAGGGGACCAACTGAGAGGATGTTACCAAGATAGAAATGAAATCTAAGACTAGTTGGCCCACTGGGGCGCAATCGGGTTAAGAGATTACAAACTATCGGAGTGCGCAATGAATCGTTTAATTAAATCTTGTTGGAAGTAAAGATTCATTTTATGCAACTAGGACATTTAAACAGTAGCAGTGGATGTATCAGAGGAAAACTTTTTTATATATATATTATATATGTCATGAATTTATTTTTGATATGGAATTGTATATAAATATTTTTCTATGTTGTATATATGTTGTATATATGTACATAGTATATTTATATAACTATTTATTTGTAAATACGAGTATGAATTGTGAATCATCCACATTTGCCCACAATTATTCCTGTATTCTATACAATAAGATTGAAACTATGGATATGTAGTAACTCTTCAATGTCCATGATAAGGTCATTTCCAGTGTTGTTTCCCCTTTAAAAACTGCCATTCCCCACTATAACGTGTCATGTGATCAAGGCCCGAGTGGGGGCTGAAACGCGTCATGGCGGACTGGTACAGAGAAATATGAAATAAAATCTCAATGATTGGCACCGAAGTTTTGGGTCCGTTCTTTCGTCTTCCTAACCAAGGCAGCAGCATTAGAGACGAATTTACATTCATATATATATATATACACACACGGAAAATAACACAGGTTACAGGGATGTTATAGTTAGGAATTAGCATTTAAAAAACATTAGATATTCACAAAAAAAAAACCTCAGGTTTCAGGGACGTTATAGTTACGCTGACATTTCACTTGTACAAAACCAGAGAAATCCCGCTGTTATAGTTAGCTGAGCTAACTATAACTCGCGCCCCCGCAATTCACTGCTGATGGCGTCACATATTACATTACTCTTGACATGGTCAGTGACATCACTGATGACATCATCCAGTGACTGAGTGTTTCTAAAAAGTTTAAGAATGTTATATATTATATATATACATATATATGCATGCCAAGGTGTATTGAAGAGTGAGTGGGTGTATGAGTGTCAGAATGGATGATTTAGTGGGTGCCTGACTGACTGTATTAGTGAGTGATTAAACGTGTTTTAGTGAATGCATGGGTGAATGATTAATCTGTGTGAATGTCTGTATGAGTCTGTCAGTTGGTGTGTAAGTGGCTGCATGGGCTGGTGAGTAGCTACATGAGTGTGTATATGGGTTAATGATTAGTTGTCTGAGTACCTGTATGGGTACCTGAGTGTCTGTGTGGGTGGGTGGTGGTGTGTGTGACTCACTGCATGGATGTGTGAGTGGGTGATTCACTGGGTATATGGGTTCATGAGTGCATCTGTGAGGGGCCGTATGGGTGAGTGAGTGTGGGTATGGCTGTGTTGGTGAGTGAAAGGATGTCTCAGTGGCATATGTGTGAGTAACTACATATGTGATAGGCATTATATGAGTGGTGGCGTATTTAAGTGACTATATGTGAGAGTGAGTGATCGTAAGAGTGACAGTATGGATGAGTGTGTGCTTCTATCAGTGATTGCAGAAGAGAGTAAGTATGTGTTAGTATCTGTATGAATAAATGAGGTGGTGGGTGTATAACTGTACAGGTGAGTAAATTGCAGTGTGATTGATTCTTTTTTTTTTAATTGTTAGGTCTCGCGAGCCAAAGGCTCGAAGAGACATTTTATATGTGGGATTTTCAAAGTGCTACCCACCGTTTTGGCTGGCCTAAACCTTGAGTGCACGTTGGCGTGCACGTGCACAGCTGCTGCTCACACTCCCTCCTCCCTTCTTCCCTTCCCGTCAGCTTTGATCAGGCTCCTCTGTTGCTGGCATTCACCCCTCCCTTCTCGCCCAGCCCTTCTTGTCACCTCGGCTTGTTTAACATAGCTGCTGCTCGCACTCCCTCCTCCCTTCTCCCCCTCCCTTTTCTTCATCGCAAATATTAGGTTCCGTTGCGGTCTCCGGCACTCTAAACAGTTTTAAGGCATTCGGGGTCAACAAATATAAACACATTTATCCAACTCTTGAGGCAAAGCCAGCCTTATAATGAGAACAATGCAATCACCGAAAGGCACCTCGCTCCAGCAGGTTCCTGAAGTGCAAATGAAATGCGAGTGTCAACAACGGGATGACTCATCTTTTAATTTCAACCAAGGCGGGGCCGGCCTCCGCTCAGATAGAGCCCCGGGCGAAACCAAATGAGGTGCCCCTCCACCGCCCCACTGCTCTCCCCAGCCCACTCCCCTCTTGGGCCTTTCCTACTCGCTGTAGACACCACTTCTGTCTTTACAGTTAAACACCCTTATCTTCCTCCATCAACTGCAAGAGCATTCCTGCGGTCCCCTCGGGGTTTTTAAATCTCTCTCCTGCTCACAGGCTTTTTAGTTTATACATATATATTTCTTTCTCCAGTGAACAGAACACAAAGTAATGACTTTCTCTGCCGTGTCACTGTCACCGTGTTTCTCTTGTTTCCTTTGAATTCTGAAACTTGGCGGGCTGTGTGTTGCCTGAACGCAACTCTGAAGTGTGTAAAGTGACAGAGCACATCACAGAAGATCTACACTGCCGAGTCCCGGGGAATACAACAGAGAACAGGGGGTGCCTCTGTCAGGGCCAGTGCATAAAAACAGCACAGACGCAACACCATTGGGAAATCCAATTCCAATGTTGCTGTCCTTCGCTCGTGGCTTTTATTTTTATACTGGGCCGCTCTTAACCCGGCATTCCTGAACACGGCGCTGATGATTAATCGCGCGCAGGCATGTAGCTGCAGCTGCGCAGCCAATTCTTGTTTTACTTACTATTACAAATCGGACTTAGCAACACTTGGCACAACATGAGAAGAACTTTCCACATTTAATCTAAGCAATCGTGTAGTTGTAGACCTTCAGCTTTGTGATTAATCTGAACAGGTTATACTGGGCTGTGGGGCAGAATGACAATCTTTGAATGTTTGTTGATATTCTTTTATGCAGGTTTAGTACTAAGGATCCATTCATTGTTGGACTGGATAGTTATGCTCCTTTCTCTTTGATCTGATTGTCACAACTTGAGATGGAATCATTTTCATATTGTTCTCTCAGCCACTAGCCTTCTCGGATGTTCACCAAGAACACCCTAAAGATGGAGATCAGATGAGCTATCGAAGGCATGGGTGTCATGCAGCCCCACTCAGCACATTCGTCCTGCTTCTTGGATTTCAATAAATTCTCACTCTCTTTGGCTGGAAAATCCTGAGTCCCCTGACCTCCACCCGTAGTGTCTTCGTCTCTACATCTTGGTATTACAATCTAGTCCTTATCCAGTTGCAGATTATCTAGAGATTCTAAAAACTTTGATTTGCCTCTCCAGATTTATTTACTGACTATACAAACTTTCAGATTTTCTTCTGCCTTGTCAGGGAGAATTCAGAGGGAACCTCTACCTCCTCACTAAAGGGGGTGGAGGTCAGACCATCTTTCATCCGAGAGACTGTGTAGCCGCAGAGACACCCAAGTTGTGATATTTACCCTAAGCACTCAAGATTCCATCTGTCATGGGTTTGGGACCCACGCATTTGCACCATCGCAGTTGACCACTATGCTGCCTCGCTACTTAATTTGCATTATTAAAGGCTTTACATCTTACAGCAATACTCATTTCCCTTGGTCCCCTGTAACACTTTACATAGATTTCTTTCAATTGCACACACCTTTGCAAACCAAAATTTGTTTTTTACTACTGGCAATAAGTTGGACCGGCAATGGGTTATTAAAACCACAATAATGAATATTGACAGGGTAAATTCAAGCTTAGTGAAACTTAGAAATGTCATTTCGGTCTCTTATGACTTGACAAAAGGCCAAAGATTGGATGGTAGAGGAAACTTCAACCTCTAATAACCAAATGCAATGCAAAAGTTCCTTTTTTAGTTCTATATGATGCTGAATGTTGCAATGTACAATACCTGCGTAATATGGGAAAATAAAGGTCAAATTTAGAGGGCTTTTCTGTTTCTCAAGCATAGTCTGGCAATCCAAACCATTAAATTGGACTTGATTAGGCTTAGTTTTGTGCACATGGTCTAATATTGGTTTTTGTGCACATGGTCACATTTTTAGGTCTCGCTGAGCCCAGCGCATGCGCTGGCACGAAGAGACATTTTGTATGTGGGAATTTCAAAGTGCTGCTGGCTGGCCTAACGCTTGCGTTCACGCGATCGTGCACGCGCGCAGCCGGCCGCCAGCAGCACTTTGAAAACTCGTGCATCATCGCGATCGTGATCACTTTCGCTTTCAGAGCGATCACGATGACGCACGCGCACACACAACTCCCGCTTCTCCCCCTCCCCCTCCCCCACCACATATTGCGTCTCCAGCCGCTCGCGCGCGGCCAACGCTTGTAATAATTGCTTTCCGCCCGTCTCCCTCGTGGACCACCAGCACCCATATGCTTTGTCATTATTCATTTCATGCCAGGGAGTATCATGCAGGAACACATCTAAATGCATGGGCGCCATACTTTATGATCCAGCACACCCCTTCTGCTTGTTTCCTTTCAGGGAGCCAGTGTTTCTTGCCCTGGTCTGCCAGGGAACTAGGGCACCGTGCGCACTAACACGAACACACAGCTATATGCATGGGCGCCATGCTGAATGTTTGAGCACGGCGCCCGGTTTTCTGTTGCACCCTTTCTGCTTGTTTATTTTACAAGAATCCTGTAGTCAGTGGCTATCTATTTTAACCCCTTCGGTGCTCATGACGGAATGGTTCCGTCATGACCCACGGTTGAGCTGTGCTCATGACGGAATCATTCCGTCATGACCCCGCCCGCGCAAGATTCCGCCAGCACAGCGGCGGAATCTGCGCAGCATCGAAGGGGTTAAAGAATAATTTTTGGTCCTGAAAGTTCTGAAATATGAGAAACGCTTCATGTAATGGAGATGTGATGTACGTGTAACTAATTTAGGCTATTATGCTGCGATAATTATGTTATTAATGTTTCTTTGGCTGTGGTCACTGTGTTGGTTATACCCGCCCACATCTATAATTTTCCATTTATTTAACCTTCCGCGCCTGGGATGTATACACAAACGGCACAGCTTTTCCTTTCTTTAGAAATGTTATTCTAAAACGAATCCGAGTGTTCCATTCTATTTTTATAGCATTTAAATTTATAGTGTGATTGGATATGTGGGCAAAGACCACAATGAAACTCACTCATTGCTTGCTATCAGGTGACTCGTTGTAAAAAGGCACGTCCTTGCCATGACACTTACGCCTGTCAAGTATACCCTACCCGGTGTCTCATTGGGCAGGTCGGAAGTAATGGGTGCCAATGGTGCATGACTTTTTACAACTTGCGCAGCATTTGTGATGTGGCCAATGTACTAATAATGAATAATGAAAATGATATAAGTCAACGATTACAAAACCACCTGCCTCTCGAAAATTAATGAGGCAAGTTACTTTTTGTAACCATCTATGAATGGCTGCAAATGCACAGATCAAGGCCTGTGCGGGATAGCAAATCGTCATCCCTCATGGACATTACCATCAATTCAACACTTTAATTTTCAATGAGGTGGGGGTGCCCCTTTCTTACCTCGCAAACTTCGACATTCATGAAAATACTTTTCCAAATCGTGAAAGAAGTTTTACACTTAGCATAACAATAAAAAAAATGGACACTTAGCATAACATAAAAGAAGTTTTACAGTTAGCATAACATGTTCTTGTGGTCCTCAAGCCTGTTTTTGTATTGTACGTGAGGTGCAATATTCCAGTATTTTAGTGTAACCTGGTCCAAAACAAACCAGGACTGAAATGTTAGCCTCTTCCAAGAGAAGGCGCCAGATCGCCAGAGTGTCTAAACCACTGTTCTGGTTGGGACACCCACCCGCCACTGCTTCAGTGAGGGAAATGTCTTTTTCCAGTGGCATATAATTTAACGACGCGATGATTATTATCTGTAGTACCTTTCGGGATTGAAACAATACAGGTACAGGCTGATCACATGATTAGTGCAAACAGCATGCATTTACCATGCACGCCTTTACCACGCATCATTTACCACGCAAGTTAAGTTTATTAAAGGTAAGTTAAATCCTTACATACTTAAATATATTTTAAAAATCGAAATAAATAAATGTGTAAGTTTATATTAGTAATTTTAAATTAATGTTATTTCTTTCTTTCTTTTTTAGGGGTGAGAACCCCCTATCTCCATGTTTTACATTATTATGCATTCCGATTTTTTTTATTTATTTGAAAGACCCCCCCCCCAACCCTCCCTTTTTAAAATTAATTTACCCCTGTTTTTAGGCCCTTTTATAAATGACAATGCCTTTTATATGTGTGTTGGTTTTCAAAACATAAATAAAAGGCATTGTCATTTACAATGCCAATAGCTTAAACTCTCAGAAATGCGAGACCTATTGCATTGCAAATGCTTGTTCTTATTATCATTTGAACTTTATGGGTGAGTGATGGTGTGTTAGTGTCTGTATGGGTGTATGAGTGTATATATCAGTGGCTGTATTGATGAGTGACTGCATGTATGAGTGACTATATGCGTGAGTGAGGTGACTATATGCGTGAGTGAGTGGATGTGTGTGTAGACCTATGAAACAGTCAGTGGTTATGTATTAACTGTTATTGGTGTGTCTATGGTTTCAAGAATGGTAGTCTGTATTTTAGAGAGGGGGTTTGAAACATTATATTAGGATGTGAGGAGGTGCATCAGATATTAAGTGGATGATGTCATGAGTGATGTCACTGACCATGTCATGAGTGATGTAATATGTGAAGTCACCAGCAGTGCATTGCAGGGGCACAAGTTATAGTTAGCTCAGCTAACTATAACAGCTGAATTTCTCTGGTTTTGTGAGTGAAATGTCAACCGAACTACAACGTCCCTGAAACCTGTGTTTTTTTCAGTGAATATCTAAGTTTTTTTAAATGTTAATTCCTAACTATAACGTCCCTGAAACCTGTGTTTTTTTCAGTGAATTTCAAAGGGTTTTACAATTATAATTTCTAACTATGCCGACATAGGTAGGACATGTACAGAAAGAGGAAGAAAGGTGCAGAAAGAAGCAAGAGAAGTGCAGAAAGATGCAAGAGAAGTGCAGAAAGATGCAAGAAAATGCAGAAAGAGGCAACAGAAGTCCAGAAAGAGGAAACAAGCATTGGCATAGCCAATAGGTCTCGCCTTGGGACCTTATAAGTGTTTAGCCATGCAACCCTTGATGTTGTTGCACCAAGGATATTGTACTGGATAACTAAACACTTAAAAGGTCCCAAAGGGGAGACTTATTGGCTATGCCAATGCTTGTTTGTTTTTTTAAAGGCCAAGCAGTGCTATGGGGCTCCGGCTGCCACTTAGTCCACCGCATCCCATGTAGACGCTGCAGCCATCTTTGAATGGTTTTAAAGCCAATTCAAAAGCGGTCGGCAGTGTATGTAAATCCCTATCTCAACTGTGAGACTGTTCTCCTGCTTCCCAATTCTATTAAGTACAAATTATGTAAAAAGAACATCCCTTTCTGAGCTGCACGGCTCATCCTACCCACGCGTCACGCGCAGATTTGAAATATTGATGGTCTGGGCTTCCCGGAATTCAACTGGTGTAGAGGTGTAGAGAGGTAGAGAGTTGTAGAGAGGTAGAGAGAGAGAGAGAGGTAGAGAGGTGTAGAGAGAGAGAGGTAGAGAGAGGTAGAGAGAGAGGTAGAGAGAAGTAGAGAGAGAGGTAGAGAGAGTGGTAGAGAGAGGGGTAGGTAGAGGTAGAGAGGTAGGTAGTGGTAGAGAGGTAGAGAGAGAGAGGTAGAGAGAGAGAGGTAGAGAGAGAGGTAGAAAGGTAGAGAGGTAGAGAGAGGTAGAGAGAGAGAGAGAGGTAGAAAGAGAGGTAGAGAGAGAGGTAGAGAGGTAGAGTGAGAGGTAGAGGGACAGGTAGAGAGAGAGAGGTAGAGAGAGAGGTAGAGAGGTAGAGAGAGAGGTAGAGAGAGAGAGAGGTAGAGAGAGAGAAGTAGAGAGAACGAGGTAGAGAGAGGTAGAGAGAGAGGTATAGCGGTAAAGAAGCAGTAGAATATCTCCAAAAATCCACCGCCTGCGAAATGTAACTGTCTTATAAATGCAACTGTAAATTCCTTACTAACGTTGTAATACGATGCCATGTTTATTTATTTTTTCTAAGGCTGATTAAGAGATTTGTTTTAAAAATGAAATACCATGTTCTGGTAGTAAAGAATTGTGAGATCAAATAATCAGGTTATGGATTAAAAAAGCAACTCCACAATGTTTAATAAAGTTTGATAGCCCACTGCCTAAGACTACACTTGTTGTTAAATGTCCTGAACCAGAGTGATGGGGGGTGGTAGCTAGAGGATCTTTAACAACCGCTATAGCCCGAGGCTGAAGGTCTAGTCCATCCACTGAAGTTAAAATGTTATATATTAAAAAGGGAGAAAAAGAAAGGCAACCTTGGTATGTCTGAGCAGAAGGTCTAGACCAGGCCCCGAGCAACTCTATTGTCTTCAGCTCTTAGCATTCCAATATTCTGTTTGTTTTCTAATATGTCACCGTCTATCAGAACATGAGCACAACACCGTTGGCATCGCCTGCTGTCAAAGACCCACCTCGCTCTGTCATAATCTTTAAAAAAAAATCTTGTTATAGAAGTGTTCTCAGTAAACAATATAAATTAGCAGGATGAGAGAGAAAAAATATCAAAGCACGATTTAAATGTAGAAATTGAAAAATCGGACACAAGACGCCTAGTTCTTGAGTAAAACTGTGTTAATGCTAGAATTTTATATAATGGAGTGGTGTGTGCAGTAATCTTCCAATACACAGATTTTGCAGAATGAAAAAGAGAGCCGCGGTTTGCTGCTCTGAAGAAGAGGCGGCAGGAAACTAGATTTTAAATTCGCCTGAAGATGCGTGTGGACAGTTCTGTCATTTTAAATCCAGCTCCTATAGGTTTTCATTGTAGATCATACAATGCGATGTGAAAATCTTCCAGCTGACGCTGATTAACCCGGACATCCGAGTTTTTCCAGGGTATAATATCGGCTTTAATAACTGGTGTGCACGTCATTCTTTATGTTGTATGACATCTAGAGCACATTAGCACAGCCTCTGTTTCACAACAATTCGACGCTGCAGAGGATGCAAGAACAAAAAAAACGAAAGGAAACCTCCAAAGAGAGAAAGGGAAAGAGTGAGAAAGAGAGAGAAAGAGAGGGGGAGGGAGAGGGAGAGGGGGAGAGAGAGCGAGAGAGAGAAAGAGAGAGCGGGAGAGACAGATAGAAAGCGAGAGGAGAGAGAGAGAGCGGGATTGGGGATTACCAAACAAAAAGAGGCATTTCCTTTAAGGAATATAAATGGCTGTAAACGTGCTACGGCACAATCATAATATTCTGGAGGCACCACTGAACTCTGGAACCTACTAAACCATGCAGTCTATTGGGAAATCCGCCATTACCGAAAGTAGCATGAACACACCTCATTAGAGCGAGCCTCTAAGCACAAACTTTTCTCACTCTATTTCGATAAACTCCGCCCACTGCATGCAAAGCAGAGTTGACCTCGGCTGCAGATTTGTTTACATACCTTCCTGCTACAGACGCCCGCCAATGACGTTTGGAGGGCCCGCAGAATGCTGCACAGAGACACACAACCACAGCAGACGTGAAACACCTGCAGCACTATTTGCATACACGACCGTGAGCAAGAAAAGGGGAAGCGCCTACTTCCTTCCCCTCTTCGTTTATGATTTTAACTGGCTCAATTTTGTGGAACAGAAATTTGTTAAAGTGGCACTGCTGTTGTATCATGCCATCTGAGTTTTTGCTTCAGATCACTGAAGCTAAAAAATCTAGCCCTCCCCTGTTAGAAGGTGCATGCCAAATCTGGAAAGAATCTGTGAGTTAAGCGTGTACTGCTGAAGCGTTGCGGTGATCTTCAGATTGCCTCCTCCTTTCATCCTTTTCAACACAGCCGATAAAATGAGTACCACTTTTAGCAGAGTCCAGCTTCCCGCATTGATATTCAAGTAGCACAATCCAGATTTTGTCTTTGTATTCTGGTTTTTACAGCCCGGTAAATATGATTGTATAAACAGGACTACAAGTAGCTGAAAGCAAGGAGAGCTCTGAAACTGTATATTATTCTGCGTATGCCTCAATTCGTGGGCGGACTTTGTCAAAAACAGAACTCTTATGTGCCCCAAATCCATAAATAAGTGCCTCACCCAACCAAGGTTTTTGCTTTGCATTCTGGTACATGTAGTTCTGATTTTAGAAATGGATAAAAGTGTCTGTAGATACTCAAACAGGCCTACTCAAACCTAGACTTGGCAAACGTCCGTACTATGCAATAAAGGGTACAACAGTGCAGACTTGGCTGTGCTGTCAGGATGAGGAATGCAAAATTAAAAACGACAGGCTGCATATGCCCAACTTCTAATCAATTATAAGAAACTGAAGTGAAAAGGCTAGCAAGGCTGTGAGCTACAGCCATTCCAGGAGTCCACGCAAAACACTAGCTTTACAAATGGTCTCCTTTTAGAATGTTTGATCGTAAGCTTAATATATCTCTTGTGTATATCTAAAAAGCTGTCTTTAATTCAGTCTTTGGTGCCTTGGTGTTGGAGTTTCGTTATGATTCAAATAACCAGTTTCCGGGAGGGAAGCTCAGGGAATTAAAAGCTCGCGGTTGACACAAGTTCGAATCTAAACAAAACTGACTCAGTCCGTCATCTTTTCAAGGGCGGTGAAATAGTATCTTGGGTAAATTGACAGTGACTAGGAATGGCAGAGATTAAACATGAAACCTCTTCATGGCTGGATTAAATATGATAGTGATGAAAATACACATGTTTTCCTTGGCTTGGCGAATCACCAGCCACATGTAACGAGCCTAAAACTAATCAACATCTTTGTCTGTTTGACTTTAACGACCGGTATATATTAAAGTAAACTACAGGTCCCATGACCCCCCGGGGCGTCATCCTTCCTTTCCTGATATTGTTTGTCCTGGCAACTGAACCGGAGTGGAAATGGCCAGGCAAACTGCGCGCGCTATTGTGGCAACACAGCTATTCGGTCTGCACAATAAACACCTGTTTAGTATTTCACAGCAGACGGAGGAGATGCAGATTTATTTTTATACAAACGTGATGCATCTACAATCGTTCAGAGATATTTGCCTACGCGTGCCAGCCGGGGTTAGAGATTCCCAGTTGATGTTTATTAGCAAATACAGATTTAATTACGTCAAAACGTCTGGCTTTGTGAGATATCCCAAATGTTCTGTGTGGCAGTGTTTTACATGGAAATACAAAGTGCTGATAATCACTGAAAGAGAGAGGGGGAGAGAGAGAGAGAGAAAGCAAGAGCGGGAGAGACAAATAGAAAGCGAGAGAGAGAGCGAGAGAGAGAGAGCCCGGGAGTGGTGCATGCATGCGCGCTGGGGAGAGCTCTTTTTCAAAGCACATACTCGTGCTTGTGGCGCGCCACTGCGCACTCCCGCAAGGCTTATGCCGCCACAAGCACAAGTATGTGCTTGGAAAAACAGCTGCACGACGGCTAAAGGTCTCCTATGCAGTGAATGCGCCCTGCGTAGGCGAGACCTAAAAAGGTGCAGAAAGAAGCAAGAGAAGTGCAGAAAGAAGCAACATAGGGCAGAAAGAGACCTACTTTAACTGTACCTTTCCACAGACTCATACAAAGTAGCCTACTCACTAATCCTTCTCCCAAGATGTTTTACACCTCACCTTTCTCTTGAAGGTTCACTATTCATCAACTGTTCAGAATGTTAGGCCTACTAAATGTAAAATAGCAATCCTAACCATATCACTGTTGTAAGTCAGACTAAGTTTGTGAAGGTATGCATGCGTGTGTCTCTCATTTTACCTAGTGACATGTTACATACACATACAAATACTTGAATACCTGTGTTTCAAACAGCATACTCTGTATATGTGTGTACAAAAACGTGCATGTATTTCTTTCTGCACATAATACAGGGCACATGGGTATTCAATAGTATATTTGAGGCGCTCTATTAACACCTATATAAATAAGACATGTCAGCCTGTGCAATCGAATGACAGAGCAGAACTGAGAAGATTTGACAACCTATATAAGCTGCCCGCTTTTTAAGCTACCATCTTCAGATACATAACACGTGAGAATACATGTACAAGTATACATATACCTCAGTCACGAGAGCACGCAGACCTTTAAACTTGACAGCTTGCACTTCCCATTTGAGTACAGAAAGAGGTGAGAGAAGTACAGAAAGAAGTAAGAGAAGTACAGAAAATAACAAAAGAGGGCAGAAAGAGTAACACAAGTGCAGAAAGAAGCAAGAGAAGTGCAGAAAGAGACAAGAGAAGTGCAGAAAGGGGCAAGAGAAGAACAGAAAGAGGCAAGAGAGGAGCAGACAGAAGAAAAAGAGGTGCAGAAAGAGGCAAGAGGGTTGCTGAAAGCAAGAGCGTTGCAGAAAAAGCAAGTAAAATGCAGAAAGAAGCAACAGATGTGCAGAAAGGGACAAGAGAACTGCGGAGAGAGCTGCAGAAAGAAGCAAGAAAGGTGCAGAAAGAAGCAAGAGAAGTTCAGAATGAAGGAACAGTGGTGCAAAAAGAGGCAAGAGGGGTGCAGAAAGAGGCAAAAGGGGTGCTGGAAGAAGCAACAGAGGTGCAGAAACAGGCAAGAGAGGTGCAGAAACAGGTAAGATAAGTGCCGAAAGAGGCAAGAGAAGTGCTCAAAGAAGCAAAAGAGGTGCAGAAAATAGCAATAGAGGTGCAGAAACAAGCAAGAGAAGTGATGAAAGAAACAAGAGAGTTGCAGAAAGAAACAAGTAAGGTGCAGAAAAAAGCAAGAGAGGTGCAGAAAGAGGCAAATGAAGTACCGAAAGAAGCAAGTGTGGTGCAGAAAGAGGCAAGAGAACTGCAGAAAGAGGTAAGAGAACTGCAGAAAGAGGGAACAGAAGTACAGAAAGAGGAAGGTGAGGTGCTGAAAAAGGCCAGAGTGGTACAGAAAAAGGCAAGGAAGGTGCAGAAACAAGCAAGAGAGGCGCAGAAAGAGGGAACAGGGGTGCCAAAAGAGGCAAGAGAAGTGCTGAAAGAAGCAACGGAGGTGCAGAAAGAGGCAAGAGAAGTGCATATAGAAGGAACAGATATGCAGAAAGAGGCAAGGGAAGTGCAGAAAGGAGCTACAGAGATGCAGAAAGGGGCAACAGAAGTGCAGAAAGAGGCAAGAGAGGTGCAGAAAGAGGCAAGAGAGGCACAGAAAGAGGGAAGAGAGGTGCAGAAAGAGGCAAGATAAGTGCAGAAAGAGGTAACAGAGGATTAGAAAGAGGCAGGGGGGTTGCAGAAAGCAGCCAGAGGGAAGCAGGAAGAAGCAACAGAGGCGCAGAAAGAGGGAAGAGAGGTGCAGAAAAAGGCAAGATAAGTGCAGAAAGAGGCAAGAAAAGTACAGAAAGAGGCAAGAAAAGTGCTGACAGAAACAACAGAGGTGCAGAAAATAGCAACAGAGGTGCAGAAAAAAGCAAGAGAAGAGATGAAAGAGACAAGAGAGTTGCAGAAAGAAACAAGTGAGATGCAGGAAAAAGCAAGAGAGGTGCAGAAAGAGGCAAGAGAAGTGCAGAAAGAGGCAAGTGTGGTGAAGAAACAGGCAAGAGAGATGCAGGAACAGGCAGGAACAGGCAAGAGACATGCAGAAAGAGGCAAGAGACATGCAGAAAGAGGCAAGAGAGGTGCATAAACAAGTAAGAGAGGTACAGAAACAAGCAAGAGAGGTGCAAAAACAGGGAACAGGGGTGCCGAAAGAGGCAAGAGAAGTGCTGAAAGAAGCAACGGAGGTGCAAAAGAGGCAAGAGAAGTGCAGATTGAAGGGACAGCTATGCAGAAAGAGGCAAGAGAAGTGCAGAAAGGAGCTACAGAGGTACAGAAAGAGGGCAACAGAAGTGCAGAAAGAGGCAAGAGAGGTGCAGAAAGAGGGAATAGGGGTGCAGAAAAAGGCAAGAGAGGTGCAGAAAGAGGGAATGGGGTGCAGAAAGTGGCAGGAGGGGTGCAGAAAGAAGCAACAGAGGTGCAGAAAGAAGCAAGAGAAGTGATGAAATACGCAAGTGGGGTGCAGAAAGAGGCAAATGGTGTGCAGAAACAAGCAAGAGGGGTGCAGAAAGAGGCAAGAGAAGTGCAGAAAGATGCAACATAGGTGCAGGAAGAGGCAAGAGAGGTGCGTAAAAAGGCAGGAGAGGAGCACAAAGAGACAAGAGAGGTCAGAAAGAGGGAAGACGAATGCAGTAAGATGCAACAGGGGTGCAGAAAGAAGCAAGAGGTGCAGAAAGGGGAGAGGAGAGAGGAGTTGGCCTAACGGCTAGGGCGCTCAACCTCGGACCTGGGGAACTGGGTTCGAGTCTCGGTAATGACGCTGAACATCCTGTGATTCTGGGCAAATCACTTAATCTCCCCGTGCCTAACAAAGAATGAACGTGTGTCCTAAAGCAAAAAAAAGAAAGGAACAAGAGAAGTGGAGAAAGAAGCAAGAGAAATGCAGAGATGCAAGAGAAATGCAGAAAGAAGCAACAGAGGTGCAGAAAGAGGCAAGAGAGGTGCAGAAATAAGCAAAATAGGTACAGAAAGAAGAAAGAGAACTGCAGAAGAGGCAAGAAAGGTGTAGAAAGAGGCAAGACAGGTGCAGAAAGAAGCAAATGAGGCGCAGAAAGAAGAAAGAGAACTGCAGAAGAGGCAAGAGAAGTGCAGAAAGAAGCAACAGAGGTGCAGAAAGAGGCAAAAGAAGGGCAGAAAGAGGCAAGAGGTACAGAAAGAAGCAAGAGAAGTGATGAAAGACGCAAGTGGGGTGTAGAAAGAGGCAAATGGTGTGTACAAACAGGCAAGAGGGGTGCAGAAAGAGGCAAGAGAAGTGCAGAAAGAAGCAACAGAGGTGCAGAAAGAGGCAAGAGAAGTGCAGAAATATTTAAGAGAGGTGCAGAAAGAAGCAAAAGAGGTGCAGAAAGAAGAAAGAGCTGCAGAAGAGGCAAGAGTTGCAGAAACAGGCGAGAGGTGCAGCAAGAGCAAAGAGGGGTGCAGAAAGAGGCAAAGGGATAGAAGCAAACGAGGTACAGAAAAAGCAAGAGAAGTGCAGAAAGAAGCCAGAGAAGTGCAGGAAGAGACAAGAGACGTGCAGAAAGGGGCAAGAGAGGAGCAGAACAAGGCAAGAGAGGAGCAGAAAGAGGGAAGATGAGTGAAGAGAGAAGCAAGAGAAGTGCAGAAAGAAGAGAGGAGCAGAAAGAGGCAAGAGAGGTGCAGAAAGAGGGATGCAGAAAGAAGCAAGAGAGGGGCAGAAAGAAGGAATAGATTTGCAGAAAGAGGCAGGAGGGGTGCAGAAAGAAGCAACAGAGGTGCTGAAAGAAGCAAGAGAAGTGATTAAAGATGCAAGTGAGGTGCAGAAAGAGGCAAATGATGTGCAGATACAGGCAAGAGAGGTGCAGAAAGAGGCAAGAGAAGTGCAAAAAGAGGAAAGAGTTGCAGAAACAGTCAAGAGAGGTGCAGAAAGAGCAAAGAGGGGTGTAGAAAGAGGCAAGAGGGGTGCAGAAAGAGGCAAGGGGATAGAAGCAAAAGAGGTGCAGAAAAAGAAAGTTAAGTGCAGAAAGAAGCAAGAGAAGTGCAGGAAGAGACAAGAGATGTGCAGAAAGGGGCAAGAGAGGAGCAGAACGAGGCAAGAGAGGAGCAGAACGAGGCAAGAGAAGAGCAGAAAGAGGGAAGAGGAGTGAAGAGAGAAGCAAGAGAAGTGCAGAAAGAAGAGAGGAGCAGAAAGAGGAGGCAAGAGAGGTGCAGAAAGAAGCAAAAGAGGTGCAGAAAGAAGAAAGAACTGCAGAAGAGAAGTTCAAAATGAAGGAACAGAGGTGCAGAAAGAGGCTAGAGAGGTGCTGAAAGAAACAACAGAGGTGCAGAAAGAGGCAAGATAAGCACAGAGCACAGAAAGAGGCAAGAGAAGTGCTAAAAGAAACAACAGAGGTGCAGAAAATAAGCAACAGAGGTGCAGAAAGAAGCAAGAGAAGTGATGAAAAAGACGAGAGTTGCAGAAAGAAACAAGTGAGATGCAGAAAAAAGCAATAGAGGTGCAGAAAGAGGCAAGTGAAGTGCAGAAAGAGGCAAGTGTGGTGCAGAAACAGGCAAGAGAGATGCAGAAACAGGCAAGAGAGATGCAGAAACAGGCAAGTGTGGTGCAGAAACAGGCAAGAGAGATGCAGAAACAGACAAGAGAGCTGCAGAAAGAGGCAAGAGAACTGCAGAAGAGGCAAGAGAAGTGCAGAAAGAAGCAACAGAGGTACAGAAAGAGGCAACAGAAGTGCAGAAAGAGGCAAGAGAGGTGCAGAAAGAGGGAATAGGGGTGCAGAAAGAGGCAGGAGAAGTGATGAAAGACGCAAGTGGAGTACAGAAAGAGGCAAATGGTGTGCAGAAACAGGCAAGAGGGGTACAGAAAGAGGCAAGAGAAGTGCAGAAAGAAGCGACTGAGGTGCAGAAAGAGGCAAGAAAAGTGCAGAAATACTTGAGAGGTACAGAAACAGGCAAGAGAGGGGAAGAAAGAGGCAAGAGAGGTGCAGAAAAAAGCAAAAGAGGTGCAGAAAGAAGAAAGAATTGCAGAAGAGGCAAGAGAGGTGCAGAAAGAGGCAAGATAGGTGCAGAAAGAAGCAAAAGAGGTGCAGAAAGGTGCAGAAAGAAGAAAGAGAACTACAGAAGAGGCAAGAGAAGTGCAGAAAGAAGCAACAGAGGTGCAGAAGGAGGCAAGGAAACTGCAGAAAGAGGCAAGAGTTGCAGAAAGAGGCAAGAGAGGTGCAGAAAGAGCAAAGAGGGGTGTAGAAAGAGGCAAGGGGATAGAAGCAAAAGAGGTGCAGAAAAAGCAAGAGAAGTACAGAAAGGACCAACAGAGGTGTAGAAAGAGGCAGGAGGGGTGCAGAAGAAATAAGAGAGGTGCAAAAAGGAGAAGAGATGTGCAGAAAGAGGCAAGAGGAGTGCAGAAAAAGTAAGAAAGGTGCAGAAAAAAGCAAGAGAAATGCAGAAAGAGGCAAGAGAGGAGCAGGAAGAAGCAAGAGTGGTTTGTGTACCATTTGTACCAATTTAACACCCACATTTAGCACTAAGTAACAGAATACCACTCCAGCTGTGCAAAGGACCTTCCACCACGCTGTAACACTTGTTGCAGCATTTTAGGTAACGTATGAGCCGTTTGAGCTAGAAACAAGGTTTATTTTGTTCAAATCTGCAATTTATGAAGCAGATGAAGGATTATGTGGCAAATGTGGAAAATGTGTAACTATGCGAGAATGGATGCAGCCGAACAGACGCATAATTAAAGTGGCCCTGTTCTAACCTCTAACTAGGTCCAGAAGTGCTCCTCTGTGGTTCCTTCTTTTTTTGTCTCATTGAGTTTGTAGTTTAGCTGGAGCCCGCGCTTCATTTTTAAAAAAACATTTTGGCGGAATTCGCTGACCCTATGCGAATCCCTTGCAAATTAATTTTTTTAAATGCTGTTTTCAGCCCTCGGGGTCACTGTAGGACACCCTGAGGGGGTCAGGGTTTTTCTATCCTGCCCACTTTTCTTGTTTCTTTACCTTTTTTTGGCTGCCAACACTTCCTGGTTGGAACTTTTGGCAGAGTCAAGCTCAAGATCTGGAGGGTTCACGGATTCACCGCGGTCACCAGATATTAATTTTTCTAAATATATGAATTTCTCAGAAACAACTGAACGGATTTACACCATTTAACAAAAAAAGTGCTTTCTGGACCAGGAGCTATATTTTTGCCAAATTTGGTGTACTTTCGTTCAGCAGTTCAGGCTGTAGCCGTGGCTAAAGTTTCCTATGGAAATTAACATGGAGAAAATGCGTTTTGGGACCCCCCTTTTTTCTGTGCCCCCCACTTGACGAATCACCCTGAAACTTTCAAGATAGGCGCTGACCTGAGCGCCCCATTATTTTTGGAAATTTTGCGAAGATTAGTAAAACGGCGCCAAAGATATTGGCAAACGAAAAAAACGCTTTTTAAACAGAAACAAGGTTCTAACTATAACGACCTACTGGCGACCGTCAGTAGCTTTAATATATATATATATATATATATATATATATATATATATATATATATATATATATATATATATATATATATATATATATTTCAATGTGGATCAATCCAAGCCATCTCAATGAATAATCCAGCGGCACACCCAGGACAAAACAATAAGTTTTATTATTGTTTCAAGCGAACAGAACTACGCGTTTCGGCGAAGCCTTTGTCAAGTTGTTGACCCCTGCCCAAATTCCCTTAGAAATACAGGTCAAGGTTGATGGATAGTGAGAAAATACTATCGCGATCCAACACTTAAATTTAGTACATTATCATAATATTGATCAAAATAACGCATTGTAATATTCATGATCGTATTCAAAAATCCAACAATTAAAGGAAAATAATCAATTACCATTTTCAAATAATCTCTCACTCAGAACTCGAACTCATATACCCCGAGTGTACTAAATGATAGATAGTGAAAAAAATACTTCCGAATTCAACAATTTCACTATTACAGTTGTGTGTGTTTACAATATTCACAATAATTCTGTAATTTCTAAAACATGTTGCTGATTATAAAGCTAGGCATTGAATTATATTTTCTAAACTTATCCGACAATGAAAAAATCGTAATATTGTCAATTGATCATATTATACCATGTCTCGCTAGTGGCTCAATTTAATGCATACAACTAGGACGAGGAAAACCAAATACATGCCCATGACGTATATCTAATATATTATGTAGACATTCATCGTGAATCCTATACATATAGAATTAAATCGGACATGTCAAAATATCGATAATTCCTGCTTGGTAAAGTGGGCATGGGTCCAAACTCAACCTGGTGTTAGAGTGCATGAATATTTAACGGGTAATGTACCCCCACAATATTTGAGACAATTTCATTATGATGACAAATGTGCCTATCCTAAGTGGGTAATGTACCCCAACTTTATACACGAATTATTTACATCCAGTTCATAATAGCCTCCATGTATATAGTCAGCTCTCATTATTAAATGGATATATACAAATAACATCAGAAGTGAAAGGAAGAATTCATACCTTTTCCTACTACTAGCTAGCAAACGGGGAAAGAAAGGGAATGTTCGCGGGGCAGGGCCATCAGCTGTTCGTGCTAAGAATTAAAATCTATTTCAATACCTACACCCAGTGAAGATAGAAAAAACAAATCAATGAGATAAAACTAAATGTCACCAGAGGATTCGGACAACCTATCCTGAAGCAAAAACTAGCTAGAAACAATTAAGATATCTCCACCTAATATAATCTTAGGTCATTATTATACTTTGCCTATTCCTCCAGTATTAAAAGAAAGGTGTAAAAATGTTATATGAATGTCGGGACACGTACAAGGAAGGAAACAACTAAATCCCAATATGGGTGGCCAATTCTTCCCCATAATTCATCCCATTGGGAATCTTGGTGTTGAGTTCAATGATGTACTTCGACTCAGTGATTCTCAGAAGTTTTTCGCGATCTCCCCCTCTTTGGAGGGGTAAGATTCTGTCAATGCCATAGAACTTTACCAATTTAGCATTACTCTGGTGTTTCTCTTGGTAATGCCTCGCTACGGGGTAATTCAGATCAATGTTGGTCACCGCTCGCATGTGTTGTAAAATGCGGGTCTTAAGCTGTAATTTCGTGCTGCCCACATAATTTAAACCGCAGGGGCATTCCAGGACATAAATGGTATAGTCACTGGTGCAGGTTATAAATTTATTAATCTTTTTTCTCTTCTTTCCTGCGATATAGTTGTCTCGATTTTTGCTGTGCTCACATGCTTTGCACGAGCCACATTTCTTAAAGCCCCTGGCGTTTCCCAGCCATGTAGTGTTCTCAGCGGTGTTCTGATAGCTGTGTACAAGTTGATCTTTGAGTGATTTAGACTTTTTGTATGTTATCAGTGGCACGGGACCTATCTCAGTGCCAATGATGGGGTCTGATTGAAGTAGTCCCCAGTGTTTCTTCATCAGATATCTTAAGGTATTTGACCTGCTGTTGTAGGTGGTAATTAGCCTGGGGATGACAGTCCCTTTCTCTTTCTCCCCTTTCCCCTGTGAAGAGAACAGTGCCTCATTCCGTGATATGTTCTCAACTTTTTTTGCAGCTATTGCGATCACCTTCGGCAAATAGCCTCTTTGTTCGAATCTTTTTTCCATTGTGTGTTTTTCTTTCGCAAAACCACTTTCAGTATTGCAGTTCCTTCGAGCCCGAAGGAACTCTCCAAAGGGAATGCTATTACGGAGTGGTGTGGGGTGATTGCTATTTGCATGTAATAGGGTGTTCCCTGATGTTTCTTTACGGAACAGAGTGGTGACAATTTGATTGTTTTCAATATTAATAGCAATATCTAGAAATTCACAATGTGAAGTACTGATGGAATGTGTAAAGGACAAATTCAGATTATTGTCCCCCAATTTGTCGATAAATTCCTTAGCTAGATCTAGAGGACCATCCCAAATCAGGAACAGGTCATCAATATACCTGATCCAGATTGGGATGTGTTGTAATTAAAGGAAAATAATCAATTACCATTTTCAAATAATCTCTCACTCAGAACTCGAACTCATATACCCCGAGTGTACTAAATGATAGATAGTGAAAAAAATACTTCCGAATTCAACAATTTCACTATTACAGTTGTGTGTGTTTACAATATTCACAATAATTCTGTAATTTCTAAAACATGTGATAGCACTTGACGTGTGTTCTCTATACACATCTATAGATCAGCAAAAGGGTGTGGAGGCGTGCATGTATTTTTTGAAACAAAGACACATATCATTATGGGAACATACCCAAATGTTGGAACAAATGATGCTTTTCTGTTTGGAGAAAAATATGTTTATTTTTGGTAAGACACTGTTTCGCCAAAAGACAGGTACGGCGATGGGAACATCTTTCGCGCCCAGCCTAGCGAATCTGTTTTTAGGGTGGTGGGAGGAGTGTATTGTATGGGTAGATGAGAATGAGCAATATGTACAACACATCCCAATCTGGATCAGGTATATTGATGACCTGTTCCTGATTTGGGATGGTCCTCTAGATCTAGCTAAGGAATTTATCGACAAATTGGGGGACAATAATCTGAATTTGTCCTTTACACATTCCATCAGTACTTCACATTGTGAATTTCTAGATATTGCTATTAATATTGAAAACAATCAAATTGTCACCACTCTGTTCCGTAAAGAAACATCAGGGAACACCCTATTACATGCAAATAGCAATCACCCCACACCACTCCGTAATAGCATTCCCTTTGGAGAGTTCCTTCGGGCTCGAAGGAACTGCAATACTGAAAGTGGTTTTGCGAAAGAAAAACACACAATGGAAAAAAGATTCGAACAAAGAGGCTATTTGCCGAAGGTGATCGCAATAGCTGCAAAAAAAGTTGAGAACATATCACGGAATGAGGCACTGTTCTCTTCACAGGGGAAAGGGGAGAAAGAGAAAGGGACTGTCATCCCCAGGCTAATTACCACCTACAACAGCAGGTCAAATACCTTAAGATATCTGATGAAGAAACACTGGGGACTACTTCAATCAGACCCCATCATTGGCACTGAGATAGGTCCCGTGCCACTGATAACATACAAAAAGTCTAAATCACTCAAAGATCAAGTTGTACACAGCTATCAGAACACCGCTGAGAACACTACATGGCTGGGAAACGCCAGGGGCTTTAAGAAATGTGGCTCGTGCAAAGCATGTGAGCACAGCAAAAATCGAGACAACTATATCGCAGGAAAGAAGAGAAAAAAGATTAATAAATTTATAACCTGCACCAGTGACTATACCATTTATGTCCTGGAATGCCCCTGCGGTTTAAATTATGTGGGCAGCACGAAATTACAGCTTAAGACCCGCATTTTACAACACATGCGAGCGGTGACCAACATTGATCTGAATTACCCCGTAGCGAGGCATTACCAAGAGAAACACCAGAGTAATGCTAAATTGGTAAAGTTCTATGGCATTGACAGAATCTTACCCCTCCAAAGAGGGGGAGATCGCGAAAAACTTCTGAGAATCACTGAGTCGAAGTACATCATTGAACTCAACACCAAGATTCCCAATGGGATGAATTATGGGGAAGAATTGGCCACCCATATTGGGATTTAGTTGTTTCCTTCCTTGTACGTGTCCCGACATTCATATAACATTTTTACACCTTTCTTTTAATACTGGAGGAATAGGCAAAGTATAATAATGACCTAAGATTATATTAGGTGGAGATATCTTAATTGTTTCTAGCTAGTTTTTGCTTCAGGATAGGTTGTCCGAATCCTCTGGTGACATTTAGTTTTATCTCATTGATTTGTTTTTTCTATCTTCACTGGGTGTAGGTATTGAAATAGATTTTAATTCTTAGCACGAACAGCTGATGGCCCTGCCCCGCGAACATTCCCTTTCTTTCCCCGTTTGCTAGCTAGTAGTAGGAAAAGGTATGAATTCTTCCTTTCACTTCTGATGTTATTTGTATATATCCATTTAATAATGAGAGCTGACTATATACATGGAGGCTATTATGAACTGGATGTAAATAATTTGTGTATAAAGTTGGGGTACATTACCCACTTAGGATAGGCACATTTGTCATCATAATGAAATTGTCTCAAATATTGTGGGGGTACATTACCCGTTAAATATTCATGCACTCTAACACCAGGTTGAGTTTGGACCCATGCCCACTTTACCAAGCAGGAATTATCGATATTTTGACATGTCCGATTTAATTCTATATGTATAGGATTCACGATGAATGTCTACATAATATATTAGATATACGTCATGGGCATGTATTTGGTTTTCCTCGTCCTAGTTGTATGCATTAAATTGAGCCACTAGCGAGACATGGTATAATATGATCAATTGACAATATTACGATTTTTTCATTGTCGGATAAGTTTAGAAAATATAATTCAATGCCTAGCTTTATAATCAGCAACATGTTTTAGAAATTACAGAATTATTGTGAATATTGTAAACACACACAACTGTAATAGTGAAATTGTTGAATTCGGAAGTATTTTTTTCACTATCTATCATTTAGTACACTCGGGGTATATGAGTTCGAGTTCTGAGTGAGAGATTATTTGAAAATGGTAATTGATTATTTTCCTTTAATTGTTGGATTTTTGAATACGATCATGAATATTACAATGCGTTATTTTGATCAATATTATGATAATGTACTAAATTTAAGTGTTGGATCGCGATAGTATTTTCTCACTATCCATCAACCTTGACCTGTATTTCTAAGGGAATTTGGGCAGGGGTCAACAACTTGACAAAGGCTTCGCCGAAACGCGTAGTTCTGTTCGCTTGAAACAATAATAAAACTTATTGTTTTGTCCTGGGTGTGCCGCTGGATTATTCATTGAGATGGCTTGGATTGATCCACATTGAAATATTTAAAACGGAGTTGCGACTGAGGCAGGCACCGGCGTCGATAGGAGGGAGAGCGGAAGTTCGCAACAATCCTTGTGCAAAAAATATATATATATATATATATATATTATCTACTGGCGGTCGCCAGTAGATAGTTATAGTTAGGACCGTGTTTCCATAGGAAATCTGAAAATTCTATTTTGAATAACTTTGGCGCCGGTTGACGGATCCTCGCGAATTTTTCAAAATAGGTGGGGCGCTCCGCTCCACTCCTACCCTGAAAGTCTCGGGGTGATTAGTCAAGCGGGGGCCGACAAAAAAAGGGGGTTCCCAAAACGCGTTTTCCCCATGCATTTTTCCATAGGGACCTTTAGTCCAAGGTACAGCCCGAACGGCTGAACAGAATTATTTGAAATTTGGCAGAGAGGTAGTCCTCAGGTCAGGGATGTGCCTTTTGAATATCTGAAGTAAATCTGTTCTGTAGTTCCTGAGAATATTTCAGTTAAAAGTGCATATATATCTATAAGCGCGCACCGTGCGCGTACGGTAAGCATACCGTACGCGCACGCTGCCGTGCGCTAGCGTAATTCTGATTGGTGGTTACATGACAGTAAACATTCCAGTTGGTCGAAATCAGGAAGCGTCCGCCGCCATTTTGTGAGTCTCACACTAAAAAACAAAGGTGGAGAACGTGAAAAGGGGGCAAGGTAGAGAGTTGTAGACCCCGTAGCCTTTGTCAGGGGGTCCTAAAAGGACTCAGAAGTGTGAAAAATACTTTTTTTTTTTTTTTTTCAAATTGCGGGGTACGCGTACCGTGCGCGTACGGTAAGCGTACGGCGAGAAAAAAAAAAAATAGAATTAAAAATCAAAATGAAATGTTTGGATGTTGGTTGGCTCTAAAAAGAGCTGTTGTGTTCATGGAGTGTTTTTTCCATAGGTTTCACACACGTTATAGTTAGGAATTAGCATTTAAAAAACCTTGCAAATTCACTTAAAAAACCATAGGTTTCACACATGTTATAGTTAGGTGGATATTTCACTCGTAAAAAACCAATGAAATTCCCCCGTTATAGTTAGTTAAGATAACTATAACTCGCGCGGCCGCCACTCTATCACAAGGATGATGTCATCAGTGATGTCATGAGTGATGCCACTGACCATGTCATGAGTGATGTAATATGTGACGTCATCAGCAGTGGATTGCGGTCGCGCGAGTTATAGTTATCTGAACTGACTATAACGGGGGAATTTCATTGGTTTTTTACGAGTGAAATATCTACCTAACTATAACATGTGTGAAACCTATGGTTTTTTAAGTGATATATATATATTCACTGAAAAAACCATAGGTTTCAGGGGCGTTATAGTTAGCTGGACTTTTCACTCGTACAAAACCATTGAAATTCCCCCGTTATAGTTAGTTCAGGTAACTATAACTCGCGGGCCCGCAATGCACTGCTGATGACGTCACATATTACATCACTCATGACATGGTCAGTGACATCACTCATGACATCTCAAATGACATCACTGATGACATCACTGATGACATCATCCAGTGAATGTGTGTTTTTCTGAAAATTACATATGTTTTATATATGTATATCTCAAGGTCGATGGAAGAATAAATCGGTATATAAGTGTCTAAATGGATGATTTGTTTTTGAAAAATTGATTATATAACTGACTGATTAAGTGTATCTTAGTGAATACATGGCTTAGTGAGAAATGTTTAAATATGTAAATATCTGTATCAGTCTCTCACTTTGTTTATAAGTGGCTGCATGGGTTGGTGATTAGCTACATGAGTGTCTATATAGGTTATTAGTTGTTTTTTTGCGTATCAGTATGAATGTCTGAGTGTCTGTATGGTTTGGTGGGGGGTATTACGTAGTGCATAGGTGCATGAATGAGTGACTCACTGTTTGTATGTGTTGAAAACAGCATGTGTGCAGGACTCTATGGGTGGATGAGTGTGTGCATGGGTGTGTTAGTGAGTGAATGACTGTCTCAATAGTGTCTTTATGAGTAACTACATGTGTTTTAAACTAGTATATGTGACTATTGGTGTATATAAGTGAGTATATGTGAGAGTGAGAGATTGAAAGAGTTCCTGTATGAATAAGTATGTGTTTCTATAAGTGATTGTTTAAAAGACTAAGTATGTGTAAGTTTCTGTAGAAGTAAGTGTGGCGGTGTGTGCATAACTGTATATGCAAGTAAATGGATGTTTGATTCTTTATTAGCATGAGTGACTATGTGTGTGAGTAACTCTATGGATGAGTGGTGTTGTGTAACAGGATGTATAGGTGTATGAGTACATATGATGAGTGAGTACATGTATGAGTGACTGTATAGGACTGTTGGTGAATGAGTGGATGTGTATGTGGATCTTAGAATTACTGAATAAGTTGTTGTAACTGATATTGGTATGTCCATTGTTTTGAAAATTTTAGTTTCTATTTTTGAATGTGTGTATCAAAGGTTATATTAAGGGGAGAGGAGGTCTGCCACTCTATCACAAGGATGATGTCATCAGTGATGTCATTTGAGATGTAATCAGTGATGTCATCAGTGATATCACTGACCATGTCATGAGTGATGTAATATGTGACGTCATCAGCAGTGCATTGCAGGCGCGCGAGTTATAGTTAGCTGAACTAACTATAACGGGGGAATTTCAATGGTTTTGTACGAGTGAAAAGTCCAGCTAACTATAACGCCCCTGAAACCTATGGTTTTTTCAGTGAATTTCTAAGGTTTTTTAAATGCTAATTCCTAACTATAACGTGCCTGAAACCTATTTTTTTTTCAGTGAATTTCAAAGGTTTTTTAAATGCTAATTTCTAACTATGCCTACAGAGATAGGACATGTCAAGAAAGAAGAAAAAATGCACAGAAACAAAAAAAAGAAATGCAGAAAGAAGAAACAGAAGTCCTCAAAGACGAAGAAAAGTGCAGGAAGAAGGATAACGTGCAGAAAGAACAAACAGAAGAGCAGAAAGAAGCCTTGGTGCAAAATCATCCTGTACCCTCAACTTTTTCAGACGGATACTGGTGGTAACTGAGTCTGACTAACCAGTCCTAGAGCCAGTGCTATGTTAAAAGACACTCAGAATACAGTGAAAACACCTACATACACTAGGGAACACTATGCGTTGGGGTCCCCCTGTGATCAGCATGACCTCCTCTGTAAGCCCCTAGTATATAATAGGTCAGGGGATTAAAACTACCTCATTAAAACGTGCCACAGGGCGTGTTTGCACACGTCACCTCAGGCCCCGTCCCTTCACTTCCCCACTATGTAAACACGCCCTGTGGCCGTTTTAAGTTGGGAGATTAAGTCCCCTTGAATCCTGAGGGTCCCTAGGGTCCAACTAGACCACTAGGTACCGCCAGTAAGCGCCACAGAGCTGCGTTGCAGAGAGATGTAAAAAGGGGCACGGCCTAGACCACTGTGTAAACACGCCCTGTGGCCGTTTTAGTTGGGAGATTAAGTTCATTTGAATCCTGAGGGTCCCTAGGGTCCAACTAGTCCACTAGGTACCACCAGTAAGCGCCACAGAGCTGCATTGCAAAGAGGTGTAAAAAGTGGAACGGCCTGGACCACCTCTCCGCAACGCAGCTCAGTGGCGCTTACTGCAAGCACCTAGTTAGCCCCTAGGGGCCCTCAGGATTGAAGGGGAATTTTTTCCCCAACTTAAAACGCGCCATAGGGCGTGTTTGCACACGTCACCTCAGGCCCCGTCCCCTCCCTTCCCCACTGTGTAAACGCCCTGTGGCCGTTTTTTAAGTTAGGTGATTAAGTCCCCTTGAATCCTGAGGAACCCTAGGGGCAAAATAGCCCACTAGGTACGTCCAGTAAGCGCCATTGCAGAGAGGTGTAAAAAGGGGCACGGCCTGCACCACCTCTCTGCAACGCAGAGCAGTGGCGCTTACTGGAAGCACCTGGTGGGCTAGTTGGCCCCCAGGATCCCTCAGGATTGAAAGGGAATTATTTCCCCAACTTAAAACGCGCCACAGGGCGTGTTTACACACGTCACCTCAGGCCCCGTCCCCTCCCTTCACCACTGTGTAAACGAGCTCTGTGGCCGTTCTAAGTTGAGAGATTAAGTCCCCTTGAATCCTAAGGGTCCCTAGGACAAGACAGAAATCCTCATCCTCGGGTCCAACCCCTCCGCATGGGACGACTCTTGGTGGCCCACGTCATTGGGGTCCCCCCCGGCCCCCACCGACCACGCACGCAACCTGGGAGTCATCCTCGACTCGAAACTCTCCCTGACCAAACAAGTCAACGCAGCCCCCTCCACCTGTTTCAATACCCTCCGCATGCTCCGCAAGATCTTCAGATGGATCCCGAAAAACACGAGGAAAACTGTCACCCAGGCCCTGGTCAGCAGCAGGCTCGACTACGGAAACGCCCTCTGTGCCGGAACCTCGTCTAAGCTCATCAGCAGACTACAGAGAATCCAGAATGCCTCTGCACTCCTGATCCTCGACGTCCCGCGCCATGACCACATCACCCCCCACCTGAGGAACCTGCACTGGCTCCCCGTCGACAAAAAAATCTCCTTCAAGCTCCTGATCCACGCACACAAAGCACTCCACAAAACCGGCCTAGCCTATCTCAACAGCCGACTCTCCTTCTACGTACCCAACAGGAAACTCCGCTCCGCTGACCACGCCCTGGCCACGGTCCCACGCATCCGCAGAACTACTTCCGGAGGCAGATCCTTCTCCCATCGCGCCGCCAACACCTGGAACACCCTCCCCCTCCAGCTACGTCAAACCGAAGACCTGCTGACCTTCAGGAGACAACTCAAGACCTGGCTCTACGACCAGTAACATCTTCCCCCCCTCCCCAGCGCCTTGAAACCCACCCGGGTATGTAGTGCGCTTTACAAGTTACATGATTGATTGATTGATTAGGGTCAAACTAGCCCACTAGGTATCTCCAGTAAGCGCCACAGAGCTGCGTTGCATAGAGGTGTAAAAAGGGGCGTGGCCTCAGAACACCTGTCTGCAACGCAGCTCCCGGGCGCATACCGGAGATACCTGTTGGGCTAGTTGGCCCTCAGGGACCCTCAGTATTGAAGGGGAATTAATTCCCCAACTTACAACTGGCCAGGGGGCGCGTTTGCAGAGAGCTGCAAGGAGGGGGTGTGGCCTCCAGCGCGATGTCGGTCTTTTATTTATTTTATTTTTTTAAGAAGGAGGGCTGTGTGGCCCCCCTTCTTTTTCTAATTTACTGGCTCTGGGGACCCCATCCCCCAGGGCCTGCACCCTAATTTTTATTGTTGAAAAAAATTAATTTGGCCTTCCCAAAGCCTTAATCGGCCCCAGGGACCCCAACACCCGGGTCATGACCTTTTTAAAAAAAAAAAATCTTTAGGAGGGGGCTGCGTTGCCCCCCTCCTCAGGCCACTTATGTCCCCGGGTCCCCATCCCCCGGGGCCGGCCTTTGTTTTTTATTATTTTAAAAAAATATATATTTATAGAAACACCTAGGACATGCTGGACAAACCGTATGTACCTATCACCCTGACGATTTGCGTGATATTCATTAAAAGGCCACTATGCATAGAATGAATCCACATGGAATGTATTTACACCGCTAGTAAAGCTCTGACGTGTCGGAAGCCCTACCGTGCCTAATCCCGGCGCCCCCGCCGGTGGGTACTCTCCAAGTAGACACCCTTGTCGTTTATTTATACAAACATGGGTAGCTATTGACGGGCACATTTAATATACACGCACACCAAGCCATTCAAAGGGGATTCGACAAAAATTCGACCAAACTATGCAAGAAACCCCCCTCACGGTTAATAAAACATACATCCACCGCCGGATGTGTAATACTTTTTATTTTACTCTCTGGAAAGGAGACGAACCTCAATTGAGAGTCACAGCGTGCAACTGGCTGAGCCCAATGCTGTGTTACACCCACCAGTGCCCGCCAAGTGCCTCACACCTCTGTGTTGTATTCCACCAGCTAGTGCGTATGCTATGACACTCTCTAGCCCATGTGCACTGTAACACCACCCCGTGAATATGTCATGCCACACTTGCCTTCGCACGGGTTATATTGCCCCATCTACCGTGCCTTCTTCGATGCCTATGTTATAACGCACAGAGCTATGCCATACATATTACAATCTGGGATCCATATCTTTGTCATAGTGCATTTGCAACGTTACACTCCCCAAGACATATTTTATATTACAACTTTAGAGACTAGTTAGGTTACACAACACTGCCCAGTGCATATTACACTCCAAGGTGCATATCGCATAGCACGCGCTAGTGCCTGTGTTATCTCGCGCTCTCCAATGAATCTGTCATTGCGCACAATGTATATTGCATATTGTATTTCACGCCCCGGTTCATCTTATATCACACTTTTTGATGCATATTTTATACCATATACTATATCTAGTTTTCATTTTCAATCGTGCTCTCAGGACTATGTTCTATATAACACTGCGTCCACCTACCCTTTTCACGGGCATTACATTTTGCGATGGGGGGTGGAGGGTCAGGGGGTGTTTCTGCCAAGTGAGCCAGGAGTCACAGTCACAAACGTCCTCTTCTTCCTGAATAAAAGTGAGATTATGCTGCATAATTGTTAATATTTTAAGTAGTTCGCACAGACACTCATTTTAAAAACAATAGAGTTCCTAATACCCACCTTCTCTGAACAGTTAGCTTGCTGCCCCATCCACCTCCTCCCTATCCTCTGTTGTCTGAATCCATGGACTAGCCTCCTCCCTCCTGCCATGCATTGTCTGATGTGCTGCCACTGCACTCCATTTAGCATGATGTACCAGTCCACTCCTCCTGCCCTCCATTGCCCAATTCTATGGCCCATCATTGACCTCCTGCTTAGCCTCTGTGCTTAACTTGCTGCCCCTATTCTCCTTCCCCCTGCCCTCCGATGTCTTTGTGCATGCCCCTGCTCCATCCTTTTTGCCCACCATGTTCCATGGACCTGCCACTCCTATCTACTCTGAGTGTTCTGTTGAGCTGCCACTCCCCTCCCACCTGCCTAGCATTGTCAGATGACTGTAACCTGTCCCTGCCACCTCCACCCTGCCTGTCCACATGCCATGCCCCTATCCCCTTCCTCCTGACCTCCATGGTCCATTTTACTGCCACGCCCTTCTGCCCTCCCTGGTCTGTTGTGCTGCAACTGCTCCTCCTGCCTGCCCCGCGCGGTCTGTTGTGAGGCCCCTTCCCCTGAACTCTCTTGTCTGTGCCCAGGTCCTGACCCTCCCTTCTATCCTCCATGGTCCTTTGTGCATGCCCCTGCACCCTCCTTCTTGCCCATCATAGCCATTGTGCTGCCACTAACCCTCCCGCTTGCCATGCATGGTCTTCTGTGCTGCCATGGCCCCTCCCACCTTCCCTGTGTGGTCAGCCAGCTGCCCCTGACCCCCTCCCACCTTCCCTCCTTGGTCTGTGTGTATGCCATCATAGTCTCATTGTTGCTCTCCATGGTGTGTCTTGTTTCTAGTGCCTATCCTGCCTGACCTCCATGGTCATCTTGCTGCTCCTGCCCTGCCCCATGCCCCCAGCCCTCTGTTTCCATGTGCAGACCCCTATTCCATCCCTCCTGGCTTGTCTGTTCCATTGTAATGCCCCTGATCCGTCCCTCCTGCCCTTTATGGTCTGTTATGCTGCAGCTTTCTCTCCTGTCTGTCCATTATGGTCAGCTAGCTACCATTGCCTCTTTCCCCTCTGTTCTCTGTTGTCCATGTGCATGGTCCTGTCCCCTCCCTATTGCTTTCTATGGATTGTTGTGCTTTACTCCAGCCCCGCATGCGCTGTGTGGTGTATTGTGCTGCTGCAAACCCTGATGCCTGCCCTGTAGGGTCAGTTTGGTGCACCTCTCCATGTCCCTCCTGTCCTCTGTTATTCCAGTCCATGTCCCTACCCCAATTCCTTCTGCCTACCATGATCCAATGTACCATACTTGCGAACATTTTGAACTTGGTAAGAGGGAGATTTTGAAAAAAAACTGGGGTATTTACTTTCCCCTATGAGCTACATTGAAAAAGAGGAGATTGTAGACAGGAGACAGATCAAATAAAGCCCATTTGAGCTTAAAAACATTGGATGTTTCCCGGCTGAAACGGGTCTGTTGGCATGTATGGTTGTAATACCACTGCCTCTTCCTTCTGCCCACAATGGACTATTATATTGCCACAGCCTCTCTTGCCAGTCCTGTATTGTTGGTTTGTTGCCCCTGCCCCCATTTCCACTGCCCTCCATAGTCTGTTGTGCTGCCACTGCCCTTCCTGCCTGCCCAGTGTGGTCAAATTGTTGCATCTGCACTCTCCTACCTGCCTTCAGTTTTCAGAGTCCGTGCCCCTGGCCTCTGCCTCTCAACAGTATCCCAATGAACAACTAGATTGCTAACATTCTATATTTATTACAAAAGTGTGGAACGCCTGACGTCATCTTGATGTAATCAAAACTGTAATACCTAGAGTATTTCCTTTAGAAATTACATATATGAGAGGGTCTTATTTGCATCAAAATTATGGTTAGTGCTCTAAAAAACGAAAATGAGGACATATTTTCTGAGTTTTCAAATAGCGACTTTTAAATTATTTGTAATCTTTATGTTTTTTTATCCAGTTGCCCACTTGATTAAATGTTGCACCTAGGGGAGAGGATGTGGTGTTACTTCCAGAGCTGCAGACTTTGCAACTAGGGAACCAGGTTGGAGTTTCTGCTTCAGCTCAACATTCTGTGATTCCGGTCAAATCACTTAATCTCCCCATGTCTACAACCAAAATGAACTTGATCTTGTGTGATGTAACCAATGCTCATGTAAAGCACTCCAATACCTGAAAGTCTGCACTATATAAAACACAAAAAATAAGTGTTTTGCACACTTCTGTCATTGGGCTACATCTGGGTGAGATTTGTGCTGCATTTGGGCTCTTTTGTCTCTGGTGGCCATCTTGGGAGATTTATTTGTTATGAAGTTTCCTAATTTCCTCATTTACTGCAGTCTCCTCAGTAGGAAATGCTTTCAGTTTTTTACTTTGATTCCATCAAGAAGGTGTTCAGATATGTCACACATTTGCCATAAATTCTGAATGTTAGCACTCTAGTTGCTCATTAGATCACTGTAGTAAAGCTACTACTCTCCACGGAAGTCTGCTGCTGGTATTAAAAGTGCACGTTTCAGTCTGCATTTCAGAATTTTTGTAATGAAATAGAAGAGGATTTTAGAAGTCGCTCAAAATGAGCCCTAATTTTTCTTTCTTCCGCACTTATCACAATTTCTATGGCAAAATGAACCCACTCATTGTGTTCCTTTGTAAATTAAGTGTTTTAAGTGTTACCAGTTTATTCCAATCAGTTGCCCACTTGATTAAATGTTGCACCTAGGGGAGAGGATGTGGTGTTACTTCCAGAGCTGCAGACTTTGCAACTGGGGAACCAGGTTGGAGTTTCTGCTTCAGCTCAACATTCTGTGATTCCGGTCAAATCACTTAATCTCCCCATGTCTACAACCAAAATGAACTTGATCTTGTGTGATGTAACCAATGCTCATGTAAAGCACTCCAATACCTGAAAGTCTGCACTATATAAAACTGCAAATACACAAAAAATGAGTGTTTTGCACACTTCTGTCATTGGGCTATACTTGGGCTACATCTGGGTGATATTTGGGCTACATTTGGGCTCTTTTGTCTCTGGTGGCCATTTTGTGAGACTTATTTGTTATGATGTTTCCTAATTTCCTCATTTACTACAGTCTCCTCAGTAGGAAATACTTTCAGTTTTTTACTTTGATTCCATCAAGAAGGCATTCAGATGTGTCACACATTTGCCATAAATTCAGAATGTTAGCACTCTAGTTGCTTATTAGATCACTGTAGTAAAGCTACTGCTCACCAGGGAAGTCTGCTGCTGGTATTGAAAGTGCATCTTTCAGTCTGCATGTCAGAATTTTTTAATGAAATAGAAGAGGATTTGAGAAGTCACTCAAAATGTGCCCTAATTTTTCTTTCTACAACTAGAGCGCTAACAGTCCTACTTATGACAAACGTATGGCACACCTGAAGCCATCTTGATTGGAATAAAGTGGTAACACTTAAAAAATTTAAATTAAAAAGGAACACAATGAGGGGGTTCATTTTCCCATTGAAATTATGATTAGTGCTGCAGAAAGAAAAATTAGGGCACATTTTGAGTGACTTCTCAAATCCTCTTCTATTTCATTAAAAAATTCTGACATGCAGACTGAAACAGGCACTTTTAATACCAGCAGCAGACTTCTGTGGTGAGCAGTAGATTTACTACAGTGATCTAATGAGCAACTAGAGTGCTAACATTCAGAATTTATGGCAAATGTGTGACATATCTGAATACCTTCTTGATGGAATCAAAGTAAAAAACTGAAGGGATTTCCTACTGAGGCGACTGCAGTAAATGAGGAAATTAGGAAACTTCATAACAAATAAATCTCCCAAGATGGCCACCAGAGACAAAAGAGCCCACATGCAGCACAAATATCACCCATATGTAGCCCACATGTAGCCCAATGATAGAAGTGTGCAAAACACTTTTTATTGTTTGTGTTTTTGCAGTTTTATATAGTGCAGACTTGTCAGGTATTGAAGTGCTTTACATGGGCATTGGTTACATCACACAAGAACAAACTCATTTTGGTTGTAGACATGGGGAGATTAAGTGATTTGACCAGAATCACAGAATGTCAAGCTGAAGCAGAAACTCCAACCTGGTTCCCCAGTTGCAAAGTCTGCAGCTCTGGAAGTAACACCACATCCTCTCCCCTATGTGCAACATTTAATCAAGTGGTCAACTGGATAAAAAAACATAAAGATAACAAATAATTTAAAAGTGCTTTGTCGCTATTTGAAAACTCAGAAAATATGTCCTCATTTAAATTTTGTAGAGCATTCACCATAATTGTGTTGCAAATAAGACACTCTCATATATGTAATTTCTAAAGGAAATGCTCTAGGTATTACAGTTTTGATTACATCAAGATGACGTCAGGCGTTCCACACTTTTGTAATAAATATAGAATGTTAGCAATCTAGTTGTTAATTAGGATACTGTTGAGAGGCAGAGGTCAGGGGCACGGACTCTGAAAATTGAAGGCAGGTAGGAGGGTGCAGAGGCAACCATTTGACCACACTGGGTAGGCAGGAAGGGCAGTGGCAGCACAACAACACAATGGAGGGCAGTGGAAAGGGGGGCAGGGGCAACAGACCAACAATACAGGACTGTCAGGAGAGGCTGTGGCAATATAATAGACCATTGTGGGCAGAAGGAAGAGGCAGTGTTAGTACAACTATACATGCCAACAGACCCGATTCAGCCAGGAAACGTCCAATGTTTTTAAGCTCAAATTGGCTTTATTTGATCTGTCTCCTGTCTACAATCTCCTCTTTTTCAATGTAACTCAAAGGGGAAAATCAATACCCCAGTTTTTTTTCAAAATCTCCCTCTTACCAACTTAAAAATGTTCGAAAGTATGGTACATTGGATCATGGAAGGCAGGAGTAATTGGGGTAGGGACATGGACTCGGATAACAGAGGACAAGAGGGACATGGAGAGGTGCACCAAACTGACCCTACAGGGCAGGCATCAGGGTTTGCAGCAGCACAATACACCACACAGGGCAAGCGGGACGGGAGTGCAGCACAACAATCCATAGAAAGCAATAGGGAGGGGACAGGACCATGCACATGGACAACAGAGAACAGGGGGTAAAGAGGCAATGGTAGCTAGCTGACTATAATGGAGAGACAGGAGAGAAAGCTGCAGCATAACAGACCATAAAGGGCAGGAGGGACGGATCAGGGGCATTACAATGGAACAGACAAGCCAGAAGGGAGAGAATAGGGGTCTGCACATGGAAACAGAGGGTTGGGGGCAAGGGGGCAGGGCAGGAGCAGCAAGATGACCATGGAGGTCAGGCAGGATGGGGACTAGAAGCAATACACAACAGGAAGAGCAACAGTGAGACTACGATGGCATACACACAGACCATGGAGGGAAGGTGGGAGGGGGCAAGGGCAGCTAGCTGACCACACAGGGAAGGTGGGAGGGGCCGTGGCAGCACAGAAGACCATGCATGGCAAGCGGGAGGGTTTGTGGCAGCACAATGGCTATTATGGGCAAGAAGGAGGGTGCAGGGGCATGCACAAAAGACCATGGAGGATAGAAGGGAGGGTCAGGACGGATAAGTTACTTACCTGTAATCCTAGTTCTCTTCCAGGGGTATCCTCATCAAAGTCATAAGCACTGAATATTCCCGACCATGTGCGGGGACCCCGGAAATAATAAAAATTATATATGAAGACCATATATATACAGCTCTGTATATGTATACACATATATTATTTTTTCCAAGCAAATGCAGCCCCCATAGAAGGCTAAACAATGTATATACAATGATCCAATAATGCATCATAGGTATAAAAATACAACTAAATCTCTTTTTTTTTTTTTTTAATGAGGTAACACACTCATAACAAAGGAAAAAAGAGCACTGTGCAAAACACAGAACCATCAAACATTGTTAGCCTGCAGGCTGCATTGCAATACAATACCATAGAGACTGAAAAGCCTTGTACAGGTAAAAACTGGCACCGTGCCTTTAAGGCAGCCCTGACTCCAATATCCCATCATGCCTCAGGGGTGACAGTTGGGTCAGTTGTTCTTTGCGGGACTGTAGTCCTACATACAGAGATATATTTCATCCATGTTAAATAATACAAAAACTCATAATTGCCTGGGGAGGCGGGTGGGTTGTTTATGACTTTGATGAGGATGAGGATACCCCTGGAAGAGAACTAGGATTACAGGTAAGTAACTTATCCTTCTCTTCCAGGGGATCCTCATCAATAGTCATAAGCACTGAATAGAATAGCAAGCCCACCTTCCACCTGCAGGCAACTGAGAACTGCACTATACATGGAGAAATAAACCATAGACAAATTCAGTTATTGAACAGATTCCTCAAGGAGGCTTGCCCTACTTGAGTGTCTGCTCTGGTGTCTAAATCCAGACAATAATGCCTCGTAAATGTGTGGACAGATCTCCAAGTGGCTGCCTTGCAGATCTCGGAGAGTGGGACATTATTGAGAAAAGCAGCAGTAGCCGCCTTCCCTCTTGTGGAGTGCGCTTTAGGTGGCTTCTGCGCTAGCTGATAAGCCAATTTAATGGCTGACACAATCCACCTAGCAATGGAACGCTTAGATGCAGCAAAACCTGTGCGGACAGCACCATAGTTAACAAATAAGTGGTCAGCCTTCCTGACAGCCTTAGTCCTATCTAGGTAGAACTTTAGAACGCGCTTGACATCTAAAGAGTGCAACGCCCTCTCAGCTGGCGATGAGGGGTTGGGAAAAACGGTAGGTAAGGAGATAGTCTGGTTAACATGAAAATCTGACACCACCTTCGGCAAGAAAGATGGATGAGTTCTCATCACTACCCTGTTCAGATGAAAAATAGTATAGGGCTCTTTAGAACAGAGGGCCTGTATTTCGCTCACCCTTCGTGCTGAAGTGATAGCTATCAAAAAAGCTGTTTTCCACGCAAGGTGCTGCAAAGTAGCTTTATGTATGGGCTCGAAAGATGAACTCATAAGTTTTGATAGAACCAGGTTCAGCTCCCAAGGAGGCGAGGGAGGCCTTACTGGGGGGTAAACCTTTTTGAGCCCCTGCAAAAAATCCTTAACCACCTGCAGCTTGAAGAATGACTGCTGCGAAGGGGAGCGCCTATATGCTGTAATGGCAGCTAGGTGAACCTTAATGGAAGAAAATTTCAACCCCAGTCTGGCTAAGTGAAGGAGATAAGGCAAAATCACTTCCTCCTGACATTTTGTAGGGTTATACTGATGTTGCATACACCATACATAAAACCTCTTCCACTTACAGAAATAAGAGTGTCTTGTAGAAGGCCTCCTGGCCTCCTTCAGTATGGTCATACACTCCTGAGGAAGGTTTAAATGGCCATACTGGAGGACTTCAGGAGCCATGCTGTTAAGCTCAGCGAGGGAAGACTGGGATGGTAAATCTTCCCCTGCATCTTGGTTAACAAGTCCGGTCTGCAAGGCAGGCGTTTGTGAGGTCGGATCGACATGTGGAGGAGATCCGTGTACCACCACTGCCTCGGCCAGTCCGGTGCTATGAGGATCATCTTGGCAGACGAGTGTTGCAGCTTTGGTCACCACCTTGGGGATCAGCGGGAGCGGCGGAAAGGCGTACACAAATGTCATTGACTAATCGATCAAAAGGGCATTCCCTATGGATCCTGGCCGATGATATCTTGAGGCTAAGCCTCGGCATTTCGCGTTGTGTTCGTCCGCGAAGAGATCTATTTGCGGACGTCCCAACTCCTTGAAGATGCCCTCTAGTACCTCGTCGTTGAGTACCCAGTCATCTGGATCTTGAAAATGACGACTGAGCAAGTCCGCTTTTACGTTGAGCTCTCCTGGCAGGTGCACCGCCTTTATTGAAATGTTCCTTGCTAGGCTCCAGTGCCACAGGGACTGAGCCTCCAGCGAGAGCGTCCTGGATCGAGTACCCCCCTGTTTGTTCAGGTAGTACATTGTGGTGGTATTGTCCGGAATGCTTTGAGGGCTAAGTGGACTGCCCTGAGTTCTAGCATGTTGATGGGGTACAACCTTTCGCTGCTTGACCACCGTCCTTGAGTCTTTAGGGATCCCAGATGCGCACCCCAACCCTCCAGGGATGCGTCGGTGATCAACGTCTGAGATGGGGGTTCTTGATGAAACGGAAGCCCCACCTGTAGATTGAGTGGTTTCAACCACCACTTGATAGATTGCCTGGCCGCTGAGGAAAGACAGACTGGTTCCTCCCACAGTGAATTCCTTTGGTCCCATTTGTCTTCCAGATCTTGTTGGAGAGGACGCATCCTCAACCTGGCATTGGGCACCAGGAATATGCAGGATGCCATGGCCCCCAGCAGAGACGAAATCTGTCGCGCTGTAGAGAGCTTGTTGGTCATAATCTGTTTTCCTTTGTAGATCAGGGATGACCGTCTCTCCTCCGAAGGAAACACTTTTCCTACTGCGGAGTCTATAGTTGCACCGAGGTAGTGTATCCTTTGGGTTGGTGTGAAGTTGGATTTCTCGAATTTCACCCTGAGTCCCAATCTGTGACACAGGGTCAGGCAGCGTTCCAGCTGTGAGTGCACACTCTGAGGCGATGGTCCTTTTATCAGCCAATCGTCGAGATAGGGATAGACGAAGACTCCTGCCCGCCTCAGTGCAGCTGCTACTACTGCCATGCATTTTGTAAATACTCGAGGGGCCGATTTCAGGCCGAATGGTAGGACCTTGAATTGGTAGTGGGAGGTCCCTACCATGAACCTTAGAAATTTCCGATGAGACTGTAGTATGGGAACATGAAAATACGCGTCTTGCAGATCCAGCGAGCACATTCAATCTCCTTGCCGGAGCTGCGGATATATCTGGTGAAGCGCAAGCATGCGAAACTTTTTTTTTTTAATATTCTTGTTTAGTGTCCGTAAGTCCAAGATGGGTCTGAACTCTGCTTTTGCATTTCTTTTTTGGAACAGAAAATATCTGGAGTAGACTCCTCTTCCTCTCTGCGCCATGGGGATTTTTTCTATTGCTGATTTGAGCAACAGGGTCGCTACTTCTTCTCTTAACCTGTTGAGGTGCTGAGATGATTGTACCGGGTGGATCGAGGGAGGAGGACTCCGGAAACGAAGCGAGTATCCATGTCGCAGTATATTCAGAACCCATTTGTCCTTTGTGATGGATTGCCACTCTGGGAGATGGTGTGCAATACTTCCTCCCACCGGAGCGGTGGACGGCATTGGAGGAAGCAGACTCTCATTGCTTTCCTTGAGCCTTGTTTCCACCACCGGCCTGGCGGTTATTTCCACGTCCCCTGGATGATCTACGGGACTGAAATTGCTGTTTCTTTTGCCCTTGTTGATCCTGGTTTTTCTGCCAGTGAGGGGTTTGAACCCTCTGCTGGTAGCTACGCCTGCCGGTTCCCCTACGGCGACGGAATTCTTTCCGTTTCTCTAAGATTTAGAATCCTTGCCTGTGCTTCCGGTTTCAAAGCTGTCAGCCTCAGCCAAGAGGACCTTCTGGCGGAAATCCCGTGAGCATATGAGTGCGCTGCCAACGTTGACCCATCCGCTGCCGCGCTGATCACTTGGTTTGAAACGAGACTGCCCTTGTGCAGGATCTCTTCGAAGTCCTTTCTGTCTTCGGAAGGCACTTTTTCTATAAATCGCTGCAGGGAATCCCATAGTGATCTGTCGTAGCGCCCCAGAAGCGCTGAGGCACTAGCCACTTTCAGACTCGGGGCCGCCGAGCCACATACTCTTCTGCCCCAAGAGTCTTGCGATTTACTGTCTTTATCCGGCGGCACTGTGGATGATGATACCACTGAATGCGTCTTTCTGGCAGCAGCTGTAATCACCGAGTCCGGTGGAGGGTCCGCCTTGAGAAACAGAGGATCCTCGGGGGCTGGCCGGTATTTTTTAAGAATCCGCGCCAGCGCGGATTTGATAGACGCTGGCGTTAGGAAGATGTCCATTACTGGTTTAAGCAACCCAGGGACTAGAGGCAACACTGGACGAGACACCGCTCTCTAATGAAGGGTCTCGAAGATGACCGAAGAGGTGGTTTCTTGAACAGGCAAGGGAATGTTCAACTTAGTCGCCCCTCTGCACAGCACATCCTGAAAAGTGGTGATATCGTCCACTGGCGACACTCTAGATAGTGGAGTATCTGTGAGTGTAGGTGAGTAATCCCTTCTGGACGAACGGCTTGACACGGAAGATGAAGGAGACCTCCGTCGCCTTCTCCCCGATCTGATTGATTCTCTCCTCTGAGAGGTAGACCTGGATCGCCTTCTGGGCGAGCGTGAGCGCCCTCGCAATTCTCTTCCTCGAGAATGGGATCTTGCTGGTCGTAATGTTTGATCCAGAGTCCTTAGTCTTGTTAAGGGCTCCTTAACCGCCTGAATCATGGAAGGATTCGGAGGCATTTCCCTGACGGGGCTCTGAGGTAGAGCATGGCCCTCGTCTTGAGAAGTATGCTCCACCGGAGGAACCGTAGAGACACCCAACAGTTCTGGTGATCCGGATCTTGATCTTGAATCCTGAGAGGCTGAAGGGGAAATGGGGATCGGACGTGATGAATCGTGCTCCGATGTGCTATATATCACCCTATGAGGAGACTTGCGTCTTGATACTTTCCTGAGCGTCAGACGAATGTGTGACGTCTCCTGGTATCCCACCTCTGGGGACCGTCTCGACGGTGATAGGCCTATCCCCGGAGACCTGGACTTGGACGCCGAATGGATCACCGGCGATGTGTCATGCCTCAACGTCTCAAGCCTTGTCGTCGACGGAGGGCTTGTCCTGGACGGAGGTCTAGAACCCAACGGGGAATCTGGCCTCGACGTCACCATCTTCTCCGGTCTGGAGAACTTAGACGACGGAGGCTCCTGCCTCGACGTTGACTTCGACGGAGGCTCCTGCCTCGACGCCGACCTCGACGGAGGCTCCTGCCTCGGCGTCGACTCCGACGGAGGCACCCGCCTCGACGTCGACTCTGACGGAGGCAGCCGCCTCGACGTCGACTCCGACGGAGGCATCCGCCTCGACGTCGACTGATGCGACGATGATCTGTGTCTCGGCGTCGACAGCACCTTCGAAGAGGATCGCCTTTCTCTTGACGGCGAATCATGTCTCGACGTCGAGGATCTTGCAGGATCTTTTGACACCGATCTTTGCCTCGGTGTCAACGTTGATTTCGACGTCGACCGCCTGTGGTGTTCCTGCGACGTCGACTTCTCTCTTGGCGTCGATTTTGACGTTGAGCGATGTCTTGACGTCGAACGGTGTTTTCTCGACGTTGATCGGCGATGAACCTCTTTCGACGTCGAAGGATGTTTTCTTGACGTCGAAGCAGCCGATGGCGAACAAATGCGCTTCGCCGCCGGATCTAGCGTCGACGTGGACTTTCGTTTGGAAGCATGACTCCCCCTGGACTCCTCACCTCTCAGCGACGATCCCGCCGCTGGAGTCTTCGACGCCGAGCCCGACGCCGATGGAGAACGGACAGGGACCAGCTGCTTCGACGTCGACCGCTCCGAAAGGCCATAAAGTCGAATTCTCTCTCTCTCTTTCAAAGTCCTCTTTGAAAGGTCCTTGCAGTGATGGCAGGATGCAGGAGTGTGAGACTCTGGGAGGCAGACAATACACACCTCGTGATGGTCTGAAGAGGCCTTCTTTTTGCCACAGGATGGACACGGCATGAATAAAGAAGGCATTTTTCTGACAGAAAAAGTTGTTAAATTTAGTCAGAAAACCACAGATAAACGCTTCCCTGATAGAGTATTCCAGAGGAAGCCAAAAAATTACTAGAAAAGTAACCAATTCTTGACTGAAAAGTCAAAAAAGAAGAGAGCTGAATTCCAGGGTCCTGACAGAAGGAGCCGGAAAGAACAACTGACCCAACTGTCACCCCTGAGGCATGATGGGATATTGGAGCCAGTTTTTACCTGTACAAGGCTTTTCAGTCTCTATGGTATTGTATTGCAATGCAGCCTGCAGCCTAACAATGTTTGATGGTTCTGTGTTTTGCACAGTGCTCTTTTTTCCTTTGTTATGAGTGTGTTACCTCATTAAAAAAAAAAAAAAAAGAGAAAGAGATTTAGGTGTATTTTTATACCTATGATGCATTATTGGATAATTGTATATACATTGTTTAGCCTTCTCCTCAGCGCGGGGATACGCCGGTAGGCGTCACCATGCGCTCTACAAACCCCTTTATTATTATGGGGGCTGCATTTGCTTGGAAAAAATAATATATGTGTATACATATACAGAGCTGTATATATATGGTCTTCATATATAATTTTTATTATTTCCGGGGTCCCCGCACATGGGCGGGAATATTCAGTGCTTATGACTATTGATGAGGATCCCCTGGAAGAGAACTGGGCACAGACAAGAGAGTTCAGGGGAAGGGGCCTCACAACAGACCACGTGGGGCAGGCAGGAGGAGCAGTTGCAGCACAACAGACCAGGGAGGGCAGAAGGGTGTGGCAGGGACAGGTTACAGTCATCTGACAATGTTAGGCAAGTGGGAGGGGAGTGGCAGCTCAACAGAACACTCAGAGTAGATAGGAGTGGCATGTCCATGGAACATGGTGGGCAAAAAGGATGGAGCAGGGGCATGCACAAAGACATCGGAGGGAAGGAGAATAGGGGCAGCAAGCTAAGTACAGAGGCTAAGCAGGAGGTCAATGATGGGGCATATGGGGCAATGGAGGGCAGGCGGAGTGGACTGGTACATCATGCTAAATGGAGGGCAGTGGCAGCACATCAGACCATGCATGGCAGGAGGGAGGAGGCTAGTCCATGGATTCAGACAACAGAGGATAGGGAGGAGGTGGATGGGGCAGCAAGCTAACTGTTCAGAGAAGGCGGGTATTAGGAACTTTATTGTTTTTAAACTGTGTGTCTGTGCGAACTACTTAAAATATGAACAAGTATGCAGCATAATCTCACTTTTATTCAGGAAGAAGAGGACGTTTGTGACTGTGACTTCGGGCTTACTTGGCAGAAACACCCCCTGACCCTCCATCCCCCATCGCAAAATGTAATGCCCCTGAAAAGGGTAGGTGAACACAGTGTTATATAGAATAGTCCTGACAGCACGACTGAAAATGAAAACTAGATATAGTGTATGGTATAAACTATGCACCAAAAAGTGTGATATAAGATGAACCGGGGCGTGAAATATAATATGCAATACATTGTGTGCAATGACAGATTCATTGGAGAGCGCGAGATAGCACAGGCAATAGCGCGTGCTATGCGATATGCACCTTGGAGTGTAATATGAACAGGGCAGTGTTGTGTAACCCAACTAGTCTCTAAAGTTGTAATATAAAATATGTGCTGGGGAGTGTAACGTAACGTTGCATATGCACTGTGACAAAGATATGGATCCCAGATTGTAATATGTATGGCATAGTGCTGTGCGTTATAACATAGGCATCGAGGAAGGCACGTTAGATGGGGCAATATAACCCGGGCGAAGGCAAGTCTGGCATGACATATTCACAGGGTGGTGTTACAGTGCACATGGGCTAGAGAGTGTCATAGCATACGCACTAGCTGGTGGAATACAACACAGAGGTGTGTGGCACTCGGCGGGCACAGCATTGGGCTCAGCCAGGAGCACGTTGTGACTCTCAAGTGAGGTTCGTCTCCTTTCCAAAGAGTAAAATAAAAAGTATTACACATCCAGTGGTGGATGTGTGTTTTATTAACCGTGAGGGGGGTTTCTTGCATAGTTTTGGTCGAATTTTTGTCGAATCCCCTTTGAATGGCTTAGTGTGCGTGTATTAAATGTGCCCGTCAATAGCTACCCATGTTTGTATAAATAAACGACAAGAGTGTCTACTTGGAGAGTACCCACCGGCAGGGGCGCAGGGATTAGGCACGGTAGGGCGCCAGACACATCAGAGCTTCATTAGCGGTGTAAATATATTCCACTTGGATTAATTGCATGCATAGTCGCCTTTTAATGAATATCACGCAAATCGTCATGGTGATAGGTACGTACGGTTTGTCCAGCATGTCCTAGGTGTTTCTATAAATATATTATATATATATATATATATATATATATATATATATATATATATATATATATATATATATATATATATATATATATAAAAAACAAAGGCCAGCCCCAGATGGGGTCCCTGGGGCCATAAGTGGCCTGAGGAGGGGGGCAACGCAGATCCCCTCCTAAAGAATTTTTTTTTAAAAAGCCCATGCCCCGGGGGTTGGGGTCCCCAGGGCCGATTAAGGCCTCGGGAAGGGGGCCACGTGGCCCCCTTCCAAATTTTTTTTTTTTCTAAAAAAATAAAATTAGGGGGCAGGCCCTGGGGATGGGGTCCCCAGGGCCAATAAATTAGAAAAAGAAGGGGGGCCCCCTGGCGAGTTGTAAGTTGCGGAATTAATTCCCCTTCAATACTGAGGGTCCCTGAGGGCCAACTAGCCCAACAGGTATCTCCAGTATGTGCCAGGGAGCTGCGTTGCAGACAGGTGTTCTGAGGCCACGCCACTTTTTACACCTCTCTGCAACGCAGCTCTGTGGCGATTACTAATGGTACCTAGTGGGCTACTTTGACCCTAGGGACCCTTAGGATTCAAGGGGACTTAATCTCTCAACTTAGAATGGCCACAGGGCGCGTTTACACAGTGGTGAAGGGAGGGGACGGGGCCTGAGGTGACGTGTGCAAACACGCCCTGTGGCGCTTTTTAAGTTGGGGAAATAATTCCCTTTCAATCCTGAGGGATCCTGGGAGCCAACTACCCACCAGGTGCTTCCAGTATGCGCCACTGCGCTGCGTTGCAGAGAGGTGGTCAAGGCCGTGCCCCTTTTTACACCTCTCTGCAATGGCGCTTACTGGACGTACCTAGTGGGCCATTTTGCCCCTAGGGACCCTCAGGATTCAAGTGGACTTAATCTCCCAACTAAAAACTGCTACAGGGGGTGTTTACACAGTGGTGAAGGGAGGGGACGGGGCCTGAGGTGACGTGTGCAAACACGCCCTGTGGCGCGTTTTAAGTTGGGGAAATAATTCACCTTCAATCCTGAGGGACCCTGGGGGCCAACTAGCCCACCAGGTGCTTCAAGTAAGCGCCACTGCGCTGTGTTGCAGAGAGGTGGTCTAGGCCGTGCCCCTTTTTATATCTTTCTGCAACGCAGCTCTGTGGCGCTTACTGGAGGTACCTAGTGGGCTAGTTGGACCCTAGGGACCCTCAGGATTCAAGGGGACTTAATCTCCCAACTTAAAACGGCCACAGGGCGTGTTTACACAGTGGGGAAGGGAGGGGACGGGGCCTGAGGGGACGTGTGCAAACACGCCCTATGGCGCTATATAAGTTGGGGAAATAATTCCCTTTCAATCCTGAGGGATCCTGGGGGCCAACTACCCACCAGGTGCTTCCAGTATGCGCCACTGCGCTGCGTTGCAGAGAGGTGGTCAAGGCCGTGCCCCTTTTTACACCTCTCTGCAATGGCGCTTACTGGACGTACCTAGTGGGCCATTTTGCCCCTAGGGACCCTCAGGATTCAAGTGGACTTAATCTCCCAACTAAAAACTGCCACAGGGGGTGTTTACACAGTGGTGAAGGGAGGGGACGGGGCCTGAGGTGACGTGTGCAAACACGCCCTGTGGCGCGTTTTAAGTTGGGGAAATAATTCACCTTCAATCCTGAGGGACCCTGGGGGCCAACTAGCCCACCAGGTGCTTCAAGTAAGCGCCACTGCGCTGTGTTGCAGAGAGGTGGTCTAGGCCGTGCCCCTTTTTATATCTTTCTGCAACGCAGCTCTGTGGCACTTACTGGAGGTACCTAGTGGGCTAGTTGGACCCTAGGGACCCTCAGGATTCAAGGGGACTTAATCTCCCAACTTAAAACGGCCACAGGGCGTGTTTACACAGTGGGGAAGGGACGGGGCCTGAGGGGACGTTTGCAAACACGCCCTGTGGCACGTTTTAGAGGTAGTTTTAATCCCCCTGCCCTATTATATACTAGGGGCTTACAGAGGAGGTCATGCTAATCACAGGGGGACCCCAACGCATAGTGTTCCCTAGTGTATGTAGGTGTTTTCACTGTATTCTAAGTGTCTTTTAACATAGCACTGGCTCTAGAACTGGTTAGTCAGACTCAGTTGCCACCAGTATCCGTCTGAAAAAGTTGAGGGTACAGGATGATTTTGCAACAAGGCCTCTTTCTGCTCTTCTGTTTGCTCTTTCTGCACGTTATCCTTCTTCCTGCACTTTTCTTCGTCTTTGAGGACTTCTGTTGCTTCTTTCTGCATTTCTTTTTTTCTTTCTGTGCGTTTTTTCTTCTTTCTTCACATGTCCTATCTCTGTAGGCATAGTTAGAAATTAGCATTTAAAAAACCTTTGAAATTCACTGAAAAAAACATAGGTTTCAGGCACGTTATAGTTAGGAATTAGCATTTAAAAATCCTTAGAAATTCACTGAAAAATTATAGGTTTCAGGGGCGTTATAGTTAGCTGGACTTTTCACTGGTACAAAACCATTGAAATTCCCCCGTTATAGTTAGTTCAGCTAACTATAACTCGCGCGCCCGCAATGAACTGCTGATGACGTCACATATTACATCACTCATGAAATCACTGATGACATTTCAAATGACATCACTGATGGTGAAGGTAGGCTTGTTGGCTGGCCCCTAAGGAACCCCAGCAGCAAAGGGGACTTCAATCCCCATCCAAGAGCAAACCAGGGAGTGTGTTTGCAGAGTGGTGGGCAAAGGGGGCATGGCCTGCTATGAGAATTTAGAAATCCTGCTGTGTGGTCTTACTGTAGGTAATAGGAGCGGTAATTGGCCCCCAAGGATGTCCTTGGGGGCAAACTACCCCTCCTGTTAGCTCCAGTAAGTCCCACACAGTAGGATTGCTAGGTGGTCTTCAGATGCCACGCCCCCCTTTCTCTGCCACTCTGCAAACACGCCTCCTGGCACACTACTGGTTGGGGTATGAAGTCCACTTTACTCCTGAGGGACATTGGGGGCCAAGAAGCCTTTCTGGTACCTCCTGTAAGTCCTACGGAGCTGAATTCCTGAGCGCTAGTCAGAGGCCCAACCCCCTTTCTCCACCACTCTGCAAACGCAATGATTAGTTAAAGAAGCATTTGCAATGTAATTCCAAGAGTTAGAGCTATTGGCGTTGTAAATGTAAATGTTTTTTACTAATGTTTTTTGGAGTGGAGTGGATGTACGTTATGTGTAGTGGAATTATGTGGTATGTTGTGCAGTGAAATCATGTGGATAGAAAGTATGTGGTATTTAGTGTATAGGAATTATGCAGAGTGGGATTATGTGTTATGGAGAGTAATTATGTTGTGTGGTAGTCTGTGTTGTGGAGTGGTAACCTCGGGTTTAGTCTTCTTCGTTTCCATAGAAGCTAAATTATAAACTCAATGAGACAAAAAAAAGAAGGAACCACAGAGGAGCACTTCTGGACCTAGTCAGAGGTTTGTACAGGGCCACTGGAATTATGCGACTGTTCGGAGAAGCAGATCGGAGTCGTCTCAGAACCGACAAGGAACTGTCGCATCGCATCGCATCCACGAGGGTCTCAGGAACGACGCATCTCTTTGTTTTTTTACACTTCTCATCGCTGCAGCAGTTTGGCTTGGTGAACTTTGTCGCAACAACAGGTAGTTTGCAAGAAATCACACATCCATAGTTTCCTATGGACCCAGTTGCTAAAACCTTTTGAAAGTCATTTTTTAGGTCTCGCTGAGGCAGCGCATGCGCTGCTTTGCGAGACATTTAGTGTATGGGTTTTCAAAGTGCTGCCACAGGCTTTTGGTGGCATAAAGCTTGCGTGCACGTGAGCGTGCACGCGTGCATCCACCATCTGCCTCCCTTCCAGCGCGATCACTTTCACTTTTTCCAGCTGCAGCCCGCGCGCGCATCACTAGCGTGTTTCTGATTCTGACGCCAGTTCTCTTAATACGAGATTTCCGCATCTCACGGCCAATGCTTGTTAAAAGAAGTTTCACGTTTACCTATCTTTTGCACATATTAACGGTAATTTTCCTTCAAAGAGACACAGAGTAGTAAGTAACACCTTAAAAAAAAGTTAAGATTGCCTAGTCAGTGTATTTTGGTTAAAATGCTTATGCCTTTGGGCCAACGTCAATTGCGGTGACATTGGAAGGATGCGGCGAGGTTCGGTTTCGGTGTCAGCTCAACATCCTGTGATTTTGGGCAAATCACTTAGGGGCATATGTATGAAAGGAAAAATCAGTCGCAAACGCTGCGAAACGCAAAAAACAGCGTTTGCGACTAATTTTTCGCAATTACAGATGTATGACACACTTCCACACAGAAAAATAAGAAATCGCTAAATTAGCGATTTCTTAGGCTGCGAAACCTGAAAACTGCGATTTTGCTTGCGAATACTTAGTTTGCGATTTCTTAGCTTAGCGAAAATCGCTAAAAAGAAATCGCTAACTAAGAAATCGCAAGCACATGTATGAAAAAATCGCAAATTGCGATTTTACGAAATTCGCAAATTAAGAAATCGCTATTAACACCAATTGCTTGCAGGTGGTACACTGGTGCAAGGTACTTAAACCACCCCACAATGCAACAGACCCACCCACAATGGCAGCAATGTTCATGATAGCCAGGAGGCTGCGTATTCGGGCCCTTGCTCAGAGGAGAAGGAGACAGGAACGATATTCAGGCTGCGCATCACTCTGTTCCAGCACACTGAGGAGGACATCTATGACAAGTACAGACTGCACCCACAGACCATAATGGACCTGATTGAGGAGCTGAAACCCTACTTGGAGCACCCTACACGCAGGAAACAAACAATTCCCACACATGTGCAGGTCCTGTGCTCCCTGCACCTCCTGGCGTCAGGGAGTTTTCAACGGGTAATAGCGGAGGTTGGTGGGGTGTCACAGAGTGCACTTTCGCGTTTCTTCCATGCCTTCCTAGATGCAATGTTACAGAGGCTCAAACATCACATTTACTTCCCCACCACCCAACAGGCATTACAGCAAACAAAACTGGACTTCTACCAGATTGCACGTTTCCCCCACGTCATTGGCTGCATCGACGGGACCCATGTGGTCATCACACCCCCAGCAGCAACTGAATATGTGTACAGGAATCGGAAATGCTACCATTCCCTCAATATACAGATTGTGTGCAACGCAAAGTATCTCATCACAGACATCGTACCCAAATACCCCGGCAGTACACATGACTCATTCATCTTCAGACACAGTGGAATATACAGACGTCTGAGTGCTGGAGAGTTTGGGGAGGGGTACCTGCTAGGTAAATACATGGCACATATCAACACATCCACTACATCACTTGAGGGGGGGGACATCGACTCACCTATTGTGTTTTTTTCCATGCAGGTGACAGTGCCTATGCAGTGCGCGACTTCATCCTGACCCCATATCTAGATCCTGCAAATGCAAGTGAGAGGAGCTACAACAGGGCACACAGATCTACACGCTGCGTCATTGAGCGTACCTTTGGAATCCTGAAGAGCCGCTTCAGGTGCCTGCATAAAAGTGGAGGCGCACTGCAATACAGCCCTGAGACCTGCTGTAAAATCGTGGCAAGCTGTGCAATGCTACATAACATGGCAATGAGGAAAGGCACCACAATTGATGTGACCGATACAGACACATCGGCTGACGAGCGCCCTGCACTCCCTGCCAGACCTGCAGCAGGAGTTGGGGCAGCTGCTGGACGCCAGACACGGACAGAGATCACACAAAACTACTTCTAGGTGAGTAATGATGAAACGAGACAACAAAGCTTGATGATGTGTGAAGTGTTTATTCACACTTCACATGAAAGGAATAGTAGCTGTCCCCAGCACATGTTGTGCACACAGTGCAGGTAAGGCACAAGTAACTGTGCAAACAGCATTGTAGGGTTAATTCACCCGTGTTGCAGTGAGTGGCACCGCACATGTTCACCTCCTACGGGGCCGTCCAGGCTGAGTGCCCCCCATGGGGTTCCCGTGCCCTGCACCCTGTCTGGCACTGCGGCGTCTTTCCCCTGGCAAGGTGGGAGTGATGCTGCTATGGCTTGAGGTGTCCTCACTCTCGGCAGAGGCCATTAGTGCGCTGCCACCAGCATTGGCCGTCTGCAGCTGCTCCACAGCAGTGGTCACCTGCGCAAGTCCACGGGCAATATCCTGGCAGCAGTGTGCCATCTCAACCTGCAAGGTTACGCTTCTGCGTGTTAGGGTGCTGGTGGTGGTGCAGAGGCGGTTCAAGGCCTTGGTGTAATTTTGTAGGCGTGCATTGGCACGTCAGCCAGCCCTGTCATTTGCGGCTTGGTTTTGCCCCAAAGTGTCACACAGCTCATGGATTGCCCCTGCCATGGCCACAAAGCCCTCCCCCATGTTCTTCTGCTCCGTGTGTATGCGGCATAGCTGCCGATTAATTGACCTCAGTGCTTTGCTTTGCAGGCGCTGTTCCTGCAGCATGCCCTGTTCCAGGCCTGAGAACACGGATCCCACAGCTTCAGTCGCAGGGCTGCTCCTGGGCCTTGATCTGCATGTGTCCTGCGGTGTACTCCTTGGCCTTTGTGTCTCATGGATGGGCATGTGTGACACACCCTGACTCCCCTCTCTCCTGTCGGTGTCATCCCCTGTGGCAGGTAAATCGTCCTCAAATGGAGGCAGTGGGGGCACATGTGCGCGCTTCCTGCGCTGGATTGGCTGCTGCTCAGTGTCATCACTGGAGTCTGCTGGGTGTGCAGGCTCCTCACCCTCTGCGCTGTCTTCTTGGGCCCTGGAATGTGCTGTGGATGTAAAGGGGACTACATGAGTTTGTGTTATTGTCTGCATGTAGCAATCAATAAAGTTCAAACAGTTTTTCTTGGCTAACCTCTGACTCTGTATCATTCACTTATCCCCAACCCACATGTTGCATTTAATTTCCTTTGTCTCATGGACACACTGTCAGACACAGAACTACGAGTCCCATGATGCATTGCTGGGTGTGCTGTAAGACCTGGGCTGGAATGACATTTTGGGAGTTGACTATGCGCATTTGGGGAAGTGTGCATGGGATGGGGAGGAGTGCAGCTTGATTTTGCATGCATCTTACCTTGACTGCTGGATGCAGGGTCGGAGCTGTCTATGTCAGCCACACCACCAACGCTCTCTGGCAGGAGAGTAGACTCCACGAGCTCCTCATGGGGGGTTGGCTGATCTGCAGTGGATGGTCCTCCTCCAGTCTGATTAGCGTCCTTCAGTCTGGCTGCCACCCTCTCCTTGGACCTCTGGTGCATGTCGTACCACCGCTTGCGCAGCTCCTCAATGGTACGTGTGGTGACTCCCACTGCATTCACCTTGTTCTGTATTTCCAGCCATATTTTCCTCTTCCTGGCCTCTGGGACACGCAGTGCCTTCTTGCCAAAAAGGAGTTCATGGCTGCACACCATCTCCTCAATGTGAACCTCCTGCTCCTTTTCAGAAAACTTATGTTTTCTTTTCCTTTTCTCCGCATCCTTGCCCTGCTTTTCTGTGGTGGAATCCATTGCTGGTTGCACTCTCCTTGGATGCCTCCTCTCACTCCCCAAGCAGCCTCTGGGTGTGGCTCAGGTGAGCAGGTGCAGGAAATCACTCCAGTTTCCTGGTTGTGATGTCATCAGGCTGCACCTGTATTGCAGATTCCCGTTTTTGCGATTTCTTAATTTGCGAATTTCGCTATTAAGAAATCGCAAATGGGGTTTCTGAGAATATTTTGCGAATTTTAAGAACTCGCAAAATATTCGCGATTTATTTTTTACATCCCGTTTAGCGAATCTCAATTTGCTAATCGCAAAATATCACAAATTGGGATTCGCTAAACTGGAGTATGATACATATGCCCCTTAATCTCCCTGTGCCTCATCAAAAATTAATGGGACATTGTGTAATGTATGGTGTTCACATAAAGCGCTCCGATACCCTCAGGTTTAATTTGCGCTATAAAAATCAGCAATAAAAGAAGAAATCCGGGCAGCTTGCCTCCCTCTCCCACAAACACCGTACAAGGATATTTATAGACCGCAAATCAGAACACACACACATTATTTGTGGGGTACCATCTGCTCCGACCACTAAACCGGTGGCATTGCGTATCGGTTGTACGAGATCCCTCTCCGTTTAGAATTTGCATAGCCCCAACCATTGAACGTTTACAAAGAAAACGCAGCCTGGAACGTCCAACCCGCTATCCGGACCAGTGAACTCTTTGGCCCCGCCCAGCGTTTTACCACTGAATAATGGGGCAGGACTCACTGACGAACAACGGTCTTGCTGGACTAGAAGCAACCAATAGCTACCTTTGCTACACCCACGTCTAGCTCCAATAAACATGTATCGAGTCTAGTTATTGGTTGATAATAAAGTCTCTGCAGTACGGTGTCCTTGCAGGGCCAGCTTACTTTTTAAATTTGGAAGACACCAACAATGCTTATTGCATAAAACCTGTGCCGGTCACGTGCGTTGACAGCGAATTTCCTTTCTGGGAGCTGGCATTTAAAGCAGCGAGACTAAATATGAAAAGTGCCATGGGGAGGTGTATGTGTAGACTACCGGGTGAGCGTTCTTGGAATGGGGTTTAATATTGATTTAGGAGATCACAGTCATTGTTCGCTGCTTGAGTCTGTATGCAGGAGGATTTCTCCTGGGGCTATGTGAATGTTGAATGGTCTTGGAGGTGCATTGTATGTTCCCTGCCTTCGGACCTTTTTAAGGGTTTGGTTGGAGAAACCCTGAAGCAGCAGAGTGGTGTTTTCTGCACACGGTTATCCGTGTTATATTTTGTTTTACCAAACTTTAACGCTTACCTTTCCTTTTTAATTGAGTTTTGTGCGTAATCGTGGGAGCTGTTAACTATCTTTTGCAAGCCTGCTGCCATATGATCTAGCAACAGTGTAATGGTGGTTGAATTCTTATGGGCCAAAGCTATAATTAGTAATGGTGTTTAAAGTGTGAACTGCGATAATTAATATAAATGTTGAGCAAAAGAAGAGTCAATACTCATGCCTAGATTATCAGTAAATCCTGTCTGTCACGTTCTCGTGCTTGGTGTGTTTACTCGGTGTTATGCATCTGAGACAAAATAGGTATTCAGTTCTGCAGGGCTTAACCGGCGAGTACTTTGGTCCTCACTCCTCAGACGTGTGGGGCAGTCCATCGTGTGCATAAAATTTTTTGGGACCTCATCGCCCCACCACCAGTGCGCCAAGAGGCGCATTTGCAGAGTGTTGTAAAAAGGGGCGTGGCCTCGGACCAACTCTCAGCAATCCCAATGTGTGGGGCTTACTGTAGGTACTTGATGGGCTAGTTGGCCCCCAAGGACCCTAATCAGTGAAGGTGACTTCATCCCCCAACCCAGAGCATGCCAGGAGGCGCGTTTGCAGAGTGGTGCAGGGGGCTGAGCCTCCAGCGAGGTGCCGGTTTCTTTTTTTATTTTAGAAAAGGGGGATTTGTGCCCCTCCTTCCCTTGACCCCTTTGAGCCCCGGGCACCCCAAACCCTGCAGCCTGAGTTATTTTTTTTATGGAAGAGGGAGGGGGACTCGAGGCCTCCCTCCTGAGGCCGATTACGGCCCCAGGGCTAGGCCTTTGTTTTTGTTTTTTTTTAAAGGAGGGGGCCCTGTCCCCAGGCCAATCTCATCCCCAGGGACCCCATCCCATGGGGCTCGGCCTTTCCATTTTCTTTTTAAATAAAGGGAAGGGGGCCATGGCCATAAATTTGAGGACCTCAGGGGGCGCCACATGCCCCTGCGGTCCCCTCCCACAGTCCCTGCCGGCTCCCCGCCGCCTGACATGCAGCTCCCTTTGCCCAAAAGCAATTCTGCTTCGCTTCATGGAAGCGAGAGCAGTTTTCCTTCTCTTGCCCATAGCAAACTGCAATGTCCCCGGGCACCCCAGGACATTGCTCAAGCCGGCCCTGGGGGGGGGGCCCCCAGATTAATTTTAAAAACAAGCCCTAGGGAGGTTACTGGTACTGGGGCTGCGGGGAGCTGCTTAGCCCCCAGCATTTAATCCTTATGGCCCCAGAGAGGTGGTAGTCCCAGGGACAGTGTGGGGGCCCCCAAACACTTTATTAAATAAATGAAAGCCCCGGGAAGGTGGCAGTCCCCGGGCTTTGGGGAGGCCCACGAGGCCCCCCCAATCCATTATCGATTGAAGCCTCGGGGTAGCGTGGGGGTCCTGCCCCCATGTATTTTTTTTAAATAAAAAGCCCCAGGGAGGTGGCAGTCCCTGGGAATGCGGGTGCCCCGCGAGCCGTAGCATCTTAATTAAACATTGCCCCCGGGGCCTTTAAGAAAACAAAGCACTGGAGCCCGCGCTTCGTTTTAAAAAAAGATTTTAGCGGGATTCGCTGACCCTATTGCAAATCTCTCAGGAATCTATTTTTTTAAATGTTGTTTTTGGCCCTCGGTCCCTGTGGGACACCCTGAGCAGACCTAGGCGGTCAGGGTGTTTCTACCCTGCCCACTTTTCTTGTTTGTTTACCTTTTTTTGGCTGCCAACACTTCCTGGCTGGAACTTTTGGCAGCCAATCAGAGTCAAGCTCGAGATCGGGAGGGTTTGCAGATCCCTTGCGGTCACCAGATATAAAGTTTTCTAAATATATGAATTTCTCAGAAACCACTGAACAGATTTACACCATTTAATAAAAAGAGTACTTTCTGGACCAGGAGCTACCTTTTTACCAAATTTGGTGTACTTCCATTCAGCAGTTCGGGCTGTAGCTGTGGTTAAAGTTTCCAATGGAAATTAACATGGAGAAAACGCGTTTTGGGACCCCACCCTTTTTTCACGGCCCCAGCTTGACGAATCACCCGAAACTTTCAAGACAGGAGCTGACCTGAGCGCCCCATTAGTTTTGAAAATTTCACAAAGATTCATCAAACGGCGCCAAAGATATTGGCAAAAGAAAAAACACTTTTTAAATAAAAACAAGGTCCTAACTATAACTACCTACTTGTGACTGCCAGTAGGTTACACACATATATATATATATATATATATATATATATATATGTATATATATATATATTAGAAATGGGAGTCTCTAGTTGTCAGAGGTAGGTACCTTTGTGTAAATAGGGACACTTGCTTCTAGCCAGGGTAAGGGGGATACACACTTTAGATAACCCCTGCTAACCCCTTTGGTAGCTTGGCACGAGCACACAGGCTTATCCCAAAGGCAATGTGTAAAGTATTTGTACCAACACTCACAGTAACACTCTGATAACACCACAAATGGACACCATACCGGTTTAGAAAATAAAGTATCTTTATCTAAACTTAACAAGACCAAAACGATAAAAATCCAACATACGAGGAACGTGGTTTTGGCGCCTACGGCAATGGCGGCGTCCAAGTAGAGCTCCGTTTCTTGGGTCCCTGAAACCTGACATATCCGACCATCCAGCCGACACAAAAGCAACGCAAATGCCCATACTAGAAATCGGAAAACTGGGGGCACGTGCCAGTAACTGAAAAACGACCTACCAGTGATATTGGCGTGCCTTTGGCCTGTGTGACAGATCGCGGCCCGCCCGATGACGAAGAGAGGCCTGTGCATGATTGGAGGTGCGGTGAAGGACCGGAGAGTGCGGGTGGGGCGCTGCTGTGCGGTGACGCTGAGTCCGAGACCACGGTGGAGAGACCCGAGTGGCTGCCTCTGCGGAGTGGCGTTTTCAGATAGTGAGGTCCTGGCGATGGTAGGGAGGCGGCTGAGCCCGGTGACAGTAGAGGGGGACTGGCTCCTCCTTCAGCCGTTTGCCTTGTGAAGCCGCTGCGGGAGCGGATTGTCGGCCCTCCGGTCCGCGGCAATAATTGACTGTGGCAGAGAGGCATCATTAAAACGGGAGACCCCGGAGGGGGGTAGCTGGGCCTCGCGGACTCGGCCGGGCTCTGCCCCTGGATCATTGATCCTGCGGGGCAGCTGCGCTACCGGAGGATCGACCTTCTGGCATTTGAGGAACAGTCACCGAGACGTCAGCGGCGGTCCCATGGCCGTTCCCTCTCCCCACTGGCCAGTGAGTAGTGGCAAAAATAGCAGTGTCGCACAGAGGGAAGCGATGCGACCAGGCCTGCCATTCGGGATGTGCATGCCTAATTACGGGACACAGACAAGCACGGAGGAGACCACGTGACGCTGCAGGCAGAAGATGAGCAGCGGGTGACCGCACTCAAGGTAACCATTGGTGACAGAGTGGACCCTGATCCATAGTTCGGCCACATGATAAATTGGCAGTGGAAGGCGCAACGGTTGGACTGATTGCTGGCCGCAGGCGACAGAAGAGGAGGGGCTGAACGGAGTCGCATGAAGAGTCAGTGGCCCGAGTGCAAGGTGAATACTTGGGCGATTGCCGGAGGAGAGGCACAGTGAACGGATATAAACGGGCAAGTATACGGGACAGTCACAGTGCCGGAGTCATGTAACGGGGATTCTCCGGTGCACACTACCGGCTGAGAAAGAGAGTATAGAGAGGGGCCTATTCTATAGAGACCCACCCTGAGCGCACCATGGCATACCACAGGCAATAAGGAGTCAGGACCTCGATCCTTGCGATAGTCAGCCAACGGGTGGATTGGAACCCCTTGTCTGCACCCCATAGTTGCAATATACTATGTGGAACATTCAAATGAAGCCCAAGGGACAAGCAGTGGCGCAAACAAACAAAATGGACAAATATGAGGTGCCGGTCCAGGCTGCGGCACCTCAAGGAATCCTCACCGAAGAACAGACGGAGCCTTCATTGAGTGCGATCATGGCAGCTATAGTGGACCTCGAGGGTACGCTCGACTCCAAGATAGACACTGTAACAGTGGATGTTAACCTCCTCAGAGCGGATCTACGGAAAATGTCTGATAAGGTCGGAACAGGATGTGTACCAGTTGCAGACCACCACCAAAAGTTTGGAGAAAAGGGTCTAGGCCCTCACAAAGCAGTAAGACGTCATGGCAGCTAAGCTGGAGGACCAAGAAGGGCAGGCATGAAGAAACAACATAAGGGTGGTGGGAGTGCCGGAGGGCATGGAAGGACCCAGCGTCCTCTTGGAGGATTTAATTCTCAACCACCTGAAACCAAAGCGTATCTCCAACTATTTTTCGATTGAACGTGCGCACAGGGCGCCTATCCTACGGCCCAAACCGGGCGCTACGTCAAGAACAATTATTGCCAGGATCCTCAAATTTCACGATGAGGATACAATCCTACAGACATGGGGACCTGCGACATGAAAATGCTGTGATCCAAATTCTCCCAGACTTCACCTTAAACGTCTAACGGCAACTGCACACATTTGAAGCAGTCAAAAGGGAACTTCGGGCTAAAGCATTTAGATTTTCTATGATGTTTCCGGCGAAATTGAGAGTGGAGGCTGAAGGGAAAACTTGGTATTTTGGCTCTCCAGGGAACGCATGGGAGTGGCTGGAGGGTTGGTGCACTGTGGAATCGAACTCTCAGAGAGGGAGAAGCCGAGAAGAACACAAGGCAGTGACCGACAACAATGATTAGGAGAACGTGAGGGTCAACTTGGGATTGAGATGGACGGAGGGTCTGAAACATTGGACGTCAGTGAAGGACTGTGCCGAGGACAATGAAGACCAGGTTATATGATGAGGGTGGGGGGCAGAGAGGGGTGAAAGGGCACAAACTCAAACTCTTTACTGGAGGGACATTTGGCACAGTCTTATTGATAGTGGAGTTGCTACAAAAGTGTAAAGTCTATCCATATGGTAGTGGGTAGAGGGGAAACCGTGGGGGGGGAGGAGTTACCATGATGTGTCACCAACCAACCCCACTTTAGGTACTTAATTTGGGATGACAGGCATTCTGCGAGTTGGGGAGGTAGGAGTTGTTATGCCCGCCAGCAGAGTAGCAGGGAGGGGGGCTAGTTCTATTGAAGGACAGGAAAGTTTAGTAATTTTCAATTGTGATGTTTGCTTTGTACGCTTTCAATGTCTGTGTTTATGGGTACGACCACAAATGGTAGAGGGGGTGGGAACATCACCAATGGTGTGGCTGCAGAGGAGGCTATGACATTACAGGGCAGGGGGCATACTGCGACGAGTGAGCACCGGGGAGAGCCTCATGGGAGAGTTGGTCTCAAAATTCTCTTGTGGAACGTGAATGGCTTGGGGTGTCGCACTAAACGTAAGATAGTGTTACAGTATCTACATAGTCACTCCCCGAGCATAGTGTTGCTTCAGGAAACTCATTTGAAAGGCCATAAATACTGAGCACTGGATAGATATGGATTTAAGCTAGTTGCCCATGAAGGGTATACGACTGGATCAAGGGGAGTGGGGATATTGGTAAAGACTGGTCTCTCATTAGTGATAAATAAGATTTGGCACGACCCCCTGGGAAGATCTGCGGCCCTTACCTGGAAATGGGAAGGACAGGTAATTAATATTGTTTCAAGTTACATTCCTCCGGCGTTGCGGTCAGAGGCGTACACGGCGCTGAGGACTCTGTTGGTTGATCTCCCAGCCAGCTTACTGGGGCTGGGTGGTGATATGAACTCCACCATAGATCCGGAGGCAGATAAACGGCAGCTGTTAAAGAGAGAGGGATTGAACCACTCCGAGCATTTACTGAAGCTATGGGTCTGACGGATCTTTGGCAGATGCATTACCCTGAGGTTCGTCAATAGACCTTTTACTCAGCGGCACATCGTAGTGATTCCCACCTCGACCACATACTGACACATAGTGGGAATGAACAGTGGTTCAGCTATGCCAGAATTGGCCCACGTGGCATCTCTGACCATTCCCCAATAGAAGTATTGGTGAGGGGTCCAAGCCGGGCGTCTACTCTACCGCCCAGGTTGAATGCATGGTTCTTTAAAAACAAGGAAAATACCCAGAAGGTCAGGGAGCGGGCTCAACTTTACTTTAACGAGGGGACAGTTGAAAAAGCTTGCACTTTGTGGGAAGCGTTTAAGCCAGTTATGAGGGGGTATACCTAGGCCTGTATTGGGGCTAGCAATAAAGAGAAGAATCTTCAATGGGACACGTTAGAGGTTGCAGTGATCGAGATGGAGGCGCGCTATCTAGAGGGAGGGCAACAGGATCAGGAGTTAGCACACCGTTTGGACCTTAAGAGACAGGAATTACAAGATCTGGCAAATAATGCTGCGAGGTCGGCAGCACTGGCAAGGCAGAGACAAATATATGACCTTGGGGACAAAGCAAATAAAATGATAGCCTGGCTTCAAAAGAGAGACAGAGATAGGAGTTGGGGTGCTGAATTGCGTGACGAAAGTAGACGTACGTACAATACCGAGGAAATGGCATGAGTTTTCACAGATTATTATGAAAAGATATATGCATCCAAACCCAACAGGACAGCGATAGATTGCAGTGAACTATTGGCCGAGATGAGACTTCCAGAACTATCCAATGAAGATAGGGAACAAATAGACAAAGACATTACGACAGAAGAAATAATCGGGGCAACACGAGATTTACAGGCAGGGAAGGCACTGGGACCAAACGGGCTGCCGGTGGAGCTTTTTCAATGTACAGCGAGTATAGTGGCCCCTACCTCTGGGAAATGTTTAATGAAGCGAGAACACAGGGGTGTCTACCAATAGATCAGCAGACGGCAACAATTATTGTAATCCCGAAACCGGGTAAGCCTGCTGAGCAATGTGGCTCATACCAGCCAATATCTCTGTTGAATATGGAGGTTAAAATACTAGCTAAGGTATTGGTAAATCGATTGCTAGAACCAATCACAACCTTTTATGCCCCATCGGAGTACCAGGCTTAGGGGGGCGTGGCTTGGCTGCCGACGGGCATGGACGTGTGAGCAGAGAGCTCCGCATCCAGCCCAGCCAAAAATCCTGTTCTACCTGCAGCCCCGGTGTTCCAGACGCCTGGAGGGCAGCCTTGAGTGCTCCGGTCCCTGACCACGGCGCGGCGGGGCGGAGCGCGGCGCCGAGGGCTGGCGCCGCGCTGAGAGTAGCGGCGGCCGCGAGCAGCCGCCGGCCATCTTGGGCGGCCTGAGAGCAGCGGAGCAGCCGGGGCCCACAGTTTCGTGGGACCCGCCCGGAAGTCCAGCGCGACCGGCCGCGGACACCGGAAGTGGCGGCCCCAGCGAAGCGGAGGCCAGACCGGGTCGGAACCTACCGAAGGGGAGAGCCCAGCTGCTGCTAGCCCTTGCACCGCTGGAAACGGACGCGGCGGCTACCTGGAGGAGGAGGTGTGCCCCGAGGTGCTGAGAGCCGCCTGACGGAGGTGGGGTGCCCCGAGGAGCTGAGGGCGGCCTGAGGTGGGGCGGCGACCCTGGTGATGGCGGGGCTGCGGAACCCCCGGAGGCGCTGATAGCTGGCCAGGAGCGGGAGGACCGGCGCCACGCAGGCCATTGTGGAGGTTGTCGGCCGGGTCTTGGACTGCCGACCGGGCCGAACGGATGGGCGGACTTTGCCTCGGGGGCGCAGTGAGGAGCTAAGTCTGCGGCCGACAGGGGTGCCTGCGGCTGTTACGCCGCGCTGCGGGGACGACAGGCTTGGAGGAGTGGAGCGGGTCCCCCTCGCTGGGGCCCCTCAGGGAGCACGACATCGGCTGTTCGGAGCAAGAGGGTGTGGTGCCTCGTGGTCGGAGAAGAGACCTGCCGTGGCCACTGGGCTGAGGCCTGGCTCTGGTGGGTGACAGCCTCGCGGCCCCCTGGTGGGCTCCCTGACCTGGGAACATGGGCAAACCACGGCCCAAGCCGGGAGCGAATCCGGCGGACTCCGTGGGCGACTCGGCTGGTGGCCGGGATGGCGTGACTCGCGTAGACCCTGCGGCGGGGCTCCAGCAGCGTCAGATGGAACAAATCCTTCAGGCCATAGCAGATACCCGGACGGCGCTGCAGACGGACATTGCGCAGGTGTCCTCTGATCTGGGACTGCTGCGCACGGACCACAGGAAGCTGGTGGATAGGGTCAAGCAAACGGAGGACGCGTTGGATTTGGCAGCTCCGGCGCAGAAGGCATTGGAGGCCCAGTCGGCGGACCTTCTCAGGAGGGTGGCGGTCCTAGAGAAGAGGGCAGAGGATGCGGAGGGACGCAATCGCCGCAACAACATCCGTGTGGTGGGCCTGCCTGAAAAGATTGAAGGAGGGGACATGCTGGCTTACCTGGAGACCTGGCTGAAGGAGGTGGTGGCGCCGGGAGGACTGACGCAGTTTTACACCCTGGAGAGGGCGCACAGGGTCCCGGCCCGGCCCCCGGATCCGGGCCGACCTCCCAGGCCGGTGGTGGCTCGGCTGCTGCACTACAGGGACCGCGATATCATTCTCCAGAAGGCGAGATCCATGGGCCCCTATCAAGTGGAGAATGTCCCGGTATCAATCTATCCGGATTATCCCATGGAGGTCCAGCGCAGGCGCTCCTCCTTTCAGGCGGTGAAAAAGGCGCTACGGGACGAGGGCCTGCAGTACTCCTTACTGTTCCCGGCTCGCCTCAGAGTGGTGCTGGACGGAAAGACGTCCTTCTTTACGGACCCCGCGGCAGCCTGGAGCTGGTTCGAATCGGCCCGAACGGGAGCAGCGGCGCATGAGGACGAGGAGGAACCGTCGGGGACCCGAGCGAGGGCCCGCCGCAGCAGGCGCAACAGGACACGGACAACAGGGGTCCGATCACCAGGAGCGTCTCAGACGGCGCTGGAGCGGCGGGCTGCGTTGCAGGCGGTCTCTGTGATATCGGGGGCCGCGGCCTCCCAGCCCAGTGATGACTCGGGCTCCAAGAGGGGCTCGGAGGCCTCCCTGTCGGATGGCCCTGGAGAGGATGCGGAGCTGCTACCGGACGTGACCCCAGGGACGGCAGATGAACTGCTGGACGCTTGAAGGAACTGGGACTTCCCCGGGTGCAGTAAGAGGCGCAGAGCGGGAGCTGTATGTATGTGGGGTGGAGGGCCCAGACCGGGCTTTGCGGGGTTGGGAGTGTGATCGGTAACTGCTGATGCCTTGCGGACCGGGAATCGTTGCTGGGGGGCCCTGGAGTGGGGAGCTGGAGAGCGGGAGATTTGAGGGGGCGAGGAACACCGGGGGGGGAATTGCAGAGACTGGGCGCGGATGCACAGCAGGGGACAGTCGACCGGCCCGTCTGGCGCAGAGCCACCACCTCACCCTCACGGACATTGTGAGACGCTGGTGGCTACCAGAGTGTTAGATATTGTTTGGTGTGGTATTTGGATGGGTAACTGCAGTTTAGCACCTGTTCTGGGGAGGGGAGGGCGTGTGGGGAGTTGGGGAGTTGTGGGGTTTCAGGGGAATGTCAGTGTGCCTCGGAGGGTTGGAGAAGAGTGGTTGGTAAGGCGATGGGATGGGGACCCCACCTGAACTGCGAGTCCTGACCTGGAATGTGAGGGGGCTCACCTCTATGGGGAGGAGATATAAAGTCCATGCCTACCTGGTGCGGAGAGGGATCCAGGTGGCCTTCCTCCAAGAAACCCATTTAGATCGCGAGGAGGGGAAGGCGTTGCAGCGGCGCTGGCGAGGCCAATTATTCTATACTACCTTCTCAAAGTTTGCCCGAGGGGCCCTAATATGGGTTAGGGCGGGAGTCCCTTTCCAGCCGCTGGCGACACTGGTAGACCCGGAGGGCAGGTTTGTAGCAGTGCAGGGGCGACTAGATGGGAGGGACATGGCCTTATGTAGTGTGTATGCCCCTAATGTAGACCAGGCCGCCTTCTTCTCCAGACTGTCGGGGCAGCTCGCGGCCTATTTGACGGGGACGGTGGTGTTGGGGGGGGATTTTAATTCAGTGGCTGATGTTGAGCTGGATAGGTCTCACCCGCCCCTGGCACAATCGGTGGTCCGTAGGGTGGCTAATAGTAGGCGTGCTTGGCAGGACACATGGGGGTTGGTAGACACGTGGCGGACACATCACCCGAGGGATAGGGATTACTCCTTCTACTCCGTCCCCCACGAGTTGTATGTCCGCTTGGACAGCATATTGTGTTCCCCGGATGCCCAGACTCTGATGCGACACAGTGAGTACTTGGCTAAAACCATCTCGGACCATAACCCTTGCATGGGGGTGCTGCAGTGGTCTAGTCAGCGGCAGGCGATACCCACATGGCGCTTAAACCCCTTGTTGCTGGAGGACCCGGTTTTCCGGGCTGAGGTTAGCGGCTGCATAGAGCAGTACTTTAGGACTAACGCGGATACGGCGTCGACCCGGGCGACGGAATGGGATGCGTTCAAGGCAGTGGTCCGGGGAGTTTGTATATCATCCACCGCTGGCGTGCGGAAGACCTTGCTGAAGGAGGTGGCGGGGGCGGAGGCCCGACTGCGGACGGCTGAGCGCGCGCATCAGGCGGGGGAGGGCGAGCTGCTTGCGGTCGTGGAGGCACGTGAAGGCGTGGCGGTGTGTGTAGAGAAGCTTCGCTGCTTTGATCATAAGGACTATCTTACCCGGGCGCATGCGGAACGAGATAAGGTGGGGTCTCTTCTGGCATGGTTGGCGTCCCCGACGGCCCGTGGTACCCCTATACTATCTCTGGTCGAGGCAGGGGGGGTCCCGGTCTATTCTCAGGCGGAGATCAATAGGCAGTTTGCCAGTTATTATACAAGGCTGTATGACAGCACCATGCAGGGGGAACCTGACGGCTTGGCTGAGTTTCTGGTGGCGGCTCGCCTACCCCGGCTGGACCCGGAGAGCGAGAAGGACCTCGGGGGTGCTATAACCCTGGGTGAGATTCGTGCAGCGATTAAGCACATGGCCAGGCGAAAGACCCCGGGAGTGGACGGGTTGCCCATTGAGTTCTATGCGGCTTACCCGCATTTGCTAGCGCCACAGCTGCAAGTCCTTTACGGAGAGGCTTGGCGACTTGGGCGCTTACCGGCCTCCGCTCGAGAGGCTATTGTGGTGCCCCTGTTGAAGTCAGGAGGGGAGGCTGGCGCACGCACGGCGTACCGCCCGCTCTCCATGTTGACGGTGGACTACAAAATCCTGAGCAAAATTTTGGCGTCGCGCCTGTTGACTCATATGACCGCCTTGATCCATCCGGATCAGGCGGGCTTTATCCCTCGACGTAACACGGCCACGTCGGTGCGACGTTTGCTGCGGGTGATGGAGCTAGACCGGGACATATATCCAGACGCCTGCACACTGTCGGTCGATATCGAAAAGGCCTTCGATAGTGTAGAGTGGCCCTATTTATACCGAGTGCTGCGGGCTTTTGGCCTGGGAGACGGCTTTGTGCGCTGGACCACCTTGCTCTATAACGAGGCCACGGCCCGGGTGAAGACGGGGGTTACTATTTCGGCCTCTTACCCGGTGCGGAGGGGAACGAGGCAGGGTTGCTCGCTCTCCCCCTTGTTGTTCGCCCTGGCTATTGAACCGTTGGCGGCGCATGCCCGACTGGGGCGTTCCTATGCAGGCGTTCACTTGAGGGGGGATGCCCACTATATCTCTCTATATGCTGACGATCTGTTGATGTTTTTGGCGGATGCCGAGGGAGCACTGAGTGGGGCGACTGCCTTGTTGGAAGCCTTTGGACGCCTATCTGGGCTCAAGGTCAACTGGGGCAAGACATGCTTGTTCCCGCTGGGACCGGGCGGCCGGGCCCCCCAGTCACTGGGTCTGGTCCGATGGGAAGGGGGCTGCCTGCGATATTTGGGGGTTAATATCTACCACACCCAGCCGGACTTGTTGGAGGGGAATATTGGCAGAGCCATTCGCGGATTGCGGGGTAGCATGAGTTTCTGGAGTACGCTCCCGCTTTCGTGCGCCGGGAGGGTGGCGCTGTTGAAGATGGTGGCGTTGCCACGACTCCTCTATTTCTTTCGCACCCTACCTATATGGGTGCCTGCGTCGTACTTCCAACGGCTCAGGGCGATGTCCACGGGCTTCATTTGGGGCTCAGGGAGAAGGCGGGTGGCGTTGACCACCCTGCGGCGGCCGAGGGCGGAAGGGGGCCTGGCAGTCCCGGACTTCGAATGGTACTATCTGGCGGCCCAACTCCAGTGGCTTACGCAGGCGGTTGTCAGGGAATACCGGGGCCCGGAGGGCCCACAGGGAAGGTTGATTCCGCGGCATGTGCTAGCCTTCATAGTCTTGCAGCAGAGGCTGGACCTTGCCCTGCTCACATTGGAGGAGCGTACACTCCGGCTGTGTTGGAACCGGTGCCAGAGGAGGGCGGCGATAACTCGCCCCTACGCCCCGGAGATCCCTTTGGGAATGTGTACGGCGTTCCTGCATGGAGGCGATTGGTCTGGGCTGGCTGTTTGGGAGGAGTTGGGCGTGCAGATGGTGGGCTACTTATTCCGGGAGGGGGTGCTGCTGCCTTTCCAGGAGTTGCAGGACTCCTATGGGCTCCCACGTGGGGACTTTTTACTTCACGCGGCCCTGGTGGCGAGCCTTCAGCGGCACTGGAATGCGGGGCTCTCGGAGCCACCGGTCGCTGCGGGTTGCCAATATGTAGTGATGGCGGCAGGGACGTCCAAGGCCATTACTTGCCTCTACCGCAGACTGTCGTCGGAAGGCCTACCGCCCCTTGCCGCCTTGAGGGGCAAGTGGGAATTGTAGCTTGAGAAACCGATCCCCGAGACTACCTGGACCACGCTGGTGCGGCGGGCCTGGAAGGGAACGCGCAATGGCCGGTTCCAGTTGGTTCCATTTTTCACGTTGCACAGGGCATATTTGACGCCGTTAAAATATTGCAATTTTTTGGGGGTGCACACTCGCAATGCCCGCGGTGCGGAAGAGAGGGCGCTGATTTTCGGCACATGTTTTGGTCCTGCGTTAAGCTGGGTGATTATTGGGCAGAGGTCATGGATTGCCTGAATCAGGTGATGGACCGTGTTATTGACCCGGACCTGGGGGCCTGTTTACTGCTTTGGTTCCCGCACACCCGCCGGACGAAGGTCACTAGCAAGTTTTACGACTTAGGATTGATAATGGCCAAGAGGGAACTGACTATGCACTGGAAGTCCAGGACGGGGCCTAGCTTCTTGAGATGGAGGGCGGCCTTCGTGCGTTGGGCGGGGGCTGAGGGTGCGCTCCGGCTGCAATTAGCTCTTCGGCGGGATGACGAAAAGGCGTTGGCGACGGCCCGGGCGTGGGAGGCGCTGGTGGTGGAACTGCAGGGGCTGATGGCTAACAACGGGACAGAGGGGGACACATCTGGCGGGCAGGAGGAGGTGGTGAATGGGGAGTAGGAAGGGAGTAGTAGGGAGCGCTGGAAACGAGGGTGTGGCTAAGCGTGAGGGAAAGTCATGGTTCTCTAGTGGAGGGCGGGCACCCATGTCTGATTTATGGCAGGGAGGGGGCACATCAGGAGTGAGGCGAAAGACAGGAGGCACACTGACATGGGGTGGGGAGGGAGGGGGGAGGGCCTGTATGGGCTGGAAGCTCATTCTCCCGGCTATTGGCTGGTAACTCTGTATGTGTAAAACATTCTTTGCCCGTGGAGGAAGCGGGGTTTGTACTGAGCTGTTGCTATGAAAACAATAAAAAGTGTTTCAACAAAAAAAAAAAAATCGGAGTACCAGGCTTAATCGCCGACGCTTATATGGAGTGATGCATCTTGTTAAAACGAACCCGGGGGTAGAAGCGGCGTTATTGTCCCTCGATTTATGGCGTTCGATAGCATAGAATGGCACTATCTATTTGAAATTCTGAAGCGGTTCGGGTTTGGCCCCCAATTTTAATCCTGGATTAAACTGCTGTACAAAACTCCCCTGGCCAGGGTCCGAGTGAATGCTGCGGTGTCTTGATCTTTGCCCTTCATAAGGGATCAAGGCGGAGATGCCCTCTCTCCCAGATATTATTCGCTCTGGCGTTGGAACCGTTGGAAACATGGGTGAGAGGGGACCCAGTGATATCCGGTATTTATGGGGAGACCATTGGGAAGAGAAAATCTCGTTGTAAGCCGAAGATGTTCTCCTGAATGCGACAAGGCCACGATTCATGGTGAACCGGCTCTTACAGACTTTTAAATTATTTGGGGGCTACTCGGGGTACCAGAATAATTGGGATAAATCTCTCCTCTGCATGTTATCGAATGGACCAAGTCCAACTGCAGGTTAAGGACAGTTCTAAATACCTGGGCATACAGACAGCCAAAACGGACGCCAAATTTCTTGCAGGGAACCTACAACCACAGTTAGACAGGTTAAAGAGAGACGTTGCCCACTGGAGAACCCTGTCAATTTCCCCTATGGGGAGAGCGATTCTTTTTAAAATTATGCCCTTACCCAGACTGCTATACATTCTGCAGAACACACCATGTCCAGTTCCGGATAAATTCTTTAAAAAAGTGGAGGGTGAACTAAGGACACTATTGTGGGACAGAGGGGGTGCAAGGATAGCATTAACTAAGCTACAGAGAGGCGTTTAGGACGGTGGCCTGGCCATACGGACATTTGAAAATACTACTGGGCATCACAGTTAATGGTCATTAATGATTGGGTGTTTATGGACAGGAACGATCAAGCCTATCGTGTGGACCACAGGGGGATGGGTGCGAGAGGGTACATGGGGGCGCTGTACATGAGGGAGGTGAATAAACACATGCAGCCACATACAAGCACCGTGATAAACATGTGGACAAAAGCCACTAGAATCCTTGGGTGGGTTAACAAGCTGACAGAACAGACCCCCCCTATGGAATAGCGATATGCTAGGAGAAGTCAGTAGGATACAGGGGTTTGGTAAATGGAGATTAATAGATATAATACGTCTGGGAGATATGGCCCGGGTCCGGTTCTCTCATCTGCAAAAAGAGTTCCAACTAGCAGAATCAGAGCCATCTAGATACCTACAATTGGGACATGTGTTGCGTAGGCATATAAAAGAGGGTGAGGGTCTCCCCGAACATAGCCCACTTGAGGATAGACTACTATTGGATTCGACCCCTGAAAAGGCACTGTCTAGCACATATAAGAAAATAATTAACAATTCACCGGACCCCTCACGAAATTAAGAGAGGCATGGGAGACCGATGTAGGTTTGCTTGAAGATGATGACTGGATGGAAGCTGTGCAAAGCCCTAGGGAGGTTGCGATTAGGGCACGATTCCGACTGGTCCATTTGAGAATATTGCACAGGTCTTACTCCGCTAGCATACTTATGTTCAGACTGGGTCGCACTCTCACAGAGGATTGTCAGAGGAGCTGTAAACAGAGAGGTACCTTCTTCCATATAATATGGGACTGTCCGATTATACAGCAGTTTTGGAGGACGGTGAAGCGAGTAATGTCAGAGGTCCTTGGGCTCAAGGTACCTATGGAAGCGAGGTGGCATGTGTATATGGGGAACAAACATGGCCTAAGTATAAAAAAATCTGGTTACTAGTGGCCGCAATGGTGGCCAAGAGAAATATTGCCGGGGCCTGGGGAGCCAGCCAACCGCCGACAGTGGCGCATTGGAAGATGGACATGGACTGGTGTTGTGCAGCGGAGAAAACAATTTATGAGAGTCGAGGTTGCCCGAAGAAATGGGAAGAAGTTTGGAGCCAGTGGGATACATATAGGAACCTGTAAGGTACGTTGGGATGCATAGATGGGACGGGGAGGGAGAATAGGATTACTTTGGGCACAGTTTCCGTAGGCCCTTGTTATGTCAGCAGGGATAATATCTTACAGAATATACCATGTGATAATGTTTTTGTAATGTCAAATGCGAATTCTGGTAAAGCTGTTTACTGACACTGATGTTTCTTTAATAAAAAGAAGTTTAAAAAAAAATTCAACATACTAGTATTAAGAAAAATGACTTTCAAAAGGTTTTAGCAACTGGGTCCATAGAAAACTATAGATGCGTGATTTCTTGTAAAGTACCTGTTGTTGCGACAAAGTTCCCCAAGCCAAACAGCCGCAGCGATGAGAAGTGTCGAAAAACAAAGAGATGCGTAGTTCCTGAGACCCTCGTGGATGCAATGCGACAGTTCCGCTGTACACAGGGGAGCAAATGTGTCGGGTCCGGTTTTGAGGGGGGAAGCGATGCGTCGGTTCTGAGACGACTCCAATCCGCGGGTGATGTGTCTGGGAAAACTTGCGGCACAGGGACGATGAGTAGAAATCCAGGATGCGTCGGTGAACGATGCTGCGGCGGAGAGTGGCGCAGCGTCGACCATTTCTGCCGCGATCCCTCGATGCGTCAGTTCTTGCTGCGGGAACAGGCGCTGCATCGGTTTCAGCAGCGGCGCAGCAGTGCGGGAAGATTCTTCTTGCACCACGGCGTTGTGTCGCAAAACTGTCACCAGAAGAGCGACGTGTCGACTTCCTTGTTTGTTGCGTTGCTTTCCAGCTCCCAGCAGAAGAAACAACCTCCAGAGGCCCAACACAGTCACAGGCACTCCTGGCAGGTCAGAACTCTCAGCAAGGAAGTTCAGGGGAGCTGGGGGATAGGTCTTTCTGTTCCTGGAACTTCCAAACAGGAGGCAAGCTCTACTCAACCCTTGGAGACTTTCCTCAAGTAGAGGACACAGCACACATCAAAGTCCTTCTCCTTTACTTGGCAGCAAACACCAACTGCAGGACAACCCAGCGACACAGCAAGGGCAGTACTTCTCCTCAGTTTCTCCAGCTCTTCTCCTTGGAAAGTTTCCTCTTGATTCCAGAAGTAGTCTAAAGTTTAGGGGTTTTAGGTCTAATACTAACACCCCAAAATGTCTTTGTTCTCTTTGTGCCAGGGTCTCTGAGCCCAGTCCAAACCAGTTCTGTCCTCTCTTGTGCAGCTGCCCGGCAGGAGGTGGACACAGCATTGTGTAAGGCAGACAGGCCCTATTCAGGTGCAAGGGAAATCTCCTCCCACCACTCTACATGCAGACCGGGCCTATTCAGGTGCTAGTGAGAACTCCTCCCCCTACTCTGAACGCAGCCCAAGTCTATTCATCCCAGCCCTGACTCATTCAGGAAAGGCAGGACACACATCAACCATTCCCCCCCCCCCCCCGGTGGCTGTCTGAGAGAATGCACCTCCCCAGCCCCTGTCACTCCAAAACCAGACAGCTGATTACACAAACAGGCCGAGGCACAGAGAATGGTTAAACAAGAAAATACCTACTTTCTAAAGTGGTATTTCCAAACACAGAATATTAAATCACCATCACTAAAAGATGCATTTTAACATTATGAGTTCAGGAATACTAAACTTTATTTTCCTACCATGTTCCCAGGGGCAGTTATGTTTATAAGATGTTATAAACAAACTCCCCATTCTGTCCAATAGGAACAGGTAGCCGTGCAATAGTGAAAAACAAAATTGGCTGTATTTCACTATCAGGACATGTCACACACACCAGTACATGTCCTACATTTCGCATACACTGCACCCTGCCCACAGGGGTACCTTGGGCCTACCTTAGGGGTGTCTAACATGTAGGAAAAGGGACGGTTAGTGCCTGGCAAGTGGGTGCACTTGCCAAGTCTACATGGCAGTTAACAACTGCGCACAGTGACATGTCTGAGTTATCGTTTCAGAGCTTCTTGTGTGGGTGGCACAATCAGTGCTGAGGGCCCACTAGTAGTATTTGATTTACCAGCCCCAGCACACTCAGTGCACTTTACTAGGGACTGACCAGTAAATCAAATATGCCAATCAGGAAGAACCAATCATAATAACAATTTACACAGAGAGCATACGCACATTAGCACTGATCAGCAGTGGTAAAGTGCCCAGAGTCCTAAAACCAACAACAACAGAAAAATCTGGTCACTCTATTCTATAGGTCTCCTGGGGGAGTGAACATGTCCTTGAAATTAACAGCTATAAGGTTTTGAGGAGGTGGGGGGTTGCAGAGCGCAATGAATTTGGATATTAATTTTTTTTATCTACCGTTAACAGACATTGACACTACTCACTGCACCAGTCAGTAACCCCATCGGTAGGGCCCAGAACATCACTTGACCAAGACAGGAAAGCTGGAAATGACCTACCTCAAAAATTACTTTTTGTAGTTGTGTTAATACCAACAGGCGTCAACTTTAGAGGGATTTAAAGAAAACGAGGCAAGGAGGCCATAAATTAAGTGCCTCTTGACTTGCACATCAAAGTAAAGTTTAAAAAACAAACAAATAACAAAACGTTAAAATAACACAACGGTTCGAGTTTCTTTTAAGTATGTAAAAGTTGATATACCTAGTCACTATTTTCAACTAAGGTCAATTACTTACACGGACCGTCAGGGGATTCTGCTCGTCCCGTTCTGAAATCGTTTAGCCGGAATTCATTTGCACACTATTTAGCACTTCCAGGTCACATAACCAATCCCAAGGCTGAACATATTCCTGGGAGTGGTCACGGGAAGAGTGAACGGAGGGGTAGAGTGGTACAGCTAAAGCATGAGGTAATACTAAAGGGACCTATGATTGGATCATTGGGAGAGCTTTTGTCCATTCTAGTGCACCACTCAAAATTCCGTAGTGCTGGTTGGCTGTGGAGTCGGCAAGTGCTTAAAACTAAAGGGACGGGTCACAAAATCTGGCAACAGTAAACTCTCTCTCCTCACACAGTTGGTGGCGGCCAGTTTGACTGTAGGCCCTAATGGGATGAGTTAGTGACGAACCAGGCGTGAAAGTCTGTCATGAGGCTGGAGGCATACCTGCTAACCTTGAAACTAAATTTGTCTACTGTTCTTGATTGGAGGCCGGGGCCTTTTCGCTGCTACCTGCTTTCCTGGAACTTAGAGAGGACCAGTAACTGCTTTGCGTAGCGCAGTTGATGCTTTGTGGGGGGTTCTTTTTTTGGTACTCCTTGGCTATTTTTGGAAAACAAAGTCCCCACTGTCAAGAAAAGCCAGAAGCAGCAGATTTTCTCAACTGGCTGCGTTACTGGTTATACTCGGGCTATAAATTTACCTTTCAGTTTTTTATGTCTATGTGGCGTTACTCTTTTACAAGAAGAGACTGTAAGAGCAGCGAGTCAAACACAGTATTTATATTGCAAGCCTATTTTAGAAAAATAAAAGGACAAAAAGAAAACGTAGCCACTTTAAAGTACACCCCATGTGCCCGTGTTAAACCCAACTCCTGTACTGTTTCTATGTTTTTGTTTCATAAAACTTTTCAATAAAGATATTTTGAAATTAAAAAAAAAAAACATGTAAAGTTTAAAAATCATTCACTGGTGTGGCTGTTTTATGCTGCCAGTGTCTTCGCATGAACAACAGGACAAGTGCTGAATGGAAACTGGAGATTTATTCGGGAACACAACCTGGTGTCAATCCACTTCAAGGAGCCAGGGTCAACTGACTCCCTTGGAGTGTTAGCAGCCTCATATTCTATGATTGGCATTAGAATGGATGAAGTACCATCATAACACATCTCCTTCCCTTACACAAATGTAGGAAACCCCCAAAAATATACGTAAGAATACTGAAAAAGAAATAACTTAAGTATTATGAAGAAACACAAAACATTAGATGTATCCCACCACAGACAACTACATGAAGATCAAGTAGTTACAGAACGAAAGGCAATACATGAGTAAAGAGTACTCTCCAAAATGTAGGCCATGAACCACATCACCTTCTCACAAAATCCTGCAAATAGGAGGGAGGACTGAGAACTCTGATCTCATCCCTTTCCCTGGACCCACCATCTCCTTGCGGCACAAAGTCTTGTTTCTCACTTCCCCAATTACTTATGACTTCTTTTCCACGCATGAACATGGCTCCCGAACGTCCTTCCTCATCCTACCTCTTCAGACAATTTCCTCCCCTCTGGTTCAGAGCCACATTCTGCAAATGCCACCTTTCACCATCTTCAACCCCTACAAAATACTTTCCACCATTCGCAACCCGGAAAGGACCTCTGAATTTGCTCAAACCACCTTTCACCCTTCTCCATCTTATTTTGACACAATCACCTTTCTTGAACTTGGTACAATCTGGTTCGTGGACATGTTCACCTCCCGACACCACCCATTCCTTTAACCATGCTGGAACCAACCTGGTTCCCGGGGATTGTCCCCTCATTTGTTGAAAAGGACATCTGCGTGTGGCACTATGTACAGTGGTACGCCCATAACATTTCAGACAAATGTTTTCCAATAGATTGTCGATGGGACAAGGAAAGTTGAATAGTATCTTTGACCAACCTGTTGGCCCTCTCCACGATTCCATTACCCATGGGAGTGTAAAGAGAAGTACGAGAATATTTGATCCCACATTGTTCCAAAAATTTACGCATTTCATTGGAAGTTAATTGGGTGCCATTATCCGTGTGTAATATGTTGAGAATCCCTTCCTCCTCAAAAACGCTCTCTAAAGTTGCAATGGTGGATTTAGTTGTCACATCCTTCACAAATCTCACAATCAACCATCTAGAATGAACATCGTCAATAATTGCAGCAAACCTCATTTCACCCGGTACCTCTGACATGGGGTCTAAAAAATCTAAGGATATGGTATGCCACACTACTCCTGGATCATCAATATGACCACTCACGCTCTGACTGTTCACTCTCGAATCTCTTCTCACTTTCCTTACAAACACAGCAATTCTCCACACAATTCTTGACCTGATCGTCTACACCAGGCCACCAAAATTCCTCTTTAATCCTCCTGCTTGTCATACTCTGTCCTAAGTGCCCCTCATGCGCTAATTTGAAGATGTGAAATCTCAACCCCACCGGTGGTACAAAACGATCACCCATCATGATTACATCTAAACCACTCACAAATAATTTGTCCAACACCTTCCAGAAAGGCCTAGCTGGCATGGAAAACGTGTTTTCCCTTGCTGCACCTTTCTTGATCATCACAATGACCTCTTTCAGCACTTGATCCAAACGCATTTCCTCCTCCCATTCCACCCTCGTAAAAGCACCCAGGATATTCTGCACCACATCGTGAACAAACGCTACTGCCTCCTCAGAATCTGAATTCCTTACAGCCAGAACGTCCAGTTTCCCAATCCAACGACATCCACGACAGACAGTCTGCTTGCACATGCTTCCAACCATGTATAAATTCAACATCATAAAGATATTCTTGTAATCCGGCACCAAATCTGTCCAGTCTTGCAGACCCCTTACCAGCACCACCAGTAGACAAAATCTTGATCAGGGTTTTATGATCTGTCCTTAATACAAACCTCATACCCCACAAATACACTCTACAATATTCTCCACCCCATGCTGCAGCTAGGGCCTCTGTTTCAATAACAAAATAGCTCCTCTCCGCTTGCGTGAGGGTGTGCCAAGCAAAAGCTAGTGTCCTTTCAGTTCCATTTTCCTTTGCGACAGTACCACACCAATCCCTGAAGCACTGGCGTCCACAGTAAGAAGCGATTTACACTTGGAATCAAACAAAGCCAGAATCCCTGCTTCACAAATTTCCTCTTTAATGTTCTCAAAACAATTCTGTTGTTCATCCTCCCAAACAAATCTGTTGCTCTTCTGCTAAAGTTTCCTCATATCCTCAGTTTTAGCAGCAAAACCTCTCACAAATTTAGAATAATATTCCACAAGACTAAGAAACAATATCAACTGGTATTTGTCCTTAGGACTAGGTGCCGATCTTATGGCCTCCAATAAACACCGTTTCGGCTTTACTCCTGCACTAGATCTTGTATAACCTAAATATTCTACATGCTCAGTTAAGAACACATATTTATCATGACTCACAGTCTTATCAACATCCTCCAACCTCCTCAAAACTTGCCTAAGAATAGCATTATGTTGTTTAACAGTCTTTCCTGAAATCAAAATGTTGTCTTAAAGGTAGACAAAGCTTTCCATGACCTCAAATATGTTCGCCATCATCCTCTGAAATATGCTCACAGCCGACGCTAAGCCGAACAGCATGCACATAATTGGTATGTCCCTACAGAGGTGGTGAACACAGTAAAAGCTTTCGAATCTTGGTGTAGCTTAATCTGATGATACACACTCAGATCTATTTTGGAGAAATACTTGCCATCACCAACTGATTGCAATAGTTCATTGATATTAGGGAGAGGATAAATATCAGTTAAAATGTCACAATTAAGCGATCTCTAATCAATACAAAATCTCAGGCAGCCGTCAGATGTTTGAGTGATGACCACCGGAGGAATATAAGGCGAGGCTTCCACTAGCTCTATCACTCCTCGCATCAACATGTCCTGCAACAACTCTTTGAGACCGTCCCTCGCAGAGATTGGTACCCTCCTGAGTTTGTGCTGAACTGGATTGGCATCATATTTGAGCACACTTTTGTGTACATAACTCTTTAGACAACCCAGTCTGTCTTCAAAAACGTTATGTGCTTCCTGCAAAATGTCTCTCAAATGAACATCTTCCACCACCACGACCTGGCAGGGTGACCTTGGATTAATTACGATGTTGAGGCCATACTGATGCCTCCAACCAAGTATGGGGGAACCCGCTCTAGAAATGTGCACTTTACCTTTAATGTATTTCGCCCCAAACCGTATAGAACCAAACAAGTACCCCACAATATATATAGATTCACCCTGATACCCAACAGGGTTAATATCCTTAGATTTCAAGAAGACAGTTTTTTAAATAATAGCTCCGGGATTATGGTGTGCATGGACCCTGAGTCAATTATGAGTTCTACATTGCATCCACACATTTCAAACATGGCCACAGGTCTCTTCAATCAATTTGCATCCACCTTCCATCCCACCGTTATTCCATTTACAGTCTCATTCACGATCAATATTCTGTCACTGCACTCTTGCACTTGTTCGTACCAATGCACCACATTAACTTTAGACCTGTTCTCATCAGGCAACCTCCTTGCTTGTACATGTGCGCATAGTGACCTTTACGGCCACATTTCCTGCAAACTTGATCAACAGCGAAACATCACTTTGAGTCCGCCAAGTGATAAAAACTCCCACAGCGCACACATTCTTTCGCCTTACACCTTGAAGTTGTACCAAACATCCCATTCAATAATTTGTTTTGGCATTGCCCTCACTTCCTCTTCCACCTCCCAGGGACAACACTCTAAGCTAGCAACTTCCCTACTAGTTTTCTCTCTTCTACCTAATTCTTTCAAACACTTTTGAGACTCCTCAATGACTTTCGCTATGTCCACAGCTTCCTTCAAAGATGGGTCTTTTGCGGCCCATAATCTTTCTTGAATTTTCTTTTCTCTAAATTGCACTATCAGCTGATCACGAATTAACTCCTCATCATCATGCCAAAACGACACGACAGATAATTCTCGTAACCTAGCCATAAATTTATCTATAGATTCATGTTTGGCTTGAGGCTGGGTATAAAATGTATATCTTGCCATGACCAAATTGATCTCCTTCGCAAACCTCGTTTCCAACCTTTTAACTGCTTCTTTATTAACATTGTCCATCGGTTGACCATTTGTTCCAACCGCCACAGGTATGTTTTGAAAATGTGTTGTCCTTTACTATCTAAAGCAACAAAGCTTTGACCATCAAGAGCTGTGATATAGTCCTGAAGCATCTCTACTCAGTCCTACCAAGCAATTGATGGTGTGCCAGGGTGAGATTAGAGCATAGATGGCATTATAATGTTAGACTGCATAGCCATATTAAGTACCAGAAAATAAAATGTGATATCTCAACTGTAACGCTTGCTCAGTTCACCAGTAATAATCAAGATTAATAAGAAAAATATAAGGTGTGCAAATCATGGAGAAGTTACATCTGCACGCTTCATGAACACATTAAAATCAAGGATATGGTGTGCAAATCACAGTGAGTAGAAATGCACCTCACTACCCACCGTAGCGTGCCTTTCAGGTGTGCAGATCACTGTACCTGAACTATCTTCCCTAAGCAGAGCTCCTGCCAGCCCACAAATCGTGAGCTGGTCATTGCTTGGTGTGAGAATGTCCTCCCAGTGTGAACCGAAGACTGGAGAGTGAAGACGCGGCGTGTCAGACCAAAACAATATGGTGCGACAGTCACTGTGTGTACGACGCTGCTAGTAGGCAGTTGGCATCCCAAGATGGCAACACGTCAATGTAGGAGCATCGAACGTGCGTAGTGGTTCAGTGACGTTCACAGGAGCGGGCCTGCAGCACTGATGTCAGCTCCAGGTAAGAGTAACGTTCTATACGTTCTGTGAAGCTCGAGACTCCAACGTCGAGTCCTCTTTATAGTAAATAAACTTTGCACAGTACCTTATGCATATATGCTCTTGTCAGTGAATTATCAAATGACTGGGTCCAGTCTTCCCAATATGAAACTTAGTCTTGCTTCAGTTCGGTAGGAATGTGCGTAGATTCTCCCAAAATCGCTAGGAACATCAATGTACCGCCAGGTTGTGTTTTCAGAAATAAAGCCTCGCCAAAATGTTGCGAGTGTCTTCGCAGGAACCACAGGACAACCGCTGAACGGAAACTGGAGATTTATTCAGGAACACAACCTGGTGTCAATCCACTTCAAGGAGTCAGGGTCAACTGACTCCCTTGGAGTGTTGTCAGTCTCACATTCTATGGTTGGATTTAAAATGGATGAAGTACCATCATAACATTTTACTAGTGATGTTTTTTTCTTTTTAGGCAAACAATCCTCTCAGTTATGCTGTGCATTTCATTATTATTACTAGTTGTGGAGACAAGAATAAATCACTACCTGATCAAGCACTGTGCTCTCAAGCAGAATACAATGTTACTTGAGCACTTCATAACTTTAAAAAGCTGACAGAAACCTTTAATAATCTCAGTACCCAAGGCACAGGCAAAATAAATGGCCAGTATTTCGTGTAATTCTAAAATATTAAAATTGAAAACTTTAGTAGAAAAGTGTACCTTTTTGCATGGTAACCCCCCACTTATTGCCTGACATCTGCTGCAACCGGACTTGATGTGCCCTGGATACCTGCCAATCAGGTTCCCAGGGCCTGAGTTCTTTCCCCAGACTGTACCTATGTATCCACAATTGGCACATCCGTGGCCACAGGTAAGCCCCTTGTAAAATGTACCGTGGGTACCAGGGACACTGTGACAAGGGGCGACCTCTAAGGGCTGCAGCACCTATTGTGCCACCCTTAGAGGCCCTGCACCTTAACACACACACACTGCCACTGCAGGCTGTGTGTTTTGGTGCAGAAAAAAGTGAAGAGTCGACATGGCACACATCCGTGTGCCATGCCTGCAATACACTGCTTGATGTCTAGGTAAGTCACCCGTCTAGCAGAGTGCACTAACCCTAAGGTGTGGATAGAGTGGCATGAGCCCTGTACCCCTACAGTGTCCAAGTCCATTCTTAGACCTTGTAAGTGTAGTAAAGCCATAAAGAGTATATGGTCTGAGAGTTGGTCATTACGATCATCACAGCTCCATAATGGCTTTACTAAAAACTGGGAAGTTTGGTAGCAAACTTCTCAGCACATTAAACGCACACTAATGCCAGTGTGGGATTTATTGTAAAATACACTCAGAGGGCATCTTAGAGATGCCCTCTGTAAATCGACCATCCCTGGTGTGGTTCCTGAATGGCTGCCCGCCATTAGCCACCACCAGTCAGGTTTCTGGGCCCCTGAGTAGAGAGCCTCCACTCTCTGGGTCCAGAACCGAAGCCCAACTGAAGTACTGGGTATTTTAGTCCCAGCGGTGCAGGGGCACACACCCTATGACTTCGGGGTTTCACCCTGTTCCGGACCTACAGAAACACAGAGTCTTCTGGGTGAAGTCAAAGAATCGTTTATTGGCTGCAGACCAATGACAGATATCCTAGAAGTACAACAGCGTGTATGTTCTCAGGAGACTGCTGAAAATCATAGGAACGGACTTCTCCTTAAGTACAAAATATCATGCTCCAGGCATACATTCCTTAATTTACGATATGGTCATATAAAGGCATACATTACAAACGAAAAAGCAGAGTCATGATGACCATCCCACATTCCAGTTCGGCCAGCCCACAATGATTTACACCGGAAGGTTCAGATCCCATGTTTGAAGTAAATAGACCCCCCAATAAACATGAGCATCTCCTGTTTTGGGAAACAAGTAATAAAGCAAGAACAAGCAGGTGTAGAAGAGATTAGCCGGAGGATTGTGTAGAATGAAAGGGGTTTATGACGGGTCAAGCCCTGATACGAATCACAGGTGGAAGGAGGAAGGGGAGCTCGTGAGACCGGTTTGACCCGGGGCAGCAGAGCCAGCTGCCCAGGTCACGGAGAAGTCAGAGGGAAAGCCCGTGTACTGTGAGGCCCGTATTAACTCCATCATAGCCTATGTGAGGGCAATGACAAGATGGCCACTGCTTCCAAAATGGAACCCGCGTAGTTGAGCAGAATACGTGTACACAGTGCGTTCGTAACTAGAACGACACGCAAAGCACTCGTACGTGCCGCATTTACCATTTGCGGTTCGCTAATACCAAGATAGACAGGGGTAGGGCCCTGTCCCCTACGCGGTTCCCGAATATCAAAGTACGACAGACCCTCCTTTTGCCCTTACATAGGCAATCACTATACTCATCTTAGTCCGAGTCTAGGTCAATGTTCACGAAGTCATGGAGATGTTGCTGTAGCATCATCCTATTACTTAGCTCATCCCTCGATACAGGTTTCCTTACACATAAGGTAGCACAGAGGCCACATATCGCGGGAGCACACTGTATACACAGACAGAACAGGAAAAGAATGGCTAAGATCATTCCAATGACCATCAGAACCTTCCAACCCCAGGCAGATATCAATTCCCAGAACCATCCCATTAGTGACCAATCTCCCTTATCCACGTGTATGGCTTCAGATATTTTATGGAGTTTGGAGATGGCTTGATACACGGTTGGAGCATTATCTGGTATGAAAATGCAGCAACTGGATTGGATGACCTTGCATACCCCACCGCGGTCTGCGAGAATAACGTCTAGGACCATGCGGTTCTGTAAAGTCATAAGGCGATCCGCTTGGAGCTCAGCTGTCAAATTACTAAGGGCACCAGCCGTTACATTGACGGTGGATTCAACCACACGAGTCAGCTGTCTCAGGTTCCTACTATTGACCATAGGTCCCCAAAACGGCAGGAAACCCAAGAAGAAGTCTCCTGCTTCCTGACTGGCAGTGTCCTCCTTACTGATCACACCTCTCACAACTCTGGTCTTGTGATAATCAGAGGCAGCAGTAAATGTCGGCGGTAGCAAATTCGCAATATAACATGTGCCCGAGAAATCAGGGGGCAACCATGTATATGCTCGGTCATGACAGATGAAATATGTGCCCTTAGCAGCTAGAAACGCAGGGGAAAACTGTGACGGGAAAGTGTACGTTTCAGTACAGTCACTTCTTCCCAGTTGAGCCCTAGGGTTCTGACCATTACCCTGTAAGCAGAACCGACCCATGTGGGGTACGACCCAGATTGGAGATGAGATTTTCCGCTGTCTTTCACTCAGACTAATACTATACCCCGTCGCGTTCCATCCTACATAAGGTCTCAGCTCTTCTTTAGGAATGGATGAGTATGCATCAATATCTCTACTCATATCGGCAACTCCTTTCATCAAAGCCTTATTATTGGTGATGGGTCTGATGGAACGCGGTGGGCGAGGGGAGTATGTATCTAGAGCGTAGAGAAACATGGTTTGGAATGCCCATGACGATCCATTGTAACTGTACGGTAGCACCAGGTAGGGAATACCCTTGTTAATGGTATGTGGCATTAACCCACAGACCCAGCAATTGGTCGTATTCATTACCAGTTGGTGTTGGTGCAAGAGTTGGATAAACGAGTTATTTACGAATTCTGATCGTCGGGTCTGTTCGTGCTCAGGCAAAGGGTGAAAAGAGTGAGAGGAGGCAGTAGAAAGAGATATAGGCTGTTGAGTGGGTGCAATGGGCTTTGGAGCAGAGAAAAACACACATCCTACAATAAACATTATGATACTACACAGTGTAAAAAAGCACAAAAAGACAAAACATTTACTTCTTACAATTCTACACATCCTGGCTTGAGAGCTCATTTCCTCAATCGGTCTCTCCATCTTACAAAACTCCATCCTCTACTCGGGCCGCTCGCGGTGGATGAGTTTCTTCTGCTAAGGAGTACGCCTGTCAGTCCAGGGAAACGCCCTAGACCAACCAGAACCGTCGACCTAGCGTCTTCGGCCTGTACCCCAAAGTCTTGACACCGCGACCCTGCGGCAGAACCCGGATGGTGGTTCGAAAAACAAAAATCAAGAAAGTCCTTCAGATGGGAGAGCAAAAAATGTCAAAGGGGAAATAATGAGGAAATCTTTATTTGTCCATGGGCCTAGGTCTCAAGTTATAGCGGAGACGGCCAGGTGCCGTTTGGTCTTGAAAAAGTAGTTCAGGCTCAGTGGTGTCCAGTCGATTCGATGGCGGCACAGCTTCCTGCAGAATATTGTCACTCTCTTGGACTGAAGCTGTGTCTTTTAGACGTGCGTCACTGAATGGTACAAAACGAGGCACAATGTCTGTCTCTGAGTCGGCGATACCCTCTTTGACCCACTGGTCAGATGGCAGAGGCAAGGGAACTACCTTGCAGTGAGTACCATGGATCCAGTGCTTCTTCCCTTTCACTCGCACTGCTGATCTTGTCGAAAGAAGAACAAGATGAGGGCCAATCCAACGAGGCTCGTCGTTGCCCTTACGCTGGAAATTCCGTATTAGGACCCACGAACCAGGGTTGATGGGGTGTCCAGGAGGTTCAGAGGCCTGGGGAAGAGTATCATGTACCTGTTGGTGCAAAACACGCAGTTTAACGGTCAAATCATACAGGTAATCGAGCAGTACTGGATGCTCTATCTCACTGAATTTAGTGGGCCTTGGCACACCCCATACATTAGCCGGGCGGCCAAAGACCACCTCGTAGGGACTAAGTCCCACTCGTGAGTGTATCGTCATTCTGGTGGACAAGAGTGCTAAAGGCAGAGCGTCAGGCCATTTAAGACCAGTGCTCGCCTGGATTTTGGCTAATTTGAGCTTTAAGGCTCCATTGTAGCGTTCAACCAGACCAGCTGATTGGGGGTGATTTGCAGCGTGAAATTTCTGCCTTATGCCTAAACCTTCACATACATTCTTCATCACTTTACCCACAAACTCACTCCCGTTATCACACCACACCATTCTCGGCATCCCAAACCTGGGGAAAAATTCCTTCACAAGGGCTTTGGCTGTGGATAGGGCAGTGTTATCTTTCAGAGGATAAGCCTCTACCCATTTGGAAAAAGCACATACAACCACCAATACATATTTCAGGTTGTTGCACCTTTCCATGTGAATAAAGTCCAGCTGCAAAACTTCGAATGGACATGATGGGGGTGCAAAGTGACCGGCCGGAGTTGGGGTTCCCCTACCAGGGTTGTACTTCAAGCATACTATACAATTCTTGACCACATTCTCTGCACACTTGGGAATCCCAACATTCTGCCATACTGGAGCCAACAACTTACAGATACCTTTCGTACTGATATGTGCCATTCCATGTGCCATAGTAACCACTGGAAGCACATATGCATCAGGCAACAACCATCGCCTATGTTCTGTCAGGTCGATCCAACAACCATTCTCATCCAACTTACCCATACTCTCTCTCCACTTGCTTAACTCTTCTTCTGTAGCTTCAGCCTGAAGCGACTTCACACTCTCTATTGTGTTCTCACACATTCCCACATCATTAACCCATCTTGCGGGGCCTGCAACATACATTCTAGTCCTCACATTCTGTGCGGTTTCTCTCGCGGTCTCATCAGCAAACGCATTCCCACGTCCAACATCATCAGTGACTTTCTTGTGCGCACTGCATTTCATGATTGCAACTTGCAAAGGTAGGGTCAGTGACTCAAGGAGATCATTCACCAACTTGCCATTCTGAATTTTAGTTCCATGCGACGTCAGGAACCCACGCTCTTTCCACAAACGCCCAAAATTATGAGCCACGCCAAAGGCGTATTGGCTATCTGTGTATATGTTCACTCTCATTCCTTCAGACAACACGCATGCTCTCGTGAGGGCAATTAATTCTGCTGCTTGGGCCGAATTATGTGGCACTCGTGCAGTTTCCACAACCGTATGTAAAGTCGTGATAGCATATGCAGCAGTCGTGTCACCATTAGGGAGCTTGAAACAGGACCCATCTACCCATAAAGTGCCATCACACTCAGTCAGGGGAGTATCTTTGAGATCTACTCTCCCTTTCGTCTCTTCTTCTGTTCTGAACAGACAGTCATGTTGCTCAATCTCATCTGAGTCTGCTGGAATCGGCAATAATGTGGCTGGATTCAGCGTATTGCATCGTTTTATGTGTATGTGATTCGCTAACAGTGTGAGTTCATACCCTGATAATCGCGCACTAGTCAGGTGTTGTGTCTTGGTTCTATTCAATAATGTATCTACAGCGTGTGGAACCATGACAATCAGTGTGTTGTCCATTACTAGACCAGCAGATTGTCGGATAGACATCGCGGCAGCAGCTGTTGCTCTCAGACAGCTTGGCAATGCCCTCGCTACAGGGTCCAAGGTGGATGAAAAATATGCGCATGGGCGCGGTCTGTCGCCAAAAGGTTGTGTTAATACTGACAACGCACATCCATCTTTCTCGTGAACATACAATGTAAAAGGCTTACTGTAGTCGGGAGTACCCAACACAGGAGCTGAACACAACGCATTACGCAATTCCATAAAACTTTTCTGGCACTCTTCAGACCATGGGATAGGATTCGGTGTGTCTTTGCATGTTAATGCTAATAAAGGTTTTGCCAACAAAGAAAAACTAGGGATCCAATGCCTACAGTATGAGGTAATACCCAAGAAAGCACGCACTTCTCTCTGTGTCTTTGGCACACTCAACTGTGCAATGGCTTGAATTCTTTCTGGGGTCAGTTTCCTTCCCTCCTTCGATAAGAGATGACCTAAGTAGGTCACTTCTTGTCGACAATATTGCAGCTTAGAGAGAGACACTTTGTGATGGTAGGCTGACAAATGGCGCAACAGTGACAATGTGGCTTCTTTACAGATCTTCTCAGCATCCGCGGCGATCAGTAAATCGTCTACGTACTGGATCAGGATAGCGCCACTAGGTAAAACAAGTGCATCAAGCTGCGCTTTTAAAGCTTGACTATATATTGATGGACTCTCACAGTAGCCTTGGGGAGCGCGTTTGAAGCGGAAGCTTCGGCCTCCCAAACTAAAACCAAAAATGTCTCTGCTCTCTTCCGCAATTGGGATGCTAAAGAAAGCATTCTTTAAATCGATCACTGAAAACCATGCAGCAGAGGCTGGAATCATCGTTAACAAGGCAGTTATATCGGGGACAACCGGAAACTGAGGCACAACAATCTTATTAACCTCTCTAAGATCAATCACAAATCTGTAAACAGGTGGCTGTGAGGGGTCAGTTCGCTTCAAAACAGGTAAAATCGGGCTATTGCAAACGTTGCCTCTTGTCTCTTCAATCACACCCTTATTAATCAAGTCGCTGACAATGTCCAACAATGCTTTCTGCCCTTCATTAGAGATCTTGTACTGGGGAATACGTGGCAGTCTGACATTAGCCTTTAGAGTCACCACATATGGTGGTATTTCCAAGAGGCCCACATCATTGGGACCAACAGCCCAAAGGGCATCCGGAAGGGATGACAATTCAGGTGGCATCGTGTTTTTAGACAAATACATTGGGGAGACCACTTTCTTGCCCAATGTAAGTTGTACTCCTGAAGGAGAACAATACAGTGTAGCGTGCAATCTTTTCAACAAATCTAATCCCAGCAAATTCTCACCACAACCTGTTGTCAGGATCAGGGGTGCTTTCAGCTCACAAGGTCCAACAGAAAGTGACATGGGACTGGAAATCGGGTTCCTAACTGGGGCGCCAGAAAAACCTACTGAAACATTTATATCGCCAGACAAAGGTGCGCCAGGGAGTTTGGAATGCATGATTGAACTCTTTGCAGCACCAGTGTCTAGCAGAAAAGGCTCCGTTACATTTGCTGTAGTCACCTCAACATACGGTCCACTCTGATCCACTGGCACTGAAACAACTCCCTCTCTCTGTCTATGGCCGTCCTAGTAACCATTATTTTCTGCATCGCCATCCTCCACATAATAATCATTATTGTAATACTGTGCCGTATTACCAGTCGCGTTAGCTTGCTGATCAAAGCTATTAATGGCGCTTTGGGGAGGAAGAGGACGCACATTTTGGGGAACACTTCCACGCCCTCTGCCTCTAGGAGCTTGCTGACCACCTCTACCTCTTGCGCCATACGTATTACCATTCCGTTGCATTAATTTAGGGCAACTATATTTAAAATGACCTTCCTCTTTACAGTATGAACATTGGTTGGGACCTACAGGGACACGTGGTTGATAATACCCATTCATTTGCTGGTTTGTCTGAAATTGTTGGGGTTGGTGATAGACACCTTGGGGTTGTCTATAATTATTACCACCGCCACGTGGTGGATAGGCCTGCTGTAGAAGAACCTTCGTTTTTAGTTCCTTCGTTTTCTTCTCCGTCCTATCTTTCTCGTCTTTATCTCTATTCTCATAATACTGTGCAGTAGCCAGTATTTGCGCTGAAGAGGAAACGGCCCAAGAACTTTCTGAATCTTTTAACTTTTTACACAGGTCAGGAAGTAAATTCTGCACAAACTTATCCACAAACAACCGTTGTCCACCCTCAGTACTCATATCTTGCCCACTGTGGTCAATAAACGTTTCTTCAAACCTAGTAAAGAAGTCTGACACTGTCTCATCTTTCTTTTGCTTGCATGCAGATAACTTGTCCCAATTTACGCGCATCGCAGGCATTATTGTCTTCATATACGTGATGATTCTACCAGGCAATTCAGCTACTAAAGGTTCTGGTTTCGCACCACCCGTTTGTCTAGCATCAGCAGCAACAATGTTAGCCCATGTATCCCCTAGTTCTGCATTGTGATCTACATTACGAATTGATCCCCATAGAGGCTGTGGAACAACATTACCGAACAACATGTCTATGTCGGCCAGATTCATAACGCATGACCCTGCCGTCTGTGACAACTCTTTATAATAACCTGCTGGGTTTTTACGGGGATCAGGCAATGTCTGCTTAAGTGCTAACACCTCAGAGCGCTTCCATGGAACATGCACCCAAACACGTTGGAAATGCGCTGGCACAGCGGGGTTATTGCCGACAGCTGCAACTGCTTCCTTCCACACCGGGGGAACTTCTCTCATAGGGTATTGTCGCGCTTTTGCCTTACTCCCCACAAGGACCTCTTGTTCAAACAATGACTGTTGGCAATCGTCATTCCTTAAGGACAGTACAATCGCAACTGCTTTATCTACTTCGCGGTCCACAATTATACCAGTTCCAAAATCGCACCTCACTCTACACAATTCCTGCGGGTTTGGATTTCTACCACTATCCTCCAATTCTTCACAGAGAATTTCACACATTTTCTCAAATACATATCTCTGTTTCGGGGCATCCCATTGATGGAAAGTGTTAACAACCGATTCCACATCATACAGTGAAGGAAAAACAATCCATCTGCGCGCCATGTGATCTATTACCTTTTTCTCATCGTGGTTAGGCAATTGGCTGCGCAACTGCTTACGCTGTACACCAGGAGTTGCACCAGATGACCCAAAGAGAGGCGACATTAATGTAGTAACCACATTAGCCAAACGCTGTCGCGCTGAAGGAGAAGCTGAGGCGAGAACAGGGGGAAAAACAGAGGGAAGAAAAGAGGATGTAGAGACAGGTACTGGAGTGGTAGAATGAAGAGTATTAGGGGAGGCAGTTACTGGATCAAGCAAAGTCGCAGAAAGTGCGGGGGCAGTTGGAAGCACAACTGGCGGCGCTTGAGAAGACTGCGCTACAGGAATAGGAACTGGTTGCAAAGCAACTGGCGGTTGCGGCAAGGCCTGCAGTATATTCACTGGAGGCGGCATATTTACGAGCTGGGGAGGTGCCGTAGCAGTTTGAGCGTACGGAGGTGGCGAACTCAACAAATGTGACATCAAGGGATCTTTCTCCTTTTCTTCTGACTCATCCTGTTTAGAATATGGCAAAGCCGGGTAACATTTGTCAATCCCTAACTTACGTTGCCTGTGCAATTGCTCATTCATTTGCTCCTCTTCATTGTCTTTAAATTGTACAGCTGCTTGCATTACTGACATACCTCTCTCTCTCTTATTCTTTTTCGCTAGCTTAATTTCCTTCTGTTTGGCTTCCTTTCGCCATAAGCGGAAAGAGTCAAACATCGCCGGCCGGGCTTTCTTCTTAAACAATTTAATTTCCAGATTATCTAGAATATCGGTATCGAAACTACCATTTTGGGGCCATTTTAAAACACCGTCTTTCCTGGTGTAGTGGATCCACACTTCGTTATATGCTATGGGGCCTACGCCATGTTTCACATAGAGCTCATAAGTTGGAGTTCCAACCGGAGGAACCGGACATGATTCCTCTAGCTGGAAATCTTTTCCACAACCCAAACAAAATAATCTACCAAATAGTCTAGAACCAGGCATCTTCGCTCACTAGTCTAGATCCAAACGTCAAAGGATTATCGATTACGATATTCTCGTGAATACACGAGTCCTCTGGCTTTGGGGTTTGCAAACACCAAATCACCAAGTACCAAATCAAACCAAACGATCCCGAGGGATACCAAAACAAAAGGGAGACGCTCCACTTATACTTAACTGAATATTGCTGATCGATGACGTCACCAGAAGACTCTCTCGATTGTTTCGCTCTCTCAAACTCGTCAAGGGTCCAAAACAGGTCGATTAATCAGGGCAGCAGTCCTTCGTAGCCGTCGGGACGCGGAGAACCTCGCAGAAAAGACTTTCGGACCACGTCGACATGCAGGGGTCGATGAAGTGGCGGCCTTCCTCCGGAATTTCCACACGAAGCTCCTCACGAACCTCTGGCTTGGACTGGTACCGCTGAAATCGGCCCGAGTTGGGCGCCAAACTGAAGTACTGGGTATTTTAGTCCCAGCGGTGCAGGGGCACACACCCTATGACTTCGGGGTTTCACCCTGTTCCGGACCTACAGAAACACAGAGTCTTCTGGGTGAAGTCAAAGAATCGTTTATTGGCTGCAGACCAATGACAGATATCCTAGAAGTACAACAGCGTGTATGTTCTCAGGAGACTGCTGAAAATCATAGGAACGGACTTCTCCTTAAGTACAAAATATCATGCTCCAGGCATACATTCCTTAATTTACGATATGGTCATATAAAGGCATACATTACAAACGAAAAAGCAGAGTCATGATGACCATCCCACATTCCAGTTCGGCCAGCCCACAATGATTTACACCGGAAGGTTCAGATCCCATGTTTGAAGTAAATAGACCCCCCAATAAACATGAGCATCTCCTGTTTTGGGAAACAAGTAATAAAGCAAGAACAAGCAGGTGTAGAAGAGATTAGCCGGAGGATTGTGTAGAATGAAAGGGGTTTATGACGGGTCAAGCCCTGATACGAATCACAGGTGGAAGGAGGAAGGGGAGCTCGTGAGACCGGTTTGACCCGGGGCAGCAGAGCCAGCTGCCCAGGTCACGGAGAAGTCAGAGGGAAAGCCCGTGTACTGTGAGGCCCGTATTAACTCCATCATAGCCTATGTGAGGGCAATGACAAGATGGCCACTGCTTCCAAAATGGAACCCGCGTAGTTGAGCAGAATACGTGTACACAGTGCGTTCGTAACTAGAACGACACGCAAAGCACTCGTACGTGCCGCATTTACCATTTGCGGTTCGCTAATACCAAGATAGACAGGGGTAGGGCCCTGTCCCCTACGCGGTTCCCGAATATCAAAGTACGACACATCCTGGACTTCGGTGTCATGCCTCCTCCCCCGGATGTGCTGGGTCCACGAAAGGAAAAGCGTCAAAGGCCTGCCGCCTCTGGAAGCTGTCCCTGCCTTTTGCTGCCCCCAGCAACTAGCTCCCACCGGTTCTGCAGGAAAACCAAGCTAGGAAGAGGGGTGTGCCCACCTTTGCCAACCCCACCCCTCAGGTGGGGGAGGCGAGATGAAGCACACATCTCAGTCCCCTCCATCTTGAGATGAGGGGACTCAGCCAATTAGGGAGAGGTTCATGCCCCCTCCCACTGGGGGGTGGCATAATAGGGGGTGTACCCACCCCAAGGAAGGGACCCATTGGTCCCGACGTGCAACCCCCTTTAACGCCCCTAAAATTAGTATTTTGGGGCAACCCTGAACCTTGCCTCCTCAGATTTGAGGAAGAAAGAAGAAGTACTGAAGAGCCGCGCTGACCCAGGAAGAAGAAGATGACTCCAACTGCCTTGGCTTCAGCCCTACCGGACTGCCCCGTCTAGGACTGGCATACAGCAAGAACCCTGGAGAGTCCAGCAGCCCCCGGAGCCCAGAGGACCTGCCCTGAAACCCTCTTACAGACTCTGTCTCCCGTGAGCACCAGCCTTGCTCAAAACAAAGACTTACCACAGAATCTGGATTCCGGCATATCTGCATTCTGCACCACTGTGCACCCAACGCCCACGGCCAGAGTTAGAGTGGCTAACTCCACCAGAATGTCTCCCCAGCAATCCTGACCTAGGATCGGGTGATCCCCGACCTCCCTCAAGCCTCAAGACAACGCCGGCAGCCTCAACCTGAAGGGTCACCCAACCGCTAAGAAAACATGATGCCAGAAGGCACCCCTGCACAGATGCCCAACCGTGGCCCAACCGAAAGTGTCCAGGCATCTCCCAAGATCCCAACTTACCTCTCCAGCTGGTGATCACCTTCAGGAGGTCTCCCTGCCTGAGCCTGCAGCACCTTTGCAGGACCGAATGTCTCCATTGGAAAGCACAGGGTCCCCAACGTATGTTTTGCACCCTGCACCCGGCCGCCCCAGTGCAGCTGGTGGTGCAACGTGAGTGCCCATACAGACCTTGGGGAACCTGGGTCCTAACCCCCAAAACTTCCACTCATAAGTCATGTACACACCTGTAAAAGCGGTAACCATTTTTCTCCCATAGGAACTCATGTTATGAGATTTTGGGCCTAAATCTTTTTAAGTGCTGATCTGTTGTTGTATAGAGAAAAGAGAACTCAATTGCAAAGTATAAAAAGTCGTACTTACCTTGTAATGTGAGATCCTAAGGTGTGGTATATAGGCATATCACTCCCAGTACTGAAAGTAAACCAAACGTAACTAAAAAGTAATCTGAAAGTAATTACTGTGTAGTTCAAATTGCACTTTAAAGTGATAAAACCCTGTAATAATAGAAAATTCAACCACTACTGCATTTCCTTGAACAGTCATGCATTTGAGAAGTGTATTTCACTTACCTGTGCCAAGTCCTGCTTGGTTCTAAAATAAAACTTAAGTATACCTTTTTTATACTTACTTAATTGGTCTGGATTCTGTCTCTGAGTGTGTATAACCAGTCCTTGATTCGGTTACTACAATAAATGCTTAACACACCCTCTGGATAAGCCTAACTGCTCGAGAGAGAGCGGTTAGTACTTACCTAATTAGCCTCTGCTATACCTCTGGGGACTCCCACGACCCTGTGCACACTATACCTTACTTTAGTATAGTATACGCAGAGCCAGCTTACTACAACTTTAAACCAGCTTTTTCGCTGAAGGGAAAATAACTATTTTTAGGTGGATGTGAAAAGAATACATAGGCTGTGTGCAGTCACTCAAGTTGAAGAGAGCTAATAAGTAAAGTGCGCTGACTGCTAATTCCAACGCATCCTGAACTAAAGCCACAGCTCCTTCCTTTTCTTTGGTCAACACTGCTGGCCCATCATCACCTGCCAATCCAGCGACATTCAGGACAAACAGACTGCTTGACAGTTTTTCTAACCCTAAATGTATTCAATAACGCAACGGTACTCTTGGAGCCTAGCTGCAAATCTTGCCAATCTGGCTCACCTATTCCCTGCTCCACCTGCACGCAAAACTTTGATCAGAAGTTTATGATCTGTGCGCAGAAGGAATTTGGTGCCCCACATATATGTTCTGAAGCATTCAATCCCTAACAGCTGCTAACACTTCGCGTTCAATCACTGTGTAATTCCTTTCCGAGGTGGTCAAAGTGAGGTATGCATATGCCACTGTTTTCTCTCCTTTGCTGTGGATTTGAGACAAAACCTCCCAAATTCCTGTGACACTGGCATCTACTGTAAGTACTGACTTCAATTTGGTGTCAAATGGAACTAAAAAACCCGCATTGCAAATGTCATTCTTGATTGCTTCAAAACATTCCTGTTGTTCCTGCACCCAATTTAAGACAGCACCTTCTTTAACAACAATTTCAAACACTCTGTCTTGTCAGAACATTTCTCCACAAACCTGGCATCATGTCCGATGAAGCCTAGAAAAGACCTCAAAATATCTTTGTCTGTGGGTAAAGTAGCCAACCTTATGGTACTCAATAAATTTCCTCTAGGTTTGACTCCACCCGCAGTAATGCTGTAACCTAAGTAATCGACCTGTTCAATAAGAACTTGCATTTCTTGTGGCATAAAGTCAAACCAGCATCCTTTACTCTGTTCAGTGACTGCCTAAGAAACATGTTATGTTGATTTACTATGTCACCAAAGATCAAGATATCGTCCTGGAAATACAGGATATTGGTCATGCTCTTAAATACTTCACCCATCATCCTTTGGAATACACTCGCTGCTGAGCTCAATCCGAAGGGCATCCGAGTGAACTGAAATGTGCCCTGCTTAGTTATAAAGAACGTGGGGGATTTGGAATCCACATGTAACCTAATTTGATGATAGGCATTCTTCAAATCAAGTTTGGAAAAATACCTACCATGGCCCAAGGCCAATGTTAACTCATTTATGTTGGGTAGGGGATATGTTTACCTTGTATGCTGTGATGGGTGGAAGCAAACCATGAATAACAACTTAACAGACCAATGATTGAAGCCCCTGGCCAAAAACCATTCTATGTATGTATATAACATGTGCATTTCTTTTTGTGAAAAACAATAGTCTGAGGCAGTCTTGTGACCCTTAATAACAACACCACAACTATGAAGTAACTAAAACTGTTTTATTTTACATGCAGTAGTTTACAACAGAAATGCAGCTATCACTCAGCCAGTTCAAGCGTAACTGACTTCACAGCAATGTTTGCAAGTGATCCAGAACCTGGAACGCAAGCTAATGCTACATTCCGAGTTCTGCCACAAAGCTCTTACAAAGCACAACACATCTTCCCCCTTACAATGGATTAATGTGAACACAACACATACGCATGGATAAAGAAGTTTAAACATTAATGCAGATACGCTATTGGATATTATCTTTCAAGTATGCAAGTAGTCTGCGGCTACTAACATTTCTCAAATTATAGTTACCATCACTCGACACTGGAATTTCAACCACTGCATCACCCGCCCCCAACTGTGGAGCATTACTGGGTCGCCCAACAGATCTGTTCATATCCCCATCAAACATTAACACGAAAGCACTATTGCCCTACTCCTCACCACGGCGACTTTGACCACCTCTCTGGTATAAGGCCATTCATCTGTTCCAGCTCTCACCATTGTCCAAGATAACTGAGAAACGGCGGTCATATTCTTATCTCAGTTGGGCTATTAATGTCCACGGCGTTTGCCCTAAACCACTGTCACTGCTGCTGAATGCTGTCAAGTTCCTACCTGACCAACTGTATGTGGACTTGTGAGAGTGAGAATTACTCCTGCCTTTTCTGATCCTGTTCTGTATATGGTGGCATTTTACTGTGCTATTGGCTGTGTGTATGTGAGGTGTGTGAGGGACGTTAACATTACTTCTGCTCCTTTTGTATCACTTGCAGCTGAGTGAAACTTACCTGTCCCGGTTCTGCATATGTTGCCATCTTAAAATATAGTGCATGTGGTGAATAAGTTGGGTGTATGACTGAAGATTGTACTGTTTCTACCGCTACTCTTTCTGGTCTGTGTGAGGAAATATGCGTCTGCCGCTACTGAGCTGTACCTTATCTCTGTGTGGGGGAAATTTGCACTACTGCTTCATGGTGTATACCACTGTGCATAAAGGAAACAAATCTAAAACGATTCTGGTGCGGGACCACTTGTGTGTGATCAGAGTTTGTACTGGATATTGATTTAACTGTCGTGTGCGAAAGCATTCGGCACTACAAATGATTGTAACTTGTCATTTAAACAAGTGGCATGAATTCCTTTCCAGGTGCAGTCTTGTACCATCAAAAGCCTGTAAGATAGCTTAGTGGACTAATGCATCCATTGTTGAGGTCTGTGAGTTAGCTGAAGGTCACGGGTCTGAATCCCAGTGGATCCATTAAGCATTTCGTCTGTCCTATGTCGATAAGATTAGCACAATTAAATTTGCTACTAATTAACATGTTTTCAGCGCCTAGATACCAGACAGATAGAAGTGTGCTTTATTAGTAGCAATGATTTATGATTAGAAGTCTTAAAAAATGATGACCTTGTTAACAGTGCCCAATCGTTCTCTGTAGATCTTACCCAATTCTTGCACCTTGTGCTTTCGGTTGCAACATGCCAGCATGTCTCTTCACCCAGCGGTGATGTACTTTATCATCGGGCATGTATGGTGCTAAGTGTGTTTGCTGATGGGACAAAGCTTTCAGTGGAATTCTCTTTTTCCTTGTTTTTGCAGGCAGCACTCCCGCGTGCAATCTGAATGATAGTTGCAAAGTGTGTATCAGCCTATTTTAGCTCTGGGGCAGGGTGTGGGTAGATCATTGGCACTGGCAGAATACTACTTAGGAAGGAGTTGCAATAGTAATGAGGTATGTCCTCGTGCCTTTGTGAGTGCGGTTCACAGTACTAGAATCGTAGTTGTCGGTGTGTGGCAGGGTTAGTTTGAGATAACTCAGAAGAGTTTTGTTTTGGTGTCTGGTGTAACGAACTGCTGCCGGCCCATATTTAAATGTACTGGCAGAGTTGTGGGTGGTCTAGCAGGTGTAGATGCCTGCCAAGGTTGCCTTGCATTAGTAACACTGAAAAATATGATTTCAGTGAAATAGCACAGAGTGCCGCCTATTGGCGTATTACGAACGTGTACATGAAACACCACAAAGATGTGCCTGCCCCTCTGGGATTTATATGAATATTTACTCCTAAGAGCTGTGTGCACACCTCCCCTCATTTAAGTGCTGCCCAAAATACAGGACTCATTTGTGCACTGCAAAGGAACTTTGGGCATCTCTTCCTTTGAGGAGCTCGACTGACGACAAATGATTTGCACGGACTTAAGGGTGTTTCTTCCCAACAGTAGCATGTTTGTACTGGGTTATTGTATTTCATTAGTTTTACAGGGGGTTTGGTGTTATTTTATAGCATGTTTTGCTAAAGCTTCTGCTTGCTGGGCACGCCTCCGCTGCCAAGAAACTCCTCACATCTCTTCACATTATCATTTGTTTCACTTGCGTGCTTCAAAACCAAATTTTCCTTTTATAAAAAGTATTTTCTTGCAGTTTTTAATTTGTATTCTACATGACGACGAAGATGTACTTCTTTCCAAGATTTACACTGCCTTTATGTTGAGATGTAACCTGGGCCGGGGAAGGCGAAGCCGGACCCATTAGGGGCCCGGCCAAACGCCGGCCGGAGGCGGGAAGCTCCTCCCACGCACATATACATAACCCGCTTGAAAGGGGGCGACCAGGGTTGGTCGCCCCAGGGCAAGCTCAAACCCCCCCAATCCGGGGGTGGGCTGACAAGGCGAGGGGGGATAAATAGAGGGCAACGGGCCCAAGTAGGCACAAACCCCCCCTTGCAGTAAGAAGTAGGTAGTGTGGCGTAAGGAACACAAGAAAGTAGAAAAAAAGAGAGAATTACTAAAAGGTAGATGGAAGGCTCACACAGTGTCCTTGGGATGCCTCACGGCAGGGGTACTGAGGGAGCCAATGGCGGCCTACCACCAAAGAAAGAGTAGATGTGATGCTCCCTCAGGACCATTGGGATGCCTCACGGCAGGGGTACCGAGGGAGCAAAATGGAAGGACTGAGCCTCATGATAGAGTAGATGCTCAAGCAAGGTCCTTGGGATGCCACACGGCAGGGACCCCTGGAGCAGGGAGGGCCCACAAAAGGGCAGGGCAAGCGGGACGGCACTTGCAGCCCAGGCAGGTCCCGATGGACACCCTCCAAATCGGTACCAAGTTGAAGCCTTGACCCGTGAATCAGAAGCTCAGACAGATGGCCCCTCCCTTCCCTGGAACTTGAGGAGGCTGGGTCCATGCAGCAACAAGAATAATTGCAAAGAGAAGGAATTATATTTGCATGAATATAATTAGAGCAATAATATAAATATGAATTTTTGCAAATGTATAAACATGTCGAATGAACTGCGACCTTTTTTGGCACCAAGGCACATTGTCAGTGGCTTGATTTGATGGGCATGAGGGACGCAGTTGTTTGAAGCAAGGGGGGGGGGGGGGACAACTCGCCTCCTGGAAGGGGTTGTAACCTGGGCCGGGGAAGGCGAAGCAGGACTCATTAGGGGCCAAACGCCGGCCGGAGGCGGGAAGCTTCTCCCCTCCACATATACATAGCCCGCTTGAAAGGGGGCGACCAGGGTTGGTCGCCCCAGGGCAAGTTCAAACCCCCTCCAATCCGGGGGTAGGCTGATGAGGCGAGCGGGGATAAATAGGGGCAACGGGCCCAAGTAGGCACAAACCCCCCCCCCCCCCCCCCTCGCAGTAAGAGAAGAAGGAATCCCACCCACACAAGAAGGAACGGGCGTCGCAGCCGCAAGGGTAGAGGTGAGGCGGAAGGAACACAAGAAAGTAGAAAAAAAGAGAGAATTACTAAAAGGTAGATGGAAGGCTCAGTGTCCTTGGGATGCCTCACGGCAGGGGCACTGAGGGAGCAAAGGGTGGCCTACCGCCATAGAAAGAGTAGATGTGATGCTCCCGCACGACCCTTGGGATGCCTTACGGCAGGGGTACCGAGGGAGCCCAATGGAAGGACTGAGCCTCATGATAAATAGAGTAGATGCTCAAGCAAGGTCCTTGAGGTGCCACACTGCAAGGACCCCTGGGAGCAGGGAGGGCTCACAAAAGGGCAGGGCAAGCAGGACAGCACTTGCAGCCCAGGCAGGTCCCGATGGACACCCTCCAAATCGGTAGCAAGTTGAAGCCTTGACCCGTGAATCAGAAGCCCAGACAGATGGCCCCTCCCTTCCCTGGAACTTGAGGAGGCTGGGTCCACGCAGCAACAAGAATAATTGCAAAGAGAAGGAATTATATTCGCATGAATATTATGAGAGCAATAAGATAAATATGAATTTTTGCAAATGTATAAACATGTCGAATAAACGGAGACCTTTTTGGCACCAAGGCACATTGTCAGTGGCTTAATTTGATGGGCATGAGGGACGCAGTTGTTTGAAGCAAGGAGGGGGGGGACAACTCGCCTCCTCGAAGGGGTTTCTGTTATAAACAGCGGCTGCTTTCTTCTTGTTGTCCATCTTCTATTCCTGAAGTGGGGAGATATGGGTGGTGCAGCCAACCGTATGGAAATCCACACAAGAGGTCCCCACCTTCAGGAGGTGCATTTCACGCCTCGTTTTAAGTATCTTCTATTTGTGTCGCCTTTTCATTTGGGTAATAGTAACAAGGTGGTGTTTCTGAAGGAATAGTTTTTTTAACTCCATAGATCCAAGCCCCTCTCCAGCCCCGCGTTAGACATGCGCAGCTGCGGCTCTAAGCACCATGCAGGGGAAGACGAACGGTCAAGTAACATTCTTCAATCTATCTGCTTGCTTTATTATTTCAGTGAGGCTAGCCTGTTTGACATTTCTGCCTGTAAAAGAAAGTGTGTAGAGAATGTATAGTTCTTCAATCCCTGGCAGCACACCACTCAGGATAATGTGTTACATGGCTAAACACTTATAAGGTTCCAAAGGCGAGACCTATTGGCATGGCCAATGCTTGTTTCAAATTATGCTATCTGCAGCACATACTAGGAAACAAAGCAGAAAGAAAGTGAAACAGTCATGCCCTAACCAATCAGGAGCCATCAAGTAAGAGTGAGAGCCTGGAAAGCTAACAATGGTAAGCAAGCCCCTTTTTAGTTAACAAAATGGCTTGCAAGAGACAACACATGCAGTGATTCAGGCGAAAGCGAAAAACAGACCAGGTAGTTATGTCTAAAGTTCATACGTTAATTAAGGGTCTACGGGGAGCAGTTTGAAAAGGCCAGTCACAATCAAAAGCAAGACGCAGCACTGAATAACCACCTAGGAAGAAGAGAGTCTATGGGTAGGGTGACCAGACAGTTCCAGTTTTTTTAGGACTGTCCCGGTGCTTGTCTTAAATTTACATACATGCCCCGGTTTCAGAGACAAAGCTCAAATCTTCCTGCAAAGGAGAAATATTATTGTTCAGGCAGCGCAGGCAGACGTCAGCTGCATATATGCTGCAGCCGGATGAAGAAGTCAGAGTGGCAGGGGGCTCAGGTTAGAGGTCCTGCCATAGCTAATGTTATGTAAGCATAGCTTTTATATGTGTGGTTACATTACACAATACATGTGAATATGGTATGTTATGTTCGCCAATTTATAAAGCGCAGCGTTTACCCGGAGGTGTCTTGGTGCTAATCCTGCAAACAACAGTAAGCCAGCGTGATACGAGAGCCTACTGATTAAAAAGCCATGTCTTTAAATGCTTTCTGAATTGGAGGAGGATTGGGGTTGCCCTTAGGGGGAGTGGGAGAAGGTTCCAAGCTCTGAATGCTCTCAGCACAAAACTGCTTTCTCACCATTTTGCTTTTTTAAATCTGATAAAATTAACTTTAAAAGCGCCTAATGATTTTGAATTTCTAGTAGGCGTTTACCAGGTTAATGCTTTTTTCAAAAACAAGGGTCCAGAGTTATGAAGGGCTCTGTAGGTAAGGCATAGTGCCTTAAACGTGATTCTGTGTTTGACCTTCAAACAGTGAAGGTCTTTCAATGCATGGGAGGCAGATTTGTGTCTGGGAAGTCCCAAAAATGACCTTGCTGCAGAGTTTTGTAATACTTGCAGTTTGTTCAAATATTGGGCCTGTAGGCCGTTGTAGAGACCATTGCAATAATCGATTTGCGATAGTACGAGTGTGGAGATAACTGATTTCCTGACTGCAATAGGGAGGAATATCAGTATTTCCTTTAGAATTCTTAGCACATTATATGAACACAAGATTACTGCCTTGACTTGTTTGCCTAAGTTTTGGTGATCGTCCAGAATGACTCCCAAGCTTTTTGCTTTGCTAACGGGAATAGGGAGGGGTCTCATTTCGGCCGGCCAGCAGGAAGCTGACCAGAAATGTGGGTTGTTCCCAACCAGAATCACATCTGTTTTCCCAGCATTAAGCTTGAGACAGTGTTTATCCATCCAAGTGTTGATATGTCTCATACATTGCAGAATGCGATGACTCGTCTCATTATAAGTGTTAAGCGCCAAGAACACGATTTGCATGTTGTCCGCATAAGAGGTCAAAGCAAAGCCGAAGGGTTGAAGCAATGGGGCTAACTCCGAAACATAAATATTAAAAAGGGTAGGGCTAAGCAAAGATCCCTGGGGAACTCCGCAGGGAAAACTAAAAGGATTGGATGGGTAACCTGTGGGCTCTCATAGATATGTTCAATTTTGGTGTCACTGGAAGAGGAGAGTATGTTGTGACGTCCGTTTAGAGGTGATAAGATGAATTTTGCACTTTATTGAATATGATGTTTTTATGGATTCCATCTTTTATGGCTGTATGCTTTGCCGAATAAAGATTGTTTAGTAATAATAAAAAAGGATTGGATGTGTAGATGTCAATGTTGATAGTGTTCTGCCTGTTTAAGAGAAAGGAGGAGAGTAGTTTTAAGGCAAAATTTGTAATGCCAATATCTTTCAGAGCGTGGATAAGGATGGAAAGATCCACCATATCGAAGGCCGCGGATAGATCCAGCAGAATCAATGCCGCTGAGCCACCATCATCCAAAGTGAACTTGAGTTAATTTGTGGCCTTGATCAGAGCCGTGTCAGTACTATGCTCCGATCTGAATCCAAACTGAGTGGGATCCAAGCAGTTACTGTCTTTAATAAATTGATTCAGTTGAGTGTTCATTACCCTTTCTGCTATTTTAGCAGGAAATGGGAGCCTCGAGATCGGTAGATAGTTGGCTGGTTCCTCTTGGTCTAGATTTGGTCTCTCAAGTAAGGGCAGGATGGAAGCTTTTTTCCAACAAGAACGAAAAATGGCTGTTCTGAACATTTTATTAAAAATATCAGTAAGATTTAATGCGATAATATCAAGGACCTGTTTAAGGACTGAGGGCAGACACGGATCATCTGGAGAACCAGATTTAGTGGTGATAAGCTCTTTAGTTAGGGCAACTGTTATGGAACAGAATGTATTAAAAGCCTCCACTATGTGGTCACTGGTAGGTGGATCTGAACTGGTAATGAGATTGCTCGAGTGGTTGAAAGAGTTAACAAGCATTTGCAATGCAATAGGTCTCACATTTGCTAGAGTTTGAGCTATAGGCATTGTAAATGACCACCCACTTAATTTAGATGTGCGCATATATAGCAGTTTTTCAATGCCCGTCACTGGCAGTAAAAAGCTTACTGTAAAGTGCATTGAAAAGTGTTGTACGTGAAGTGGTGAGTTAGTGATAAAGTTGCAGTGTTTCTAGAGAGGCCAAAGAGTGAATGGGCATGAATGTAAACTTAACTATGAAGGTTGGCAAGAAGATTTTGTAAGCACACCGAAAAGCTTCTGCAGGGAGGCTGTGTTGCTGTTTATCCTGCCCTTGTTTGATGTGGTACCAGGGCGACAAGACTGTGGAAACCACGAACTGGAACGTTCCACTATTATAGGAGTAAGAATCCAGTTTCCCATTCCCAAGCGGCACAGAATGAGGTGTCAGCGCAGACGAACTTGAGAAAAACAGAATACGAAGCATTATGGGGCAATTTAAAGTAACTAGATGTAATGATAAAGCGCAGACCAACATTAGGAAAACTGAACACGAACCATTAAGGGGCAATTTAAAGTAACTGAGCGCACAATGTTATGTTGTCTGCACTGCCTGTTAGTAAATTCTTGCTGTGTATTATATTTTAAATAAAATAGCGCACAGGAGTACTTTTGTGAAATAGCCTCTGTTCTTTGTTCACTTAATTGTGCAGTTTTGTGTGTGGTCCTGTGGTTCAAAAATTAAAGCCCGAGAAATAGGAAGAAATGCCCCAAATCCTGGAGATTGACAGCCAAGAGCTATAGGCTTTGCACAGGTTCTGGTGGAAGGGGCACACTTTCTGCGTTATATCTGTACATAATGAGGTGCTAGTATTTTATGTATTTATTTTTCACTTCTTTTGTCCCGCTTCATGATTTCCACTTTTCTCAATAAAGTGGTTTCTAAAATAAAAAAAGAAAAATATTAAACGTGTCGTCAAGTATCGCCAACAGCAGCTGTTCCAGAATGGCCCGTTGTAAGATGATGTCTGGCAGAGTTTTTGCATTGAAGAATCCTACTTTCCTTAACCTCATCGATGCTCATGACGGCTCCCGGCCGTCATGAGTCACGGTAGTCGCGTGCTCATGACGTCCGACCGTTGCCGCTCCGCCCACGCGCGGTTAATTCACCACCTGTGCGGGCAAATTAATTGGTGGGCGGAGTTCGGACGGCTCCCGGTCGTCATGAGCACACGCCCATCGTGATTTATGATAGCCGGGAGCCGTTCTGGATACCTGAGCGCCAAGTCCAGCCCCACCCCCCCTCGCACCGCAACGGAATTTGCCGCGGCGAAGGGGTTAATGATATCTGCTTGAGTTTGAGGGCTACTACTGCATCATTAAATGCACTCCTTTAAATACCAGGACACACAGATCACCTACTCTACAGGAGCCTCTTGGACCTGCTCCGCTCAGGCATGTCTTCAGACACCCAGCGTCTTACTCTCAAATATGCCTTCAGACACCTAGAATGTTACACTCAGGCATGTTTTGTGACACCCAACGTGTCACACTCGGGCATGCCTTCAGACACCCAGCATGTTACTCTCGGGCATGCCTTGAGAAATCTAGCATGTTACTCTCGAGCATTCCTTCAGACCCCCAGTGTGTCACACTCTGGCATAAGACGTTCGCCACCCAAGGTTATGCAGAGCAACAAAGGGAATTATGCGCTGAAAAGCTGCTCTTTCTTCAGCTCAAAAAGAGCTTTGCAGCATTTTGCCTCATGGGGGGTGTTACTGGCGTAACTCCCAGACACACACAACAACGCCCAAGCTGCAGACAGAGTGTAAGGCCATGCAATAACACCAAAGGAAGGATGTGCACACAACTCCCAGACACACAAAGTAACAACATCCATGCTGCAAACACAGTGTAAGGCCAAGCAATAACACCAAAGGAAGGATGTACACACCACTCCCAGACACACAAACACACAGACACACACAATAACAACACCCAAGCTGCAAACATAGTGTAAGGCCATGCAATAACACCAAAGGAAGGATATACACACAACTCCCAGACACACACAAACACAATAACAATATCCATGCTGCAAGTAGTGTAGGGCCATGCAATACCACCAAACGAGAGGTGTTCACACTGCTCTGCCACACACTCACGCGCTCACAATAACAGCATTCATGCTGCTAACACAGTAGAGGACCATGCAATAACACCAAAGGGTAGATATGCACACAGTAATCATTACAGACGAGCAGGTACGCACATTGCACAGGAGGCAAGGGTAGCAAATTGGACTATATAAACTAGGCTGAAAAAACTTGGGCCACTGAATTGCGGGATGAAAATATAAATTGAAGGCATCAAAAACCACCAACCACTTTCTGTCCTACATAGATCATCTGCAATTTACTAAAAAACAGCTCTCTGTAAAAGTTTTAAATCACCTTGATCCCCATACAGGATCCAATTTAAACTAACTGTAATTGACCATCAAGTGGACAACAGTGTTTTGATACCCAGTATGTGAGACATATTAAAATACTGAAACTCGGTTATCAACCATGTTTAGTTCAAGACATGATTGAAAAATGCAACTATACCTTCAAGCAAGAGATAAAAAGAATATCAGCCCAAGCTTACAGGTAGATACATACACCAGATCTAAAGAGTTGTACTTTTCTCCAAAATACACACAGAGTGATGACTGAAGGGTGCTCAGTGACAGCGCATGACACAACTAAGTCACTGGTCAGGACTGGGTGAACTACACTTAAGTCACACTACCTCTTTTCGTATAAGAGGGGTGGAAAATGCTACACAATGTCAATTCAAAAACTCAGCATGCTTTTCTAAATTGCAATTCTAGTCTGAAAACCCTTTGTAGAAAGGGATGTGACAAGATGCAGAGTAGCTAAAATGTTTGCACTTTATTCTTTTAATACAGGAAGAGTTGACAGTGTTTGCACCCTTAAATTAAGGTGTGAAATGCTGCCTCCCAGGAGCAGTGCCTGCCGCAGTCGGCGCACAATGTACCTCTCGCCACACACCCCCTGGTCTACGTGCTAGCATCCATCCACGCTCTACTCGGCCCCCAGGGGCACCAGGTCCTGCTGCCCCGGTGACCAGTGCGGAGAAGAGAGCAGGTCCTACCTACCTTCGGCCGCCTGCAGCATGCTGACCTTCAGCCCCTTGAAGGTCTTGATGGCCAGCTCCTCCAGGGCGCAGAGAGGGGACGTCTGCGAGAGTAGCACCTGGCCGGACAAGGCGAGGCCCGTGGGCTTCTCGGCGCCCAGGAGGTACGCCGCTGCCCCGCACAAGCTACAGCTCCGCCGCATGGCACGGCTTGCTCAGGATGTCCTCGATACTGAACGGCTTCGGGGGCTTGCTGGAGTTGGCCCGGGGTGGCTGGTGGTCAAGTGGGCTTCGCCGCCGCTCGTCCACCACGGAGGACTTGGACTCCTCCTTGGAAGTCATGCTCGACACTCACAGTCCGTGCACAGCCACGAAGAACAAATATAAAAAAGCAAGGGGTGAGATGCACCCGCACTTTGCTTTTGCTGCATTGGCAGCCAGAGGGCTACTTGGAAAGCCATAGGATTGCAAGCTCTGACATTTTGGACAAAGGGCATTTGAGCCCCACAGAAGGCCAGGTGGGCTGGGTTCAGCTTTATGGTGTTGATAGGGCGCAAGGTACGAAGGTGATGTATGCACCTGGGGAGTGTCACTAAGGTGCCCTCCTAATTGTGTGTTATTGCATAATATGTTTATGCTTATGATGCCTATTGCATAATGTGTTTATACCTACAGAGAAGGCGTAATGTGATTATATGCCTGATGTTTTATGCCTAAGGTGATGCTAAGTACAGTATTTCGCCAGTAGTTACTGGCTGTGTTTCATATGTGTTACTAGTGCTTTTTAAAGGGTCTGACAGTGGCCCGATTGGCCCTGTCCCGTGTATATAATCCCCTGTAAATATTGCCTAGTGCCAGTTGGTACAGTGTATATGCGTGATTATGATTCTAATGTGTTTTGGATAATACAAAGTCTATTTTTTATATAACCTTGTGTGGGGTTTCTTTTGTGGTGTGCCTAGTGTGTTGCTGCTGTATGTGTGTGTTGCGCAAACGCTTTACACATTGCCTCTGGGATAAGCCTGACTGCTCGTCCCAAGCTACCAAAGGGATGAGCAGGTGTTATCTTCAGCGTGTAACTCCCTTGTCCCGACTAGAGTGGAGGTTTCTGCCTGGCTTAGGCGCAAGCCCTAGCCAACAAGAAATCCCATTTCTAACAGCAATTTCTAATTGCTGATTAACATTTTACAAACACCAGTCAATAAAATCGTGTACATACTGAATTATACATTTTAAAATTATCAAGCAGACATTATCACTTTTCAATAAGATAATTAATTCACATTAAATGGAGTTATTTAGAATATAAATGTTAAATACGATCAAAGCTCTCTGCCGACTTTATTCAGCCTCTTCCCATAGTTGAACTCATTTATTCCTTTAATTCATGCAGAGATATACACACATGTATATATATATATGTATATATATATTATGTATTATGGAGTATTTGTAATTGTCTAATTTTGGCAATATGGTGTATACAAATCAGGATCATGCAGGATTGGAAATATGCTTTTATTGATATAGAACAAAGTTTACATTGGTTTTACTTTTTATAAGCATTTTTTATCATCCGATGTGAAATAATTGTTTTTTAAAAACATTGAGTATTTGCACTTTGTTTGTATATTTAATATTTATTTATTTATTTATTTATATGTATTGAATTACAAACTGCTCATTTTGCACCTTAATTGATTTGCCCTATGACAATTTACAATACTGTGAGCCAATATCAGCCATTGAGCTGTGAACTATGTGGATTTTTTCTATGTCTATCAATTTCATTGTCACAGTATGCTGCACTATCACTTTAAAAAGGCTATGCATGCTCCCTTAATGTGTCATGTGATCAAAGCCCCACGAGGGCTGAAACGCGATATGGCTGGGTGCACAGGACGAAAATAAATTAATTGCACCATATCTGGGTTCACTTTGTCTTTTTCTGATTGAGAAGATTTTAAGAGACATTTCATCGATATATATATATATATATATATACACATACACATATATATCCAAAAACACCTCCAGAATCTTTACTAGGCCTGGGCGGTAAATTCCGTTCCGCTCGTGGAATTTGCGGAATTTCGGTAATTTCGCGTTCTGCGGAGAACGCAAAATTGCCCAAAATTCTGCTTTCGGCGACTTCGCGAAATTTTTTCTTGTTCGCGTTCTCAAAATGCGTGTTCGCAAGATATTTCTCCCCGAGCATGCAAACAGCAACTGTGAACAGGAAAAAAGCATCGCGAACAAGCAATTCCGCGTGTTCGCGGAATTTCTGCATGTTCGCGGAGATTTTTTACCGTTTTGCGTAGCTTTGCGTAACTCGATTACGCAAATTCCGCCCACCCCTAATCTTTACAAAGAGCACGCACACGAAGACTGAAGTATTCACTTCTCTTTAATGCGTTGGGCCTCCCACGACCCAGCAATTAAAAGAACAACCAGAGTGTAGTGAATGAGCCACTTTTGTGGTCTGACACTCTATGATGACCCTCAACCACCACCATTTTGTACTGACTTAAGTGTGTTATGTTGCCCTAGCCTTAATGTAGGATGGGCTTGCATATGCCTGCTTTTCTGCTGTCTTTTAGTGGAATAGTCTTGCCAAGAATAGAAGGTATGGGATGTTGAGGTGCAGTCTTGTGGGTGGTGGTGCACACATGTGCTCAATGTGGTATACTGAGGGATAAAGTCTATAGTGTTATTTGGGTTAGGTGAATTATGACTTTGACCTATTGGCTTTGATGTGGTCTAATGTCATTCTGCCTTCTGACTTTACCTTGCTTCAAACTTTTCTGTGTGCACAGTGGTGCTTGTAAGTTGTGTGGATGAGAATTATAGGTGCTAACTAATGCCTTTGACATGGTTTAATGTCATCCTTGCTTTTCTGATTCCATCTTGCTTTGGGCCTTTGTGTGCATGGTTTAACTAACTTTCTGTGCCTGCACGAAGAAGAGGGCATGTTCTGCTCTGCCTCCTGTTTTTCGCATTTTTCTGACTAGAGAGAACTGGTTCTTATCAGAGGAATGTACATGGTCTGTCTTGGAGCCATAGCAAAGGCCTGATCAACCGTTGCAGTGGCCTTGGAGCAGGCTGGTACAGGCTCTCATGAGAACGAGGGGGCGAGGCTTGCTAGAAGCTTCGCTGTGTTTGAATTTGTATTAAAAAGGGGAGCCTACACTGGTCTGGTGGAAGTTCACGCCGTGGAGCAGTTGTGCTGTCACGGAAGAGTAGAGGCTGGTGTCACCTCGGAGCTTTCGCCCGGTTCAAGCAATGGACTCCCCTTGAGCGAAGTGGGGTGAAATGATGGAGCAGTAGGTGAGGTGTCTCTGCTACTAACTGTCTCTTGATTCTTTACTGATTCTCTCCTTTCCTTCTTATTTTCTGATTCTTATATCCATACATATATATATTTCTACATATATATTTGCTTTGATTGTGTATTTCAATCGGTTATTTGATATGTGAGAGTCTGCCATGATCAATATATATTCGGCCTGCCCGTGATTGAAGTATTGTGTTAATAAATGTATATATTCCATATGTTTGAATTCGTCTTTTCCTTGAAGCAGGAGGTGTGGACTCTTCTTGGCCAAGTATTCTGTTGTAGAAGGATGGGTGAATTCCCTTCTAGCAGGTAATTGTGTTATAGGAAGTTGTTCTACTCCTGGCAAGTGATGCGCAAAGTACCTTGGTATATTGTTTTCTTGCCTTGCCTTTGGGGGAGTGTTGAAAGTTTGCCCACCTTAGGAAGTGCTGTGTATATGTTATATTCCACAAGTTTGGAACTGATATTCTCTCCCTGGGAAAGTGACGGTACATACCTTGGTCCAGGAGAAATCTCTGTGTAATGCGTTGCGGCTGTCTCACAGCCTTTCTCAATCTTAATAACACTGATTGAAAGGTGCCGTTTAAAATCCCACAAACTAGTAAACATAGAAAAAACACTTATTCTCGTAGACAGGAACCGAAGTCACAGATGCATTATGGTCATTTTGTAACGTGTAACAGCATTATGATTATTAAAAAACGTCACATGAACATTTTCTGCACAATAAAAGCAGCAAAATAGCAACTCGATTAATATGGGCACCGACAATTAATATTGGGAAACTTTTGTGTTGCTGCTGCCTGAAAACACTATTAATCAATTCACTAAATCCCACATTATGAACGGTTTCAAAATCAATGCAATGCAGCAAATAGAATTTTGCTGGTATTATGTAAACATTCACTGCCAAAACAAAAACAATACCCAAAGTCTTTCACTTTAAAAATGTAAAATGAGTACAGGCACGATGAAGAAAACCACACCCACTGTGCCTCTCACCAATTGTAACTTGCATCTGCATTCTGCAGTTTTCTAGTTAATCAGGCCTTTTAAATTATCTTTTTCGAGCACAGTCTAGCATCATACTGATTTATGTTCAATATCACCTTATATGTCCAGGCCCGTTTACAGCTTATTGGTGAAAACATTAAAATTCACAAAAGCGGCACAGTAGTTATAAACTGTCAGGTCGGGGAAGGCCTCAGCATAAAAGCAATAAGAGCCCTCAGTCCTCACTGCAACGATGTATTGCACGTAGCCCAGAACCAAATATCCATTTTGACATTCTGAGTGTGACCCACGGCTTCCCGTAGAGAAACAAAGTCCCTGAGCTGAAAGTCTCCCGACCTCCTCGCGCCAAGTTCTCCTCTCCACCTCGGCCAGTGCCACATATGCCCCTTCCCAATTGAAAGTCTGGGGGCTTGTCAAAACAATACCCTTTCAGGTATAGAGTGACGCATAAATTATTCAAAAAAGAAGCAGAGAACTCTGGATAGTTCTCAAGTTTAGGTGGAAAGCAGCTCCTGTATAGAGCACTCTCAACACCAGTGACACTCTAGATCTGCTCACCTCAAATGTCTGCTTTTCTATCGAAGTCTTTAGGCACAGGATTAGCACAGTGCGCAAAGTCTTTAATCATAGGACTAGCACAGTGCTGTCCATGCCGAGCTGTAAAATGACAAAAGCCAATTGCTCCTCCAGGCACAATATTACAGCTTTGAATTGATAAAATACCAAGCAAGCCAACGTGAAATGAGTAAAAGCAACCCCTATATATGTGTGTGTGTGTAGCGGGACAGGCCAGACATTGAAGTAAGGCTAAAGGCTTCAGTCCTACTTTTATGTCTGGCCGGTCCTGGTTTTGTTTCACAAAAATCTGGTCACCCTATTCTATGGGTCTCCTGGGGTAGTAAACAAGTCCTTGAAATGAACGCCTTTGCGGTTTTTAGAAGGTGGAGGGAGGTGCAGAGCGCTATGAATATGGATATAATCAATGTACCAGTCAGTAACCCCATTGGTAGGGCCCAGAACGTCAGTTGAGCGAGAAAGGCAAGCGGGAAAGGACCAACCTCAAAAATTACTCTTTGTAGTTGTGTTAATACCAACGGGCGTCAATATTAGAGGGATTTAAAGAAACCAAGGCAAGGTGGCCTTAAAGTCTCTTGACTTGTACCCCAAAGTGATGTTTAGAAAACAAAAAAATAACAAAACGTTGAAATAACAAAACGGTTTGCGTTTCTTTCAAGTACGTAAAAGTTGACATACCTAGTCTCCATTTTCAACTGAGGTCTGTTACTTACACAGACCGTCGGGGATTCCGCTCGTCCCGTTATGAAATTGTTTAACCGGAAATCATTTGCACACTATTTAGCACTTCCAGGTTCCATAACCAATCCGACTGCTAAACATATTCCTGGGAGTCATCATGGGAAAAGTGAACAAAGGGGTGGAGGATTACTGCTAAAGCATGAGGTAATACTAAATGGACCTATGATTGGATCATTGGTAGAGCTTTGGTCCATTCCAGTGCGACACTCCAAAGTGCTGGTTGGTTGTGGAGTGCGCAAGTGCTTAAAACTACCCAAGTAAAAAATGAAGATCATCCTGGAGTCATTTTGATGACTTCAGCTGGGCTATTCCTGTAATTATCTGGGGAAGTCATCGCAAACCATCCTGAAGTACAAGTGTAGGCCAAAATATTTAAATGAGATGCCTCTAGAGTCATCACAAAAACTACTTTGGGATGGTATCCTGATTACTTCAATTGAATATGCATGATGATCTTTTACTACTCCAGGAACACCAATTGACAACTTCAGGATGTGTGTTAATTACTACAGGATGATTCGATGACAACTTCATAATGAAAGTGGATTACTCTAGCATGCTTCCAGTACAACTTTTGGATGACTGTGAATTACTCCAGGATGAGTCCATGACAACTTTAGAGCGAGTGTGGATTACTCCAGGATGATTTCATGAAAACTTTAGAATGAGTGTGGCTTACCATAGGATGGCTTCATGACAACTGCAGGGGGAGTGTGAATTGCTCCTGGATGATTCCAGGAAACTTGTTGATGGCTGTTGGCAACCAATGAATGATTCCTTATTGAGTGAGGGTTGTAATACTCATTGCAGATTCTATGACATGAGAACATTCTATGGCCACATCTTCTCAAATCCAGTGCCCATCAAGTACTTTAGATCAAATATTCTGTTGCTAAACAAGTACTTTGAGGTGCATGACCTATGTACCATCCTGTACAATAGGGAATTGCACTAAAATGTAATAGATGTACCTTTTTTATACAGTCCAATGAATTCTAAGTAACTATTAAGAAGCTGGGGCGGCGAAGCTAGCCACGCCTGAGGATGGCCACTCTCTGAGCGTGTTCCTTCGGTGGCTTTAACTATCCTGAAGATATCCTGCATCAAAACCTGCACTTATGAAATAAAAAACATAAATACCTGCATCGAAAGTCAGCACCATCCTGTGAAGCCACTTATTGTTAGCCGGGACGACGAGAGGCGCCGGAAACACCACCTGAGACCGAACTGCCGAGGTGAGGCCTGTGGAGCGCACGCAAGTGTGAGCCCGACGTGTCCACGCTGCTGCCTGCTGTGGTCGGAAAGAGGGTAATAAAACAGCTTCGCTTCCATGGGCGCATCGGCCACCAAACACTGCGGGAGTAACTTGGCACTGGGGCTACTGCCTCCCCTCGCGGACATACCGCAGCAGGCAGACCCTGTCGGCGGCCCGGATTGGAGGCCGGCCTCAGATTGTGGCCTGTGAGCGCACGCAAAACCAGCCCCTGTTCCGAATGAGGGCTGCAAGCAGGAATAAAGGCGCCCGAGGTGAAGTGACTGGACTCCGTGCTGCCGGGACCGCTGAAGCTAGCGGCGCTACGCATTACAGACTCAGACGGTGAGGAGATGAGGATCTAAAGCAACGATTAATGCGTGACAAATGCACGCACGTAGAGGGGTGTAACCACGAACAGATAACTGCACAGAGGAACGTGGGGATTAGCATTGGCCGGAGCCTGGTGCAGGCTGGAGTAGAATACTAGGACCCTTACTGTGAGGTGCGGTGCTTGCGGTGTGGGGCATCCAGGCAAAGAACTTGACCTCAGCGAAACGACTACCCCAAACGAGTAATACACCGCTACGCAGGAGCGCGAGAAGGGATACAATTCACGGACAACCGTCCCAAACCAGCGGTGCCCCGGTTCGAGTGAGACAGTGAAACTAGGCCCTCATGTGACTTTGCTCCCCAATCTGTAAGGCTGTGGATAAAAATTGCATGAGCGTCATCCCACATAACACATTTGATGCCACAGCAGTGCGCCCCTGCTCAGTGAGATACTCAGAGAGCTAACACTAGACAGCCCTACGCAGCCTAAGACCAGATACAGACATGCGACAGCAAAGATTCTATACGCCATATAGGCAACGCTGCCACCTCCCTGCAAAGAACTAGTGGGTAATAATCCATAGAGCAGTGCTCAAGGGCGCCAGGTGGGACCTGGCCTCCTCCCGTGTGTGTGGCACGGAGACATATCCTCCAGAATCCCTATGGCTCTTGGCGCCACGTTACCGGGTTGGCACTGAGATCCCACCGACACACAGAATACTATATGGGGAAAACGGACAAAACGCAGTCCAAGCTACACTTTGAGCAGCAAAAAAGATGGCTGAGACGGGCACAGATACCCAACAAGCCACTGAAATGGTCACAACGGCTGCAGGCACTGAGATCAGTGGCAAACTCCACGCTATGCTTTCGACAATACGATTGAATATTGATGGCAAGATAGACGCGCTGACCTACAGGATAGAGCGCATGTCAGAGCGTTTACTTTAGACAAACACACGGAAAGAATAGATATGGCGGACCGTCGGATATCAGACGCTGAAGATGCACAGCAACAATTGGAAGCCAAACAAGGGAAAATGGAAAAAACCCTCGCTGCAATGGCAGCGAAGTCTAAAGATTTCAAACGCGTTCTCGCCATTTATAATAATCGTGAATCTGCAACGAATACGGGAAACATGGAAAGCTATATAAAAACTTGGCTAATAACCCTCTTGGGCAGAGCAACGTTTTCAGACGTTTTTATCATAGACAGAGCACATAGATCTTTGCCCCCCCACCACCACCCGGGGCTAGATCACGTCCGATCATTGCAAAAGGGTTGAACTACAGAGACCGCGATGCAGCGCTCCGCAAGGCCAAAGAATTAGGAAACCTGAAACATGAAGGAATGGAAATATCCATCTACCCTGACTTCACACCGTAGGTTCAGGAGGCGAGAAAGATATTCTTGGAGGCCAAAAAGAAATTACGTGAGCAAAATATCCAGTACGCAATGATATACCCAGCTCGGCTGAGAATTACTGATGGCGGTAAAACTACAATCTACAATGATCCCAAGGAGATTTTTCAGTATTTGCGAAAGAAAGGCTCCCAGACCCCGCGTCAAATATCACCCAGATGCGACTCAGATGAACAAGGTCGTACTTTCGAGGTCGACGAATAGGTCTATTCCTAGAACTGAGCGAGAGGGACATGCCCGCGAAATGTGACCCATCGAAAAGAGACCCAATAGACACAGATAAGTGATACAATTTTGTCTGTATACCTGTATGGCTGAACCAGAATCGCAGAGGGAAGTATATAGGCCTAGGCCAACCTGGGACTGAGATATATACAGTTGTGCAGACTGGCATAATACAAATTGCACGTTTGGATGCACCTGTATTCTTTCTTTTCTTTCCTTCAAAAGCGACCCCCTGTGTGATAACCCACCGGTGTCCTCGGCTGGCGGCTCCCGCCAACACGTGTGCACCACACCAAGTTCGAGTTTACTTAGGGAACCTCTTTGAGGGAGTGGGGGAGGGGGACAAGTTTTATGGGACTGTCTCTGCCATAATTGGGATGGTGGAGTGGGTGGGGGGCGGAAAGGGGGAATTGCAGAAAACATGGTTAGTAACATGGTGACAGGGGTAACATGCAAAATGTGCAAAGGATAAGCATGACAACAACAAGTATATTTCAGTAACTTGGACACATCATGGCCACTAGGACACGAAAAACCAGAACCCTGACACTCATGACCTGGAATGTAAGGGGCCTGAAAAATCAGCAGAAAATTCAGAATGTTCTTGCATACTTAGATCGTCATAAATTGGATATAGCCTATATTCAGGAAGCCCACCTCACTGATTCAGGGCAGAATAGGCATGAAATGGGCGACATACCGCGTAGCATCCTCATACTCTACTTATGCATGAGGAGTATTAATCCTCATTAAGCGTGGGACACCATTTACACTGCTCAACTCAGCCACTGACGACCAGGGGCGATACAACATACTTCAGGGTAACTTTGGCGGGACAGTTATGACTCTTGTCAACACATATTGGCAGAATACGGACGACCCATTCTTCTTTGCACAAATCTGGGCCAAATTACGCACATTGCCCCTGTCGGCAATTATCGGGGGAGGGGGGATTTTAATATATGTATAGATCCCTCAATGGACGGATCCACATGCAATGACAAGTAAGGGAAACAATTTGCTAAAGTGCTCAAGGATGGTATGGGAGAGAATGATATGTCGGACATATGGCGCATGAAACACCAGGGACAAAGAGAGGGCACGTGCATATCTACGACTCATAACACATGGTCTAGAATAGACTTCTGGATAGCCACCAACGGCTTTTGCACATGGACAACATCAATAGAACATATGCCTAAAACACTATCAGACCATGCACCGGTCCGTCTTGAGTTGGCCCTACCCACACATACCCCTAGACAGTTCACTTGGCATCTCCAACAGAGTGCGATGCTAGATCAGGTGTTCAGGACCGAAAGGAAGCAGGCCATCACTGACTACTTTGAATGCAATGTGGGATCGGCAGACGATGCTAAAATGTTATTGGAAGCTTTCAAAGTCACAATCTGGGGCTTCTGTATAGGCAAACACACAGACATACTGAAAGATATCCAACAACAGCGATCTAAGGTAGAAAAAGAAATGAAACAATTAGAAACAGAATACATGACTACACTGAACCCTAAGATACTAGCGGAAATCAGAAATAAACTGGATACATATCACGAATTCGCAGAAAGCGAGGTGAAATACTTTTCACATAGATTTGCGGCACGTAACTACGGAGAGGGAGGGCGCCCCGGTCGCACACTCTCCAGCAAGATACTTCCTGCACACTCAGTGTCCCCTATAACACAAATATTAGACGCGCAAGATGTGCCTCAATACGAAACCCAGTCTATTATTGGTTGCTTCTCGGAATATTATGCACGCTTATATTCCACAGAGATGAGTGTGACCCCACCTGAGATTAATCAGTACCTAGACGACATCGCTTTAGCGTGGCTCTCCGATGAGCATCGAGAATATTTTTGTTATCCTATTACAGAGGATGAGATAAAAGAGGTGATCAACTCCCTTCCAAATAATAAGGCCCCTGGAATGGATGGGTTACCCAGGGAGTTCTATAAAGAATACAAAGATTTACTCATTCCACAGCTTGCCGCAGTGTATGATGAAGCTTATGAAGATGGAGTACTACCACCTTCGCTGCGGGAAGCATTGCTAGTAACGCTTCTCAAGCCAGATAAAGAACCCACTAAATGCGAGTCTTATTGCCCATTATCACTGATAAATATAGACGCCAGAATACTGGCCAAAATTATTGCACTGCGGATACAACCCCTAATGCGTAATCTGGTCCTGCCGGACCAATCTGGGTCTATACCAACAAGGTCAACAACACAAAACTTGAAGACTATTTTCACCATGTTTCATCATCTGAATCCAGAGCTACCAGCTGCTGCGGCACTATTGGACGCAGCAAAAGCTTTCGACTCTGTGGAATGGCCCTTTATGTTGACTGTAGTGCGGAGAATGGGGTTCCCTGAACCGTTCATACGCTGGATAACGCTATTATACACGGAGCCAAGTGCACGAATACGAGTAAATGGCAACATATCGGACCCCATCACTATATGTAAGGGGATGAGGCAACAATGCCTGCTTTCGCCACTTCTATTCACACTTACGCTAGAGACTCTAGCCTGTAAGATCCGGCAGAGGCAAGCCGATACCGCATTGCAATTTGAACCCCGACCAGTCAGTATATCGCTATATGCTGATGATATGGTCCTCTATACACGGCATCCAGCACATAACGTAAATAAACTCATCAGAGAATATATCCGGTTCGAACACTATACATGCCTAGGTATCAAATGGAATAAATCTATGGTGATGCCACTCACTCCTACTACAGTACAACCCCCGCTAGATTATCCATTACAATGGCAGACGGAACCCGTGAAGTACCTAGGCATATGTATCCACCAGGATCCTGAGCTGGTACTAAGAGAAAATTATGGTAGAGCCATATCGAAACTAGACGATCAGATAGATAAGTGGATCAGATTGCCTCTGTTAATAGCAGATAGGATAGCAATACAGAAGATGGTGGTACTTTCGCAATTCTTTTAATTATTCATGAACATTCCGGTGAGGCCCACACAACAGGTATTTACTAAACTGCGTACTTCCATGACCAGGCTGGCGTGGGCAGGCAAACAAGGAAGAGTGGGTTGGACAGAACTTACCAGACCATATATCCAGGGTGGGTTCGGAGCACCAGATTTGCAACTATACTACTACTGTGCACAAGCACAGCACGCACACTACTGGTTACACCCGCATGCACACATACCGCACATAGCAGTAGAATACAACAGTGTCAATACAACTCCTCTGGTTACTTATATATCGGAGCCAAGACAGAACATTGCGAGAGCTGAAATAAACCCAGTTTGCTGTACATCAATGGCGTGGCACATGCTGGTGAAAAAAGCTCATAAACTCCTTATATATGCACCAGCATTGCCCATGAACCACAACCCGCGAATAACTGTGACACAAGAAAAGAACATGATGAAATTACTAAGGGAAATGGGCCTCAGTGCTATGGGTGACATGTTCCCACATGGGCAATTTATATCATCAACTGACATCTCCCTAAGTGCACACCGCACACCCTTAAAGATATTTGCGTACCTCCGATTGCGAATGGCAGTGAAAGAACTCTACCCCAAATTCCCAAATGAGCCACCGACACACAATGCGCTCCTAATTCTTTTAACATCACCAACACGTCAACGCTTAGTCACACACCTCTTTAACCCGTTCCATGCGTCGGACTGCCCCGGCCGTCCGACGTCACAGAGGGCGAGTGCGGAGGACGGCCGGGGGCCATCTGAACCCCGCCCATTCAATAAATCACCAGCACCGCGGCGGAATTCGCGCCGCGGTTAAGGTGATAATGCAGCCCAACGTGAACAATACCAAGCACAAGAAAAAACCCTACAGAGATGGGAAGAAACACTTGGTATTCCCTTTTTTAAGGAGGATTGGGAGTATAGTTGCGCCCAGACACAAATGCTCACGTCAAAATGTAATCTGCACATTATACATTTCAAATTTATATAGCAAGCATACTAAACACCGATGAAATTACACAAGTACGGTCTAAGAGAGGATGACCGATGTCATAGATGCGGCGCTCACCGGGCAGACTTTTTAAATATGGCATGGGCATGCCCACGGCTCCAACAATACTGGCAAGAGGTGACCAATATCCTCATCGTCATGCTGACTGAACAGATACCTAATGTACCTTTAGTCTGCCTATTAGGAATATGCAAAATCAAGCAGGCTAGAAGACGCAAACTCCTAGCGGTGCCACTACTCCTAGCCAAGGGACGCATAGCTCTGAGGTGGGGGAGTAGACGACTACCACAAATGCAAGGACTGGATCACAGACATGAACTATTGTAAGGAGAGACTGGAAACGTATGTAGAAGAAATACCACAGGCCTCTAGACCTAGGGATTTCTGGGACCCATTGGTGAAATACCTCAGATCTATGCAAATAGATGAAGGAATACACACTACAGTATATAAACAGTACTCAAAATGTAATGTCGCTTGCATTTTTATATTTCTTAGATACTAATGTTGGAAATGTAGGAGGTTACATGTTGGGGGCACCGGGGATGTGTCAAGAGCAAAAACCATTGAGCTGAAGCTGTGTCCAGCAAACACCAGGATATGTAAAAAGAAGTGCTTCAACATATCAATATAAGTATTTGTAAATGAATAGATGTAAAGTAATTGTACAAAATGATGTGGAACTCTGCACACTATGTCTGACCATAAATAAAAAGAGGAGGAAAACAAAACTATTAAGAAGCTACAATATAACAAATCTGAAGTAGGAATTAGCAAGAATACAACACACTTTGTATTCAAAAGAAGGCTTTTAACTTGTGGTACTCCCTCACATTCAGCAGAGATTGCCTTCATTTGAGTACAAGACATTACCTGACTTTTTTCTAATATTTATTCTGATCTGTGGGAAAAGACTAAACAAAACACAGGTTGAAATACAATTGATCCAAATTGGCTTCCAAATGAATTTTATTGAGCTGAAACACATACCTGATACTACAAGGGCTCAGGCTACCATAAAATAGAATAGTAAAAGTAGATAGGAAATGGTCAATAAAACCGGCACTTCATTGTTTGCTTCTAGATTTGCTGGTTTCTTCAGTTTTCTTCTAGCAAGGCAGATCTTTATGGCAAGTTTTCCATGCAAATTTTTGATGTTCATGGTTCGACAGCCTTTGGTCTTGTACACAGATTTCATAAACTCTGAAAGATAACAAAACCATAGTATGGATTTTCTGGTTGCTGCCTTAAAAATGGAACAAGACCATAAGCTTCCAACAGTTTGCTTATGGTGAGTGGTCACGAGAGCCCAGGTAATATTAGGTCACTTGTCATATTGGAGGTGGGGAAAGAAAATTTCAATTTCTTAACTGTGATAGAGAAAGAAGGAGTTTCAGAAGATCAATCACTTAGTTAAGAGGGTGTAGCCAAATATGGTCAATCCGAAAAGCATACTATTTCACTTTTTGATCTCCTGCCCATCAAAAAAGGAAAGAACACCTTCCTAGCTGTGCCCTACATGGACCCAATTGTTAGACAGGATAAAGTCTTCAGAGACTGTGTTCAATTAGTTACGAGACTGCTTTGCCAACAAATATCTGGTCACCAAAAGGATCCTACACCCAAGTTGTAAAACAGGCCGGCTTATCTACAGAGTGCAAGTGCTGCTCAAGTGCAAGGTAATGCTTTGTGTGGTGTGTGCCATCAGTGCCTTTTGCTGTCATCAGACTTCACGTTAGAGCTCTTACCCTGGGACCAGAGCAGACCTGCTCATTCTCATTTGGAGACAGTTAAGAATGAAAAGGCAATGCAAAACAGCAACAATAGTATCCGTATGTGCTCAATGGACATGCTATGGGACCACAGGTAACAAAATGTTTTATGATAATTAAGATGTGAACTACCTTTTATCAAGGGCAGCAGTTCCATCATGATCCTTGGCAACACCTCTTCCACTTTTTCTTTGGGGGGGGGGGGGGGAGGGAGGGGGGAAGGGGGCGGGGGGGGGGGGAGGGAGGGGAGGGGAGGGAGGGGGGAAGGGGGCGGTGGAGGCGGGTAAAAATATATCTCACTCAAACCAGTGAGGAGAAAACTTGCACTGTCCCAACCATACACGGCCTTTTCCAAAAGCTTGTGCAGTTCTCTCTTTGGGATAGGGTCATTTTTGTATCAGGAAGAATCAGTGGAATCTTTAATAATCTGCACATCAGCCTACACATGGCCACACGAAGTATTAACATAAATGCCATCATACTATTTTAAACATAATGTAAAAATATAAAGTGGTAGTCTATGGAAAGTAATCTGATATCTAGGCATAGCTCACCTAACAGTGATTAAAATGATGTTTTTAAATCCATAAAAATAAAGTAGATATATATGAAATATAGCCACAATACTTTGATTGTAATAGATATAATATACCAAAGGAGTAAAAAATAAAGCAAATCACCCTTTGTATTGCAAATGATCCATTGAATATTTTTTACGAAGGATATTTGGCCATGTCAATGCAGACTGCTGCCGGCAAACAATTTATAATCATCTCCTTTCAACATGTGCCACATACCTGAGCTATAATGGAAACAAATATTTTCAAATGAGCAGACATGGGAAACACAAACATTTTTGGGCACTACAAGTGGAGGGTAGAAAAAAGTTATGGATTTGGGTGTTGTGAGATATACATCTGTGGAAATGAGTTGCCAGCTATCTGGTCAAAACAGAATATATTTTTCTTACCTTTTAGGCAGCCTATCTTAGATTGAACACCTCTCTCTTTTGCTTGTAAAAGTATTCACTTCTTTTTCGTACAGTTAGCGATGGAATCAGAGGAAAAGGGATTCTCTCCATACATAATTTCATTAGGGAGCAAGCATCTTTATCCCAGTGTGAAATTATGCAATTTGAGTTATCAAACGGTGATAGACTTCCCTATCCTGAAAAAACAAGAGAAACCAGTGAACTTAACCCCTTCGCTGCCAGGCCTTTTCCTCCTCCTGTGCCACGCCCTTTTTTGGCTATTTGGGGTAGTGCGCGCTGAAGCCCCTGTAACTTTTTGACCACATAAGGTATCCGCGCCAAATTTGCGTCCTTTTCTTCCAACATCATGGGGCTTCTGAAGGTACTCAGGGTTTGTGGATTCCCTGGAGGGGTCACAGAAATGAGCCAAAATACAGCAAAATTTAGTTTTTTGGGGGGAAAATGGGAAAAACGGGCTGCAAATGAAAGCTTCAGGGTTTTTCCCTGCAAGTGTTATCAAAAAAGGGTTTGTTGGGCTGAAATCACCATTTTCCCAGCTTTTAGGGGATACCAGACTTTTGTCAGAAACCCAACATTTTTTACACAGTTTTGGCATTTTTCTGGGACATAGCCTATTTTTGCTATTTTTTGTGCTTTCGACCTCCTTCCAGTTAATGGTAGAAATGGGTACAAAAGCAATAATGGATCCTGAAAAGCTATACATTTTTGATAAGTAGACAAAATTCTGAATTCAGCAAGGGGTCATTTGTGTAGATCCATCAAGGTTTTTTTTATAGAAACTAACAGTTAAATATAGGATAAATTGAACATTTGTTGAATAAAAAAGCCTTTTGTGTCAACGTTTTTACCTGTAACTTCTTCTAATTATGACAGCTATTTGAAAGCAATATACCGTTACATCCGCTGGACATTACCGGTTGTGGGGATATATAGGACTTGTAGGTTCACCAAGAACCCGACGAACCCAGAGCCAAAAACTGAACAGCAACTTGCAATGGTTTTTTATTATGTACCGGGTATATAGTAATTATTCTGTAAAAATGTGTACATGGAAAAATCGGTATGAAAGACACCTAAGTATTTCTGAAATGGGAACAAAATATAGAGTTTAGAAACAGTAGATATTTGCACATTTCAGAAATTGGGAATACTCATACTAGCATGAGAATTATCAGTCATTTTTTAGAATGACTTCTTTTTTACACAATGTCTTACATTTGGAAGGCTGAAATGCATCGAAAGTCAATAGGTAATAACAGTTCCTTTACAAATCTGAATCACCCTAAGTCTCCCGATAAAAACGGTACCTCACTTGTAGGGGTAGGCATAGTGCCCACGACAGGAAATGGCTCAAAACCCAACGTGAACACACCACATTTTCACAATGCAAAATTACCCTTTTTTAGCAAAGTGCCAAGCTGTAGTTTTTTAACCCTAGCTCTGCCGGCACCTAGGGAAACCTAACAAACCTATACATTTTTGAAAACTAGACACCCACATTTTCCCCACATTTATCTGGTGGAAAGTTCTGGAATCTGCGTGGATCCACACATTTCCACCCACCCCGCGTTCCCCAAAGTCTTCCGTGAAAAATGGTACCTCACTTGTGTGGGTCAGCCTAGTGCCCGCAACAGGAAACGGCGCAAAACGTAACATGGACACACCTCAATTTCGTAGCGAAAAATGACCCTTTTTTGGCAAAGTGCCTAGCTGTAGTTTTTGAACCATAGCTCTGCCGGCACCTAGGGAAACCTAGCAAATCTACACATTTTTTAAATCTAGACACCCAGGGGAATCCAGGATGGGGTGACTTGACTGCCTCCCACCAGGTTCTGTTACCCAGAATCCCCTGCAAACCTCAAAAATTGCCAAAAAAAAACACATTTTCCCCATATTTCTGTGGTGGAAAGTTCTGTAATCTACTTGGATCCCCAAATTTCCACCCACCCAGTGTCCCCCAAAGTCTTCCGAGAAAAATGGTACCTCACTTGTGTGGGTCAGCCTAGTGCCCGCGACAGGAAACGGCGCAAAACGTAACGTGGACACACCTCAATTTTGTAGCGAAAAATGACCCTTTTTTGGCAAAGTGCCTAGCTGTAGTTTTTTAACCATATCTCTGCCGGCACCTAGGGAAACCTAGCAAACCCATTCATTTTTTAAAACTAGACACCCAGGGGAATCCAGGATGGGGTGACTTGACTGCCTCCCACCAGGTTCTGTTACCCAGAATCCCTTGCAAACCTAAAAAATTGCCAAAAAAAACACATTTTCCCCACATTTATCTGGTGGAAAGTTCTGGAATCTGCATGAATCCACAAATTTCCACCCACCCCGCGTTCCCCAAAGTCTGCCGAGAAAAATGGTACCTCACTTGTATGGGTCGGCCTAGTGCCCGCGACAGGAAACGGCGCAAAACGTAATGTGGACACACCTCAATTTCACAGCGAAAAATGACCCTTTTTTTTTAATTTAAATTTATTTATTGACTGCAAACAAGGCACATTAACGTACATAGCTCTGCGCCACCAACCAGGGGCCGGCCACCATTTCGCATTTATCCCTCCAAATGTATCGGCTATCCCACATCCTGGAGGCCGGGCATCGCCGTGCATCACTGGTACAGTACCCGCTGCATACCAATTGTCCCTCCACCATGAACCTTGTCTGTGGGGCGGTCCCCTGTCGGCGGCCAGGCCCTAGCGTGTTCCTCCCGCATATCGTTGGGCACAGTCCCGTTTTGTGGCCGTAAACTCTAAACCCCCTCCCAATAATCCCGCCTAACTCCCCCTACCCACCCGCCCGAACTAAACAGTTGAGGTCCTCTGTCGGTCTCTGCCTCATCCGCATCCCGCACTCAGTCACCACCTGTCTTCCGCCCGTGTAGCACTCCTAACACATTCTGTCGCCTCTTCACTGAACAACACAGTTAAGTCATCATGCGTCCCCCACACAATCACCCCCCTCGGGAGCCTCCTCTGCTGCCATCTCCGAGCTGGGACCCCCCTCAGGGCCTCCCGCTGTATTCTCCCGCCTGCCCAGATAGTCTACGTATAGTTCCCAGAAGTTTTTTGGCCGGCTACGCGGCGGCATCAGCTCACTGAACCTCTCCGTTTGGGTGCAGCAGTATAGCACATCGCGCCTCCACTGCGCCACCGTGGGCAAGGGACCCCGCATCCAGCACATCGCAACTCGTCGTTTCGCAACCAGCATCCCCATATCCACCAGGCGTCGGGCCGCCTTTGGCACCACCCTGGAATGCCCCAACAATGCCACAGCCGGGTCCGGGGCCAACTCCACCCCCGTCACCTCCACTATCTGTTGGTATACCGCCTCCCAGTAGTTGTATATACCCGGGCAACGCCACGCTAGGTGCAGGAAGTCCGCCGTCGGGTGCTTGCACCGTTCACACGCAGGGTCTTCCCGTAACCCATATCTATGTAAGCGCTCCGGCGTGTAGTAATACCTGTTGAGGTACTTGAAATGGACCAGCCGGTGTCTGCCATGCAGAGAGATGCGTCTGATCCCCGTGCAGCAGTATGCCCACATGGCATCGTCAATTGTGATATCTAAGTCCCTTTGCCAGTCCAATCTGGATTTTACGAACTCATGCACCCTCTGAGATTGCGCCATTCGGTACAGCTTAGAGATCAACCCTTTGGGGTTGTCGTTCTTAATTATGTGCGTCAATTCCCGAACCGCCGCAGGCTCCGCCATGTCACACCCCAACAACTGTCTCCAGGCATGCCGGACTCTGTGGTATTAAAAACGTTGCAACTGCGTGTACCCTGCATCCGAGGCTGCCACCGCCTCCCATGTCTTTACCTCTCCGTCATCAAACATGTCACCCACGGTGTGCACCCCCATCTCTCTGAGCGACCGTATCACTCCGTCTTCCGTGCAAGGGGCAAGCCACACCGCCCAAGCAATTGGCATTGCCGGCGAATAAAGCTGCGCCCCCGACTCGCGTTGTAGTATACTGTTCCAGGCATGCCGAGTGGAGTTCAAGGAGTCGAGGAACCCCGTGCGACGGTCTGGGCGTTCAAAAATGACCGCGGGGATCGGCAGCGGCGCCGCAAACAATTTCTCTAACTTGAGGTACGGGACAGTCTCACCACCATGTATCCAGCTATGCGCCTGAGCCCCCTGCGCCACCCTATAGTACAGCTCCATGTCGGGCGCTCCCAGGCCGCCCATATGGTAAGGTAGCGTCAGGACCCTCAGCTGATCCGCGCTTGCTTGCCAGCCCACGCCAGCCGCAGCATTGACGCCTTCAACCGCGCAAAAAAAGCACGGAACAGCACCATGGGGATGTTCGCAAACAGAAACAGGAACCGAGGGAGCACCACCATCTTCATGATGGATATGCGTCCCAGTAGCGAAAGGGGCAGCGAGATCCAAGTCTCCACGTCGTCCTCCAGTTTACTGATGGCCCTACCGTAATTCTCAGACAGCACCACCTCCGAGTACCTATGGAGCTGGATCCCCAGGTATCGGACCGGCTCCTCAGTCCACTGCAACGGATATTCCATGTCGAAAGGGGCCGTGACCGGCGTCAGCGGAAACACTATAGACTTGTCCCAGTTGACCTTCAGCCCGGAGAGCGCTCCAAATTGTACCACCTCCCTCAACACTGGGGCCAGGTTATTTTCTGGGTCCCTGACATACAGCAGGGTGTCATCTGCATACGTGGATACCGTTATCTTGTAAGTTGGAAAATTGATGCCTCGTAGGCTGTGGTATTCCCGCATGGCGCACGCCAGCGGCTCCGCCACCAAGGCATACAAAAGGGGTGACAGGGGGCAGCCCTGCCTCGTGCCTCTCGAGATTGTTATCGGATCTGTGACTCGATCACCCAGTCGTATTCTCGCCTTGGGGCCACTATACAGCACTCCTATCATTTGAAGGAAGACCGGGCCCAGCCCCATTCTAGTCAGGACCTGCCTCATGAATGGCCACTCGACCGAGTCGAAAGCCTTTTCCATGTCAAGGAAGACAGCGAGCGCGCGCGTGTCAGGGCGCGCATGCTGCATGACTCCAAACACCGTCCGTATATTGTATGTGAGGTTCCTGCCCGGAACAAACCCCGCCTGTTCCGGGGCTACCAGTTCCGGTGCGAGCAGGGCCAGGCGCGCGGCCAGAACCTTGGCATATATTTTCGCATCTACGTTAAGCAGCGATAACGGCCTATAGGAGCTGCACTCCTCGGGTGGTTTGCCTGGTTTCGGAATAGCGACCAGGAGCGCCTCGCGCATGGACTGCGGCATATGTCCTTTAACGCACATGTCATCGAACAGCGTTGATATGTGTGGTAATAGCTGGTCAATAAAAGCGCGGTAGAACGCAACAGTGAGGCCATCCGCTCCCGGGGCGCTCTGCGCTTTCATGCCCGCAAGGGCCTCTAGAATTTCGTCCCTCTCGATAGGCAGAGACAGAAACTCCCTGTGCTCGCTAGCGAGGAACGGCAACTTTATATAGTCCAAATAGTCCCCTATGCTATCTTCCATCCCGGTTTGCTGAGAAGCATAAAGCCCGGCGTAGTACGACCGAAATCGCTCTACCACGTCTTCCTCCGCCGTTAGTAGCGAGCCATCCTCAGACCTGATCTGGGTGACGGCGGCTCTGCGTCTACGGGCCTTGAGCAAATTAGCTAACACCGACCCCGGTCTGTCGCCTTCCCCATAAACCCTGGCCGTAGCATACTTCCCCAGATGCAGCACCTCTGCATCAGCAGTCTCGTGGTACTCCGCAAGGAGAGTTTTTAGCTCCTCCGTGACCTCCTCCCCGCCCGTTTCTCGCCGTCTGGTCTCCAGAGCCACCAACTTGCGCTCCTGCGTCGTAAGCCGCTGCCGAATATCTCGGAGCACCCCCGAGTGTTTGGCCATCGCCACCCCTCGAATATAGACCTTAAAGGTCTCCCAGATAGACTGGAAGTCAGCCACAGAGCCCAAATTGGTATCAAAGAATAGCTCAATCGTGGCCGCCAGCTCCTCCTTAAAGAGGGGATCCTGCAGCGAGTAAGGGGGAAATCACCAAAGAAATGGCGGGGGGACTTTTCTGGGCGTGGCCAGTGAAACCAGTATCGGCGAGTGGTCGGAAAGCGTGCGCGGGAGCACCATGCACTCGCGCACCTGCGAGAGGAGGGACGTCGATAGTAGCCAGTAATCTATCCGCGTGTGCAGGTTGTGGTATGCAGAGTAATGTGTGTAGCCCCCTGACGCCGGGTTACGAGTTCTCCACAAATCCACGAGATCCAAGCAAAGCATTTCACGTGCGATCGCCTTCGCTGCCGCTGGTTGTGCTCGCTTCGGGCCCCCCGATCTATCCCGCTCAGGATCCATCACTACATTAAAGTCGCCGCCCCAGAGCACATTCCGCGCGCCTGTATCCCCGATCGCGCCTGCCAATGCTGTGAAAAACTCCGGGCAGTCATAGTTCGGCCCGTAACTATTAACCAGGAGTAAATCCAAAATGACCCTTTTTTGGCTAAGTGCCTAGCTGTAGTTTTTGAACCATAGCTCTGCCGGCACCTAGGGAAACCTAGCAAACCTATACATTTTTGAAAACTAGACACCCAGGGGAATCCAGGATGGGGTGACTTGACTGTCTCCCACCAGGTTCTGTTACCCAGAATCCCTTGCAAACCTAAAACATTGCCAAAAAAAACACATTTTCCCCACATTTCTCTGGTGGAAAGTTCTGGAATGTGCGCGGATCCACAAATTTCCACCCACCCCGCGTTCCCCAAAGTCTTCCGAGAAAAAGGGTACCTCAGCCTAGTGCCCGCGACAGGAAACGGCGCAAAACGCAACGTGGACACACCTCAATTTCGCTGTGAAAAATGACCCTTTTTTGGCAAAGTGCCTACCTGTAGTTTTTGAACCATAGCTCTGCCTGCACCTAGGGAAACCTAGCAAGCCTATACATTTTTGAAAACTAGACACCCAGGGGAATCTAAGATGAGGTGACTTGACTGCCTCCCACCAGGTTCTGTTACCCAGAATCCCTTGCAAACCTAAAAAATTGCCAAAAAATACACATTTTCCCCACATTTCTGTGGTGGAAAGTTCTGGAATCTGCGTGGATCCACAAATTTCCACCCACCCCGTATTCCCCAAAGTCTTCCGAGAAAAATGGTACCTCACTTGTGTGGGTCGGCCTAGTGCACGCGACAGGTAACGGCGCAAAACGCATCGTGGACACACCTCAATTTCGCAGTGAAAAATGAACTTTTTTTGGCAAAGTGCCTAACTGTAGTTTTTGAACCCTAGCTCTGCCGGCACCTAGGGAAACCTACTAAACCCACACATTTCTGAAAATTATACACCCTGGGGATTCCAGGGAGGTATGGCTTGTGTGGATCCCCCAACGTTTCCTTACCCAGAATGCCCTGCAAACCTCAAATTTAAGTGAAAAAATCACCTTTTTCACACATTTTTGTGTGGGAAAGTTGTGGCATCACCGGGCTGACACAAATTTCCTACCACCCAGCGTTCCCCCGGGTCTCCCGATAAAAACGGTGCCTCACTCGTGTGGGAGGCCCAAGTACCCGCGACAGGCAAGGGCCCAAAACGTAGTGAGGCGACATGAAAATTGCCTATCTCAAAATGACCTGGTTTTGCAAGGGGGAGTCACTTGGATTTTTGGCCCGGTGCTCGGCGGCCACCTAGGGAAACCTACCAAACCCACACATTTCTGAAAACTAGACACCCTGTGGATTCCAGGGAGATATGGCTTGCGTGGATCCCCCAACGTTTCCTTACCCAGAATGCCCTGCAAACCTCAAATTTAGCTGGAAAAAATCACCTTTCTCACACATTTTTGTGTGGGAAAGTTGTGGCATCACCGGGCTGACACAAATGTCCTACCACCCAGCGTTCCCCCGGGTCTCCCGATAAAAACGGTGCCTCACTCGTGTGGGAGGCCCAAGTACCCGTGACAGGCAAGGGCCCAAAACGTATTGAGGCGACATGAAAATTGCCTACCTCAAAACGACCTTGTTTTGCAACGGGGGTCACTTGGGTTTTTGGCCCGGTGCTCGGCGGCCACCTTGGGAAACCTACCAAACCCACACATTTCTGAAAACTAGACACCCAGGGGATTCCAGGGAGGTATGGCTTGCGTGGATCCCCCAACGTTTCCTTACCCAGAATGCCCGGCAAACCTCAAATTTAGCTGAAAAAATCACTTTTTTCACACATTTTTGTGTGGGAAAGTTGTGGCATCACCGGGCTGACACAAATTTCCTACCACCCAGCGTTCCCCCGGGTCTCCCGATAAAAACGGTGCCTCACTCACTCACTTTCTGCCCCTCTGGGGGAGCAGATTGGGGGCTACTGCCCCATCTGCCCCCCGGGGGGGAGCAGAAAGGCTGTAATGGTGGCAGGGGGTGGGGGCATTGGCGTGCCCGTTTCGGGCAGCCTTCACCCTAAATAAAATCCATCACCCTAAAGAAAATTGAGCGAAAACAATCCCTGGCGTCAAGTGGGCTTTCCGCCCCCCCCCCCGAAGGGGCAGATTAGGGGCCAATGCCCCATCTGCCCCCAAGGGGGGGCAGAAAGGCTGTAATGGTGGCGGGTGGGTGGGGGCATTGGCGTGCCCGTTTCGGGCAACCCCCACCCTAAAAAAAATCTAAAAATCAATCCCTGGTGTTTAGTGGGCTTTCTGCCCCACCGAAGGGGCAGATTAGGGGCCAATGCCCCATCTGCCCCACGGGGGGGCAGAAAGACTGTAATAATTGGGGGGGGCATGGGCCTGCCTGTTTTGGGCAGCCCCCACCTCTATTTTTTTTTTTTTAATTCCCTGGTGTCTAGTGGGCTTTTTGCCCCCCCCGGGGGGCAGATTGGGGGCCAATGCCCCATCTGCTCCCCGGGGGGGCAGAAAGACTGTAGTAATTGGGGGGTGGGGTGGGGGCATGGGCCGTTTTGGGCAGCCCCCACCTCTATTTTAATTTTTTTTGTATTTATTCCCTGGTGTCTAATGGGCTTTTTGCCCCCCCGGGGGGGCAGATTGGGGGCCGATGCCCCATCTGCCCCCCAGGGGGGGGCAGAAAGGCTGTAATGGTGGTGGGTGGGTGAGGGCATTGGCGTGCCCGTTGCGGGCAGCCCCCACCCTAAAAAAAAAAACTAAAAACGAATCCCTGGTATTTAGTGGGCTTTCTGCCCCCCCGAAAGGGCAGATTAGGGGCCAATGCCCCATCTGCCCCCCGGGGGGGCAGAAAGACTGTAGTAATTGGGGGGTGGGGTGGGGGCATGGGCCTGCCCGTTTTGGGCAGCCCCCACCCCTATTTATTTAAAAAGAAAATCCCTGGTGTCTAGTGGGCTTTTTGCCCCCCCCGGGGGGGGCAAAAAGACTAAATTGCGCCAAAGTAACCAGGGGGGAGCAAAGGCCCTTGCCCAAGGGGCCGCTCCCCCCTCCCTGGTGTCTAGTGGGTGGATCCCTGCTTGGGGATCACCCTCCTGTGGGGATCCCCAAGCAGGGATCCACTGGGGAGGGGTACCATTGGAAAGGGGAGATTCTCCCCTTTCCAACGATACCTCTCCCGCCTTTCTACATGCTCAGGGGGCTGAGATAGTCCCCTGAGCACGTAGAAAGTGAAACTGAAATGAGCCTTTTGGCTCATTTCAGTTTCACTTTCACTGTAATGACGATGGCGCGACGTGCGCGCCGATCGTCATTACAGTGAAAGGGGGGGGGCCTCGGGAGCTGGGGAAGCTCTTCCCCAGCTCCCGAGGCTATTTTTAATTAAAGGTCTGCCCGCACCAGAGGGATTCCCCAGGGACTGCCTCATGACGAGCTGGACTCGTCATGGGCACAGCGCGACTGTGCTCCATGACGAGTCCAGCTCGTCATGGGCACTGGAGGGGTTAAAACCATTTCTGTGCAACTGTTTATAATATACATTTTTTATTTTGCTCCTTCATATTTTGTAAACTTATGTTAAAAGTGCTTTTCAGTCAAGACCATTAATGAACTGCATTTATTCTGTATTACAAGAAAGCATTAAGTCCTAAAAAAGGATGCCTTTGTCACCATGCAAAGTAGAATAGGCGTGCCGGCCTATTCTATACAACTCCGTATAATTATCTGCACTTATAAATCACAGCTTACATGATGGCCGCCACACTTCACTGCTTGTGAACTGGTTGTGAAAGTGAGTAGGATGGTGCACATCAGTGATCACAGCAGCATAAACTTCCCTGAAGTGCAGGTCATTTGATGATAAACGTAGCCATATCGGAGTGTAGAAACACTAATGGGCATAGTCACAAATTGCATTTTGGAATTTGTTTTGAAGTACTCCAAAATGCTATTGACAAACCTATGTGCAGTATTTACATGTCCAACACACAAGATGATGGACAGAATGTTGCACATTGGCAAAACATTCACCCCCAGTCACAGATTTGGGTTTAATCCATCGTTATTTTGCTCACCACGCCACCCCAGTTCAGACATGGCCATATGCAAATCAGTCTTGATCCTGTGCCTCATGGGAACAGTCCAGCCCGTACTGCCAAGCCATGTCTTCCCTGGACCGGAATCAAGCATCCTAGGACCGGTTTCGGGGTTTCACCCCTCTTCAGCCAGGATAGTTTGACTCCAGTGGCGTAGTGAGCACGGGACCCACGTCTGGGCATACCCTTCCCACATAGGGCGAACAGCAAAACACACAAGATGATGGACGGAATGTTGCACATTGGCAAAACATTCACCCCCAGTCACAGATTTGGGTTTAATCCATCTTTATTTTGCTCACCACGCCACCCCAGTTCAGACATGGCCGTATGCAAATCAGTCTTGATCCTGTGCCTCATGGGAACAGTCCAGCCCGAACTGCCAAGCCATGTCTTCCCTGGACCGGAATCAAGCATCCTAGGACTGGATTCGGGGTTTCACCCCTCTTCAGCCAGGATAGCTTGACTCCAGTGGCGTAGTGAGCACGGGACCCACGTCTGGGCATACCCTTCCCACATAGGGCGAACAGCAAAACACACAAGATGATGGACGGAATGTTGCATGTTCTGCATTCTGTCCATCAACTGTTATTTTTGCAGTATTTACATGTCTCCTATATTTTTCTGAGCAGCGATCTCTTCCTTCCCCTCCAAAACCCCTCCTCTGACTGCAGACTCTCCACATGTGTAAGTATACATATTAGTAGTGAATCTGTGAGCGACAGAGGGGAGTGGTTGGAAAATGGGAAATACTAAGGGGGATAGGAAGAACTAAGGAGGGGTTAAGGAGGGGGTTTAGGCCGGGGCGTGTAACCCCTTGTTTGACCCTGTAAGCGCCTTACTGGATGTGAACATAGGCCAGGGGCACTGAGACATAAGGTGTCTTGTAGCTGTACTTGCTCCTTTTCCCATCATCAAGGATGCACTAATGGGCAAGTCCTGGCACTTCTGACCTATCAAAATGCTTACTCCTGGGGAGAAATATGAAAGCTGGCCAGTAATTTTAGCTTTGAGTGGAATTTTTCTGACCTCCTGTCTGTGCAGCACTTTCTGCATGCAGCTTTGTAAAAGTGATTTAGCTTTGAGTCATCTGTGCTCTATTTAGGAATTTATCATAAGCCTTGAGGTTTGAAAAACAATTAAATATATTTGCATATTAAGTTTATAATAAAAAAAAACACATAACCTATTTTCGGCAGTGTATAGCATTTAGGCATATATTTTAAATGTTAATTACTTAAAATTGCAACTGGACAGCAGACACCAAGGTATCCACTGTACATTGAAGGTAGCCACTGTACGTTGAATCGATCACCTTCTTACAGAAATAAGGAAAGTATCCTGTGAACAAAAGTGGGTGGCACACAACTAGAGAGCATCAAGCATTGGAAATGCCAATAGGCCTCGTCTATGCGAGAGCTATTGACTTTGGCAATGCGTTTTAGTCATGCTGTACACCAGTGTGGCAGCTGCTCAGCATGGCTAAAAGTTGGTGGCGTGGGGAGGGTTTATTTTGTGGTAGAGTGGGGTGTGGGTAGGTGGATTGGAATGGGGTGGAGTTGGATAAAATGGAATGGAGTCGAGATTGATACGGGAAGAGTAGTGTGGGGTAGATTACAGTACGGTATACTAGAATGGAGTGGGGTAGATTGCGGTGGGGTGGAATGGGGTGAAGTGGTATAGACTGGGGTAAAGTGGGGTAGACTGGAGTGGAGCTAGGGAGATTGGAGTGGGGTAGTTTGGGTAACAGTTGAGTAGCGTGTGGTAGATTGGAGTTAAGTGGAGTGGGGTAGATTTGGGTAGAGTGGAGTGTGGTACAGTGCAGGAGGTAGAATGAGGTAGATTAGAGTGGGGTAGATTGAAGTAGACTGGGGTGGGGTAGATTAGATTGGAGTGGGGTAGAGTGGATTGGAGTGTGGTGTATTGGGGTAGACTAGGGTAGGGTGGAGTGCAGTGGGATATATTTGGGTATACTAGGGAAGAGTGCAGTGAATTGGGGTAGATTGAGAGGGGGAGTAGAGTGGGATTAATTGGAGTGGAATCGAGACGTGAGTTAGGTAGAGTGGAGTAGATTGTAGTGTAGTGGGGTAGATAAGGGTGAATTGGGGGTTGAGTACATTGCAGGGGAAAAGATTGGATTGGAGTGAATAGGGCACATTGGTGTGGAGTGGATTGGGGTAGATTTGAGTGGAGTGCGGTAAATTTGGGTAGAGCGGAGTGGGGTACAGTGTGCTAGACTGGAGTGGGGTCAGTTGGAGTGGAGTATATTGGTGTGGAGTGGGATGGATTGCAGTGGAAAACTGTAATGAAGTATGGAAAACTGGACTGGGTTAGATTTGAGTAGAGTGGGGTTGACTGGAGCAGAGAGGGTTGGATTGGAGTAGACTGGAGCAGACTGTAGTAATCTTCAGTGGAGTGTGGTAGGCTGAAGTGGGATGTGGTACAGTGAGATGGGGTTGACTGGGTTAGAATGAGTGAAGTGGGGTATACTGGCGTAGATTGTAATGGAGTGGGGTAGATTGGATCAAAGTAAGTGGATTGGGACAGATTGGAGTGGTGTGGGGTGGGGTACATTGATTGGGGTATAATGTTGCAAACTGGAGGGCATGGGGTAGATTGGGGTATATTGGTGTGCAGTGGAGTGGGGAGGAGTGCAGTGGGGTGAGAGGAGTGGCGTATATTGGAGTGTCTTACAGTGGAGGGGCACAGAGTGAGTGGCATAGTGTGGGGTATGCATGGTGTGGTAGCCCACTGCCATTACAGACAACACATTTTCAATTGAAATGACCATTACATTTGCACCGAAATGTGCCGTTACTGCATACAACCGATAATGTGTGCTAATGTCATCACCTAGTGTATTGATGTGTCAATTTTTTGTTTCCACCACACTTCAGGATTTTTTTTAAAAACCTTCATTTGTACTAATTCTTATACATCAGCACAGTTCGTTTTTAGGTCTCGCCTGACGTTAGCAGCGCGCATGCACTGCGCTCGCCACGCGAGGGCCTCTTGGCATCAATACGGTTTCCGAAGGGGACTTAAAGCCCTACCCATTCTTTCCATTGGCTTGCGTCATAGCTTATGCTAAACGCAGCCTTTCTATTGTGAAGGAGGCTTTTTAATCCCTCCTTGTCACCGCTCTGTCCGCTTTTAGCCCCGCCCACCAGGACTGGCTCTTTTACTTGCGGAGGGACACGGCCTCCTTCAATTACTTGGTAAGTACTATATTTGTTATTTTTGGTAAGTTACATGGGCGGTCCGCTTTCATTTTCGGGGCCGCGAGCCCTATATTTGTTATTTTTTTAAAGTTTCAGAGCGTATTGTGTGAAAGACTTCCTGAATTAAATTTGCAGAGTTTGTTCAGCGGCGTTCCAAAATCCTAGGCCGAGAAGCGTGTCATTGGGGTCGGGTAGGGAAGGGCAGCGGAAATGGGGCACAGCTGCACTTCTCCTGGCGGCCTGCGGTGGGAGTCTGGCTCCAAGGGTCCGCTCTTGGAGCTGAGAGAGTGTGAGCTCTTTCCACGCCGTTACTGCACTCCAGGCGGCAGCTGCGAAGGGTTATGCGAGGACAGCGTCTGGGGCCGCTGCAGACTCCGCCACCGCCGCACGGGCTGCCATTTCAGCTCTGTCAGATCCTGCTTCATGGGGAACTCCTCTAAAGCTGAGGCGGGCGGCCACCTAGCAATGCGGCCAATCTTCAAGAGAATGCAATTGTACGTCCTTCGCACCGGTAAGATGGATTTTATGCCTCTTCTTACTCCCGACAGCACCTTCTCGTTTAACCCCTTCGACATACAAAGGCACATTCGAAACATAACCGCCTGTGGGGCTGCTGATTTGCAAACCGCTGCGCGTGAGCAAACTTCTTTCATAATTTATTTTTGTTTTTATTCCAAAACAAGTATGATGTGTGCGGGGACTGTGAAAAGTTGTTTGTTGGAGATGTTATGCTTTCGACTGGATCAAATATTCAGACGTCCTTGAAAACCACTGCGCGTGAGCAAACTTCTGTGATAATTTTAGTTTTTATTGCAAAACAAGTATAATGTGTGTAAGGACTGTGAAAAGTTGTTTTTTTGAGATGTTATGCTTTCGACGGGATCAAATATTCAGACGTCCTGGAAAACAAAAACGTGAACAGCAGTCCATTTATTGGAGAACGGACTGAGGCTCAAACACGGATCTCCATCTCCCGAGTCCACAGCTTGCAGGGAGGTTACAGGGGGAAAAGTCTAACTGATTGGCTGTGCCCTCTCTCTCCCCACCTCCAATCCCTCCCACACACTAGTTGCCCATCCCTACAAAACACATCTGCCCCCAAGGGGGGGCAGAAAGGCTGTAATGGTGGCGGGTGGGTGGGGGCATTGGCGTGCCCGTTTCGGGCAACCCCTACCCTAAAAAAAATCTAAAAATCAATCCCTGGTGTTTAGTGGGCTTTCTGCCCCACCGAAGGGGCAGATTAGGGGCCAATGCCCCATCTGCCCCACGGGGGGGCAGAAAGACTGTAATAATTGGGGGGGGGCATGGGCCTGCCTGTTTTGGGCAGCCCCCACCTCTATTTTTTTTTTTTAATTCCCTGGTGTCTAGTGGGCTTTTTGCCCCCCCCGGGGGGCAGATTGGGGGCCAATGCCCCATCTGCCCCCCGGGGGGGCAGAAAGACTGTAGTAATTGGGGGGTGGGGTGGGGGCATGGGCCTGCCCGTTTTGGGCAGCCCCCACCTCTATTTTAATTTTTTTTGTATTTATTCCCTGGTATCTAGTGGGCTTTTTGCCCCCCCGGGGGGGCAGATTGGGGGCCGATGCCCCATCTTCCCCCCAGGGGGGGCAGAAAGGCTGTAATGGTGGCGGGTGGGTGAGGGCATTGGCGTGCCCGTTGCGGGCAGCCCCCACCCTAAAAAAAAAAAAAAAAAACGAATCCCTGGTATTTAGTGGGCTTTCTGCCCCCCCGAAAGGGCAGATTAGGGGCCAATGCCCCATCTGCCCCCCGGGGGGGGCAGAAAGACTGTAGTAATTGGGGGGTGGGGTGGGGGCATGGGCCTGCCCGTTTTGGGCAGCCCCCACCCCTATTTATTTAAAAAGAAAATCCCTGGTGTCTAGTGGGCTTTTTGCCCCCCCCGGGGGGGGCAAAAAGACTAAATTGCGCCAAAGTAACCAGGGGGGAGCAAAGGCCCTTGCCCAAGGGGCCGCTCCCCCCTCCCTGGTGTCTAGTGGGTGGATCCCTGCTTGGGGATCACCCTCCTGTGGGGATCCCCAAGCAGGGATCCACTGGGGAGGGGTACCATTGGAAAGGGGAGATTCTCCCCTTTCCAACGATACCTCTCCCGCCTTTCTACATGCTCAGGGGGCTGAGATAGCCCCCTGAGCACGTAGAAAGTGAAACTGAAATGAGCCTTTTGGCTCATTTCAGTTTCACTTTCACTGTAATGACGATGGCGCGACGTGCGCGCCGATCGTCATTACAGTGAAAGGGGGGGGGCCTCGGGAGCTGGGGAAGCTCTTCCCCAGCTCCCGAGGCTATTTTTAATTAAAGGGAATCCCTCTGGTGCCCGCACCAGAGGGATTCCCCAGGGAATGCCTCATGACGAGCTGGACTCGTCATGGGCACAGCGCGACTGTGCTCCATGACGAGTCCAGCTCGTCATGGGCACTGGAGGGGTTAAAACCATTTCTGTGCAACTGTTTATAATATACATTTTTTATTTTGCTCCTTCATATTTTGTAAACTTATGTTAAAAGTGCTTTTCAGTCAAGACCATTAATGAACTGCATTTATTCTGTATTACAAGAAAGCATTAAGTCCTAAAAAAGGATGCCTTTGTCACCATGCAAAGTAGAATAGGCGTGCCGGCCTATTCTATACAACTCCGTATAATTATCTGCACTTATAAATCACAGCTTACATGATGGCCGCCACACTTCACTGCTTGTGAACTGGTTGTGAAAGTGAGTAGGATGGTGCACATCAGTGATCACAGCAGCATAAACTTCCCTGAAGTGCAGGTCATTTGATGATGAACGTAGCCATATCGGAGTGTCGAAACACTAATGGGCATAGTCACAAATTGCATTTTGGAATTTGTTTTGAAGTACTCCAAAATGCTATTGACAAACCTATGTGCAGTATTTACATGTCCAACACACAAGATGATGGACAGAATGTTGCACATTGGCAAAACATTCACCCCCAGTCACAGATTTGGGTTTAATCCATCGTTATTTTGCTCACCACGCCACCCCAGTTCAGACATGGCCATATGCAAATCAGTCTTGATCCTGTGCCTCATGAGAACAGTCCAGCCCGTACTGCCAAGCCATGTCTTCCCTGGACCGGAATCAAGCATCCTAGGACCGGTTTCGGGGTTTCACCCCTCTTCAGCCAGGATAGTTTGACTCCAGTGGCGTAGTGAGCACGGGACCCACGTCTGGGCATACCCTTCCCACATAGGGCGAACAGCAAAACACACAAGATGATGGACGGAATGTTGCACATTGGCAAAACATTCACCCCCAGTCACAGATTTGGGTTTAATCCATCTTTATTTTGCTCACCACGCCACCCCAGTTCAGACATGGCCATATGCAAATCAGTCTTGATCCTGTGCCTCATGGGAACAGTCCAGCCCGAACTGCCAAGCCATGTCTTCCCTGGACCGGAATCAAGCATCCTAGGACTGGATTCGGGGTTTCACCCCTCTTCAGCCAGGATAGCTTGACTCCAGTGGCGTAGTGAGCACGGGACCCACGTCTGGGCATACCCTTCCCACATAGGGCGAACAGCAAAACACACAAGATGATGGACGGAATGTTGCATGTTCTGCATTCTGTCCATCAACTGTTATTTTTGCAGTATTTACATGTCTCCTATATTTTTCTGAGCAGCGATCTCTTCCTTCCCCTCCAAAACCCCTCCTCTGACTGCAGACTCTCCACATGTGTAAGTATACATATTAGTAGTGAATCTGTGAGCGACAGAGGGGAGTGGTTGGAAAATGGGAAATACTAAGGGGGATAGGAAGAACTAAGGAGGGGTTAAGGAGGGGGTTTAGGCCGGGGCGTGTAACCCCTTGTTTGACCCTGTAAGCGCCTTACTGGATGTGAACATAGGCCAGGGGCACTGAGACATAAGGTGTCTTGTAGCTGTACTTGCTCCTTTTCCCATCATCAAGGATGCACTAATGGGCAAGTCCTGGCACTTCTGACCTATCAAAATGCTTACTCCTGGGGAGAAAGATGAAAGCTGGCCAGTAATTTTAGCTTTGAGTGGAATTTTTCTGACCTCCTGTCTGTGCAGCACTTTCTGCATGCAGCTTTGTAAAAGTGATTTAGCTTTGAGTCATCTGTGCTCTATTTAGGAATTTATCATAAGCCTTGAGGTTTGAAAAACAATTAAATATATTTGCATATTAAGTTTATAATAAAAAAAAACACATAACCTATTTTCGGCAGTGTATAGCATTTAGGCATATATTTTAAATGTTAATTACTTAAAATTGCAACTGGACAGCAGACACCAAGGTATCCACTGTACATTGAAGGTAGCCACTGTACGTTGAATCGATCACCTTCTTACAGAAATAAGGAAAGTATCCTGTGAACAAAAGTGGGTGGCACACAACTAGAGAGCATCAAGCATTGGAAATGCCAATAGGCCTCGTCTATGCGAGAGCTATTGACTTTGGCAATGCGTTTTAGTCATGCTGTACACCAGTGTGGCAGCTGCTCAGCATGGCTAAAAGTTGGTGGCGTGGGGAGGGTTTATTTTGTGGTAGAGTGGGGTGTGGGTAGGTGGATTGGAATGGGGTGGAGTTGGATAAAATGGAATGGAGTCGAGATTGATACGGGAAGAGTAGTGTGGGGTAGATTACAGTACGGTATACTAGAATGGAGTGGGGTAGATTGCGGTGGGGTGGAATGGGGTGAAGTGGTATAGACTGGGGTAAAGTGGGGTAGACTGGAGTGGAGCTAGGGAGATTGGAGTGGGGTAGTTTGGGTAACAGTTGAGTAGCGTGTGGTAGATTGGAGTTAAGTGGAGTGGGGTAGATTTGGGTAGAGTGGAGTGTGGTACAGTGCAGGAGGTAGAATGAGGTAGATTAGAGTGGGGTAGATTGAAGTAGACTGGGGTAGATTAGATTGGAGTGGGGTAGAGTGGATTGGAGTGTGGTGTATTGGGGTAGACTAGGGTAGGGTGGAGTGCAGTGGGATATATTTGGGTATACTAGGGAAGAGTGCAGTGAATTGGGGTAGATTGAGAGGGGGAGTAGAGTGGGATTAATTGGAGTGGAATCGAGACGTGAGTTAGGTAGAGTGGAGTAGATTGTAGTGTAGTGGGGTAGATAAGGGTGAATTGGGGGTTGAGTACATTGCAGGGGAAAAGATTGGATTGGAGTGAATAGGGCACATTGGTGTGGAGTGGATTGGGGTAGATTTGAGTGGAGTGCGGTAAATTTGGGTAGAGCGGAGTGGGGTACAGTGTGCTAGACTGGAGTGGGGTCAGTTGGAGTGGAGTATATTGGTGTGGAGTGGGATGGATTGCAGTGGAAAACTGTAATGAAGTATGGAAAACTGGACTGGGTTAGATTTGAGTAGAGTGGGGTTGACTGGAGCAGAGAGGGTTGGATTGGAGTAGACTGGAGCAGAGTGTAGTAATCTTCAGTGGAGTGTGGTAGGCTGAAGTGGGATGTGGTACAGTGAGATGGGGTTGACTGGGTTAGAATGAGTGAAGTGGGGTATACTGGCGTAGATTGTAATGGAGTAGGGTAGATTGGATCAAAGTAAGTGGATTGGGACAGATTGGAGTGGTGTGGGGTGGGGTACATTGATTGGGGTATAATGTTGCAAACTGGAGGGCATGGGGTAGATTGGGGTATATTGGTGTGCAGTGGAGTGGGGAGGAGTGCAGTGGGGTGAGAGGAGTGGCGTATATTGGAGTGTCTTACAGTGGAGGGGCACAGAGTGAGTGGCATAGTGTGGGGTATGCATGGTGTGGTAGCCCACTGCCATTACAGACAACACATTTTCAATTGAAATGACCATTACATTTGCACCGAAATGTGCCGTTACTGCATACAACCGATAATGTGTGCTAATGTCATCACCTAGTGTATTGATGTGTCATATTCAAATATTTGTTTCCACCACACTTCAGGATTTTTTTTAAAAACCTTCATTTGTACTAATTCTTATACATCAGCACAGTTCGTTTTTAGGTCTCGCCTGACGTTAGCAGCGCGCATGCACTGCGCTCGCCACGCGAGGGCCTCTTGGCATCAATACGGTTTCCGAAGGGGACTTAAAGCCCTACCCATTCTTTCCATTGGCTTGCGTCATAGCTTATGCTAAACGCAGCCTTTCTATTGTGAAGGAGGCTTTTTAATCCCTCCTTGTCACCGCTCTGTCCGCCTTTAGCCCCGCCCACCAGGACTGGCTCTTTTACTTGCGGAGGGACACGGCCTCCTTCAATTACTTGGTAAGTACTATATTTGTTATTTTTGGTAAGTTACATGGGCGGTCCGCTTTCATTTTCGGGGCCGCGAGCCCTATATTTGTTATTTTTTTAAAGTTTCAGAGCGTATTGTGTGAAAGACTTCCTGAATTAAATTTGCAGAGTTTGTTCAGCGGCGTTCCAAAATCCTAGGCCGAGAAGCGTGTCATTGGGGTCGGGTAGGGAAGGGCAGCGGAAATGGGGCACAGCTGCACTTCTCCTGGCGGCCTGCGGTGGGAGTCTGGCTCCAAGGGTCCGCTCTTGGAGCTGAGAGAGTGTGAGCTCTTTCCACGCCGTTACTGCACTCCAGACAGCACCTTCTCGTTTAACCCCTTCGACATACAAAGGCACATTCGAAACATAACCGCCTGTGGGGCTGCTGATTTGCAAACCGCTGCGCGTGAGCAAACTTCTTTCATAATTTATTTTTGTTTTTATTCCAAAACAAGTATGATGTGTGCGGGGACTGTGAAAAGTTGTTTGTTGGAGATGTTATGCTTTCGACTGGATCAAATATTCAGACGTCCTTGAAAACCACTGCGCGTGAGCAAACTTCTGTGATAATTTTAGTTTTTATTGCAAAACAAGTATAATGTGTGTAAGGACTGTGAAAAGTTGTTTTTTTGAGATGTTATGCTTTCGACGGGATCAAATATTCAGACATCCTGGAAAACAAAAACGTGAACAGCAGTCCATTTATTGGAGAACGGACTGAGGCTCAAACACGGATCTCCATCTCCCGAGTCCACAGCTTGCAGGGAGGTTACAGGGGGAAAAGTCTAACTGATTGGCTGTGCCCTCTCTCTCCCCACCTCCAATCCCTCCCACACACTAGTTGCCCATCCCTACAAAACACAGATGCGGTAACCAAAAGCGAGAGGAAATGGCCCAGCCGTCTGTATTCCTGCTATTAACATTTGTGCATTTATATAGTGCGGGCGGGCAATAAGTGATTTTTAAAAAATTACACATATTTACCGCATATTGAGCCTACACTGAGGCTCGAACACTGATCTACATCTCCCGAGTCCACAGCTTGCACGGAGGTCACAGTGGAAAAGGGCTGACTGATTGGCTGTGCCCTCTCTCTCCCCACCTCCTATCCCTTCCACAATACTACTTGCCCGCCCCCACCACCCCTCCAGTGAAAATGCAATAGGTCTCGTCTTTGATCAAGTTAAAGCCATTTGCTTTGCTAATGGTATTGTATAGCAAAGCAAATGGCTTTAACTTAATGAAAGGCGAGACCTATCGCATTTTTAGGTCTCACCTAGCATTGCTGCGCACAGGCGCAGCTCGCTCGGTGAGATTTATTGCAGATGAGTACTTTCTGCAAAGGGCGTAAAGCCCCGCCCCTTATTCCCATTGGCTTGCGTCACCGTTATTTTAAACGGTGCGCTGGCTTTGGAAATGAGGTTTCCATGGTGCCTCCTTTTCGCTTTTTGGGCCGGCCCACCAGGACTAGCTGGCCTGCTTCCCCGCTGTCATGAAGACTTTTCTTATCTGCTTGTTTATTTAACAAGCAGATAAGTAAAGTCTTCACAACAGCTGTGAAGCAGGCACAGAGCTCAGCGGCGCATGGGGTCACGGGGAGGACAAGGGATTCCGACTCTCTGTACCCTGGCATCGATGCTTAGTAAGTGTCTGTGCCCTTGCTACAAGCTTTTAGTCTATATATCTAATTACAGGTCTCATTTATCTCCATATCTCACTCGATCGGGAGGCTTCAATTATTGTTTTTTGGTATCTGTTTTCATTTCAAGATGTTTCGGAGTTTGTTTTGTACCTGTGTGTGTCTGTGCTTCGTTGTCTGTCTCTACATGTGTCTTTGTTCGTGGATCTGTCGCGCTGCAACTTTCGTGGTTACTTTATCTCGATGTTTCGCTTAATAGTTGAGTCTCGGAGTTTATGTGCTGGTATCTGTCTTGAAATCGCAGTCCTAATATCCATTCATGTCCAGTCCTGTGCTTCTGTGTCGGTGCCCGTGTCTCGGTGGCTGTCTGTGCATCTCTCGATCTCTATATCTACATCTGTTTCAGCGCCTGACTTTAGTTTCCGTCCCCAGTTATTCTCTCTGCTTCCTTGACCATCCCCAGGTGCTTCAGAGTTTCAGTATCTGTCTGCTTCTGTGTACTCAGCTACCCCTGTCTGAACCTCTCTGCCCCCTCCCCCTCGCCTGGCCTGTGTGCAGGCGCGCAGCGTGCCCTCGGTCCCCCTCCTGCACATCTGCAGCGTGACGTCACCATCAGAGCAGCCTCAGTCGCACCCCTCCTCACTCCTCCCCTGCCTGGCCGGCTGCCGAGCAGTGCAGGAGTCCTCAGGCTCAAACTTCAGTCAGTGCTCAGTGTGCTCATCCACATGTAAGCACCGGCTGCGAGGAAAGCGGGCCTGCACTGCGGTGAATGGACGGCAGCCCTCTCTCTCCCTGGACAGCCTCTTCCGAGCCCCTCCAGGAAAGGACCGCGGCGGGCGGAGCACCTGTGCCGAGCAGGGAGCTCAGGGGGCCGGAGCATCACTGTGCACAGACCACAGCACAGGCACCTTCTCCCTGGAGCTCAGGATGAACACGGTAAGGTTGGCTGGTGTTCACTGTCCCTCCATGCCGTCGTAACCCTCCACTGTATACCCCCAACCCGTGCATATCCAGATTGTGTCCGTTCCGCATACCCTCCTCTGTCAGTTCTGCACACCCCTTTCGAGTTCACTAAATAGACTACTTCTGTTCCCACTCTGCTTGCCTCTCCATGCCCTCCCAGTGCCCACCCGTCCATACACTTCCCATGTCTGTTCTGCACATCCCACTTACACACCCTGCCGTTTCCTCTACATGGCTCTCTTGTACTGACCATTCATACCCTCTCTGAGTCATTAGCATAGCCCCTCTTTGCCCATCCTCCAAACACCTCACATGCACACGTATCTATTCTGAACTTTCTGCTGTGGCAATCCTGCATACACCGTTGTGCCACAGTGCACGCCCCTTGTGCGACCAGCATGTGTCTCTCCCTATTCCACTTGCCCCCTGCATTTCACACTACTTTTATCTTGTATGCCACTTGTATTCACCTAAAAGTATTCCCATGCACATCCCTGACCACTGTATGACCCATGCTCGGACCTTCCTTAAACCGATGTGTGGCTTTCCTGCATATCCCCATGGTCTTGCACACACACCTTTGTGCCAACTTGGATATCCCCGACTGTCTCCACTGTGCTTCACCCTCTGCAAACACCTGTTTCAGACTGGATTTCCCCGTGTTCCCTGCCTATCCCTTCTATCCCTGTATAACCTCCTTTCCTTGCCCCGCATTGCCAGATTCTTACTCTGTATATCTCCCTCTGCTCCCCTGCATATCTCCTTAGCACACCCAGGCCATAACCAACTTGCATATTTCCCATTTACCCCTAAATATCTTATTAGCACCCCTTGCGATGCAGACTATGCATAACTCTGCCTCTGACCCCTGATACTCTCATCTGTGACCCTTCTAACTTTCTTTCGTCCCCCTACTGTGTTGGGGCCACTGTGCAATTTCCCGTGTGATCCTGCGTACCTCCTTCCTGCACCTTAGGCTGTAATTTGCCCTCCACACATGCGTATCTCCCTGTGTCCCCCCTGCATACCGCCCTGAGTTCCTACTGTACACCTGTGTGCCTCCTTCCCACATGCCTCCCCGTGTCCCCCTCTGCATGTTTCCTCGACTTCCACCCCGCTGCCCCACCCCCGCACATCCACCAGTGAACCTGCTGCCTTCGCCCGTCCCAGAAGCGCCGTTGTTCGCAGTCCTGAGTGCCCTGCCGTCGTCGGTATCTGTCAGAGGCTTGCCCCAAACTCCAGACAGACAGGACTTCAGGGGTGCCAGACTCGGCTCAGAGCCTGATCTGCTGATACCGACGCCTTTCAGATCACCATCAGCTCTGCTCTGTTCTCCAAACTCATAAGCTCAACTTTCGCAGTCTGTTCTGTCTGAAAAAGTCAGCCGGGAGCTGTGGTGGGGGGTGTACAGCCAGGCGAGCATGTGGCTGAAAGGACACCGACACTGAGTGCATGGTTGGATGTGGCACAAGGATCGTGGCCAGCCTTGGTATCTAGGCCAGAGGCGGGCAATATTCAACGCGCCATGCATGTTTTCACTTTCCAAGCAGCCCGGGACAATGGCGGCCGCTTCTTTAAAATTAAATAGGTCTCTCATTTACAAGAGTTTGAGCTATTGGCATTGTAAATAACAATGCCTTTTATTTGTGTTAATTATCAAAACAGATAAAAAGTATTGTCATTTGCAATGCCAAAAGCTTCAACTCTCACAAATGCGAGACCTAATTGCATTGCAAATGCTTGTTAATGCTTGTTGTAGTGTGCGAGAGAAAAACTTTTTCCAACATACTCTCCTCTTACATGGGTACTTAGCAGGACTATCACAAATTCTCTCACTTTGAAGTCAGAGAAATAAAAATAAACACCAAGCTCCTTGAAAGAGACAGCCTGACATTTGACCTCTGTCTTTGAATGCACAGCAAATGTGATAAGATAAGAACAAGATATAAACGCCTGTTTGCAGATAGTGAATTCGTAAGAATACAGTAAACAAGGTTTGGGCAACAGGAGGGGCGAACTCAAACTGGACAGCCTATAGCAAATAAAGCCAGCAAATAGAAAGCCAGAAAATGTGAGTTACAAACCACAAAGCCAATGGTAAGCAATGGGCGAATGCATTGATAGGTCAGTTTTCTGAATCTCCCCAAGATGTCTTCAGCAAACCAGACAGCTGTGCTGACTGGCAAGCTTCGACCCAAAAAGGAGCTTAGTTACGTTGATTAAAAAAAATATAGAAAGGAAGAGTGTGAAACATGTTAGGAATAACAAAACTGTGATGAAAAGATGGTGAAACAAAATCGAGACGAAAGAGTGACGAAGAGTACAAGATGAAAAGAGAGAATAAAGTGTCGAGAGGAAAAAAAAGGTGACAGAATGAGTTTCAAGCATACTTTATTTTATAGGTTATTTAGCCCAGGTGTTTTTATGTATGGTGATTTCACTGAAATTATATATGTAATAGGATTAAATTGCAAGAACGTTCAGTCAGGCCTCTTCTTCCACTGGCCTGTTGTGTCATTTATATTTTTGTCCCACCCAGAGCAGCATACAAGATGGGCATAGGGTCAGTCAGCTCACATCAGCTGAACGACTAACTTCACTGCGACATCATTCATTCTGTCATAAGGAACAGGACAACGTACTTCCTTTCAGGAACTGCTATAACAAGTGTGCTATCCGAGAACAAAAAAAATCTTAGCTTTTTTTTTTTTTTACAATGACAAGAACCCTGCAGCTTATGCTAACAATAACGTTTTGCAAAAGACATGAAGATACATAACTAGCACCGACAAATCCAGAACGTTGGGGGACAACGTTAGGCCTATTTGCTTTGCCAGGTCCGGTTTCCCACTGTATTCTGTACCTATAGTGTCAGTTTTATAATCTGATAAATATGACTAAAAAGTACAGAATGCAAATAAATAACTCGCCTGCTCTACTCATACATGAATGTGAGAAAATCAGAGGTCTGCTGGTTCAGAAACAATCGTGTAGGAGGCCAAGATATTCTAACACTGCTTTTTAACTACTTCAACATCTACATATATGTTTTACTGAGCATATGATGGCAGACATTGGCATCTGAAATACTTGCTACTAGAGGTTGGGGAGATCCAAACAGCTGGGACCTTACAACTGACACCACTGTGCCCCTTACCACGGGCAAGACTGAAAATCAAAGTCCCCAAGGCAAAGGGCACAGGTAAGGAGCACAGTTATTGTTGCAATGTGTTTTTTAGTAAAACATTAGTGCAAAAAAGTGACAATCGCAGCATTTCAAGAATCAAGGTATCAGTGGTAGGTGGGATGATTGGATCTAAGGATAATATTATACTGGCGGTTCCTTAATGTTGAAAATGTCTCACCCCAGCAGACAGACCCAGCAGTGACCTTAGAATAGCTTTGCTAACAGCATAGCCTATTATGTGAGGTCAAATAAACTGTGCTACTGGATGTGGTCTGACAGCTAGATTGCCGGCTTTGGAGCTGGGAAACCAAGGTTCGAGCCTTGGGGTGGCGTCCACATCCTGGGATTCTGGGCAAATTACTTAGGGCCATATTATCAAGGACGGCGTTTAAATGATCGCCGCTTTAGCGGCAGAAGACTGTCGCTAAAGCGGCGATAATGGGCTTGATAATATGTCCTTGTGAATTCCCATAGAAGCCCAGGTTCACACTAGAACCTGCGCTTCTATGGGAATTCACAAGGGCATATTATCAAGCCCATTATCGCTGCTTTAGCGACAGTTTCCTGCCGCAAAAGCAGCGATAATTTTAACTCTGTCCTTGATAATATGACCCCATTTCTCCCCGTGCCTACCAAATAAAACAAAGCGATACAAAAGGAGATGATGGGCGGAGCGTTTGAGCAAATCAAACACTCACCCCCAGTCAACTGATCTGGGTTTAATCCATCATCATTCTTTAGCTCACTCCACCACCCCAGTTCAGACATGGCCATATGCCACCCGCATCCAGGAAACTACTCATCCAGGGGCTAGTACTGTCCCGGCTGGATTATAGTAATATGGTCTACCTGGGAGCACCTGAGGCCACCTTGACTAGACTGCAACGGACACAGAATGCAGCAGCACGCATGCTCATGAACCTTCCATCTAGAGTGTCAGCTAAACCTGCCCTCAAGGCCTTACACTGGCTCCCTATGCGCCAAAGGGTGGAATTCAAAGCCATGTGCACGGCATACAAACTGATCAACGGATCTGGCCCTGCGATCCTCAGTAACATGGTCACTCCCTACAAAGCACCCAGATCCCTACCATCCGAGAATGAGCACCTAGCTAATATTCCCAAATTCAAAAGGACACGCACAGGAGGCCGACGATTTTCTGTACAAGCGGCTACTGGATGGAACTCCCTCCCACGTACTCTTAGACTGGAATCCAGTTATTTGGTTTTTCGTAAAAAACTGAAGACACTACTATTCCCCAAATAATACCTCCCCTCTTCCTCCCCCTCATCTGGATAACAATTCTTTACAGCGCGGGGATGCCCTTGGGTCACCAGGCGCTTTACAAGTCGCTAAATAATAATAATAATAATAAATCAGTCTGACCCTGTGCCTCATGGGAACAGTCCAGCCCGAACTGCCAAGCCATGTCTTCCCTGGACCGGAAACAAGCATCCTGGGACCGGTTTCGGGTTCATAACCCTCATCAGCCAGGCTATATTGAATCCAGTGGCAAAGTGAGCAAGGGACCCACGTCTGGGCATACCCTGCCAACTTAGGGCGAACAAAGCGATACAAAAGGGGATGATGGACAGAGCGTTTCAGCAAATCAAACACTCACCCCCAGTCAACTGATCAGGGTTTAATCCATCATCATTCTTTAGCTCACTCCACCACCCCAGTTCAGACATGGCCATATGCAAATCAGTCTGACCCTGTGCCTCATGGGAACAGTCCAGCCCGAACTGCCAAGCCATGTCTTCCCTGGACCGGAAACAAGCATCCTGGGACCGGTTTCGGGTTCATAACCCTCATCAGCCAGGCTATATTGAATCCAGTGGCAAAGTGAGCAAGGGACCCACGTCTGGGCATACCCTGCCAACTTAGGGCGAACAAAGCGATACAAAAGGGGATGATGGACGGAGCGTTTCAGCAAATCAAACACTCACCCCCAGTCAACTGATCAGGGTTTAATCCATCATCATTCTTTAGCTCACTCCACCACCCCAGTTCAGACATGGCCATATGCAAATCAGTCTGACCCTGTGCCTTATATGAACAGTCTAGCCCGAACTGCCAAGCCATGTTCCCTGGACCGGAAACAAGCATCCTGGGACCGGTTTCGGGTTCATAACCCTCATCAGCCAGGCTATCGTGAATCCAGTGGCAAAATGAGCAAGGGACCCACGTCTGGGCATACCCTGCCAGCTTAGGGCGAACAAAGCGATACAAAAGGGGATGATGGACCAGGTATGCTCAGACGTGAGTCCTGGGCTCACTGTGCCACTGGAATCAAGCTATCCTGGCTGAAGAGGGGTGAAACCCCGAAACCGGTCCTAGGATGCTTGTTTCCGGTCCAGGGAGGACCTGGTTCGGCAGTTCAGGCTGGACTGTTCCCATGAGGCGCAGAGTCAAGACTGATTTGCATATAGCCAGGTCTAAACTGGGGTGGCATGGTGAGCAAAAGAATGATGGATTTAACCTAGATCTCTTGACTGGGGGTGAATGTTTTGATTTGTTCTGCATTCCGTCCATCAATTATGTGTCGTTTACCAAATAAAACAAGCATTGAAAATGCAACAGGTCTCGCCTTGGATTAAGTTAAAGCCATTTGCTTTGCTAATGGTATTGTATAGCAAAGCAAATGGCTTTAACTTAATGAAAGGCGAGACCTATTGCATTTTTAATGCTTGTTTTTGACTTATTTTGAATCGAGGGCTCCCTTCTTTCCCCCTAAATTCCCTCTTTGCTCCTCCTTTTAGATGAGACCTCATTTCTCCAGCCTGGGTCCCATGCACAGAATGCTGATTCACAAATCTTTTCCCGAAAGCAAGACTGACATGCAGGTCAGTCATGCATAAACTACACATCGTTCACCAAGTTGGAATGGTGTCTTATGCGTGAGTGAGTGACACACAACATAGCCATGGATTAATCCCCAAACATTTCCACAAAGGGTGTGTGTTCAGATGGGGTGTATTGTTTAGACACAAACATCTTGCAATGATTTTCACAGTTATCTCTGCATCCAGATTTCACTCAAATGTCAGTCACATGATTCTCTACTTATTTAAACACAGTGTATTAAAGGACAAATCAGCTAACTACTGGAGATGCCATCTTATGAATATTAATAAGCCAACTATTACTATGCTGTGTCCCTTACCAGCACAAGTGCAAACTGCAGACGGAAAGGGTGAAAAGTTAGATAGTGCATGGTATTTTATGTAAGGGTCCAGCTGCCCCTTTAACCCGCTGCATACTTCTGTGCTGCAGTCTCAGGCGGGTGACCTTCGAGTGGATTTCCTCTGTGGCTTCAGTGCAGGTTCAAATCACCACTCCAAACACTTGGTTCGGTAATTAAATCAAATAAAGGGCTTTTATTTTTCAGCAGAAAATGCAAACTCCTTTAAAGGAAATTGCCATGAGCTTTTCTACTAATAAATATAGAATCAGCGGACGAAGTGCTATTTAATTTTGGCAAAATTAATCTTACCGCCTACCTACAGATTAGTGCCATTTTTGGTAAATTCTACAATTCCTATGCGCATCATTGGGAGATAGGCGATAGAAAACTGAGCACATGCGTACGAAATTTAAAATAATACAAATAAAACTAAAACAAAGTCCAGGCATTTCGCAAGTGAAATAATACCAGAGCCTGCTGCAAGCCGCATGCTTGAATAAAAATGCCTGTTACTTCTGATGAAAGTCTCCAAGGAAAAGAAATTAAGACTTATCCTCCTGGGCTGCCGCACAGTGAGGCAGGGGACATATTTAGAGCGCTAGCAAAAACCCAGTATGCACATTTTTAGCACAGTTACAAGACGAAAACGGGGTTTCCTGTGACCTACAGTCGCCCAGAAAATAAGTGGCAGGTTTCTCAAAAGAGAGGGTGCTCACCCACGTGCACAGAGGATGTGTGTGTGCGCCTTGAAGGGCTAACACCTGAAGGCAGCACAAGTGTCAAGATGCTTCACTAATGTTTTATACGTCAATTCCCCTCCAACACTGCAGAGTATCTCTTCGGTATGCCCTTTCGTTCTTTCGTATACTTATGATAAGAAATAAAGCGTGCGTGCCTTTACTAATGGCGCGGGCCTCATATTTAATAAATCTCGCCTTCCTGTACACAGTGTGAACAGTATTGGCATGTGGGGCATTTCAAACTGATGTGAGGGAGCTTTGCCAAAGGCTCGAGGCATTGCATGCTTCGTAGGTGTAGACTGACAGCGCAGTTGTCTGCAAAACACATTGTTAACAATATTTTTCAAATGTACAGAGTGAGCTTTGGCTCCGCCCACAGAAGTACTTATCAGCTTATGCTATTGGCTGTTTGTTGTATCATTCCACCTCCTCTCGAGTGCTCGCATTGCAATCCCGGAAAGACCATTTTACATACCAAAAGCACTCTAAATCATCACACATTAAATTATCTCACAGATGCATTGCATACAGACAGCAGTCATTTAAACTATGTTTTTACACTACAGCAGGCTTTATGTTTTAATTAATAATCAAATTGCAAGTTAGACCTACTGACTATCCCATGCCTGTTTCTCCAAATGGTCAGATTTAGGAAGGGGAACCTGTCACTTTCTGGAGCTAATTCTCAATTATATTAAAAATAATCTTTTTTGGCACCCGTCTTGGTGTCATCTTCCGTGCACATCTCTCCTACGGGGGAGCAGACAGCTGCCAAGCGCTATTTGCTGACAAAAATGGTTTATCTTTTTTCTTTTTCTAGCATAGATAAAGCACCTATGAGCAGTACAGGTTTTACACAGAGCCCTTTGTGCTGTAACAAAAGCCCCAAACATATATATATTAATCCAAAACCAAAAATACACAAAATAAATATTATAGTTAGCATCGCGTCACATTTCGATCCTCCAGGCAAAACATCAAAATGATAACATCCATGACCACTGATGTTGCAACGCCAAGTAAATTACTACAAAATGAAAGGCTGCAGTTGTAGTGAAAGCCACAGATTTCCTCCCAGACAATCAAGACAAAATGGAAGTTTTACTTACACTGCAGCAGCAAACAAATGTCCTCAAAATGGCCTGCACATAAAAACAAGGGAGGTCGGCCGGGCTAGTGAGCAGTGCATGCGTGCATGGCGGCGTGCTTTCACGTTTAAAGTGAAAGCACACCGTGTTTAAAGTGAAAACACTTGTGTTCAACAAGATGGCAGCGGGCTGTCCACTGTCCTTACATGCACGCGCATGCTGTTAGGTTTGGACAAATGGCGAGAGCAGCCATCTTTGTCCATCCCTGCGCATGCATGTAAGGCTTTCGGAGAATCGATTCCAAAAGGTACTCGCAAAAGCGAGGGCAGCACATGCGCTGCTTTCGCTAGGCAAGACCAAAAAATGAATGTGTCCTTGTGTAACCTAACTGGTGCTCATGTAAAGTGCTCCAATACCTTCAGGTCGAGTTCGCGCTAAACATATCTGCATCAAAACAAATCGTGGTAGATTGAAGTACCCTACAAAAAAGCCAGAGGACTAACTCCATTGTGAAAACCATACGGACAGGGATTGCCAAAAATAAAGCTTGTACTTAAAAAACTGGTGGCACAGACGAGCATACATTATACGTGCAGGAACTACCAGATAGTACCTCGAAAAGATCTGGCATTATCGCCAAAACTACTGTCTTTGGAACCAAGGAACCAGAATCGATGTCCGGCGTCGGCTCAACATCCTGTGATTCTCGGCAAATAACGTAAGCTTCCCATTCCTAAAGGAAAACACAAATGTGACCCTGTGTAATATAATGGATGCCCTTGTAAAAGAGCCCCCCTCGGGGCGAGTTCTACTCCATAAAATTATAAAAACAAACCCATGTCCTATTATAGACTAAAAACATACCCTCTTGCTATTAGAAACTAACAGTCTCTAATAGGACGAAAGTATGTTGTTTCCAGTTTTATGCAGCAGAACTTGACCCAAAGCGATTGGAGCGCAATTGATATACAGACCAGAAAGGCCAAAAAGTAAAAAAATACACGAGGCATTAAATAAGCCTCACAAAACAATGTATAAACTACAAGTCAGCTGTTGCGGATAAGCATTAGGAGCACGGACACGAAATGCATACATTTTAAATATCCAAATACACAGCTGCCTAGTTTTTAGTAAAATACAACTTAACTGTGCTTCTCTCGAAAAGAATGCGCAGTGTCTGGCAACAATTAAATGAGGTAGAAGATTATTGCAGAATTAAATACTAAATTAAATAATACTTTAGAAGCGATGCAGTGCCTCAACAAAAAAAATAACCAAATACCTGGGTCGCAGGTCATGTGGCGTCGATTTATCGAAGGCCCGGAGATTTGTGGGGGGCGCCAGTAATTGCCGCCGCCTGCCAGAGGGCAATGGGATAACCCCCAGCTGGCTTTTGGGTTCCCTTTCGCCGCCCCACGACCCCCTAAGTAGCTTCACCAATGCCGCCTCGCCACCAGGCCCCCCAGGATTCGTTTCCTGTGGTAGTTACGTGCGCTCAAGGATCTCTCTCCTCTCCACTAATGGTGTTCCGTCAAACTGGGTGCGACCACCTCACAGGCGTGGCAACAGGAGCACAGCGTCACCCACCAATGTTACAGGGGGACGTTGGGGACGGGGGGGCATTAGTTGTCGCATTCCGGTCTTCGTGGGACAGACTGGAGTCTCACCATCCTCTGAGGTAGAGACGGCTGTGGTGGTACGACTCTACGAGCAACAGTACCATAATTCTCCTAAAAGTTGCACCAACCATTTTTCCCTTTGGCTCTGGTTGGGATATTTGCGGGCTATAACCCAACAGAGCTCCCCTGCTAGCCCGGCTTCCCTGATTTACTTAATGGACCAGACTGGTGTACTTTCATATGTACCTGGGCAGTCCCAACATTCCACACAGCACTTCTGCTGCTTTGGACGTCGCAGTTATCTAGTTGCCTGAGTACAGAGTGAACAATTACCATAAAGGCTCTGGAGGGAGCCCAGTCCTAGAGTAGCGCTTTATGGCAATTTCTAGCTGGTCCCGTGATGCCGTGTTTGCCGAGGTACTGGTGCTCAGTGTATGCTGGGCTTCGCTCCATACCGGTCGGGAGAAGACTCCAACGAAGACCCCAGTAGTACAGTTCTGTAACTTCCCTAGAGGGAGCGCCTGCATCTTTTTGGGCCTAATGTTTATATCGGCAAACCATTTTTCTCACCAGGGCGCATACAGATTACCATAACACCGCTAATAGGAGCGCAGCAGTTCCTTTGCCTACACGTGTTAACTGATGCTGATGTGTTTATACTGATAATATTTCATGATTTCGGTGCTTATGATGATCTTTGACGATTTAGGTGTTTTTCCTAACCCAACTGCTGCATTTCATGCCCTGATGTTATGTTATATGCTGTTTTACCTTGCATAGTCAGAATAATGAGTATGACCTCAGGAGTGCATAGTATGCACAATATTTATGGATGATCTCATTTAGGTCTATATTTTATGCATAGTATACTTATATAATCTTGTGTGGAGTCTCTTTTGTAGTGTGTTCATTGTGTTGGTGTGAGGGGGTTGCACAAACGCTTTACACATGGCCTGTAGGGATAAGCCTAGGTTTTCATTAAAACATTCTGGCATGCAGACTGAAACATGCCCTTTTAACACCAGCAGCAGACTGCCAGTTAACTCCCTGGTGATCAGCAGCTTTACTACTGTGTTCTAATGAGCAGGTAGAGAGCAAACATTCAGAATTTATGCCAAAGGTGTGGCATATCTGAATGCCATCCTGATGGAATTGAAGTGGAAAACTGAAAACATTTTCTACTGAGGACACTGCCGTAAATGAGGAAATTAGGGAGCTAAATAAGTCTTCCAAAATGGCCACCAGAGAAAAAAGAGCCCAAATGTAGCACAAACATCAACCAAATGTAGTCCAAGAATATCCCAATGATAGCAGTGTGCAAAACACTTAATATTTTAGTTTTTTTGCAGTTTTATATAGCGCAGACTTGACCAGAAGGTATTGGAGTGCTTCACATGAGCATCAGTTACAGTACACAAGGACACATTCATTTTGATTTTAGCATGAGGAGATTAAGGCACCAGATATACAACCATGTTATCTTGCGAGTCGCAAATTGCGCTCAATTGCAAGTTGCAATTTGCGACCCGCTAAATGACATATACAACAGTGTCAGAGACACTGTTTGCGATTTTCAATGGGGTCGCAAATTGCATGCCTCATCAATATTCATGAGGCACTCGCAATTTACGACCCCATTGAGAATGGCTGGCCCTTCCAGGTTTGGTGGCCTGCTGGGCTCAGCAGACCTCCATGTCTGGGAATGCTTTTAAATAAAGCAGTTTTTTTTTTTTAAATGCCGCCTGTTTTCCTTAAAGGCTGACCCCAACGACTTAAACAGCCTGTGCCCTATCTCCAACCAATCCTTCCTATCCAAAGCCCTCGAAAAAATTGACAGTGATGTTCTCAAGTGGTTCACCTCCTACTTCCAAAATAGAACTCAACAAATTAAAGTCAGCGGTTGCCTTTGTAAACCTCAGCATGTCTCTCTGGGCGTTCCACAGGGCTCTATTCTCTCTACCACTCTATTTAACCTCTTCATGGAACCCCTTACCCTTATTCTTAAACAAGCGAAAATCAGTTATCACCTCTATGCCGATGACACACAACTTTACTACAAGATCAAATCCCGTGACGATGTCTTACATCTCAACGATGCTAAGATCCAACTGTGGTTCCACCAAAACCACCTCAAACTAAACCCCCCAAAAACGGAAATCATTCTATTCTCTCCCAAGAACAACTCGCTCCCTATTCAACACTGGATCACAGACATTAAAGCTCTCAACTGCTCACTTGCCATCTCCAACTCAGTCAAATCCCTTGGTATTAGCGTTGATCAGAACCTCAGTCTCACTCCCCATATAAACAACTCGGCTAAAGGTGCTCTCTTCATACTACATCACCTTAAAAAAATTAAACCCTTCATTCCAGCAGATGACTTTAAATCAGTTGTTCAATCATTAGTCCTGTCTAGAATTGATTATGGTGACGCCACTCTTGCTGGTACCCCTAAAGTCCACCCAGCCCCTATCAAATCCGTGCTTAACCTCACTGCCAGGCGTATTACTGACTGTAAACGTTATGATCACATCTCCCCAGTTCTCAAAAACCTTAAATGGCTTCCGATCGAAGGCAGCTCCACCTACAAGATCGCCTGCATCACGCACAAAGCCCTCCATCAAAATACCCCTTCTTACCTCTCTGACAAACTCCAAAAAGCTGGGTGCACTAGAACAATGAGGAGCACTAACGCTCTTGTCCTTTACCTCCTCTGCATAAAAAAAATCAACTCAGTCTCGCTCATTCTCTGGTAATGCGCCTTCTATCTGGAATATCCTTCCCAAAGATCTACGTTGCAACCCCTCCTACCCCTGCTTTAAAAAAGACCTCAAGTTGCTCCTTCTCAACAAATACTGGGGCCCTTAATTTAACTTACTGTCTCTGGCCATGAACTCCTCCCATGCTCACTGTCTATATTTACCCCCCTTTACTTATAAATTTACCTCCTCCTTCCCCTCCACAAATATACCTCACTCTTTTTCCCCTCCATCTACTGACATGCTATATAATTCTTCACTGTCTTCCTTATCTACTATCTTCGATTTGATACCAGATTTTGATCTTCCGAACGTACAACTTTCTTAAAGTTAACATTGCCTTGCCTTATTTCTCAATTGTACTAAGTATGTGTGTTATTCTGTGTTACCAAATCCTGTAAAGCGCTCTAATACTCTTGGGTCCAGCCAGCGCTATATAAAACCTTTAAAATAAATAAATAAATAAATAAGAACACTACAAAGGGACACCACACAAGTAGTTATAAAAAATAAGTTATCTTTATATATAGACTTAACACAAGACCAATAACTGTAAAAAGCCACAATATTGTAAAATAGGATTACTTTTCAAATGCTGCAAAAATAGCTCAAAATGTGCAAAGAGGAGTTCAGTTCAAAGCAGTGGTCTCTACGACCCTTTTACTTACAAGTACCTGGATTTCGTAGCAAAACAATCAAAATGTCACATAGAAGCTGTAGCGATGATTTTCTGTACGTGAGACCGGCGATGCGATGAATCCTTGCCGCGAGGGGGGAGACGATGCGCCGATCTGCTGATGCGTGCGGAGGCAATGCAACAAATTCTGCACGCTACGCCGTTGATGCGATGACTCCTTGCCGTGAGGGAGGAGACGATGCGACGATCCTGTTGCGTGTGCGATCAGGATGCGATGCGAAGAAATGGCACTCCGCGAGGGAACGACGATCCTGATGCGATGAAAATCACGGACGCCCGGCGTCCGCGTTGCGATGTCGTGACACGATGACCTTGATGGAGTTAGCGAGCACTTGGAAGCCCGCAAACGTGCTATGCGATGATCTTTGGAGTTAGCGAGCACTTGGCGGCCCGCAAACGTGCGATGCGATGATCTTCGGTTGCGAGCACTCAGCGGCAGCTGCGCGATGATTTTCCAGTGCGCTCTCAGCTGCGGCGGCTCGCAAACGAGCGTTAGCAACGATTTCCGCACGCTCTTCTCTGTAGTAGAACTAGAGGCCCTGGAACTCACAGGAGCCTCATCTGCAGATAGAAATCCTCGCTGGGTGGAATCAGGAGGCTGGTGGTGAATTCTGATGTGCCTGAGACTTCAGCAGGAGGCTAGCTCTCTCCTAGCCCTTGGGTGATTGCTTTAGCAAGATTAATAAAAGTTCTCTCAAAGTCCTTTTCCCTCTTCTTCCAAATCCAATAGTAACCACTGCAGGCCAATCCAATAAACAGCACACAAGCACAAGGATAGTCACCTCCTGCAGATTCCTTCAGTTACACGGACAGAAGATCGTCTTGATGGCCAGGCGCAATACCAATTGTAGGGGTTTCAGCACAGATATTTATACCCCATAAGTCTTTGTTCCCAGAAACTACAAGTCACTGAACCCAGCCACAACCAGTTCTGCTCAGTCCTGGAGCTATTTGTTTACCAGGCTGCATCCTTCCTTTCAGAAAGAGGGGGTCTGCCATCAGACGCACAGTAGGAGGTGGAGCCAGCATTCACCTTTCCAGGCACAGCCCTATTCAGATCAAGGAGCTACCCCTCCCCATACTCCAATGCAGATCTCTCTATTCAACCCAGGTCTGGCTCAGCCTGCCCTGTCCCTCCAAAACCAGACAGCCAATACACATAACAGCAGAGCACACTGGAAGGCTTTGGCAAGAAAATACCTACTTTCTAAAAGTGGTATTTTCAAACACAGAATATAAAAATAAACTTCACTAAAAGATGTATTTTAATATTCTGAGCTCAGGCATACTAAATTAGTTTTTCTACCATGTTCCTGGGGTCAGTTAGGACTATAGAATGTAATAGTCAAACTGCCCATTCTGGCCTATAGAGAACAGGAAGCCTTACAGTAATGAAAAACGAAATTGGGTGTAATTCACTACCAGGACATGCTACACACACCAAGACATGTCCTACCTTACACATACAATGCACCCTACCATAGGGTTAACTTACATGATGCCAAGGGAAGGTTCAGGGGCTGGGAAGTGGGTGTACTTCACAGCCACGATGGCAGTTGTGGACTGCACAGAGACTCTGCAATGGCAGGTCTGAGACACACTTTACAAGATGCTTCTGTGGGTGGCACAAACCAGCGCTGCAGGCCCACCAACAGCATTTGGTTTACCAGCCCTGGGCACACACAGGCCACGCTACTAGGGACTAACAGATAAACCAAATAAGCAGCCAATCATGGGTATACCAATTCACATATCATATTTACACAGAGAACATTCGCGCTGTGGCACTGAATGCAGTGGCGTAGCTAGAGCTTGTGGCGCCCGGGGCTATCCCTCAGATTGCCGCCCCCCCCCCCTGGGGGGGGCATGCACTTCAAAGAGGTCCGAGAGACACGTAGTATGGCCGCTAATAGTTACCTTGATCATGCAAGTTACATGCACATACATGACACGGTCCAAGGCTACACAGTTGAAAACACCGGTGACTGGCAGTACAAAAGAGAACACACAGACTGCATGATCTATCTGGGGACTCAGAAAAACTGCATGTGACATCCATCAGAGAGCTGCGTGAACAATTACCTGGTAATCCCCTCAACACAATGCAAACATGCACATTCATGACACTGTTCATGTAACCTTCATCTACAGCTGACATTAAATGACCATTCATCATGGTTCCCCCCCCCCATTAAAGCAGTGGGGACCTGCACAAACGTGATGTGCCCTGTGGACCCAAAACCAACTTAACAGTATCGAAGCCTGTGATTCTTTATCTTTCAAAAACAGCAAATTAATTATTCACAGGGAATGACTCACTGTGTGCCCTTAAAACTAAACGCAGCACAAAGGGGTCAGTCAGCTCCACCTTGCCAACACAGACCGGATACAAAGCCCACTCTGGTGGCCCAAAGGCAACACCCAGGGGTCACTCCCTGTCATTACTTCCAAGCAGCAGCAACCAACTCCCTGGGAATGAAAAGACATGTGCTCTTGGTTCCCAAAACCAGCTTGTAATAGTGCATCTCTTCTTCACAGCAGCCTCAGCACACACTTGGTGCACAGCCTGCCTGGGGGCCCAAAGCTAAAATACAGGGAGGGGCGACACATTATGATCACAATCCTTAAACACAGTTGTGGGGGCCATGGGAACTTGTTCAACTTTATCCAAGACCCAGGACCAACTGTTCCGGCGCTGCGGCACTCCTTGAATATTCAGAAGAAACCAGAAAAATAGGACCAGTAAAACTCACTCTTTTACAAATCTCTTTCTAAATATTATCACTTTCCATGTAATGTTCCTTTGATGGGAAGAGGAGGTTTCTGAGGTGGGAGTATCAGGCAAGTGATACTACTCGGGCTCCATCTGTTCGAGCCTTCATGGAGGATCCCTCTTCATTACTACCTCCACCTGACCACGGACTCTGCAACGCACTCCCTTACGGGCTCCCTCTGTGCAAGCCTTCAGGGAGAATCCCTCTTCATTACTACCTCCACCTGACCCCGGACTCGGCAACGCTCTCCCTTACAGGCTTGATTATCCACTACTCCTCTCTCCAGTGCACCTTATCTCACAGCTGACCTTGGGCCCCCAGCCCCATATCAGGCCCCATCGGGCTCCACTTTGCTTTTTCCCGGTAAAAACATTAGTAAAATCACCTTCAAACTTAAAACATTGAATATAGCAGTAAATATAATTAGCATGCACTTTAAAGTATGTTCCACGGTAGCCCTTATGACCCGACTGCTAATTAAATAAACAAAAACAGAAAGGCCATAACAGGGCCGGCTTTAGCGCTGATGCGAAAGTCTTTTTTGGCGCCACACTAATAACCTCTTTCTCCATAAATACCTTTACTACCACCTTCCAACAGTGCCCCTCATCCCTCCATGGCCCCCCTAGTGATCTCCTCCTCAGATTCCCTCACTGCCTCACGCCACAAGTGCCCCTCTTCTCCCCATAGCCCCTCCCCCTCATGACCTCCTCCTTGGACTCCCTCACTGCCACCATCCACCAGTGCCCCTTATCTCTCTGTAGCCTCTCCCCCTCATGACCTCCTCCTCAGACTCCCTCACTACCACCCTCCACCAGTGCTCCTCATCTCACCCTAGCTCCCCCTCCACACCATGACCTCTTCCTCGGATTCCCTCACTGTCACCCAGGGCACAAGTCCTAAAAAAAGAAGTGGGGGGACGCTGACGTCACAACAGCAAGTGATGTCACGAAAGGTGGCTTGCACCATCAGACTCATTGCCTCCCCTCGCTCACCCCTTAGATGCCATTGCATCAGAAAAGCCAGCGCGTGAGCAGCGTTCTGAATGAGCTCCGATCTCGCCCCAGAGAGGCCAAAGAGTAAATGTGTGGCTCCAGTAATCGAGCTCCCGCGAAAATAAGTGAGGGGACGCCATCCACCCGCCTGGTACCCCGACTCGAGCCCTGCAGTCACCCTCCACCAGTGCCCCTCATCGCTCCACAGCCCCTCCAACTACCTCCTCCTCAGATTACCTCACTGCCACCCTCCACCTGTGCCCCTCATCGCTCCGTAGCCCCTCTCTCATATGCATTTGTTGTTTAGCGCTACTCATATCAGTGTAGTGTGTCTGCACTTTACACCACGAACACATTATACAGAGACAATGAATCATACAAGTATGTAAATCAGTCTACAGGGAATGTCACATAAGCCAATGAGGATTACAAGGTGTAGGAATCTGCTGCATACTTAGAAAGAGGACACAACAACCATAAATAAAGATATTTCTCCCCGTTGTGCCTCTGGTGGGGAGGCGTACAACTCTGATACATTCCCAGGTCTACTAATGTTGGTGAATCTGGGAATGTGTCAGAATCCATGGTTAAATGTGCTGGAACACCTACACTCCACCTGAGGCATGCCTCCCTGCTGCAGATTAACGCAAGGCAGCGATTGCGCTGCCTTGTGTTACTCTAGATTCCTCAAACCAAGGTGGCCTTGCGGAACTAGATAAATCTCATTTAGGTTTTGTGACGCCGTTTTGTGCCCTTGCGACGACGCAAAACCTTGATAAATATGCCCCTGTTTGTCTTTTCTTGTCTCTGCAAAGCGCTCACATTTGAATTCATCCACACCCTCTTTCATCTTGTTTCATTGCTACAGATACAATGATTTCGTTGTAATGTTAGCAAAATGGAATTAAACATGCCGAGGAGGGAAGCAAAAGTGTGATTTGTTATGAAAGGTCTCTAAAAACCTCCCCAATAAAAGATTATTCGCAGCAAAACACTCCAAGTGTTGCTTTATGTGTATGCTATTTCAACTGCACACACTCCTGCTTGCTGCAAAAACCTAATAGCATTACCGGTAGCCTTTGCTGCACTGTATTTCAAAGTCGGTCCGTGTCATCCATACTGGTGGCCAGTATATTTTGAGAGGGTTTGGTCTGGGGAAACACAACCATAGGATTTAAAAGAGTATTCCATGGGGGTCAGCTTTACTGATAAAAATGTATCTCTGCCCAAACATACTCATTTTAGCAACATTAGAATGATGAAAGACTGAGGAAGTTCTAACTATATCACAAAACATATCTATACCATTCACGTTTGTATGCAGCTCTTTGGTGACAGACTCAGTTCATTGGTCACTGTCCTATGTTAGGATTGTAACTTCTGAACTGCAAGTAACACAAGGATCTCTGTGGCAAAGGCAGCAACCCACTGAGCTTCCACACAAAATACAGTCCATCTGCATTTAAAAACTACTAACAGACAAATGATTGCTCTCAAGCGAATCATTAATCACCAGCGTTATTGGGGCATCTTTTATTGTCTTATTGTTGTCCTGCATCGGCCATGATAATGATAAAAACTTCAGTATCAACTATATGACTTGTTGCCCCCCTCTTTTCGCTCCATGAGATGGTATCCATTCTTTGTTCACAAGGAGTATAAAATAAACAGCACCCCCCCCCCCCGTGATAGAGAATGGAGATTCCTAGCCAGACAGGCATATAAGGATAAAGTGGTCAACTGAGGCAGCCGTCCCATCTGAGGCAGGTGTTTGCAGGGTCGTCCTACAAAAACATATAATTATCTGACGCCTCCTTTTCTCATGGCCTTCAGCCGATCATGCATCCCGGCCGCTTTTCCAGTACCAGGTCAATGACAGCAGGTCTTTGTGACACTGCACACTGGCATCCTGGAAATAGTAATGTGGCTGGACACAGAGCTTTATACTAAACCTAGAACTGGCAGGAACCCCGCAGGAAAAATATAGACATGACGTACATCTGCAACCTCATTGACAGGGTTCGAGGTTCAGAGCGCATAGACCCAGGCACCACGTCATTGCCATAGTAAAGTTTGAACCCTTGCCTTGTTTACTCTGTAACACACAAAAGTATTTTAATACCAGGGCATGCTGAGCCAGGTAATCACTGCTTGAAAGAAGGACTATAGGGAACCACGCATCCTACCCAAGAGTAGGCTCGAGCGAGATTTCAGTTATGGTCAATTTCACTTTATACACGGAATCCTTCACAATCCTCAAGGAAACCTTCTGAACTGCAAGTAACACAAGGATCTCTGTGGCAAAGTGTTGGAAACAGCCCACTCCCACTCCGCAGGGTGGTGGTGGACTCCCCGAACACACTGTGGTAGCTTGGCTCGAGTGGTCAGGAAACAGGCACAGTGCTAAGCATACAATATACCCATACAATAACCATGCGTGCATCCGTTCCAAAAACGACTCTACACCGTAAAAATTATGAAAATATTCTTTCTTTATCTTTTTCTCTTAGTTGCTGATTGGAAAAATAAATAGGTCAATCACAATATACAAATTTTAAATACTGCAGGTCAAATAAATATTGGCTGTTTGATGAAATAAATAGGGGTGATCATAAATAACAGGGCATAAATACAAGTGCAATATATACAGACAATTAAATACTTTGAGGCAATAAATACTGTACCAATAAATATTGTACACCAACAAGTCCTGTGGACCTATAAATATAGTGCAGCAATAAATAGATAAAAGTTCAATAAATACAGTATCCCCAATAAATAATTAAAAGTATACAGCAACCCTCATATAATCAGATGACACTTCACTTCTTAAGGGCTGATTTGGCCCAGGCACAGCTTGTAGGGTTGTGGAAGGCTTGAGGGGGGAGGCTACTCCCTGGCTGGGACAAGGCTGAGGCCTAAACTGAGGTAGATCAAAGGGGGGAATACCAATGCCCTGGCTTTCCTTCTCCACACAACCTCTCTAGGTTAGTCCCAGTTCACCCCAGGCACAGTCAGGTGGGTTTCAGCACCTCCGTAGCCCCTTAGAGCAGTCTCTCAGGTCTCCACAGGGCCTTAGGCGCCCTCTACTCCACTTACTGCCCTTTTTCTGATGTTCCGACGCCGCTGGAGTCGTGTCGACGCCGTGAGGCGGTTCCGGTTCGGTCTCGGCGGCCTCGGCACAATGTCAGTTCTTTGACGACGCCGGTAGGCGGTTCCGGTCCGATGTCGGTGGCCTCGGTTCGATCTCGACCTCCGATTCGACGGCGTCGGGCAGTCTCTACTCGATGTCGACTTCGGGCGGCTCCGGTCCGATGGCGCTCTCGGCTCCGATGACGTCGGCCGGCCTGGCCTCGATGTCGACTTCCGGCGACTCCGGGGTGCGATCCTCACCCCCGACCTCCGGTGCTCCTCCTCTCAGGTTCCGGGCGACTCCGGAGTGCGATCCTCACTCCCGACCTCCGGTTCACCTCTACCTCGGTCTCCGACGACTCCGGAGGGCGGACTTCACTCCTCCGATGACGCCGCTCGCTCGACCTCGGTCCACTTCCTCCTCGACCTCTGGTATTCCTCTCGACCCCCGTCGGCGCCCTCTCACGACCTCAGGCGGCTCCGGGTACGACGTCTGCTACTTCAGTCAGCGCCGCTTCTCCACCTCGGGCTCCAGGTCTTCAGGCTACTCGACGCCGGGCTCCAGGGAAACCAGTTTCCAGGTCAGGATCTTGCTGCTTTCTTGGTTCTAAGGCCTGTTCCTGCTGTCCAGGTCCTTAGGATGGTTTTCTTCTGTCTTCTTCCCACACAGGGCTATAGGCTGGGATCCATCAGTAGGGACAAGTATCAAGGGTGGGTTTATGGACCCCACTCCAGGCACAAGTTTCCACCCCTGCTGCTTCACTCCTTCCTCCTTCACTGTTGTACTCCTCTCTCTTCACCAGTCAGGTGCCAACTGCCAGCTCCAACTGCCAACTGCCTCTCTTATCCTCCCAACATTCTAAACCGCCTCCAACGGTCACAGGGTTCTGGAAGCTCCTGGAATGTTCTGGAAGGTGCTGGTAGGTTCCAGTGGATGCTGGTGATGTCACAGGTGGCCACCATTTTGTGCTTCAGGCCCTCAGACAGAAGTTTCAGGGGTAGCTAAAATGGTTCCCTGAATCTGTAGCAACACGAAAAAGTCTGGTGGTTCCCAAAAAGGAAAAATTCAAACAGGGTTTGAGGCAAAAGTGGGACAAAATAAATAATGATGAGGAGGGACCACCCAAAGGGCTGACAGGTCTAACACGCGTCCCCCCCAGCTGAAAGTGGGGAGAGCTACCCAACCCCTTGGGAGTTCTCATCACTAAGGCGGAAATACCTTGAGAGACCGTCTGCATTGGCGTGGTCCACTCCAGGCCGATGTTCCACCTGAAAGTCCATCCCCTGTAGGGAAATAGACCACCTCAACAACTTGGGATTCTCCCCCTTCATTTGCATCAGCCAACGAAGGGGTCTGTGGTCGGTCTGAACTAGGAAGTGCGATCCAAACAGGTATGGCCGCAACTTCTTCAGAGCCCATACCACTGCAAAGGCTTCACGCTCTATTGCACTCCACTTCTGTTCCCTGGGAAGTAGTCTCCGGGATAGGAAGACCACGGGTTGATCCAGACCCTCTTCGTTGAGTTGCGATAACACTGCCCCAATGCCATGTTCTGATGCATCTGTCTGGACAATGAACTCCTTGGAAAAGTCTGGGGCCCTTAAGACCGGGGCCTCGCACATGGCTTTCTTCAATCTCTCAAAGGCTTGCTGACAAGCCTCCGTCCAGACTACCCGTCGAGGTTGTTTCTTGGACGTGAGCTCCGTGAGAGGGGCTACGATGGTACCGTACCCCTTCACGAAGCGGCGATAGTATCCCGTGAGGCCCAAAAATGCTCGGACCTCAGTCTGTGTCTTGGGGGGTTCCCAGGCCATGATGGCCTCGATCTTCGCCTGGAGGGGTTGCACCGTTCCCCTACCCACCAAGTGTCCAAGGTACACTACCGACCCCTGCCCGATCTGGCACTTGCTGGCCTTGATCGTCAATCCAGCTTGTCTCAGGGCCTGGAGAACAGCTTGCAGGTGACGCAAGTGATCCTCCCAGCTGTTACTGAAGACGGCTATGTCATCCAGATAAGCAGCAGAGAAACTCTCCATTCCGGTGAGGATCTGGTTTACCAGGCGCTGAAACGTGGCAGGTGCGTTCTTGAGCCCAAAGGGCATCACACAGAACTGGTAGTGGCCATTGGGCGTGGAGAAGGCTGACCTTTCCCTTGCTCCATCAGTCAACGAGATCTGCCAGTACCCTGAAGTAAGGTCAAAGGTACTTAGATATTGGGCAGCTCCCAGCCGGTCAATCAATTCATCCGCCCTAGGGATCGGATGTGCATCAGTCTTTGTCACTGAATTCAGTCCCCGGTAGTCCACACAGAACCTCAGTTCTGGTTGGGCACCCGGTGGTGCAGCTTTCGGTACTAACACCACCGGACTAGACCAGGGGCTGCTAGAAGGTTCAATCACTCCTAGCTCCAGCATCTTAGTGACTTCACTATGAATGCTGGCCTTCACCTTGTCTGACATCCGGTAGATCTTGGACTTCACAGGTGGGCTGTCCCCTGTGTCCACGTCATGGACGCACAGGTGAGTCCTACCCGGGACAAGGGAGAACAACGAAGAGTACTGCCCCAGGACCTGGCGACAGTCCTCCTGCTGTTCAGGAGTTAGAGATGGGGAGAGAATCACTCCCTCCACCGACCCATCCTTTTCTTGAGACGCAAACAGATCAGGGAGAGGCTCGCTTTCCACGTCCTCTCCTCCGTCAGTCACCATCATCAAGATGACTTCGGGCCTCTCGTGGTGGGGTTTGAGGCGGTTGGCATGCAGCACCCGCAGGGGCTGACGAGGGGTCTTCAGGTCCACCAAGTAGGTAGCCTTACCCTTCTTCTCCAACACCTCAAAGGGTCCTGACCAGCGATCCTGGAGGGCACTAAGCTCTCCGGGTTCGATCACCCACACCTTCTGGCCAGGCTCCAACTCCACCGGGTGAGCGTTGTGGTCATACCACACCTTCATTACTGCTTGGCTGGCTTCCAGGTTGTCAGAAGCTTGCTTCCACAACTTAGCCATTTGGCTCCGGAAGGCCAGCATGTAGCTCACCACATCCTGGGGGAGCTTTCTGGGAGTTCTTTCCCATCCGTCTCTCACCAGGTTGAGAGGTCCACGTACAGGGTGCCCATACAGAAGCTCGAAGGGGCTGAAGCCCACTCCCTTCTGTGGCACTTCCCTGTAAGAAAAAAGTAAACAGGGTAGGAGGACGTCCCATTTCCTCCGCAGGCTTTCAGGCAGACTTCTGATCATGCCCTTCAAGGTTTTGTTAAACCTTTCCACCAGACCATTTGTCTGGGGGTGGTAAGGTGTGGTGAACCGGTATGTCACTCCACACTCCTTCCACATTGCCCGCATATACGCTGACATGAAGTTGGTCCCCCTGTCGGACACAACTTCCTTGGGAAAACCCACTCGGGTAAAGATTCCCATCAGGGCCCTAGCCACAACAGGTGCTGTTATGGTCCTCAGAGGTATTGCCTCTGGGTACCGTGTGGCATGATCCACCAGGACCAGGATAAACCTGTTACCAGCTGTAGTCGGCGGATCTAATGGACCCACAATGTCGATGCCCACCCTTTCAAAGGGGGTGCTAACGACAGGAAGTGGTTCCAGGGGAGCTTTCAGCTTCACCCCTGTTTTCCCACTGGCTTGGCAAGACACACATGTCCGGCAGTAGGTATCGGACGACACTTTCATCTGAGGCCAATAAAAGTGTGGGACAAGACGGGCGAAGGTCTTGTCTTGCCCCAGGTGTCCTGCCAAGGGGATCTCGTGAGCCAACTCTAAAAGGAAGGCTCGATAACGTTGAGGAACTACCAAGGCTCGTGACGATCCATGTAGGGGTGCCTTGGGTTCACTGTAGAGGAGGCCATCCTCCCAGTAAACACTGTAGTTCCCTTCAACGTTCCCTGCTGCCTGGGCTTCGGCCTGTCGCCTCAGCCCCTCAAGGGTAGGGCACTCCCTCTGGCCCTGGCAGAATTCCTCCCTGGACGGGCCTCCCTCCACGTGCCACTCGGCCGGGATGGGTAGGTCCTCCAGGTTGGTAACGTCCCCCTCCGCAGACTCCTGGTCCACCACCTCCGGTGGCCTATCCGTCCTACGGGGTGGAGACGCCGAGGCAGGCTCCTCCTGTCCTCGGTTCTTCCCTTGACTGGCAGCTGGCTGGGCCTTTGTTCCAGGCTCCAGCCGGAATGAACTCCCTCTTCGGGTAGTCACGGACCTTGTGCTAACACAGGCCCAGTCAGGTGTACCCAGCATCTCGGTGTGAGTCCGGTATTCCACCTCCTTCCAAGCGTTGTGCTCCATGTCATTGCCCAGCAGACAATCGACTGGCACGGCAGGGCTTACGGCAACTCGAAGTGAACCTGCAACCCCCCCCCATTCAAAGGGAACCTCGGCCACTGGATAGTGACCTGTTCTGCCGTCAGCCATCGCGGCTGGGTGGAGTACATCGGGAATTACCTGTTCTGGAGACACCAGCTGGCTACGCACCATAGTCATACTGGCTCCTGTGTCTCTCAGAGCCTCCCCTCTTTGGCCGTTGATGGTGATCCACTGCCCATACTTCGCGGTATTTGCGGGCACCTGGATCTTAGGAACCATCTCCCGTTCTCCCAGGGACACTAAAGTGACACCCGCCCACTCCCTTCCCTTAGTTAAGGGCATCTCCTCCCCGAGCACTGCACTAGCTACTCCGGGGGTCTTTCCTCCCGTGGGAGGGGGTGATCATTTCTGACACTTCGGATCTCCTTTATAGTGTCCAACGCCACCGCACTCGTAGCAATGGACAACCCTTGGCTGCTGACTCTGGCCAGGATTAGGGTTTCTGGGTGGGTTAGCCTTAGAGGTGAATCCTGTTCCCTTCCCTTGGAAGTTATTTTGGGGGCCTTTGGAGAACTCCTTTTTCTTTTCCCCTCCTTCTTTCTTCTGGGGGGCGCCCTGTCCGGCCTTTTGAGTATCCCCTCCAGTCCCCCTTGTGGACACCCGGGTACTAGCCCAAATGTCCGCCTCCTCAGCAAGCTTCCGGGGGCTGGCCAGCTTGCTATCCACCAGGTGTTGCCGCAGTTCAGGGAAACATTTCTCGAGTAGGTGTTCCTTCAGTACTAGGTCAAACAGCTCCTCGTAGTTCCTTACTTCACTGCCCTGAATCCAACCTTCCAGTGCCTTCTTTGCATAGTCCAGGAAGTCCACCCAATTCTGTGTGCCCAGCTTGTGACTACCCCTGAACTTCTGTCTGTACTTTTCAGGTGTTAGTCCAAACTTTCTGATGAGCGCCAGTTTCATGGTGGGGTAGTGGGTCTGCTCATCCTCTTCGAGGGCCAATAAAGCATCCCTACCAGCTGGAGGCATGTACTTATACAATCCCCCTCCCCAGTACTTCACTGGAACCCCATGGGCCCTCAACGAGACCTCATAGGCTGCTAGCCACTTGGCGATGTCGTCACCCGCCCCATAGCTAGCTACTATGTCCTTTGGCAGGTAAGGTTTGGATTCCCTGGTGACCTCTTGGTTTTGGCTGCCACCATTAGGAACAGGTTGTGCCCCTATTCTTAGGATCTGAAGCTCTATCTCTTTCAGTCTTATCTCATGAGCCATCCTCTCTTTCTCCGTCTCATGAGCCAACCTCTGTTCCTCCTTCTCCTTCTCCAGCTTTGCTAAATCCCATGTGAGCTGTCTTTTCTCTCTCCGATCTGCTAACTCCACGCTGGATAAGCCCCCGCTAGAGACAGTGCTGCCCTTCCTAGAAAGTGTCCTGGGCCCTGCTGACAGGTTCCCCACCTCAGGTTGGTACATCTCAGCCCCCTCGGGGTTAGGCTCTCCATCCCTGTCTTCCTCCTCAGCCTTGCTTTCTCGGCGTGCCTCCCCCCAAGCCCTTAAGCTGGTTTGGAGTGCACCCTTCTTTGCTCCTGGGGGACAGTACACCCCCTCCCGCTGGCAAAACTCCCTGAGTTGGGCCACAGTGTACGTTTCTAAATCTTCCAGTACAAACTCCATCTTGCCCACTCAGGTTAGAGGACAGGTTTTGTGCAGTAACAATGCAGGGGGGTACCTTTAGTAATACCTCCTCCCACCACCAGAGTAAATTTGGAAAAACAAAAACCCACAATTTGGAAGGCCGCTGTGAGAAAACTCCCGGTGTAGGCCTATGGACTACCCACAGTTATTGTTGAGTATATGTAGGCACAGCTCTATCCCACCACTGAACACCAATTTATGTTGGAAACAGCCCACTCCCACTCCGCAGGGTGGTGGTGGACTCCCCGAACACACTGTGGTAGCTTGGCTCGAGTGGTCAGGAAACAGGCACAGTGCTAAGCATACAATATACCCATACAATAACCATGCGTGCATCCGTTCCAAAAACGACTCTACACCGTAAAAATTATGAAAATATTCTTTCTTTATCTTTTTCTCTTAGTTGCTGATTGGAAAAATAAATAGGTCAATCACAATATACAAATTTTAAATACTGCAGGTCAAATAAATATTGGCTGTTTGATGAAATAAATAGGGGTGATCATAAATAACAGGGCATAAATACAAGTGCAATATATACAGACAATTAAATACTTTGAGGCAATAAATACTGTACCAATAAATATTGTACACCAACAAGTCCTGTGGACCTATAAATATAGTGCAGCAATAAATAGATAAAAGTTCAATAAATACAGTATCCCCAATAAATAATTAAAAGTATACAGCAACCCTCATATAATCAGATGACACTTCACTTCTTAAGGGCTGATTTGGCCCAGGCACAGCTTGTAGGGTTGTGGAAGGCTTGAGGGGGGAGGCTACTCCCTGGCTGGGACAAGGCTGAGGCCTAAACTGAGGTAGATCAAAGGGGGGAATACCAATGCCCTGGCTTTCCTTCTCCACACAACCTCTCTAGGTTAGTCCCAGTTCACCCCAGGCACAGTCAGGTGGGTTTCAGCACCTCCCTAGCCCCTTAGAGCAGTCTCTCAGGTCTCCACAGGGCCTTAGGCGCCCTCTACTCCACTTACTGCCCTTTTTCTGATGTTCCGACGCCGCTGGAGTCGTGTCGACGCCGTGAGGCGGTTCCGGTTCGGTCTCGGCGGCCTCGGCACAATGTCAGTTCTTTGACGACGCCGGTAGGCGGTTCCGGTCCGATGTCGGTGGCCTCGGTTCGATCTCGACCTCCGATTCGACGGCGTCGGGCAGTCTCTACTCGATGTCGACTTCGGGCGGCTCCGGTCCGATGGCGCTCTCGGCTCCGATGACGTCGGCCGGCCTGGCCTCGATGTCGACTTCCGGCGACTCCGGGGTGCGATCCTCACCCCCGACCTCCGGTGCTCCTCCTCTCAGGTTCCGGGCGACTCCGGAGTGCGATCCTCACTCCCGACCTCCGGTTCACCTCTACCTCGGTCTCCGACGACTCCGGAGGGCGGACTTCACTCCTCCGATGACGCCGCTCGCTCGACCTCGGTCCACTTCCTCCTCGACCTCTGGTATTCCTCTCGACCCCCGTCGGCGCCCTCTCACGACCTCAGGCGGCTCCGGGTACGACGTCTGCTACTTCAGTCAGCGCCGCTTCTCCACCTCGGGCTCCAGGTCTTCAGGCTACTCGACGCCGGGCTCCAGGGAAACCAGTTTCCAGGTCAGGATCTTGCTGCTTTCTTGGTTCTAAGGCCTGTTCCTGCTGTCCAGGTCCTTAGGATGGTTTTCTTCTGTCTTCTTCCCACACAGGGCTATAGGCTGGGATCCATCAGTAGGGACAAGTATCAAGGGTGGGTTTATGGACCCCACTCCAGGCACAAGTTTCCACCCCTGCTGCTTCACTCCTTCCTCCTTCACTGTTGTACTCCTCTCTCTTCACCAGTCAGGTGCCAACTGCCAGCTCCAACTGCCAACTGCCTCTCTTATCCTCCCAACATTCTAAACCGCCTCCAACGGTCACAGGGTTCTGGAAGCTCCTGGAATGTTCTGGAAGGTGCTGGTAGGTTCCAGTGGATGCTGGTGATGTCACAGGTGGCCACCATTTTGTGCTTCAGGCCCTCAGACAGAAGTTTCAGGGGTAGCTAAAATGGTTCCCTGAATCTGTAGCAACACGAAAAAGTCTGGTGGTTCCCAAAAAGGAAAAATTCAAACAGGGTTTGAGGCAAAAGTGGGACAAAATAAATAATGATGAGGAGGGACCACCCAAAGGGCTGACAGGTCTAACACAAAGGCAGCAACCCACTGAGCATCCACACAAAATACAGTTCATATGCATTTAAAAACTACTGACAGACAAATAATTGGTCTCAAGCGAATCATTAATCACCAGCGTTATTGGGGCACCTTTTATTGTCTTATTGTTGTCCTGCATCGGCCATGATAATGATAAAAACTGTTTAAATGAAGCGCACACGAAGTACGTGTCCTGCTGGACCTGCGCATATTTTAAAAAAGAAAAGAAACACATTCTCTTACCTACTACTGCAGTCTGCACTAAAACGAATTATCCACGCAGCAGGCTCAGCAGACTGCCCCAGGCCACAAGGTCCTCACAAGAGTGCGTAGTGGTGAAGCGCGTGACGTGTCACCGCTACGTTCTCATCGCGAGGGCCGGGCAAAAATGTAGCCCAGGGCCGTCATTGGTAGCGCTGGCGCGCGCTCTCCAAGATTGACGGCCCTGGAGCAGGCTGGGATGGGCGGCGCCGCGGGCAGAGAGATTAACGGTCATCATGGTGGCGCACTCATAGCACTACAGGTTAGTGCGCGCTGCTTTCCCGGCCGCGGCGGACTTTATAATTTATTTAGTGACACTGTGTCCCTAAATAAATTAAAAGGCCGCCGCCGCCCTAAATATAGTGCCGCCTGGGGCGGTCCGCCCCCACCGCCCCCCCCTAGCTACGCGCCTGACTGAATGGCGACAACAGCGAAAAAAGGAAGGGAGACCAACGCCAATGGTGCCAGGTCTAACACGTGTCCCCTCCAGCTGAAATGTGGGGAGAACTACCCACCCCCTTGGGAGTTCTCATCACTAAGGCGGAAAAATCTGGACAGAACATCAGCATTGGCGTGTTCTTTACCAGGGCGGTGTTCCACCGTGAAGTCCATACCCTGTAGGGAAATGGACCACCTCAGCAACTTGGGATTCTCACCCCTCATCTGCATCAACCATCTGAGGGGCCTGTGGTCTGTCTGAACCCGGAAGTGAGTCCCAAACAAGTATGGTCTCAGCTTCTTCAGTGCCCAGACCACAGCAAATGCCTCACGCTCAATTGCACTCCACCTCTACTCCCGTGGAAGTTACCTCCTACTGATGAAGGCTACAGGTTGGTCTAGTCCCTCCTCATTTATCTGTGACAGAACGGCCCCCACCCCATGCTCTGAAGCGTCTGTCTGGACAATAAATTCCTTAGCAAAATTGAGCGCCTGGAGTACGGGTGCTGTACACATGACAGTCTTGAGGGCATCAAAAGCTTTCTGACAGGTGTCAGTCCAGTTCACAATCTTTGGCTGCTTCTTGGAAGTCAGCTCAGTCAAGGGTGCAACAATGTTGCCATACCCCTTGACAAACCTCCTGTAGTAACCCGTGAGTCCTAAGAAGGCCCTCACCTGGGTCTGGGTCCTTGGGGGCTCCCAAGCCAGGATGGTTTCAATCTTGGGCTGTAGGGGCGCCACCTGGCCACTCCCAACCTGGTGTCCCAGGTACACCACAGAACCCTGCCCAATCTGGCACTTACTGGCCTTGATTGTGAGGCCTGCTCTGCGCAGAGCCATCAACACTTCCCAGAAGTGGCGCAAGTGGTCCTACCAGGAGGAACTAAACACTGCAATGTCATCCAGGTAGGCGGCACTGAAATCCTCCAGCCCAACCAACACCTGGTTGACCAACCTCTGAAAGGTGGCAGGGGCATTCTTCATCCCAAAGGGCATCACACGGAACTGGTAGTGCCCATCTGGTGTGAAGAATGCTGACCTCTCCTTTGCCCCATCAGTTAAGGCGATCTGCCAATACCCAGACGTTAGATCAAATGTGCTGATGTACCGGGCAGCCCCTAACCGATCTATGAGCTCATCAGCTCTGGGGATGGGGTGCGCGTCGGTCTTCGTGACCGAATTGAGACCTCGGTAGTCCACACAGAACCTAAGTTCAGGGGTGGCACCAGGCACTGCAGCCTTTGGTACCAAAACCACAGGGCTGGACCAAGGGCTTCTAGAGGACTCAATCCCCCCTAGGGCAAACATTTTGGAGATCTCCTAATGTAGGCCCTGACCCTGTCAGTCACTCTGTAAGCCTTGTGCTTGACAGGAGGACTGTTCCCGGTGTCTACTTCATGGACGCACCACTCAGTGACACCAGGCACCAGGGAAAACAAGTTAGGAAATTGCCCCAACAGCTGGAGACAATCTCTCTGCTGCTCAGGGGTCAGTGTGGTGTAGAGGACCACACCCTCCACTGACCCATCCTTCTCTCCAGCACACAGGAGGTCAGGAAGAGGCTCACTCTCCTCCTCCATTCCAGCATCTGTGGGAAGACGCATGCCCAATTCAGACCTCTCAAAGTGGGGCTTCAGGCGGTTCACATGCATGACCCCCAAGGGGTTCCTGGGAGACTTAAAGTCCACTAAATAGGTAACCGGACTTTTGCGCTCCACCACCTCAAATGGACCAGTCCACTTATCTTGGAGCGCACAAGGCTCCACTGGGGCCAGTACCCAAACCTTCTGACCAGGTTGAAACTCGACCAGAGTGGTGTTCTAGTCGTGCCAACGTTTCATTTCCTCCTGGCTGGCTTCCAGATTTGCCTCAGCAAGTTTTCTGAAATGCCGAGTCTGGTTCCTGAAGGCCAATATGTAGTTAAATACATCTTGGGGAGGTTTCCTGGGATATTGCTCCCAGCCTTCCTTGACCAGACTCAGAGGTCCTCTTACCGGATGGCCATAGAGCAGTTCAAAGGGACTGAACCCTAAGGACTTCTGTGGCACCTCACGGTAGGCAAACAACAGGCATGGCAAGAGGACGTCCCACTTACGCCTCAGGGGTTCTTCTAGGCCCATGATCATGCCCTTCAAGATCCGGTTGAACCTTTCAACCAGACCATTAGCTTGGGGGTGGTAAGGAGTGGTGAACTTATAAGTTACCCCACACTCCTTCCACAGAGACTTCATATACTGGGAGATGAAGTTGATCTCCCTGTCAGACACCACCTCTCTGGGGAACCCCACATGGGAGAAAATCCCCATCAATGCACGTCTCACCACGGGGGCCGTCACTTTCCTGAGTGGGATGGCTTCAGGGTACCAGGTGGCATGGTCCACCAAGACCAGGATTTACCTGTTGCCCATGGCTGTCTTGGGGTCCAGAGGCCCCACAATGTCAATGCCCACACCCTCGAATGGGATACTGACAACCGGAAAGGGCTGGAGTGGGTCCTTGATCTTCCCCCCACTGTTCCCACTTGCCTGGCAAGTCTCACATGTCCTGCAATGAGCGTCTGAGCTCTTGTGCATCTGGGGCCAATAAAAGTGGGGGACCAGCCTCTCAAAGGTCTTGGTCTGCCCCAGATGTCCTGCCAATGGAAAGTCATGAGCCAACCCCAGTAGGAAGGCTCTGAAGCACTCGGGTACCACCAGCACATGGGCTGACCCCGGCTCAGCAGCCTTAGGCTCGCTATACAGGAGACTGTTCTCCCAATAAATCAGATGTGAACCAAACTTGTCACCTGCTGCCTGGGCTGCAGCCTGTCGCTGCATAGCCTCAAGAGAAGGGCAAACTCTTTGCTGTTCACAAAACTCCTCCCTGTTGGGCCCCCCTTCCTGCTGCCAATGGGTCAGCTCAGGCAGGTCCCCCAGTTTGGCGTTCTGCTCCCCGGTAGGCTCCAGGGCATCCCCCTCAGAGTCTGCTCCCTCCTGGGTCGTGGGAACCAAGGGGGCCGGCTTCCCGCACCCCCTGCCCCTTCTCTCTTAGGCAGGGATCTGGGCCATACTCTCAGGCTCCAGGTCCTTCTCAACACCCTCCTTGGCTGCCATGAACCGAGTGGTAGCACACGGCCACTCAGGCAGACCCAACATTTCCAAGTGAGATCTCCTCTCCACCGTAGCCCACGGGGAGTTCTCTAAATCATTGCCCAACAGACAGTCTACAGGCATGGCGGGCCTCACAGCCACCTGAAGAGTTCCTGAGACCCCCCTCTACTCAAAGGGAACCTGCGCCACCTCACATTGACTCTCTGAGTTGTCTGCGGACACTACTGGGTAGAATGCATGGGGGCCAACCTGCTCTTTGGACACCAACCGGGAGCTGACAGCAGTTACACTGGCTCCTGTGTCTCTTAGAGCCTCCACTCTATGGCCATTGATGATCACCCACTGCCTGTACTTTTTAGTGTTATCAGGCAGTGTAGGCTTAGGGACCATCTCAAAGTCTCCTGATGAGACAAGGGTCAATTCTACGGCACCCCACCCACCTTGGGCACCCATCTCCTCCCCTCCCAGGGCTACACTAGCAAGCTGGTGGGGTGGTGCACGGGGTGGTGCATTAGTATCCCTTTGAGGACACTGGGGATCAAAGTATCTGTGGCCCACTTGACCACACTTATAACAAGTAAGGGGCCCCCTCTGAATAGGCCTACCTGCCGGTGGCACTGGCTTCTTCTCTTGGGGAGGCTGGGACACCACTGATTGGTTCCCTTGGGAATTACGTTGGGGCCCTCTTGGGAACTCCCTCTGTTTACCCTTGTCCCCCCCCCCACTTCTCTGCTGGGGATCCTGCCCACCTTTGGCGAAGTCTCCCACTGGACCCTTGCGAACCCGGGTGCTCACCCAGCGGTCCGCCTCCTCAGCAAGCTTCCTAGGGTTAGCCAGCTTGCAATCAATCAGGTGCTGGCGTAGCTCAGGAAAACAGTTACTAGACAAATGCTCCCATGCAATCAAATCATAAAGTTGCTCAAAAGTTTCTACTTTGCTACCTTTTACCCAGCATTCCATTGCTCTGCAAAAAAAAGACACATATTCAACCCAAGTGGTACCCTCTAGCTTCTTGCAGGTCCTAAACCTCTGCCTATACATCTCAGAGGAGACGATGCGCTGATCTGCTGATGCGTGTGGAGGCAATGCGACAAACTTCTGCACGCTAGGCCATTGATGCCTCCTTGCCGTGAGGGAGGAGACGATGCGACGATCCTGTTGCGTGTGCGATCAGGTTGCGATGCGAAGAAATGGCGCTCTGCGAAGGAACGATGTTCCTGATGCGATGCGATGAAAATGGCGGACGCCCGGCGTCCGCGCTGCGATGTCGTGATGCGATGACCTCGATGGAGTTAGCGAGCACTTGGAAGCCTGCAAACGTGCGAAGATCTTTGGAGTTAGCAGGCACTTGGCGGCCCGCAAACGTGCGATGCGATGATCTTCGGTTGCGAGCACTCAGCGGCAATAGCGCGATTATTTTCCGGTGCGCTCTCAGCTGCGGAGGCTCGCAAACGGGCGTTAGCGATGATTTCAGCACGCTCTTCTCTGTAGTAGAACTAGAGGCCCTGGAACTCACAGGAGCCTCATCTGAAGATAGAAATCCTTGCTGGGAGGAATCAGGAGGCTGGTGGTGAAGTCTGATGTGCCTGAGACTTCAGCAGGAGGCTAGCTCTCTCCTAGGCCTTGGGTGATTGCTTTAGCAAGATTAATAAAAGTTCTCTCAAAGTCCTTTTCCCTCTTCTTCCAAGTCCAATGGTAACCACTGCAGGCCAATCCAAGAAACAGCAAACAAGCACAAGGATAGTCATCTCCTGCAGATTCCTTCAGTTACATGGACAGAAGTTCGTCTTAATGTCCAGGAGCAATACCAATTGTAGGGGTTTCAGCACAGATATTTATACCCCAAAAGTCTTTGTTCTCAGAAGCTACAAGTCACTGAACCCAGCCAGAACCAGTTCTGCTCAGTCCTGGAGCTATTTGTTTACCAGGCTGCATCCTTCCTTTCAGAAAGTGGGGGTCTGCCATCAGACGCACAGTAGGAGGTGGAGCCAGCATTCACCTTGCCAGGCACAGCCCTATTCAGGTCAAGGAGCTACCCCTCCCCATACTCCAATGCAGATCTCTCTATTCAACCCAGGTCTGGCTCAGCCTGCCCTGTCCCTCCAAAACCAGACAGCCAATACACATAACAGCAGAGCATACTGGAAGGCTTAGGCAAGAAAATATCTACTTTCTAAAAGTGGTATTTTCAAACACAGAATACAAAAATAAACTTCACTAAAATATGTATTTTAATATTCTAAGCTCAGGCATACTAAATTCGTTTTTAGGTCTCGCTGAGCCCAGCGCATACGCTGGCTCGAAGAGACATTTTGTATGTGGGAATTTCAAAGTGCTGCTGGCTGGCCTAACGCTTGCGTTCACGCGATCGTGCACGCGCACAGCCGGCCGCCAGCAGCACTTTGAAAACTCGTGCATCATCGCGATCGCGATCACTTTCGCTTTCAGAGCAATCGCGATCACGATGACGCACGCGCACACACAACTCCCGCTTCTCCCCCTCCCCACCACATATTGCGTCTCCAGCCGCTTGCGCGCGGCCAACGCTTGGTTTTTCTTTTTTAGTTAACGTTTGGAGATTATACAGCAGACAATGGGTTAAGTGGCAAATGCAGCACATCTACCAGGACCGTGAAAACGCTGCGGCCGCAAATCACATAATTCCAGTGGCTCTGCCTATCCTGAGTTTAACGTGCAGTGCTGCCCTCCATCAGCAGATGTTTAATGTATCAGCGCCTTGTCCACCGGGGTGTCTGTCTTTGTGATAACTTTCTGGGCAAGTATGTCTCAAATTAAAGAGGGCTTGGCATCTAAATTGATTGCGAATGTGTCAATATTTCAATAGTTGTGGTGTGATGCACGTATTATATGCCACAGATTCTGCCTTGGTATAAGCTGGTCCCACCAGCTAGATTTGGGGTCTTCTTGCCTAGTTTTGAGGATTCCCTCTCAGGTCAGGCGGGTTTGTGAGTTGTGATAAAGTAGCACACGTTGTGAGTATGTTTGATGTTCTGTTGTTGATAGTTGGTTAGAGTATACGCTTGTTGGCTGTGCCCAGAGCTTCGGAGTTCTGATGTCCTTAAGTCATTTATCTGGACGGTGTTGGGTGGGTGTTATTAACTCTATGTTTGTGTGCTGCTGTATGATCGTAAGATGGCGCCGATAACTCCCTCGGGTGCTTGTGAGAAGCCTAGGTGCGGGGATTTTTGTAATTCCAGCACAACGTCTCATCTGCCCAGGTAGGAGTGTGCAGTGACAGCAGGGTGGCACTTACATCCCTAAAAACACTGAAGTAATACATTTAGAAATGGGCATGTGGGACCCTTCAGCTGATACAGGCTGGAAAAGATGCCCAGCAACCTCCCCTCATATCTGAAACCCATAGCATAGCATGACATAACATAATAGAGCATAGCATAGCATAGCATGACACAACATAACATAACAGAGCATAACATAGCATAGCATAGCATGACACAACATAACATAACAGAGCATAGCACAGCATAGCATAAGATAACAAAACATAAAATAACATAGCATAGCATAACATAGCATGACATAACACAACATAACAGAGCATAACATAGCATAGCATGCCACAACATAACCTAACATAACAGAGCATAGCGCAGCATAGCATAACATAACATAACAAAACATAAAATAACATAACATAGCATAGCATGACAAAACATAACATAGCATAGTATGACAAAACATACCATAGCATAGTATAGCTTAACATAGCATAGCATGACATAACACAACATAACGTAACATAACATAGTACAGCATAGCATAACATAACATAACAAAACATAAAATAACATAACATAGCATAGCATGACATAACATAACATAGCATAGCATAGCATGACATGACATGACATAACATAACATAGCATAGTATAGCTTAACATAACATGGCATAGCATGGCATAACATACCATAACACATATTATAGAAGATGAGTAAGTGATTTGGTGCAGCCCTCCAGTCTCATCCACCAAACTCCAAGAAATGTCACCCACAACTTGTACTTAACAACAGTCACCTAACAAAGGAACTTTTCTATTGACATATGGCGACGCGCGCTCCCGCAAGTAGATCGCGAGCGTCCAACTCTGAAGACAATCAAGTGACGTTACTGCCCAGATACACTGGCCTGCATCACAACTTGCACAGCGCCCAAATCCGTAGGCAGTGAGGCAGGTTACACGATTCTGCCCTGGACTCGCTGTCAAGTAGCTTTGGGCAACACAGAGTTTTCTCAAAGTGCTCAGCTCAGAAGACACTCCCTGCACACGGCAGGGTTACTCGCCATAGCTTCGTCTTCGACTAACTGCATCTCCCTCGCGTCGAGTGCCGCCTCTGAAGACAGTTAGGCATGTGACATGATGACTGCCCTTTGATAACAAATTATGCTCGCTTTCCCAGAATTCCTCTCTCTTGAGCTGCATGCCAGCGGCTGGACAGACACCACGATCTGCATGGCCCCCCTCCCCCCAAGCAGTGCTCTGAGCATGACAAAAGAAAATCGGTCTCTGACAGCATGTCACCGAAACACCCAACCCAACTTTATTTCACAAACATGATTTTTATTTATAAATACAATTAATGTAGTGAGTGACGAAACATTATATTAGTTTCTCAACGTTAATCTTTCTTGTTGCAGCGCTGTAGACTAAAAGTAACAAGCATTTGCAATGCAATAGGTCTCGCATTTACGCGAGTTTCAGCTATTGACATTGCAAATAAAATGTCTTTTATTTTTGTTTTCGTTTTTAAAACATAATTAAATGGCATTATCATTTACAATGCCAATAGCTTAAACTCGGGTAAATGCGACACCTATTGCATTGCAAATGCTTGTTCTACCATGTTCCTGGGGTCAGTTAGGACTATAGAATGTAATAGTCAAACTGCCCATTCTGGCCTATGGAGAACAGGTAGCCTTACAGTAGTGAAAAACAAAATTGGGTCTAATTCACTACCAGGACATGCTACACACACCAAGGCATGTCCTACCTTACACATACAATGCACCCTACCATAGGGCTGGCTTTCATGATGCCAAGGGAAGGTTCAGGGGCTGGGAAGTGGGTGTACTTCACAGCCAAGATGGCAGTTGTGGACTGCACAGAGACTCTGCAATGGCAGGTCTGAGACACACTTTACAAGCTGCTTCTGTGGGCGGCGCAAACCAGCGCTGCAGGCCCACCAGCAGCATTTGGTTTACCATCCCTGGGCACACACAGGCCACGCTACTAGGAACTAACAGATAAACCAAATAAGCAGCCAATCATGGGTATACCAATTCACATATCATATTTACACAGGGAGCATTCGCGCTGTGGCACTGAATGGCAGTGGCACAGCGCCCAGAGCATCTAATACCAAAACAGAGGAGACAACAGTGAAAAAAGGAAGGGAGACCCACACCAATGGTGCCAGGTCTAACAGCGGTAAATAGTGAGTGTTTTGCAACCGCAATTGCGGAAGCAAAACATTCTTACATAGGGTAGCGAATCGCAATTATAAAGGGACGCCCTTGAAATGCCCCATCCCAATTGCGAGTCGCAAATCCTATTTAGCGAGTTGCAAATACATTGAGACTCGCTAAATAGGGTTTGTACATGGGCCTTTAGGTTTTTACATGCGCAAACGGGTCGCAATTCCGTTTGTGCATGTAAAAACGGGTCATACATCTGGCCCTAAGTGATTTGCCCAGAATCACAGGATGTCGAGCTGACTCTCGAACCTGGTTACTAAGTCTGTTACTCTGGCCGTAACACCACATCCTCTCACCTAAGTGTAGCATCTAATCAAGTGAACAGCTGGATAAAAAAACATAAAGATAACAAATAATTTAAACGTGTTTTGTTGCTATTTGAGAACTCAGAAAACATGTCCTCATTTTAGTTTTTTAGAGCACTAACCATAATTTCTATGGGAATAGGACGCTCATTTTTATAATTTCTAAAATAAATGCAGGACAGACAAGAAAGGCTGTGGCACTATAACAGACCATGCAGGCAGAAGGAATAGGCAGTCGCAGTACAACCATATATGCCCGCAGACCTGACTCAGGCAGGAGACTCCACATGTTTTTAAGCCCAAAAGGGCTTTATTTTATCTGTCTCCTTCCTAAAATCTCCATTTGTTCAGTGTAAGTCAATGGGAAAAATCAATTCCACAAATTTGTTTTCAAAATCTTCCTCTTACAAAGTTCAAAATGTTGGAAAGTATGGTACATTGGGTCACGGAGAGCAGGAGGAATGGAGTAGTGGATTGGACTCGGATAAAAGAGGGAAGGAGGGAGATGGGCATGGGCACCAAACCGACCTTACAGGGCAGGCGTCAGGGGTTGCAGCAGCACAATACACCACCCAGGGCAAGCAGGATGGCAGTGCAGCACAGCAGACCATGGAAAGCAATTGGGAGGGGACAGGGCCATGCACATGGACAAAGAGAGCAGAGGGGAAAGAGGCAAGTGCAGCAAGCTGACAATACCAGACAGACAGGAGGGTCAGTTGCATCATAACAGACTATCAAGGGCAGGAGGGAGGAGGCAGGGTCAGGACAACGAACCAAACATGGCAGGAGGGAGGGTATAGGGGTCTGCACGTGGAAAAGAGAGGGCAGGGGGCAAGGGACCAGAGCAGGAGCAGCAAGCTAACCATGGAGGGCAGGCAGGATGGGCACTGTAAGCACAATACTCCATGGAGGGAAACAGTGAGACTATAATGGTAAGCACACAGACAATGGTGGGAAGGTGGGATGGGGTCAGGGGCATAAAGCTGACCATACAGGGCAGGTGAGAGGGACTGTGACAGCACAGAAGACCATGTATGGAAAGCAGGTGAGTTAGTGGCAGCACAGTGGCCATGGTGGGCAAGAGGGAGAGGGCAGGGGCATGCAGAACAGACCATGGAAGACAGAAGGGAGGGGTAGAGGCTGGACACAGACAAGACAGAGCAGGGGAAGGAGCTTCACAAAAGACCACACAGGGCAGGCAGGAGGAGCAGTTGCAGCATAACAGAACATGGAGGACAGATGGGAGAGGCAGCAAAATTGACCATGAAGGACAAGAGGGAGGGAATACGGACATGGAAATCAGACAGGCAGGGTGGAGGTGGCAGGGACAGGTGGCAGCCATCTTACCATGCTAGGCAGGTGGGAGGGACAGTGGTATCTCAAAAGAACACTCAAAGTAGAGAGGAGGGGAAGTGGCAGGTCTATGGAACATGGTGGGCAAAAAGGAGGAAGTAGGGGCATACACACAGACATCTGAGGGCAGGGGAAGGAGAGTAGGGGCAGCAAGCTAAGCACAGAGGCTAAGCAGGAGGGCAATGATGGGGCATAGAATCGGGCAACGGAGGGCAGGAGGAGTGGACAGGGACGTCAAGCTAAATGGAGGACAATGGAGGACAGTGGCCGCACTTCGGACCATGCAAGGCAGGAGGGAGGGGGCTGGTGCATGGACTGGGACAACAGAGGATAGGGAGGAGGTGGATGGGGCAGCAAGCTAGCTGTTCGGGCAGGTGGGAAGGGCAGTGGCAGAACAATGGCCTCACAGGGCAGTAATGAGGAAGCAGGGGCATGGACATGGACAATTGATGGCAAGTATGATGGGGGGCAGATCTGCAAGCTTGGGTGGGGACAGCACAATATGGACTTCCTAAGATGCATAAAAGCCTTACATGTCCACCTTTTAGGCCTATCGTTTCGACCATTGGGTCCCTTACCGAACCCCTTTCTAAATTTGTAGACTCTTGTCTTTCTCCCATTGTATGTGGCCTCCCTGCATTTGTCCGTGATACCGGACATCTCATTACTAAAATTGAGGGACTAGAATTCAATACTGACTCCGACCTACTTGTCTCTATGGATATTGAGGCACTATACTCGAATATCCCCCAAGAGGGTGCCCTTCAAGCTGTCAAGAAAATTCTCAGAGACTCTGATTGTCCTTCTGAGAAACTGTTTGTTCTCGAATGCCTAGGTATTGTGCTTAAGGAGAACTATTTTGAATTTGACAAGTCCATCTACAAACAAGTTCTTGGCATCAGTATGGGGGCGGCATGGGCTCCAAATGTGGCTAATACCTACATGGGGATTTTTGAGGAGAAATACATCTATAATGAGATGGCCCCGTTTTTTGAAAACGTCACGAACTACAACCGGTTCATAGACGATATCTTCTTCATTTGGCGGGGGATACGAGACCAACTTGATGAATTTATCCTATGGATAAATCTCTGTGATTCCCATCTCAAATTCACAGCGAACATCAGCTCCTCTAAAATTGAATTTCTAGACATCTGGATTCAGGCTATTAATGGACACATAGAATTATCCCTTTACACCAAGCCCACAGCACGGAATACCCTCTTGATGTACGATAGTTTCCATCCTCGTACACAAAGAAACAGCATACCGTTCAGCCAGTTCCTACGGCTTCGTCGGAATTGTACTGACCCTAGGGACTTTGAAACACATGCCACTGTTATGAAGAAGAAATTTCTCGACAGGGGATACCCTAATAGGCTTATTAGGGATTCCTACAAAAGAGCCAAATATTACAACCGGGAGGCTCTTTTAGAATAAAAAATCCAAAAACCTGAGGACAAGTTGGTGCTAGTTACTACCCACTCTAACTTTAATGATAAACTTCGATATATCATTAATTCACAGTGGCATCTTCTTAACCTAGACAAAAATATGGAGAAATTCGAGAAACCTATATTTGCGTTTCGCCGCAATAGGAATCTCAGAAATGTCCTGGTTAGAGCTTCCCTCCCTGATGTACCCATGGTCAGTCAACGCAGCATCAAAGGGACTAATCCCATTACTGGGAGTCATAAGTGTGGCGGATGTCACGCCTGTGATAATATCATGACTGTCCCTGAATTTAACTGGAACAAAAAAAGAATTACATTGAAAGATATGACGAACTGTAGAACTAGTAACGTCATATACTTAATTACATGTCCGTGCTCCAAGGGCTATGTAGGAGAAACGGGCAGGGAATTCAGGACCAGGTTTTCGGAGCATAAATCTTGCATCAGAAACCTACGACCTGGAGCCCCGCTTGTTGCACATTGGAAAGCCCTTAATCATACCCTGGAAGATTTGAAATGGCTTATTTTGGAGAAAATAAAACACCCTAAGGATGGCAACATTGAAGCTATCAGAGCCAAAAGAGAAGTCTTCTGGATTTTTTATCTTGAGACGGCTGTCTCAGGATTGAACGAATCTATCCCCTGGGAGAATGCCATTCAGTGAATGGCCTGGAGACGTTACACTTCTGCACGGATTTTCCTGTTTTTTCACATTCGTTTAGTTTTTCTGTTCAAGACTTATTTATGAGAGAGTTTCTGTTTAGGTTAGAGTGTTTATTTTTTAACTCACTAGTTTGCTTTGTTCTGCATATTTCCTTCCTGTTTTATTTTAGTCGATTTTTGCTTCAAATTTATTTTTCTTTATAGTGTTTATATTTTCTTTTTTAGTTATGCCCTGATTCCTGGTTCTTTTATATTTTTTTTATTTTTTTCATTCTTCGCAATCCGTGGTTTTTCTGTCCGCCCCATTTTCGTTTTTTTATGTTTTGGACCGTGTTTTTTGTTTATTGATATGTATATCTTTTCTCTAGTTGTTTTTTTAGTTGGTTCTGTTAGTCTGTCTTCATTGTTACCTACTGTGCAGTTGTTTATTTTTTGTCCTTTGTCTATTTTTATCTCCCAACACTTACGTCGTTGTCCTTTCTTAATTTCTATTGCGTTCAGGTGCGCTGTATTTCCCTTTCCAGCACCTGTATATTATCCCACTGTCCCTCCCGCTTTCCCTTATCGACAAACCCATTTGATGGAGGTTGAAGGAGTCCCGCATTCTCTTCTATCTAGGACACCATTTATACTTGGACCGCCGGGCCGCTTCAGGTCAGTGTAGTCGGATCTTGTGTGTACCTTTTGCGGGCATCGTGTTTTCCATCCTCCCGAGACCCCTTTTTTCTCGCAACCTTTCTTTCTAACCCTGCTGAAAATCCCGTTGCTTTTATTGTTTCTTTAGGCCCCCTATTCCCCGGGTCTGAAGTTTCTCAATATCATGATGTCTCCCGTCTTCGTCTCACCGCAATTAAAGGATTGCTCATTTCTTTTGCATTGAGGTATGTTTCAGTTCGTTGTGTGTCAATTCTGTACCGTGTTAGAAGCACGACCTCTCTATGATCTGTGAAGCTTATTGCTGCTTTATTGCTTTTCAGGTCGTTTTTCATTGTTGGCTCCGGTACTACCTCCTGTATTTTATCAGCGTTTATCTTTCCTTTTGAGGTAGCTCTCCCTTCTTTAGATTACACTTATTTCACTCTGCTTTGCCCTATTGTTACTTGTATAGATGTGTTACCCCTGTCTTTATTTTTATGCTCCTATTAGATACCTGGAATGTTTTCGTTGATTTGCTTTTAAACCTGGTTCCCTCTTACGCCTGGATCCCCTGTGGGCCTATCTAAAAGTGCGAAATCTTGATCGGTGGAATCCTGGGATTTCTATCCACGTATTCATGTTTTTACAATCTGCTGACCTTTTACATACTTAAAGGGGCCCCGTGATTGTAGGGTATCTAGGTAGGCTGCTATTTCTTGAAACCTGTTTTTTGGTTACAGGTGCACCATCTATGGGGCGACCGATTTATGTATTTTCTTATATTCTTTACACACTTTTTTTTTTTTTTTTTTTTTTTTAATCCTTGACTATACCTTTTTCGGTGCTTGTAAATTTTGGGGATATAAGGAGAGCTTATCTCTATTGACATGTATGTGCCTGGCTGATTGGAACCCCTCCGTCTTGCTGACTCTAATTACAGGCCGCCTTGCTCTTGTTTATGAAATTTTATCCTGAGCTGTCCCTAATTTGTCCTTTCTGCCTACAGAATACCCACCCACAGCCTTGCTGCTACTAGGACCGCTTTTTTAGGACCGTGTCACAGACATTATTTTGTCTGCCTGTGTAATATCTCAAGTGCGCCCTGATTAAGGAAGCCTCTATTTGGCACTTGTCCGAAACGCGCGTCGGCGCTTTTCTTGTCCTTATGTATAGTGATATGGACGTGAATGTTTGTGTATGAATTTGACTGTATAAAAGGGATGTTTGGATGTATGATTGGATCTAATTGGTGTCTTTTTTTGAAGTGTCACTGCGTGTCCTAGGTTTCAGATTGATTATGTATATTCTTCCTAAATGTTTTGTATTGTTCAAATGGAATTACTCTATTTATTATAAAAAATCATGTTGATATCAATATATATATATATATAAAAATGAAAATTAAAAACCTTTTTGAATAAATGTATTCTTGTTGTGGTGTGTGGGTATACTGTTTTTGATAGTTAAACTTTTTTCCTTGTAATTTAAGGGAACACCCCCTTTTTCATGTTTTTTCCTCTTGGGGACAGCACAATGCCAGGCAAGGCCCTGTGTCCAAGCCCTCCCCCCTCACCATTCATTGCAATGGGCATCCTACTTAACATTAAAAAAACTAGAAATTCACCCTAACGACTAGAGCGGTCGACCTCATAGCTGGGGAACAGGGCTCGAGTCTCATCAGGGACTCAACATCCTGTGATTCTGGGGAAATCACTTAATCTCATTGTGCCTAATAAAATGAATGTGTCCATCTGAACACAACTGGTACTTTTGGGTTGAGTTCGCTCTATATAAAACCCCCCTAAAAAAGTTTACAGAGATGTTATAGTTAGGAAACAGAATTTAAAAAACCCTCAGAAATTCACTGAAAGAACCAAATGTTACAGGGATGTTATAGTTGGGCTCCGAATTCACTTGTACAAAACCAGCGAAATTCAGCAGTTATTGTTACCTGAGCTAACCATAACTTACGTCCCCGCAATGCACTGCTTATGACCTCACATATTACATCCCTCGTGACATGGTCAGTGACATCACTCATGGCATCTCAAATTATATCACTGATTACATCATCCTGTAATTGTGAGTATTTCTAAAAGTTTATGAGAGTTAAATATAAATTCTAAAGTACTACAAAAATTAAATTGCTATACTTTGTGTACTACTAATGAGTGATACTATTTCTAACATAGATTATGCAAGTGGCTGTGTGACTGTGTGTATCCATGTGTGAGTGGATGTCTGAGTGACTGTATAGGGGTTTGAGTGGCTGTATGGGTGAATAAGTGGGTGTGTGAGAACCTATATTGGTGAAGAAGTGGGTATGTGAGTAACTGCATAGGTGTGGGAGTGGCTGTGTGACTGGGTGTATTGGTGAGTGAGTGAGTGTGTGAGTGACTGTATGGGTAAGTGAGCGACTGTGTGAGTGGCTGTATGCTTGAATGAGTGGGTGTGTGAGTGGCTCTATGGATGAGTCAGTGTGTGTGTGAATGTCTATTGGTGAGTGAGTGGGTGTATGAGTGGCTGTATGAGTGAGTGAGTGGCTCTATGAATGGCTGTATTGGTCTGTGAGTGGATATTTGAGTGGCTGTATCGGTGACTAAGTGACTGTGAGAGTGGCTGTATGGGTGAGTGACTGTGTGTGTAAGTGGCTGTATCAGTGACTGTGTGGGTGTTTGGCTAACTGGTTGTGTGAGTGGCTGTACTGGAGAGTGAAAGTCTATGTGAATGGCTGTATGGGTGAGTAACTACATGTGTGACTGCTTGTGTGGGTATGTGAGTGGGTGTCTGAGTGGTTGTATGGGTGAGTGAGTAGTTCTGTTGAGAGGCTGTATGGGTGAGTGACTGGGTGTGTGAGTGGCTGTATTGGTGAATAAGTGGGTGTGTGAGTAGCTGTATGGTGAGTGAGTGGCTCTTTGAGTGACTGGTTGGGTAAGTGAATGCCTGAGTGAGTGGGTGTATGGGAAGTGGGTGGATGTATGGGTGAGCCAGTGTGTGAGTGGCTCTATGGATCAGTGAGTGGGTGTATGAGTGGTTGTGTGGGTATGTGAGTGGTTCTGTGGATGATCTCACCAGTGATGCAATTTGAGATGCCATCAGTGATGTCATGAGTGATGTAATATTTGAGGTCATCAGTGCATTGAGGGGACATAAGTTATAGTTAACTCAGGTAACTATAATATCCCTGTAACCTTTGTTCTTTTCAGTATATATATATATATATTTGAGGCGGCAAAAATCCCTGGCAGCACACATTAAGGGCGCATCCATTCAGGATTGAATAACGAGGACTCTGTTTCCCACAAGGCAACATGTGCAATCCATATGTGCAACGATATCGCCGAACTATGAGGAACTGAAAGAGGACTTACCATGCTCCCTTCTGACTCTACAAGCCTATGAGTAAGATGTTAATCGAAACGCGTCAGGTGGTCAGATGCTTTTAAATCACCAGTGATCATGCTGCCTGCACCTATTAAAGCAATGGGGTACGCTTCCTACGCTCGAGTGCAGCTCATTCTTTGGACACTTCCCCACCGAGCAGAACATATCGAGCGGCTGTCCTGCCGCGAGCAGCACCACCCTGGGAAACGGGGGCCACGGGACCTGCAATCTTGCAAGCACCAGTTGTGGGGCGCAGGAGAGGATTTGAGGCGGCAAAAATCCCTGGCAGCACACATTAAGGGCGCATCCATTCAGGATTGAATAACGAGGACTCTGTTTCCCACAAGGCAACGTGTGCAATCCATATGTGCAACGATATCGCCGAACTATGAGGAACTGAAAGAGGACTTACCATGCTCCCTTCTGACTCTACAAGCCTATGAGTAAGATGTTAATCGAAACGCGTCAGGTGGTCAGATGCTTTTAAATCACCAGTGATCATGCTGCCTGCACCTATTAAAGCAATGGGGTACGCTTCCTACGCTCGAGTGCAGCTCATTCTTTGGACACTTCCCCACCGGGCAGAACATATATATATATATATATATATATATATATATATATATATATATATATATATATATATATATATATATATACACACTCCACTGGTTCCCAGTTACCGGGTGATTGCAGCGCTCCTCGTGGGTGCAAATCCCTGCGGCTGAACCACACCGCTTTAAATCACCGAAATTCCCTCCAGCCGGAAAGAAAGCGGGAAGCACTCTTTACAACTTTTTATGCGTTTTATTTTTCTTTTTTAAATTCAATGCATAGGGTACAGGCAATGGCTGATCAACGCGTTTCGGTATTCCTGATACCTTGCTCACGATCAACTGTTTGTTTGATTCCGCCCTTTTTAAATTCAATTGAAATTACATCATTTCCTGGCGGTTTTTCAAACACCCCTTTGCATTCTGGAGAATGTAGTTTTGAAACCCATTGTTTCTTTATCTTAGATCCTTCTTTTGTGTTTATTGACATTCAAATGCTTTATTTAGAAAAGTTCAGTCAACAATGTCCTTTACAAACGCTTATCTTCTTCTTTAACTCCACTGATGGAGCGATCTTTTCTCATTATCTCCTCCGATGGAGTGTCATCTTATGCGTAATGAGTCTTTTTTACCACATTAGTTTCCATTTGTTGTATATCTTTCAATATTGTCAATCCTTGACTGCATTTTCTGCTTTTTTTCTCATTTGTATTTATATTTCTACTTTGTTATAGACGTATGTAGAGCTCTTCTGACTGATTAAGGCCGTGCGGGTGTAGTGTTCGTAATTTTAAAATATATCGTGACTCCTTCTGTCGCAATTGCCTTTCTATATATATAACCAAAGTCCTGACCCTCCAATTGCTAGGAGGGAATACACCGCAGGTCCGGACCACAAAATCAAGGTAGGCAGGTTCACAGTTGCATAGTTGATTTATTTATCCATGAATAATGCAGACAAGTGTACTCCCCAGATGCGTTTCGATCGCCTCCGCAATCTTGCTCACATGAGTGTAATTATATATATATTATCTGAGTGTATATATATATATATATATATATATATATATAAATGAACAAACACCAGAGTTCCCACTATTGTCACCTCCAATTCAAAAAGGCAAAAAATCGGGACACGGACTCCAAGGTAGGTGCGTGGTTTTCTTCTTTTATTTTTTAGGCAAATAGACGCTTCGGCATGGCAGCATGACGCGTTTCGCCCAACAAGTGGGCTTGATCACATAATGAAAAGTTCTAAACTTCACTATATAAAGCACTTACACAGGTGCCACTCATTGCGTCATGTGATGCAGTGAACACAGAAGAAATACTCTTTGTAGGGTGATCTTTCTAAAAACGTAGTGAGCAAACAATTATTAGTTACTCAATGACTGTACACATAATATCATGTAAAAACCACAATTATTATATAAATTAAATAAATAATTTAAAATAATTGATATGTTATAGAGTGCAAAAATGCAAATGTGCAAATCGATGAACAATAAATAGTTAAACATTTGTAGGTACCAATACCTCAATGAAACCTGAACATCATTTTTTATGCACCATATTGCATGGCGTCGTTGGTATAGAATTAGGAAAAAATTCCAATATATCTTTTTACCTGGCGTCTACAGTCATAATTTTTAAAGAGTCAATCCCCTACAAAAAGGTTTCAAAAAAACTGTTTGGATTTTTTGTGAAAGTCTTCTAAAGTGCTAAAAATAATAATGTCAAAAATAATCACAATTATATCTATTGTGATTAAAAATCATATTAAGTGAAATTGGAAACAGAAGTTGCAAGATTCATTAACCCATTATAAAATATGTTTCCAGTTTGTAAGAGACATATAATTTGTTGGAGGGACATGTACCCATGAACTCTAAATTCTACATCATAATGGACACTTGTGATTCTACTTGATATTGTTGCGTAAATGAGAATTGGAAGCCAAGAAGTCATAAAATAACCAGAATCTCAATTACTAAATGTGTGAACCTCATAGTAAATAGGTGTTCGATAGTACATATTGATACGAGGAGATTATCTAATCAATGACCGTTGTAAGAAAAGGAAAGGAAAAATCAACATGTAGTGTACTTGAATCCCATTGTACTGTCAATAATCTAAATAAACTTGATAGAGTATGTAAACATTTCGACAATATTATAAATAACCTTTAAAAAGATCTATAAAAATACGTTCTTAAAATTTCTAACAAAATACAAAAATGTATAAAAAGACTTTTCAAAATTTCAATAAAATGCAATATAAAAGAGATTCAATTCCCACAGTAACATGTAAAATTATTTTCCTTTACAGTAAATTATGATGACATCAAACAAACACCAACAAGTATGACCTCATAAAAAATTGTATAACTCCTCCCCATTGTTTAAACCATTCGGTGTGCGAGTGTTCAATTCAAGTATAAATTTGGCCTCTAATTGCCTGAGTGCTTTCTCCCTGTTGCCACCCCTTCTCATGGGTGGAACAGCAGAGATAACAAAATACTTGAGGTCCTCCAATTTGTTCATGTGGACTGCCTTAAAATGTCTGGCCACAGGATATGTCATGTCGGAGTTGACTATCGCCCTAAGATGTTGAAGGATGCGAACATGCACCTGGAGCTTGGTGCTTCCTATGTATTTAAGATTGCAAGTGCAGCTCAATACATAGACTGCAAACTCCGTGCGGCAATTGTATCTGGCCTTGATTTGGTTTTTATCAGCATATATTTTTATTCACCAAAGGTGCCCTAAGCATTAGGGAAGCACTCGACAGCGCCCTGCCCTCCGGCTCTTCGCTCCAGACTGCATTCACGTTGCACTTCAGTAATTTTGCCGACGCGTTTCAATGTATAAACATCTTCTTCCTGGGCTGCACAAATGAAGCTTGACGCTCGCATATTTATTTCCGGCTCTTTTATTGTGACAAGCCCCCCAGTGGGCGTAGCTCAGTGCAAGGTCAACTGGTGATTTGTGGGACTTGCAGTCCATGATGCGAGCGGTACAATATCCTTTAAGTAAGTTCAAGTATTCATTTGCAATTTCAATCAATCAATCAATCAATCAATCAAAGCATTTGTATAGCGCACTACTCACCCGGAGGGTCTCAAGGCGCTAGGGGAGGGGGTCCGCTACTGCTCGAACAGCCAGGTCTTGAGCTGTTTCCTGAAGGCGAGGTGGTCCTGGGTAAGGCGGAGGTGGGTCGGGAGGGAGTTCCAGGTCTTGGCGGCGAGGTAGGAGAAGGACCTTCCTCCTGTGGTGGCTCTTCGGATGCTGGGGACGGCGGCGAGGGCGTGGCTGGTCGATCAAAGCTGGCGTTTGGGAGCGTAGAAGTTGAGGTGGCTGTTGAGGTATCCTGGGCCTTGGTTGTGTAGGGCTTTGTGTCCGTGGGTGAGGAGACGGAAGGTGATTCTCTTGTTGACCGGGAGCCAGTGCAGGTCTCTCAGGTGTCCGGAGATGAGGTTGCGGCGGGGGATGTCCAGGATGAGACGTGCTGAGGCGTTCTGGATCCGCTGGAGTCTCTTCTGGAGTTTGGCGGTGGTTCCGGCGTAGAGGGGGTTGCCATAGTCCAGACGGCTGGTGACGAGGGCCTGGGTGACCGTTTTCCTGGTCTCGGTGGGGATCCACCGGAAGATCTTACGTAGCATGCGCAGGATGTTGAAGCACGCCGAGGAGACGGCGTTGACTTGTCTGGTCATGGAGAGGGAGGAGTCCAGGATGAAGCCCAGGTTGCGAGCATGGTCTGTTGGTTTGGGTGCGTTGCCTAGGGCGGGGTGCCACCAGGAGTCGTCCCAGGCGGAGGGTGAGGAACCCAGGATGAGGACTTCCGTCTTGTCCGAGTTCAGTTTCAGGTGGCTGTTCTTCATCCATTCGGCTACCTCTTTCATCCCTTCGTGTAGGTTGGCTCTGGCGGTGTTGGGGTCGTTGGTGAGGGAGAGGATCAGCTGGGTGTCGTCGGCGTAGGAGATGATGTTGAGGTTGTGCTGGTGTGCGATGGCTGCGAGGGGGCTCATGTAGACGTTGAAGAGGGTTGGGCTAAGCGAGGAGCCTTGAGGAACGCCGCAGATGACTTTGGTGGCTTCTGATCTGAACGGTGGGAGGCGGACTCTCTGTGTCCTTCCGGTGAGGAAGGAGATGATCCACTCCAGTGCCTTCTTCTGGATTCCGACGTTGTTGAGGCGCTGCACTAGGGTACGGTGGCAGACCGTGTCGAAGGCTGCGGAGAGGTCTAGGAGGATGAGGGCCGCTGTTTCTCCGTTGTCGAGCAGGGTTCGGATGTCATCGGTGGCTGCGATCAGGGCGGTCTCGGTGCTGTGGTTGGCTCGGAAGCCAGACTGCGAGAGGTCGAGGGATCCATTCGTCTTGAGGAAGGCGGACAGCTGCTTGTTGACGGTCTTCTCGATGACTTTTGCTGGAAACGGGAGCAGCTTCATTTGTGCAGCCCAGGTAGAAGATGTTTATACATTGAAACGCGTCGGCAAAATTACTGAAGTGCAACGTGAATGCAGTCTGGAAGAGCCGGAGGGCAGGGCGCTGTCGAGTGGTTCCCTAATGCTTAGGGCACCTTTGGTGAATAAAATTACGCACGGCGGCCCGGCCGTGGGGGAGGCACCATCACCTGCTGGGAAGAGAAACGTTATCGCCAGCTGGTGAGGCGGATGTCTCACACTAATTGGGACAGGTCGGCACAGTGCTCTTTATGAAAATCAGATTGCTAAAACGGAACACTACCTACTAGAGGAGTCAAATATAAGCAGAAATTGCAAATGAATACTTGAATTTACTTAAAGGATATTGTACCGCTCGCATCATGGACCGCAAGTCCCACAAATCACCAGTTGACCTTGCACTGAGCTACGCCCACTGGGGGGCTTGTCACAATAAAAGAGCCGGAAATAAATATGCGAGCGTCAAGCTTCATTTGTGCAGCCCAGGAAGAAGATGTTTATACATTGAAACGCGTCGGCAAAATTACTGAAGTGCAACGTGAATGCAGTCTGGAGCGAAGAGCCGGAGGGCAGGGCGCTGTCGAGTGCTTCCCTAATGCTTAGGGCACCTTTGGTGAATAAATATATATATATATATATATATATATATATATATATATATATATATATATATATATATATATATATAGCAGCAACTCCTCCACCAAGTAAAGAAGCAGAGGCCACAGCGTGGAAACTGGAGGAAGCGGTTTATTTGATGTAAGGCATAATGCATTTCGGCCGTAATTCGGCCTTCCTCAGATGCCATCAATATTTCTGGAGACTCCTTCCCCCGTTTAAAATCACCCTGCTACAGTTCCATTGGGTGGAAATCCCCACACACCCTCATTAAGTTAATTGCTCACTGTTTGTAGTTCATGGGAACTACAAGCCCCAGAGTTCATTGCCCAGGTAAGTGCTGCACGGGGTGTGTCCATATGGATTCTGCGATATGCGGCAAAGTAACGGTGAAATAAAAGTCAATATCCAGCTTGTTGGAATCACAACTTGCCTCCTCCAGTCCCCAAATGTTCCAGCCTCCCAACAATCATCGTCAGCCGGGCAGGGATCAAGAGGACAATGCTCTCCGGTCCTCCGTGAAGTCACGGACCGCGTAGCAGCCGCCTCGGATTCCGTTGTGTAGAGAGGCGGGCACCAGGCTATTCCAATACCTTGGATGTGAAAACAAGCCGCCGAAGCAGAAACCAGATGAGCCCGTGCCACTTCGAAGAACGGGGCCCCTGTAGCGCGTTTCTGGATACCGCGCAAAATATAGCAGCAACTCCTCCACCAAGTAAAGAAGCAGAGGCCACAGCGGGGAAACTGGTGGAAGCGGTTTATTTGATGTAAGGCATAATGCATTTCGGCTGTAATTCGGCCTTCCTCAGATGCCATCAATATTTCTGGAGACTCCTTCCCCCGTTTAAAATCACCCTGCCACAGTTCCATTGGGTGGAAATCGCCACACCCCCTCAGTACCTTAATTGCTCACTGTTTGTAGTTCATGGGAACTACAAGCCCCAGAGTTCATTGCCCAGGTAAGTGCTGCACGGGGTGTGTCCATATGGATTCTGCGATATGCGGCAAAGTAACGGTGAAATAAAAGTCAATATCCAGCTTGTTGGAATCACAACTTGCCTCCTCCAGTCCCCAAACGTTCCAGCCTCCCAACAATCATCGTCAGCCGGGCAGGGATCAAGAGGACAATGCTCTCCGGTCCTCCGTGAAGTCACGGACCGCGTAGCAGCCGCCTCGGATTCCGTTGTGAAGAGAGGCGGGCACCAGGCTATTCCAATACCTTGGATGTGAAAACAAGCCGCCGAAGCAGAAACCAGATGAGCCCGTGCCACTTCGAAGAACGGGGCCCCTGTAGCGCGTTTCTGGATACCGCGCAAAATATAGCAGCAACTCCTCCACCAAGTAAAGAAGCAGAGGCCACAGCGGGGAAACTGGTGGAAGCGGTTTATTTGATGTAAGGCATAATGCATTTCGGCCGTAATTCGGCCTTCCTCAGATGCCATCAATATTTCTGGAGACTCCTTCCCCCGTTTAAAATCACCCTGCCACAGTTCCATTGGGTGGAAATCGCCACACCCCCTCAGTACCTTAATTGCTCACTATTTGTAGTTCATGGGAACTACAAGCCCCAGAGTTCATTGCCCAGGTAAGTGCTGCACGGGGTGTGTCCATATGGATTCTGCGATATGCGGCAAAGTAATGGTGAAATAAAAGTCAATATCCAGCTTGTTGGAATCACAACTTGCCTCCTCCAGTCCCCAAATGTTCCAGCCTCCCAACAATCATCGTCAGCCGGGCAGGGATCAAGAGGACAATGCTCTCCGGTCCTCTGTGAAGTCACGGACCGCGTAGCAGCCGCCTCGGATTCCGTTGTGAAGAGAGGCGGGCACCAGGCTATTCCAATACCTTGGATGTGAAAACAAGCCGCCGAAGCAGAAACCAGATGAGCCCGTGCCACTTCGAAGAACGGGGCCCCTGTAGCGCGTTTCTGGATACCGCGCAAAATATAGCAGCAACTCCTCCACCAAGTAAAGAAGCAGAGGCCACAGCGGGGAAACTGGTGGAAGCGGTTTATTTAATGTTAGGCATAATGCATTTCGGCCGTAATTCGGCCTTCCTCAGATGCCATCAATATTTCTGGAGACTCCTTCCCCCTTTAAAATCACCCTGCCACAGTTCCATTGGGTGGAAATCGCCACACCCCCTTATTAAGTTAATTGCTCACTGTTTGTAGTTATATGGGTGTGTGTGTGTATTAATATTTATATATATATATATATCACCACCAATCCTGCTTCCACTTCAGAAAACAGGTCTGACACAGCTGGGGTTTCGTTTCAGCAGGGCTTTAATAACCGCCATACAGCATATGAATAACAGCATATATATATAGGGAGAACCCCAATCACCCCTACTTTTTTTTTTATAATTAGAATTTTTATATTGGGGGAAACCACCCCTTACCACCATATACCCCTACCCACCCCACACCCTTTAAATACCCTTTTCACCTAATACCCTTTGTGAGAGGCTGGTCTGGTATATGCTGTCCACTTATGTAAGTGGACACCTTTGATCAGTCCAGACAACGCTTTTGGCGATTTTAGTGGTCTTAGACAACCTTAGAAGCTCTCTAAGTGGTAGCTGTGGAGAGCAGCCTTCAGGCTTAGTCCAGAAGGAGTGTAAAGCAGCTTGTTTTACCAGAACATCATCTTATAGGCATTGATTAAGAGAAAAAGAACTACACAATGTATTTATAAAAATATGTATTTATTATATATCACTCACTAATGCATACAGATATCTCCTACCCAGAGATATACACAATGCACACAATACTTTGCAATAGAAACAGGTAAGTATCATGAAATACACCATGGTCCCCAGGGGGAGACCAAACCATTTACTAAGATAGTGGCATGCGAACCACGACTCCAGTCAAGACTATACCCAAGGGACGTAGAAGTGCTGGGGACCACGGAGGTCATGTGCAGAGTAGGAACACAGCGGCGTTATCACTATAAGTCAATAGGTACGTTGCGTTTGTAATTTTAGAGAAGAGGGACCCTTCACAGTGGACCCTGAAGAAAACCCTTGAAAGACAGCAGGTCGGAGAGCCACCGCACCCATGGATACCTTAGTACCCAAGTTACCTACATCAGGGAAGCCGGGTGTACAGGTGTGAAGTGGCATCAGAAATTTTCCGTCAAAGTCAATGGGAGGCTTGAGGAAGATGCCGCTGCTAGGAAAGGTGAAAGTGGCCGATGGAATCCAAAGATGGATTCAAAGTGAAGAGTACCTGCAAGCAGAGGGAACAGAGTCTATGCCACTTAGGAGAGACCAGGAGGCACGGAAGACAAATTCCCACCAATGTCGGGTCTTACGGATGAGATGACGGTGACCTTGAAGCTGCAGTTGGGAGGACCAGGCAATGCTGTGGAAGACCAGGAGCCATTCACGAGCAGTCCTGCGTCGGATGTCGAGAGTTGAGGGGTCGGTGTCCGTCGGCAGCACCAACATGCCTTGGCAACTGCAGACAACGTGGCAAGCGAAGAAGGTAAAGTGTCGGGACCAGCAAGGTCCAGGTGACTCACCACGAGCAGGGGAGTCAGGGCAGGCTGGGGCAATCAGGGGAGCCCACAGAAATCAAAAGAAGAGCCTCAACAAGACCCACAGGCCAGAGGCACTGGAGTCGCAAGAGGACCTCGAGCAGCTCACCAAAGAGGTAGGCCCATGGTGCAAGGGATGCGGTGAGGATGATGATCTTGGTCACTAGAGATGCTTGAGGTTGGGGCTACTTGGAGTCCAAAGATCTTGGTGGCAGGAAGCCAACAAGCCTTTGCAATGGCCAGTCGACGCGGTTCACAGGGTTTTGGTTCCTGAAGCCCATACGAGGGATACTGGCCTCAAACTCGGTGGGAGGACAGGGCAGGCCTCCCTTAAACCCCTAAATTCTAAAAACACCCTTACCACTACATACCCCTAACCACCCCTAAACCATGCAAAAAACACCCTTATAATCAAATACCCTCACCCATCCCTAAACATTAAAAATACCCGTACCACTATATACTCCTAACCACCCCTAAACCTTAAAATACCCGTACCACCATATACCCCTACCAATCCCTAAATACTAAAAACACCCCTACAAGCCAATACCCCTACCCACCCCTAAAACCTAAAAAAATCCATTACCACCCTATGTCCTCACCTACCACTCAACCTTAAAATTTCCCTCTACCACCCTATACCTATACACACACCTAAACCAACATATATATGTATACATATATATATACATATATATATCCACAACTGCCCACTCCGGAAAGAAGAGGTAGAGGCCACTCGGGGGAGACGTCGGAAGATCTTTATTGATTACAGCGTGTGCAAAATGCATTTCAGCCTTTTGGCCTTCCTCAGATGCCGCCGTATGCAAAGAATAACTCCACCTCCACCTTTGAATGTCCAGTGTCTCTCTCATTGGCGGAAATCCGCTGACCCATGGCCATGTGATGTCAACTCTGCTGCAGTTCTGCCACAACTACAGCTCCCAGAATGTCATGTATCCAGGTGAGTGTTGCATGGGAGAGACAAATTCCTGGAAAGGTGCAGAGTGTGCAAATGCAGAGTCTTTGCTGAAAATAACGATCTCCCTTGGGTCCCCTTTGACGCTCCAGCCTCTTTGCACGTGTGCCTGCAGGGTCGCGAGACAGGATAGCAATGTACCTGCCTCCTCGTCAATGACACTCTGCACCTCGCAGCAATCCCTGACTAGGCATGCACTCAGAGGCGGGCCGGAGTCATATCAATACCTTGATACTTGAAGAAGCTGCACGCAGCGGGGGGTTAGTAATACTCCGGCCTCTTGACGGAACGGGGCCTCCAAACGCGCCTCTGGCTGGCGCGAACACATCCACAACTGCCCACTCCGGAAAGAAGAGGCAGAGGCTACTCGGGGGAGACGTCAGAAGATCTTTATTGATTACAGCGTGTGCATAATGCATTTCAGCCTTTCGGCCTTCCTTCCTCATATATATATCCAAGGTACTCCGCTTCTATTGTGCGTAACTTCTTTAGGCAGAAAACGGATACGGCCCCAACTCTGGTGCAAAATTAGTTTATTTTCGTGCAAGAGGTCGCCATGACGCGTTTCAGCCCTTCCCACGGGCCTTGATCACATGACACAGTACAGCATTGCACATTGGTTTAAATAGTGAGATATGTGGACGTAATCATTGGGGCTAGAGTCATACAAGACCAAATAATATCAAAGACAGTCTAATTTTTGAGAACTAAAAGTCTTTTTTCTTTCGTTACTCCGTCAGAGCAAGCTTGACTCAGCTATGTAGAGAACATGAGATGATTACTCACTTCACTCAGCCAGGTGTCTGCTCAAAAAGAGAAAAGTGGATATGGACAGGAGTCTGCTGTGTTCCAGGTCAGAAGACAATAGGCACAGTACAACAGCATGCACCTACTACCACGCTGACTCTCACAATGACTCTTCCTGTGTGTGGCACATGGGCCACCACCAATATGGTTGGTTAAATGCCTGTCAATAACACTCCAGGCTGTCAGTTTAACATATATAACTATGGCCAGGACACACCCCCATGTAGCTGCTTTTGGGCCCTCAACTGCCCATCAAGCTCCAGGTCGGCCACCACCAGTAAGCAGGCCATTAAGGACTTCCTCAGTTGGACCTCTGTGATTTTCCGGGTCCAGCGTCGCAGGTCCTCCCACCTCTTTCTGCATTGGGCACTACGCCGGTAGAAAACCCCCATGGTCCGCATCTTCCGGGCGATGGCTCCCAAATGGCTTCTTCTGATGGGTGTTGAACTGTATGGATGCAATAGATGTGTAACAGATCGTAACCGGAAATTTGAGTATAACTGTCAGCTTGATACACATTGTGTTGACATTTAGCACAAGCATTCATCAAAAGTCAACATATTACATGTGTCCATCTCACATGCTATTTACAACTAAAGCATGAATGCACACTTTTGAGGTCATCAGATGACTAACTCAAACCCTGGTTATGACCTACACTGACCAAGGCAAGCCACTAATATAATGTAGGCCAGGGCCATCCTACATGGAATGTGATGTGAGGTACATACACGCCATTTGGTCCTTCTGAAGGGTAAATTACCTGTGCATGACTGTCCAGACACCTTTAGTGCAGGCCCATAGCACTGATGCATATGGTCCATAGAGGCGAGCACCATAGTATACACAACATCCTAAGACTAAGGTCACAATGTAAGGGCTGGTATGTGTGACACTGAGCGCTACCTCTTTGGGGGATGTGTGTACATGTGGACTACTTATTGGAATATCCTAGTAATTCTAAATATTTTTGTGTTATTTGTACTGCCATCATAGGACACACTTTTTGCCATATGTGGCACAGTAACAGGGATGACAACCAACATACCATTGCATGTGGTGTGTGATAGGGAATATTGTAGCCAAGCAGATGATTCACATTTCTAAATCTAATCAAAAGTAACCCAATATCTCATGTCTCAGATGTGCTATTAGCCGTTACATTAGAAGCAACACTGTTAGAAAAGTGTCAGCAGACCTGTGTGAGTAAGGGGACAGTCATTAGTGACAGACACAAATTGACACTGTGGGTCAATGGAAAGAAGTATCAGGTCTGGGGGTCACCTCAGTCACCATGGCTAATATTATCCATGTAACAGCTATCAGGACTACTAGTCGTACATGTGACTCTTTCTGGGAACACCCATGTATCAGCAGGTCTACAGGGATATTACTCTGTGCTTCACTACTCCTGCCACAGTAACTCAGGCCCAGACTGGACAATTGCCCAGACTGCCCACAACTCATTGTCAGGCCTTGCTCTCTGCAGCCTGTGCCTACTGATTCCACGTGAACCTCACATTTTCACCAATTCTATATATACCATTGAAAAATCTGCTTCTCTCATATGTTAGCACACAGTTGTGTGGCACTCCGAAGGGGTCTGTGAGGTATAACTAGCTCCCAACAACTATTTACAAACCTGATGTGGGCTGAATGATCAGTGGGACAGTACACATGGCTAACATCATCCTCAAATGCTTATAACAGTATACAGACATCACCCATGGTGTAAAGCCTATACAAAAGCATGCACATATACCATGATGTGATCTGAGAAATCATTGTAGTTACCATGAACTTGCGCCCTGCATGAATATATGCATTTGACACAAGTAGAAATTCCACTTATCCCACATTGCAATGGTGTTCTCCTCTCCACAAAGTAGAGGGCCCCATAACCATTACACGTGTGTCCTATGTAGACACCACGCAATATATGAAATCAACATATTGCTAACACTCTGACACTCGGAAGCACACTGTAGCATATTGGAATTGGAAGGAAGCAGTTAAATAGAGTTACATATTTTATTGAGATTATTTATTACCTGTTCCTCTGATTATCCATAGAATTGAGCATAAAGGGGATGAACCTCATCCACCAGGTTAACCAGCTTCTCTGGAATGAAAGGACGGGCGCTTTCCCCTGCAGTGCATGGCATGATTGCTTCTAGAGCTGGCAAACAGCAGCTAAAATGGAGGAGATGTTGATAGCAGAAGTGTTAGAATGTAAGTGAGTTATTTTTCCAACTGCCGCGTACATGTTCGCCAATTACACTGTCATCAGTGTCAGTGCCCACAGCCATTGGACCATGACCATCACTATCCTGAACATTAGCCTATGGCTGTGTCTGCTGTGCATGTAACCGCCCACCACATGCTCGACTTCCGCCAGCAACGTGCATGCGACATGTCCTATTAGCGAGGTCAGGCATCCACCATGTTAGCTTTTGGGAAAACTGTATTGGTGACAGGTAAGTGCATCACCACCACTACAAATGAGGGCAAACTTGTTTACATTTGAAATGCCATGTCATGTCCAGTACAAAACTTCATCTGTGTAGTACATTACTGTGCGCATTGGCAAAATGTGCGTAGCGCACTGTACATTGTAGTTAGCGGTATTTCACATGAAATGTTCTTCTGCCCTCACTATAGTGGCAATTTTCAATTACAGAATTGATGATGTGCACAGTTCTGTTACAATACCTGTGAAGGCCACCATGGGGAAAATTGGTGGATGTTCAAGATTTGACAGTGATGATGTAAAATGTGTAATGCTCCATAAAGCATTAATGTTCAGAAACATCACTTTTGTCTTACGCTTCGCATGTTACTCTGCACACTGTGACCAAAATACATTTTTGTATTACTCTTCATATAGGTACCCAGGGAGAGGGAGGAGATGCCAGGTTGCTGTGTACCACCCATTTCCAGACCTACCGGCTATGGATGAGAGACCTGTGATCCAGAAGTTTCGTTTGAATCGTCATCAGTTGGAGCCTGACCTCATACCTTACATCACTTATCTTACTTCAATCCTACCATTTGTAAAACTCATGTCTGTATTGCATTTTCTGGCCATAGGCCCGTTTCAATTCACTGTTGCTATTTCAGGTGGAATCTTACAACCTGTGTTCAGTTGAGGACTCTAAGAGGTGCCAGCAGCACTTTTGAGTCATGTGGATAGATATATCCAGTTCCCTAAATGTCAGGATTTAGCCACTGTGAAGGCAGATTTCCAAGCTTTAGGTGTCATCCCACATGTGATTCAATCCAGTGATGGCACATATATTGCCTTGGTGCCACTGAATACTAGGGAACAAGTGTACCACAACAGGAAGCACTATTCCATCAACATGCAAGTTGTCTGCTTTGTGGATTTGTACATCTCAAACGTCTGTGCCCGGTTCCCAGGATCTGTCTATGAATCCTTCATACTGCATAACAGCACTGTTAGACTTGGGGGTCTCTAGTTGGCACAGGTATGCACTTGTGACAAATAGGGACCCTCACCTCTAGTCAGGGTTAAGGGGTACACTCCTAAAATAACCCCTACTCACCCCCTTGGTAGCTTGGCACGAGCAGACAGGCTTATCTCAGAGGCAGTGTGTAAAGCATTTGTGAACACATACAGTAATCAAGTGACAACACTACAGATGGACACCACACAGGTTTTATATAAAAAATAAGTATTCTTTATATAGATTTACCACAAGACCATAAACGACAAAAATCCACAATACTGTTACTTTAAGATGGTAGAATTTAGCTTAGTTCTTAAATGCGACATTTTAAGTCAATGTACCTTTAGATGCGACACGCAGGGCAACGAAAGTGTTGCAACGATGTTGATGTGATGAAAGTTTGGTGCAAAGAAATAAAGATGTGAAGATCTTCCCGATGAGGCACGCTTCTCCGATATTGCGAGAAGACTAGATTCGATGCGTCGGCTGCAGCGGTGACACCACTCTACGCGATGCGATGACAGCGGCTTTGGCGGCGACACTCTTCTCCAACGTTGCAAGGCGCTTCCGCTCGGTGCGACAACTGCAGAGGCAACACACTTTACGCGATGCGACAACAACAGCTCCGATGGCGGCACGCTTCTCCGTGGATGCGAGGTGCTTTTCTTGATGCGGTGCAATGCGACAGCTACAGCGGCATCATCCAAGATGCAACAGCAGCGGCTGCGACGGTGACACGCTTCTTCCTCGATGCGAGACTCTTCTCTTGATGCGGTGCAATGCTTCACTACGATGGCTGCGATGGCGACACGCTTCTTCGGCATTGCAAGACACTTCTTTGATGATGCGAAACGCTTCCGCTCGATGCAGCAACTGCAGCGGCGACACATTTTACGCGATGCGACGACAACAGCTCCGACGGCGGCACGCTTCTCCTTCTTGAGTCGCGCTTCCAGCTCCTTGCGACACGAAGTCCCTCGGAAGGCCCCAAAACAGCAGCAGGCACTTCCAAAGAACTCTGGGGAGCTGGGGGTTGAAGTCTGTTGCTCCTGAGACTTCAGCAGGAGGCAAGCTCTTTTCCAAGCCCTTGGAGATCCTTCACAAGTCGAGCAATAGTACACACAAAGTTCCTTTCTCCTCTCTTTGGCAGTAAGGCAACCACTGCAGGCCAATCCCCCAGTTTCAGGGATAGTCTCTCCTCAGTTTCTTCTTGGTTCCTCTCCTCAGCAGAGGTTTCTGCTTGTTTTCCCAAAGTGATCTAAATTCTTGGGATCAGGGTCCCAATACTTACACCCCAAAATCCTTTGTCCTCTGAGGGCCGAGGGGCCTTTGCCTTGTTCAAACCGGTTCTGGTCAGTCCTGGAGCACTTTGTTTACCTGGCTCCTTCTTTCCTTTCAGAGTGCAGGGCAGAGACATCATACGCACCACAGGGGGTGGAGCCAGCATTGTGGAGGGAAGGCACAGCCATATTCAGGTCCCAGGTGCAACTCCCCCCTCCCATCTAGATGCAGATCTCTCTATTCACCACTGGGCTACCTCACCCTGTTCCCTGGAATTCCCCGGCCCTGTCACTCAAACTCCAGACAAGGAATACACAGCCTAGCAGAGGCAGGTTTGAATGGTTAGAGAAGAAAATGCCTACTTTCTAAAAGTGGCATTTTCAAACACAGAATGTTAAAACCAACTTCACTAAATGATGTATTTTATCATTCTGAGTTCAGGCATACTAAATTTGATTTTCTACCATGGTCCCTGAGTCAGTTAGGATTATAAAATGTAATAATCAAACTGCCCATTCTGGCCTTTGGAGAACAGGTAGCCTTGCAATAGTGAAAAACGAAAATGGCTGTAATTCACTATTAGAACATGCCACACACACCAGGGCATGCCCTACCTTATCCTTACAATGCACCCTGCCCTTGGGCCTTCCATACGGGTGTCTGATATGAAGAAAAGGGAAGGTTTAGGGACTGGCAAGTGGGTGTACTTGCCCAGTCAGCATGACAGTACCAGACTGCACACAGGCTCTGCAATGGTAGACCTTAGACACACTTTTACAGACTGTTTCTGTGTGTGGCACAACCAGTGCTGCAAGCCCACCAGCAGTATTTGGATTTACAAGCCCTGGGCACTCTTGGTACACGCTACTAGGGTCTGACAGGTAAACCAAACCAACCAATCATGAAATCACAAATTCATACATTAATTTACAATAGGGAGCACTTGCACTGTGGCACTGGACAGCAGTGGCACAGTGCCCTGAGCATCTAACACCAGCAAAAACACATGCGGCAACAGCAAAAATGGGAGGGAGACCCACGCCAAGGTGCCAGGTCTAACACGTGTCCCCACCAGCTGAAATGTGGGGAGAACTACCCTACCTCCTGGGAGTTCTCATCACTAAGGCGGAAAAATCTGGACAGACCATCAGCATTGGCGTGTTCTGTACCCGGACGATGTTCCCCCGTGAAATCCATCCCCTGTAGGGAAATGGACCACCTCAACAGCTTTGGATTCTCACCCCTCATCTGCATCAACCATCTGAGGGGCCTGTGGACTGTCTGAACCCGGAAGTGAGTCCCAACAGAAATGGTCTCAGCTTCTTCAGTGCCCAGACCACAGCAAATGCCTCACGCCCAAAAGCACTCCACTTCTGTTCCCGGGGAAATAACCTCATACTGATGAAGGCTACAAGTTGATCTAGGCCCTCCTCATTCATCTGTGCCAGAACAGCCCACACACCATGCTCTGAAGCGTCTGTTTGTACTATGAACTCTCTGGAGAAGTTGGGTGCCAAGAGCACGGGCGCCGTGCACATAGCAGTTTTCAGGGCCTCAAAAGCTTTCTGACAGGTGTCAGTCCAAATCACTCTCTTTGGCTGCTTCCTGGAAGTTAGCGCTGTCAAGGTGGCAACAATGTTGCCATACCCCTTGACAAACCTCCTGTACTAACCATGTGTCCTAAAAAGGCTCTCACCTCTGTCTAGGTTTTGGGCAGCTCCCAAGCCAGGATGGTTTCAATCTTGGGCTGCAGAGGCGCCACCTGGCCGATCCCCACTTGGTGTCCCAAGTACACCACGGAACCCTGCCCGATCTGGCACTTACTCTCCTTGATCGTGAGGCCTGCCCTCCGCAGCGCCATCAACACTTCCCTGAGGTGGGGCAGATGTTCTTCCCAACCGGCGCTGAACACTGCGATGTCATCCAGGTAGGCGGCGCTGAACGAGTCCAGTCGAGCCAACACCTGGTTGACCAACCTCTGAAAGGTGGCAGGGGCATTCTTCATCCCAAAGGGCATAACCTGGAACTGGTAGTGCCCATCTGGTGTGGAGAATGCTGACCTCTCATTTGCCCCATCGGTCAAGGCGATCTGCCAGCACCCAGACGTCAAGTCAAACGTGCTGAGGTAACGTGCAGCCCCTAGCCGATCTATGAGCTCATCAGCTCTGGGGATGGCGTGCGTGTCAGTCCTGGTGACTGAATTGAGCCTTGATAGTCCACACAAGACCGGAGTTCTGGTGTGGCACCCGGTGCGGCAGCCTTTGGGACCAAGACCACTGGGCTGGCCCAAGGACTGCTAGAGGACTCAATCACCCCTAACACAAACATCTTGGAGACCTCCTCCTTGATGCAAGCTCTCACCCTGTCAGTCACCCGGTAAGATTTGTGCCTCACAGGTGTACTATCCCCAGTGTCCACATCATGGACGCACCAATCAGTGACACCGGGAACCAGGGAGAACAGATCAGAAAACTGTCCCAGCAACTGGCAGCAGTCATTCTGTTGCTCAGGGGTCAGGGTGGAAGAGAGGTTGACACCATCCACTGACCCATCTTGCTCTGTCGCCGACAGGAGGTCTGGAAGAGGCTCGGTCTCCTCCTCCATTCCACCATCTGTCGCTAAGAGCATGCCCAATTGGGACCTCTCCAAGTGGGGCTTCAGGTGGTTGATATGCAGGACCCTCAAGAGGTCCCTGGGAGACCGCAAGTCCACCAAGTAGGTAACCGGACGTTTGCGCTCCACAACCTCAAATGATCTGGTCCACTTATCCTGGAGCGCGCAGGGCTCCACTGGGGCCATAACCCACACTTTCTGACCAGGCTCAAGCTCTACCAGAGTGGCATTCTGGTCGTACCACCGCTTCATCTCCTCCTGGCTGGCTTCCAGATTCGCCTCAGCGAGTTGGCTGAAACGCCGAGTTTGGTTCCTAAAGGCCAGCATGTAGCTATATACATCCTGGGGAGGTTTCCTGGGAGATTGCTCTCAGCCTTCTTTAACCACACTTAGAGGTCCTCTCACTGGGTGTCCATAGAGAAGCTCAAAGGGGCTGAACCCTAGAGATTTCTGTGGCACCTCGCGGTATGCAAAAAGCAGGCATGGCAGGTGGACGTCCAACTTACGCCTCTTGGTTCCTCAAGACCCATAATCATGCCTTTTAGGGGTAGGTTGACTCCTTCAACCAACCCATTTCCTTGGGGGTGGTAATGAGTGGTAAACTTATAGGTTACACCACACTCCTGCCACCGGGACTTCATATACTTGGAAATGAAGTTGGGGCCCTGGTCAGACACTACCTTGCGAGAGAATCCCACTCTGGAGAAAATTCCCATCAGTGCTCGTCCCACCACGGGGGCCGTCACTGTCCTCAGAGGTATGGCTTCTGGGTACCGGGTGGCATGGTCCACCAAGACCAGGATGAACCTGTTGCCCATGGCTGTCTTGGGGTCCAGTGGCCTCACAATGTCAATACCCACCCGTTCAAAGGGGGTGCTGACTACAGGGAATGGCTGGAGAGGAGCCTTGCACTTCCTCCCACTCTTACCACTTGCCTGGCAAGTCTGACATGTCCTGCAGTGAGTGTCTGAACTCCTGCGCATTTGGGGCCAATAAAAGTGGGTGACAAGCCTTTCAAAGGACTTGTCCTGCCCCAAATGTCCTGCCAATGGAACATCATGAGCCAGCCCCAGTAGGAAGGCTCTGAAGCGCTAGAGTACCACCAGCACACGGGCTGACCCAGGCTTAGCAACCTTAGGCTCTGTATACAGGAGGTCATTCTCCCAGTAGATCCAATGTGACCCGGACTGATCACCTGCTGCCTGGTCTGCAGCCTGTTGCCACAGACCCACAAGAGAAGGGCATTCTTTCTGCTGCTTGCAGAATCCCTCCCTGGAGGGTCCTCCTTCTTGCTGCCAATGGGTCAGCTGAGGCAGGTCCCCCAGTTCGGCTACCTGTTCCCCTGTAGGCTCCAGGGCATCCCCTCAGGATCTGCTCCCTCCTGGACCGTGGGAACTTCGGGGGCCGGTTTCCCACAACTCCTGCCTCTACACTTGACAGCAGGTACCTGCGCCTTCCTCTCAGGCTCCAGGTCCTCTTGAGCACCTTTACTCACTGCCATGGACCGGGTGGTCACACACGCCCAGTCAGGCAAACCCAACATTTCTAAATGAGCACTCTGCACGACCTTCGCCCAAGGGGAGCTCTCCAGATCGTTCCCCAACTAACAGTCAACAGGCATGGCGGGCCTCACAGCAACCTTAAGAGTACCAGAGACCCCCACCCCACTCAAACCTGAGCCACCTCTGTGTTATCAGCGGCAATGACTGGGTAGAATGCACCAGGGACAACCTGCTCTTGAGACACCAGGTGACACTTGACAGCTGTCACACTGGCCCCCGTATCTCTAAGAGCCTCCACTCTATGGCCATTGATGGTCACCCAGTGCCTGTATTTTTTTAGTGTTATCAGGCAGCTGTGTCCTGGGGACCATCTCACAATCTCCTAATGAGACAAGAGACATCTCTGCGGGACCCCACCCACCTTGGGCACCCATCTCCTCACCCAGGGCTACACTAGCCATCTGCCGGGGGCTGCACCTGGGGGTGCTGGTTTTCCAAACAGGCGACACTTGGGATCATTGGCAAAATTACCCAGATCTCCACATTTGTAGCATTTCGGGGGCCGTCTTTGAACAGGTGGACCTGTTGGGGCCCCTGACGGTTTCTGGGGGGGAGGCTGAGAACCTTTCCCTTGGTTCCCTTGAGGACTACTTTGGGGCCTTCTATAGAACTCCCTCTGTTTACCCTTGCCCCCCCACCACTCTTCTGATGGGGACCCTGCCCACTTTTGGCTGAGTCTCCCACGTGACCCTTGTGGACCCTGGTACTGACCCAGCGGTCCGCCTCCTCAGCAAGCTTCCTAGGATTAGTCAACCTGCTATCAATCAGGTGCTGGCATAGCTCAGGAAAACACAGTCACTTGACAAGTGCTCCCATGCAATTAAATCAAGAAGTCCCTGAAAATCATCAACTTTGCTTCCCTTCACCCAACCATCTAATGCTCTGCAGAAAAAAAGTGACATATTCAACATAGGTACTGTTCGCTATCTTTGTGCAACCCCTGCACCTCTGTCTGTACATTTCAGGAGTTAAACCATATCTAGACATTAATGCATCTTTCATGTGGGGATAGGAATTATAGACATCAGAAGGCAAGTCTAGCAGTGTGTCCCCCCCCTCAATAAGGAACCGCCCCCGCAACCCCGCTCCCCAATCCTTCTCAGGGACCCGGTGGGAAGACATGGCTACCTCATAGGCGTTGAACCACTGCCCAATATCATCATTTTTTAAAAATTCCTTCACTACATCTTTAGGGATATACACTCTAGATTCCACAGGCATTGACGGTGTGCTGCCACCAGAGGGAGCAATATCTAAGCTCTTGGCCTTCAGCTCCAACTCCCTCAAAACCTTTTCATGTTCAAACTGCATTTTTGTTCTCTTCTAGGGATAACTTTCTAGTTTGCATTTCAAATTCTAACTGCCCACTTAACTTGAGCTTGGTCAGCTCCATTTTGTGCATCCTACACTCTTTTCTATCTGCCAACTCCTCTGGAGATAGACTCTTAACAGAAACACTACTACCAGCAGGGGAAGGGGTTCTCCTTTCTCTTGGACCCACTGGCCCTTGCAGCTGCTCCTCTGCATTATCATCATCAGTGGCATTCCTTGCTTCTACCCAGGCCCTCAGCGCCTTGTAGAACTCTGCCTTATTTGTACATCCAGTAGTGGAAACATTAAATTTCTTGCAGAAGAACTTCAGCTGTTGTACTTTGTAGCTTTCCAGTTTCTCTTCTTCCCACTCCCACTCATTATCAACAGAGACTACAGATTCTGCTCTCTCCATCATGATCAAACTTGGCAGCTCTCAAATATTGAAAGTCCCAAAAAGAAATCTACCAACAAGTATGTGGTCACGTCTTGGTCTGCACTCACTAGTAGTGTTCACCAATCACTGTACATGAGTCACAAATGTAAGTCCAGAATCCTCACCGCAGACCACCAATGTTAGACTTGGGGGTCTCTAGTTGGCACAGGTATGCACTTGTGACAAATAGGGACCCTCGCCTCTAGTCAGGGTAAAGGGGTACACTGCTAAAATAACCCCTGCTCACCCCCTTGGTAGCTTGGCACGAGCAGACAGGCTTATCTCAGAGGCAGTGTGTAAAGCATTTGTGAACACATACAGTAATCAAGTGACAACACTACAGATGGACACCACACAGGTTTTATATCAAAAATAAGTATTCTTTATATAGATTTACCACAAAACCATAAACGACAAAAATCCACAATACTGTTACTTTAAGATGGTTGAATTTAGCTTAGTTCTCTTTAGTTCTTAAATGTGACACTTTAAGTCAATATACCTTTAGATGTGACACGCAGGGCAACGAAAGTGTTGCAACGATGTTGATGCGATGAAAGTTTGGTGCAAAGAAATAAAGACATGAAGATCTTCCCGAATCGGCACGCTACTCCGATGTTGCGAGAAGACTCGATTCGATGCGTCGGCTGCAGCGGCGACACCACTCTACACGATGCGACGACAGCGGCTTTGGCGGCGACACTCTTCTCCGACGTTGCGAGACACTTCCGCTTGGTGCGACAACTGCAGCGGCGACACATTTTACGCGATGCGACGACAACAGTTCCGATGGCTCCGTGGATGCGAGTTGCTTTTCTTGATGCGGTGCAATATGACAGCTACAGCGGCATCATCCAAGCTGCGACGGCAGTGGCTGCGACGGCGACACGCTTCTTCCTCGATGCGAGACTCTTCTCTTGATGCGGTGCAATGCGTCAGCTACGATGGCTGCGATGGCGACACGCTTCTTCGGCGTTGTGAGACACTTCTTCGATGATGTGAGACGCTTCCGCTCAATGCGACAACTGCAGTGGCGGCACACTTTACGCGATGCGACGACAACAGCTCCGACGGCGGCACGCTTCTCCTTCCTGAGTCACGCTTCCAGCTCCTTGCGACACGCAGTCCCTCAGAAGGCCCCAAAACAGCAGCAGGCACTTCCAAAGAACTCTGGGGAGCTGGGGGTTGAAGTCTGTTGTTCCTGAGACTTCAGCAGGAGGCAAGCTCTTTTCCAAGCCCTTGGATATCCTTCACAAGTTGAGCAAAAGTACACACAAAGTTCCTTTCTCCTCTCTTTGGCAGTAAGGCAAACACTACAGGCCAATCCCCCAGTTTCAGGGATAGTCTCTCCTCAGTTTCTTCTTGTTTCCTCTCCTCAGCAGAGGTTTCTTCTTGTTTTCCCAAAGTGATCTAAATTCTTGGGATCAGGGTGCCAATACTTACACCCCAAAATCCTTTGTCCTCTGAGGGCCGAGGGGCCTTTGCCTTGTTCAAACCGGTTCTGGTCAGTCCTGGAGCACTTTGTTTACCTGACTCCTTCTTTCCTTTCAGAGTGCAGGGCAGAGACATCATACGCACCACAGGGGGTGGAGCCAGCATTGTGGAGGGAAGGCACAGTCCTATTCAGGTCACAGGTGCAACTCCCCCCCCATCTAGATGCAGATCTCTCTATTCACCACTGGGCTACCTCACACTGTCTCCTGGAATTCTCCAGCCCTGTCACTCACACTTCAGACATGGAATACACAGCCTAGCAGAGGCAGGTTTGAATGGTTAGACAAGAAAATGCCTTCTTTCTAAAAGTGGCATTTTCAAACACAGAATGTTAAAACCAACTTCACTAAAAGATGTATTTTATCATTCTGAGTTCAAGCATACTAAATTTGATTTTCTACCATGTTCCCTGAGTCAGTTAGGATTATAAAATGTAATAATCAAACTGCCCATTCTGGCCTATGGAGAACTGGTAGCCTTGCAATAGTGAAAAACGAAAATGGCTGTAATTCACTATTAGAACATGCCACACACACCAGGGCATGCCCTACCTTATCCTTACAACGCACCCTGCCCTTGGGCCTACCATAGGGGTGTCTGATATGAAGAAAAGGGAAGGTTTAGGGACTGGCAAGTGGGTGTACTTGCCCAGTCAGCATGACAGTACCAAACTGCACGCAGGCTCTGCAATGGCAGACCTTAGACACACTTTTACAGGCTGCTTCTGTGGGTGGCACAACCTGTGCTGCAAGCCCACCAGCAGTATTTGGATTTACAAGCCCTGGGCACTCTTGGTGCACTGTACTAGGGTCTGACAGGTAAATCAAACCAACCAATCATGGAATCACAAATTCATCCATTAATTTACAATAGGGAGCACTTGCACTTTGGCACTGGACAGCAGTGGCACATTGCCCTGAGCATCTAACACCAGCAAAAACACATGAGGCAACAGCAAAAATGGGAGGGAGACCCAAGCCAAGGTGCCAGGTCTAACAAGCACCATACCCCTGCTGATGTCACAACTACTACTGGAGTGGGCCTGGCTTGGAGGTAAATGTGATCTGTCCTAACCTTGTGTGTGATGTCAGGTGGTATGATCTGAAAGTGTGTTACTCATTGTTCCACTTCTGTCTATCTTCCATCTGGGAGACTCAGCGTATCCCAACAGGCCATGGTTGTTGGCACTGTTGAAGAATCTTACTATGCCAGGGGAAGTCCGCTTCAATGAGGCGGCCCATGGAAGAACACAGCCGCAGGTGGAGCTGGCTTTTGGGCTCCTCAAAGCAAGATTCAGATGTCTGGACAAGAATGGGGGAGCCCTCATCTACTCACCCGGGAAGGTGTATAAGATCACCATAGCCTGCTGTATCCTCCACAACATTGCCCTGCGACGAAACATCCCTTAAATGGCAGCACATGCAGGCCATGAAAAGCCACCGGGTGAGGGACCTGAAATTCCAAATGATGATGATGATAGCAGTGAAGAGGAGGACCTGACTTGCATCAAGATCTTATCTGAAACTGCTTCTCCTGAGTGTAAGTATGGTGTGAGATGGGATGACTTTGACTAATATTGAAACTCTTGTTGTGATGCGGATGTTAATGCTACATATTTGGAATATATGAGTCTGGAATTTTCTGGGGAAAGGCGTTTGTATTTTAAGTGTAGCTTTGTTCAGCTGTAAATGTTGTCCTTGACTGTGTTCTCTAGGAGTTGACAATGTGATATGTGCCACATGTATGGGTTCTTAGCTAATCTCTATCTGTTTCAGGTACCTTCACCATGGCATCTTCATTCGGGGATTTTAGAGTTGTGACATTAGCAGGTATATGATGCAGTTCAGAAGTACGACGTGGATATGGAATGGTCCTGCGAATGTCTGTCACAGAGTTTGGGTGTACAAAGCCGGTACCAAGACAGCTTGCACAGCGATAGAATTGAAGTTACCTGGCTTACATTGGCCTTGTTCCTTGTGGTGTGTTGGTCCTAATGCAATATGTGTGCCATCATGTGATCCAATACAATGTTGTGTTGGGCTCAATTTATGGTAGTCTCCCTTCACATTGGCTAAATCCTCGTTGTATATGAACTGTATGCAGCTGTTGATGTGTCTCCCCATTGTAGGCCAAAGTGCTTGTGGCACATCACTAACATTTGTTTGTGACATTCCACCAGATGCAAGCGACACAAGATTGAAATGGCCCCGTGGTCAGAAACTGTTGTACTGATAGGTGTCTATTTATTTGTTTATTTGACATAGGATTCCTTTTATGAGGTTGGCAATATGGCTTGAGCTGATGATGTGGGCCTACTTTATTGTTGCCTGTTGTGTAGGATATTTTCAGATGTATCCCCTCCTTCCATGTTGTGAGAGTCTGTAACTGATTATGTGATCACTGGCACAGAATAACTAAATCATGTCTTATTTGCTGTGTTTCTAACATCACGTCAGCCTATGATTTGGATAATGGAATAAAAATGTTATCAGACCAGACACTTGTATGTAAGTGTTGTTGTGACATGGTAGTATTCCTTAGAGATTATTTACATACAACATATCCATGCTTCCAGAAGTCCCAGCTTTTGAGATTGCAAAGTTCACATGGTAGTACATTCACATTGTTATATGCGAGAATTACAACAGGAGAGATTTGGTGACATACGTTTTTAATGAAGTGAACAAGGATGAGATCAAGAAAGTTTTTTTTTTTTTGAAAATATCAAGGACCCCCTGTAAATATTTAGGTAAATTCCTAGGACAGGGCAACAAACACAATGAAAAGTATATTCCTAGGCAATCACAATTGATATAGATATCAGCCACTAGGTCAACTGATATAGAACTGAAAACATTAGAAAGACTTTTAATAAGAACCAGTGTACCATATAATAATGAAGATTAAAAAAACATTTTTTTATTATTGTCAGCATAAAATCATATTTTATGTTTAAATCAACATAAAACTAAAACACAATACAATTTCTAAAAGATATACACATATTTTATAAAAAGACAACAAAACTTTGACAAAATACAAATTAGAATGCAAATACAACGACATAAAAAAGCTATTCAATGAACGCAATATAAAATGATGAGGATAAACCAAAATATAGGCATTCAAGATATATGAAGTTGCGGCAATAGATTATCTTCGACGCGCGTTTCGGCGCACTAGCGCCTTCGTCAGGAAAGCCACACAATTTTTCCTGAAAATCAAAGGTACACTGGCTTAGAATGTAAAATAGCATGATTATATAGATGACATAGTAGCCAAAGTGTTTGGCTATAAGATTGAAATTAGCTCTTCCAAATTTATCAAATACATACTAACATAAGTGTGGGAGATGAACCACGTGGTAGAGAATAGATGATAGTAGTGACTGAGCACTAAAAAGAATAGTGCTTTGAACAGAATGTCCAGGGTGAACGAAGTGAATTGGAAGTAATAGTGATAGGGTTTTTTTATTAAGACTAATGATAGAAAGACCTGTTTAGTGAAAGATTATATAAAAGATCCCAAAGAGTAGATAATGATCACCGTTTGTGAAAAGGGTAGTGGACACAAAGTGACCGTCAAAGAAAAAGGGAAACTTACTCGTAAAACAATAGGAGTAAGAAGGTCGAGAAAATTTGAGGTCTAATGCTTGCTGATAAAGTAGTCACTAGAGAGTAGATAAGCAGAAAGGAAATGGAGTTATTCTATTCGAACACTGGTGAAATAGTAACTATGATTTTTAGTGTAGGTCTGAAAATGTCAATAAATTACCTTCTGACTGATGGTTTTGTTAGCCGAGGTTCTGTGGTAACTGGGATGTATTACAACGAGCGACTGATGAAGCAACAATAACACCGATGATTTCTACGGAAATATAGTTATAGATGTTTTTATAATTTAACATGGTGATCACAACGTTTGACTGATGTTACAGTTAGGTAATGAAGAAGGGGGATAATGCCTACCCGGTTAAAAGCGGAGGCGAGGGTAGCAGACAGATTGAAATATATTATACTTATTTCTTTCTTTGATCTGTTGAAGTATATATCTTCCTTTTTTCCTTTCTTTTTTTCTTTCTTTACTCCAGAAGGTCTAAGTAATAAAGTATATGCGAGTTGATTACATGATGCTGCTAGTATTTGGTGAGAAAAGCCAGAATAATTTTAGTCTAGCAATATTTCTTATATTTTAAATATGTCTTTGGTGATATAATTACACATTATTGCTCATTCCTGGTGAAAGCAGGCAAAACTATTTAAAAACACGGTGTTATTTCTTTTTAAGAACCCGTTCCCATCGACCTAGTTATAAGATGCTACTCATAATGAGCATGGGGAAGCCATGATAATTCTACTTGGCGGTGGTATTTCTAATTTATATATGTCCCTGGTGAGCTGACAAAAAGTTGATGGGTTCCACTACGTTTACATATGGATACAAGACCCTCAGCTCCAAATTTTCATGTATTCCTAAACGGGATGACACAGAGCAGAAAAGTTCCGCAGACGCTTACCTATGGATAGAAGATCCTCGTTGGAGGTAGGACGTGCCTCGCTGTCTTCTTCGCTACTCTCGAGAGATTTGGGCCATCGATGTCGGGTGTTCTTATTAAAAGTCTTTCTAATGTTTTCAGTTCTATATCAGTTGACCTAGTGGCTGATATCTATATCAATTGTGATTGCCTAGGAATATACTTTTCATTGTGAGATCAAGAAAGTACCTAAAAATTGTCTGTAATCCAAAGTCTAACATACTTCTCCAATCAGATATGGAAAAGTGGGCAGGAATAGCCCACCATGTGACTGTGTAGTACACACAGATGGACCTCAGGGGCAAGGTTTCTTCCTGGTGGTGGTGGGTATCTTGCCATTCCCACCTCCTGTATTTTTTGGCGGACGTCCACTCTTTTTGCCAGAGGGGGGATTTGGACCTGCTAAGACAAGGGTGCGTGCAAGTGTTTCGTCCTTTGACAGGTCCTACCTTCCTGTGGTTGCAGTAGTAAAAGCCCTGCAGAGGGTGGTGTTAATGTCCCACAGCACCCTAACCAGGTAGGTCATATTGGTGTTGATGCCAACCACCTGAGTGTGTATGCTGGCCACCTCAGTGTGTATGCCGGCAACAGCTCTTTCATTTCCAATATTTCGGTCAGTACCTGGCCCATGGCACTTTGGGAGTCCTGGTAGACTCCCAGGACTTGGGTGATGGCAGCCTGGGTGTCGGTGGCCCAAGTGGGCTCACTCTGCTGCCCACAGTTACTCTCCCACTATGCCTACCCCCGACGAGCCTGTGCCGTGGCACAGACTGCACCCTCCAACTGTGTCCTGGTTCTTCAGTGACTAGAGTGGTGCTAGTTGGCTCAGAATCCAGGACTGCGGTGCACAGGTTGCTACTTACTGTGCTAGATGCATAGGTTGGGGGTGCAGTGGTTGGCTGTGTTGTTGCAGGTGTGGTGGGAGGTGCTGTGTGCACAGTGTGCCCCACTGTTGCCATCTGCCCAGGCTTATCAGATGGGCCAGGACTTTCATCCATGTCTACCTCTTCATCAGTGTTGTCATCACTGAGGGCTTCATCCTTGGGTGGAGAGCAACTCTGTTCTTTTTCTAGCCTCTGTGCTGGTACTGTGGCGGATCAACCTATTGAGAAATAGAGAACATGGTTATTGGTGGAAGTGAGGTATTTACATCCACGTTGTTTGTGTCAAAGTAAATGGGTACCTAGAATGGAACAAAATAGATAAAGATTAATATTGTCATCTATTTGTATGGAGGTGAAGTTGGTTACTAGACATTTGAAGACATTCAATAGATGTAGCAGATTTCATCAGCTCATTAGATGTGCAGTTATGTGGCATTTTGGCTTTATATAGACTTGGAATCTCCAAAACTCTGCTACTAACACAGTGTAATCATAACATGTGTATTTTTCCATTCCAATGCCGAGTTGTGTATAATACAGGCAAACACATAGCTTGGTTGTATATTTAGCATTGTTCATCATGTGAAGAGTGCAGAGTCAAGGGGTCACCTCGCACTGCTAATCAACTGAGTTTCCTTCATAGCTTACATATATTTGGGGTACACCGCTGTTGGGGTTCACTCATGCCATCAATTGTTTCAGCTGATGAGACCAGGACACCAAGTAGTCAGAAATGTATCTGAGTGGAGTATTGTGTGTACATTGCACCATCCATGATGGGTGAAGATCAGTTGTAACATGATGGACACGTGAGAAGGGGCAAAAGGAGTCTAACATCCTGGTTAGAGTTGCAGTCACAGGGCCTCAGTGTAGTAATGGTAGCTTTTATATCTCAACTTACAAACATTTGACAAATGGTGACCTGCATTATGAGTAAAGATCAGTTTTAAACATAGCAGACAAGTGAGAAGGGGCAAAAGGAGTCTAGCATCTTGGTTAGAGTTGCAGTGACAGGGCCTCATGGTAGTTGTAGTCACTTCAATCTCACTTTACCAACACTTGATAAATAGTAACCTGCATGATGAGTGAAGATCAGTTGTAACATGGCAGTTGAGTGAGAAAAGGCAAAAGGATTTCTAGCATCTTAGTTAGAGTTGCAGTGACAGGGCCTCATGGTAGTTTTAGTCACTTCAATCTCATTTTACCAACACTTGACAAACAGTTAGTGTACCATACCTGTTGACAACATGCATTTGGGATGGACCATACTTTTAAATATTCACACAGAACATGGGTCCTGGATTAATATTGTCCTGGTGATCCATTCACAGACAGCATTGCAACATGTGGTACATCAGGGAGTTGGATACATGTGCTTACTATATGCAGCAATACACATTGACACAGACAAACCAACATTTCAGATACTTTGCGTATTGCATATTAGGAAATAAGAAAGAGAACATAACAGCAAAAGAAAAGTTGAGAGCAAACAGGACATTGTAATATTGTTATTGAAGAGTAACTTACCAGAATCCACTCCTCCAGGTATTCCTATCAAGCCCTCAAAATGCAGGATGGCCAAGACCTTCGCCTCCCAGGGACAGAATTGTAATGGTGCGCTGGGGGGGCTAACGCCAGTCCTCTGAGCCTCCAGGTGGTGGTTGTTGTACCGGGTACACACCCTCAACCTGAGATCATTACACCTCTTCCTAATGAAGGCCTGTGTGCACAGGGTGGTACCAACAGTATTTACTCTATTGACTATCCTGTCTCACATTTCAATCTTCCTGCTGAGAGGAGAATGCTGGAATTGGGAACCAAACATTTGTGGCTCTAATCTAATGATTTCATCCACCATGACTGTCAACTTAAGCAGTGAAGCGTGTTTTTTTTTTTTGCCAGGTGTGATGAAAAGAAATGTGAGTGACTATTTGAAAGTAAAAACAAACAAGTGATACAGGTAAAAAGGTCCAAAACAAAAATCACAGGTGGTGGAGAGTGCTAAATGGGAAGGTGGAAAAGAGGTGCCTTTTCTCAAAATGCACAAAACGGTGGTACCTGTTGTGTGGGCTGGGATGCTAGTCAGGGATGGGGTTTGTTTTATAGTGTGATTTGCACCTGGACAAAGCACATCAGCTGTATAGTTTTTAAATCCATATATAAAAAAAGAGAGGAACCCTTGTTAACCCAAAGGACTGGGGTTCAAATAAGATTTTTGTACAAAGACGTCCTCTTGGAATATTTGTTATCCACACCTTACTTCTAACTCATAATCCAAGTCACATTCATTCAGATCTAATAATTAAAACCACCCCAACACTGAGTTTGTTATGTATTGGCATCAACACTTGAGATTAGTACAATAATAGTTGTAATTTATTAAAATAATTTGTATCTTGGAATATTATACAATAAAAAACAATTTAATCACAAAAAATAAAATAAAGCAATTGTAATACATTCAATATTAAAACAAATTCCTCATTATCTCATCCAGAAAGTATATTGCACGAGAGTTAAAATTTAGACAATAGCCTTTGTCATCAATTGCTACAATTGGTAATCGTATTTTACCACCCCACCCCTAGTGTCTTATAATTCATATACATCTAGGGAGACGTTCATATAACCAAATTCGTGGCTACAGAACAAGTGTCGACGCGTTTCGAAGGAATATTCATATAACACCTTCTTTTTCAAGACAGTAGTATTGTTACTCCCGTTCTTTTAAAATCTATGAACATAAACAAACAAATTTTAAAATACAACAGCACTGTACCAATTTCCATTAAAACAATCTTCATATGTTTCAACCCATTATCTAAACATTACATATAAGTTTCCCAAATGAAAGAGAAAAGAGATATTCTATGGGAATACCACAAACTCATACGTGCCCCCCCATTTCTTTTAACCCTCATGGACAGTCGCACTTCCTTTATCATACTTCTCTCTAAGAATTATGGGGTAATGTATACCTCTTTGCTCATACATTTTCTAAGGCACGTACTTATCAATGCCAATATATTTAAAAATGTATATATATATATTAATTGGTATAATATAACTCACTTGAGACTATGATGAGTAAATCTGCCCCAGAATCATCAATAAAAACACTTTGTGTGATTGGATCTTGATCAATCCATTTCTTATCTAGGGACACACAGAAAAGATCTCCTTGTATTATTTGATCTCTGTCTTTTCTAACTCTATTTGTTTTAATTACCCTTTCCTTTAATATAAAGCCTTTGAGATGTATCCTTCATCTCTTACCTTCAGACTCTATTGAGGTCATGCACCCGGTACACCCTTAGGGACTGGCTTTAATATCCGAATCACAGCAACCCTCTTAGCCTTTTTTATAACAACCTAAGTGAGATATATATCTATGAGTAACCTTGTGTCCACATATTGTTATTTTCTTATCTTTTATTTTCTTCTAAACATAATGCATACCTTCTTTTAGGATTACTGCTCAACCTCCCATTCAGTGTGCTCTTTTTTGTCGTTGTTGGCCCAATCTCAGCAACCGCCTCTGCTCTGTTGTGAACTACATTAAGAAAGTGTATACTTTTAGTTACTTTGTGCCCATATGTTCATTAAAAAATCCTCATATTTTCCTATTTATCATGCATACCTTATGGAACTCAATATTCTTCGATTCATTTGATAAGCTACCATTTGTTGTTTTAGGCAATATATTAAGAGAATGTTTTCCTCCAACTGTTCTTTGAAGGAAGTTACGTAGAGCGTTTATTGAAAATATCCAGCTCTAAAAATAAAACAAAAAAGCCTCAATGAGTCATTTGTGTATATTTTCATTTATAGGGGACAAAAAAGTTACCAAGTATCTAGCGGCAAGTGAAAAATCGCATTCGACTACTTTCTCGTCCTCTGTACCCGCCGTTTATTACTTGTGTGAGATTACAAAGCTAATACTATTATTCTGATTTAAACAGAAGCCTCTCGCTTCTGAGAGTAGGAAAATTATTGTATGTTTCTATTGGCGTCTATTGTAATCCTTTTGCCTCAAATATCTCCCCTAATGATATAGGGTACCTCATTATGTCCCTCTCGATTGGATTTCCCATGAGTCTCGATAGGTGCTCACCTCTTTTAGTTCTCGTCGAAAACCGGCGGCGTATCACTGCGGTATCTACACGCCATTTCGGGCAGCCGTTTTATAAAACGCTTCTTCCGGTGTAAGTTAATTTGCATAGGTGACGTGTCTAAATCCTACCCACCGTCTCTCATGCGTCACCGGATGCTGGAAGTAGTTGTCCCGGCTCCTCCCCTTATTTCTATCCTCATTCTCGTATCAACATTTTTTTAAATAAAAAAACAGGATAAACTTTATTGGGCTTGTATATGGACAGCAATGTTTATTTCTTGTTATTTATTAGTTCGTCCAGTAGGTTTTCATCTGCCCCACTTAGGAGGCACACTACCGTTTGAGATAGTAACTGCCTCTTTATTATGCTCATGTATGGAGTACATGCCTCTAATCCTACTTTATTTTTCACACATTTTACTCCATATCCTAGGTTTTCATCCTCCATCTATATATAAAAAAACGATTGTTCATGACAATAACCTAACTTATTTCTATTATTTCGCAGACCTATATGTATCAATATGTATCTGTGGTCATACTCCTTGTATGTAAAAAAACTATCCTTCACTATTGGACACCCTGGTTAAACCCCATGAAGTAATGCACAGTTCCCTTTAAAATTCATTTTCTTTTCTATCTATTTTATTGGGACTAATATTATATTGAAATATAAGCCTTCTCAATATGGGTCATTCGAATTACATGTATATGTACCTCCTATTAGTTAAACCCTTATATACTAATGATTCAGTTATTTTATAAAAGCTTCAAATCCAATGTATAGCAGTTTTTAGGAGATTATTGACATCCAGTCTTCACGTGAATTTATATCATTCTGGACAGTATTAAGTTTACAGATATACCATTGTTTTTTTTTCTTTTCTTTTTTTAAAATTATTAGATCTGAATGAATGTGACTTGGATTATGAGTGAGAAGTAAGGTGTGGATAACAAATATTCCCAGAGGACGTCTTTGTACAAAACTCTAGTTTTTAAATCCATCCAATCATCACTATTGGGATGTGTTTTTGCGCGTGCACAGCGGCGGTCTACCGCCATTGGGTAACTGCTGTTTTCTAAACGGCACTGAGAGACTGCCAGTGCGACTGCGTAGTCGTGATACGCTCAGCGGGTGAATCACAGATCTGACAGCGTCGATGGATGCAACGCCAATATTGCAGACTGCTTCGGTCCAGGTGGCAAGAGCACCATGGCCATGGTCGGCGTTTATAACAGCACAACTTGTAATATGGCGGGCGGTAGACCGCCGGCACAGCGGTGTCGTACATGAGGCAGACACCACGTTTGAGCAGTCAGACCGCCAAACTCGTAATCAGGCCCTGTATCATATTTTATGTGACCTTTGCTGTATGATTTACATGGTAAACATTTTCAGGGCTTGACTCGTGCATGGGCTCTAAGGGTCAAAGCCAGAGCCTCGGCTCTGCTCTCCCTGAGCTCGCCCCCCTCTCCCGAAGGGGCCTGTGTAGTTTCTGCCCACATCTGACAGGGCACACTCATGGACTTCAATGTGGAAATTGCACTGGCTGAACATACATACATAGATAGTGCAAATTAGGTGAGACAGCATGCTGAGTAGAGACTGCTAGTTACATATAGATGCTATGCAGAAAAGTACTGTGCAGATGTGTAGTAATTTGCAGAGAGTACTGGGCACACCGGCGGTGATCTGCATAGAAAGATGCTGGGCTCAGGAGAGTGCTATACCAAGTGCGTATTGGACATCCAGCACTTCTGTGCTTAAGCGTTACTTGACACAAAAGAATACCTCTGATAGAAGTCGCAGTCTGAACACGAGGAATTGGAGAGTGCATTGGGAGCCAAGGCTGCAAAGAAGGTGCTGGGCAGGTGCTGTGCGGAGGGAGTGCTTGTCATGGGTAGGCACAGGACACTGTAAAGCGGAGGTGGTCTCTGCTTACCTGGCTCTCGTGAACACCTCCTTCCTGTTCTTGCTTGCCTCTGTGTGCCAGGCTGCCTTTTGGGAATCCAAGTGAATTCCAGAAGTGCGTTCTTCTTCCGGCCAGGGGTGTGAAGACTTTGAAGTGGTCAGACATTGGGTGAAGTAGGTATCATTCCTTCTTTTGCCACACCAGCATTCAGCAGCAATCCTTCCCAACCCTGAGGTAGCCCTGCCTCCTTGCTGGCTTTTAAGTGGGAGATGGGCTCACTCAGTGGACCCTTCTTCATGACCGGGACCTTTGATATCCCCTGCCTGGGCAGGCTTGAGCAGAGCTCTCAGACTGTGGCGGCTCCACCCTTGGGGTCCGCTACAGTATTTCATGGGGTGAACCAAGGGCGCTGCAAGTATTTGTAAAAGAATATGGCCTGAAAGCTCAACCTTGTTTCTTTGGCTCATTTATAGGCTGTCTTAAATTTCAAGCAGCCCTTAAAGTGCATAAAACAAGTATTGCAACTGTAATCCTGCGTGCCATGGAGGTTATGGTTAGTGAATTAGGTGGCAGGTTCAAAGAGGTGGCTAAAAAGAAGAAAGTATTTTGTTGGTGTTTTTGCCTTTAGGTAATTGCGTATAAACTAACATGCACACAGCTTTGGTGGTAACAAATGTGTTCTTTACATTATGAAACTGCAGACTGCAGATGTCTGTGTGTGTGTGTGTGAGAACAGAGAGGCACAGAATTGAATCCTAGTTGGTGCAGTGGGGAACATTAACTGTTCACAGACAGCTGTTTTTTATAAAGAGTGAGCCTAGGGGGGGAAGGGAGTAGGACACCAGGGTTGCTTTCAGATGCAGAGCCCTAATCCTCTGGACACCTAGAGCTTCAGAACAATGGCCCAGGAGGAACAAGAAAGGAGGGTTATCCCTAGATACTGTCAAAGAAATGGCCTAGAAGAGGGGGCACTATATCTGGGCTAATTTTTTGTTTACAAATGGAAAGAGACCTCTTCCTCAGAGAGATGCCCCAGGTAGGGGGGCAATATATTGGGGATTATTTTTATATGCCATCACTACCATTAGCATCAGGTATTGTCCTCTTTGCAAGGTAGTAGCCACCGTTAATAGCTGTCATTAGTCAGGCAGGTGCATCAGCACTGGGGACGAGTGGTCTGAATGGCCCACCGCATCACAAATATGACTGCCAACTTTAAAAAACGAGGCATGGGGGCTTAATGTCTTTTATAACATTAGAGCAGGGGGCACTTTTACGGGAAAAAGGGAGATAACATGTGTGATCTTTTTTATTAAAGGGACAGAGAGTTGCCCTCTGGATTGGAGTGATTGTCAGGCAAAGTGGGGAAGAAGTGAAAGAGGCAGAGGTGATAGCCTACTACTCAGTTATCATTAGTGTAACACATGTGGTTGCATTGGAGCCAGGAGTGTGAGAGGCACCCAACACCCCAATTATGGAGGACAGAATGTTTTGGCCAATTACTAGTTTTTTTTAATGCATTTTCTGTTTTAGGTCTCACCTTTAGTGTGGACTATGAGCTATAAAAACGTAACCCTGAAATGATCTTATAAGATAAGATCTCAAATAAATATATATATATATATGTATATCTATCTATCTCTTGCTCGCTCTCTCTCTCTCTTGCTCTACATATATATATATGTATATATGTACTCTCCTTGTTCCACTCGAGAAACAGGGCACTCGCAGGCGGGTGCGATTTTGCGGCTGTGGACTCCGCAATACTATTTCACTCCACTCCTTTTAGTCCAAAAAGAAGATATCGCACTCCCGGGCACGTTGTCAATAAAATTTATTCAAATGATCAGCAACAGACGCGTTTCAGCAAGAATGCCTTTCTCGATGTCAATGACACATCAGAAACGCCATATTTTTCAACATTTCTGATTTCATGAAAACAAGGAAAGGACTAGCGCATTCAATCTAACAAGGGCGCCATTTTGAAGTGAGTATATATACTCATATTGTCTACATGCTTCAATTCATGCACTCATATTTACACATTATTTGGTAGTTGTCCTGATACATTTCATAATTATATAATTAATTTCTCATTTTTACTTATGAATATAATTCATGACAGAATCCATCAACCGTGTATCGGTTTTCAAATATACATTATGTCACGGTACACAAAGTTTATTTCGCCGTGGATCGGCTAGTGTCCTCTCCTTGAAAATATTTCTGAAAAACTTTTCTGCACATTCTACTTCATTATCATTTTTACATCGCGAGGCATGCACTAATATCAATTTTCTTGATCCAAATCTCATATTTGTTTGGAAAAACCTTTTTATACCAAGAAACATCATACAATTACAGTTCCAACATCCGTTAAAACTATTCCAGCAGCGCTCACAGCACTCAATCACCATTAGAATTACCCCAAATCTAAGTCTCAATCACGAACCTATGTGTACAGATAACTCCTCTCCACTATTCAAACCACGAGGAAATTTAGTGAGTAAATCTATTATATAACGTGACTCAAGTCTCCGTAATTTTCTTACTCTGTCACCTCCACGGACATTTAAAGGAACGTAATCCAAACCATAAAATTGTAGCTGACTACGGTCACTCTGATGTTTTCTGCGAAGTGACGTGCTACAGGATGCGTCTGATCATTTTTATCAATAGCCCTTAAGTGTTCCAATATTCTGATTTTCAAATTGGTGTACCGTGCTACCTATGTAGCGTAGCCCACACGGGCATACCAGGCAGTAAACTGCATATGGCGTACGGCATGTGATAAATTTAGTGATTTTCTTTACCTTCCCTATGATTGGGATTGTGTATGATAGGACTCTTTTGCTGTTGTCGCAAGCTTTGCACCCACTACACGGGTAGAAGCCCATCATTTCTTTCAAGGCACTCACTTTTTGTGGTATTTTTTCTAGGTGACTCCTAACCAGCATGTCACGAAGTGACCTTTCTTTCCTAAAAGTTACCAATGGAAAGGGAGGGATATCTTCACATATAGTGCTATCAGTTTTTAGGATATGCCAATTCTTTTTAAGCATGTGTTTTAAGTGATTGGCTTCCGCAGAGTAAGGGGTAACCATCCGGAATTTCCCCCTATCTACTGTGGATTTCTCTTTATCCCTCAACAATTTATCCCTCAGGATGCCTCTCACTCTCTGCAAAGTAGCACTTAGTGCCATGGGATTGTATCCCCTCACAGTAAACCTGGCTAAGCTTTCTGAAGCGGCTGCTTCGAAATCTTCTTCCTTAGTGCTATTTCTTTTCAGCCTAAGTAATTCTCCGTATGGTATACTTTGCATAAGCTTCGGGGGATGGCTGCTGGTGGCAAATAATATTGAATTTCCAGCGGTAGATTTGTGGTAAAGGGCTGTCTGAATGTTGCCTTCTTCTACAAACACCTTCAGGTCTAGGTAGTAGACTGCCACCGGACTCACTGTACCCGAGAAGTACAAATTTACATCATTCTGGTTAAGGAGGTTGATATACCCACAGGCCGAATCTGCTGTTCCCTGCCACACAATGAACAAATCATCGTTATATCGATACCACTCTATTACCCTGCCACTTGTGTTCTCACCTTGGTAGGTTCTGGGCACCCGCTCCTCCCACCAGCCAACGAACAAGTTCGCATAGCTGGGGGCGAAGCAGGTGCCCATCGCCGCACCAGACAGCTGTTTGTAATGTTGTTCTTCAAACAGAATATTTTTATTTCTCAGACAGAACTCCATAAATTCTATTAACATTTGGTTATGTTCTGAATACCGCAGCTGGCGTTTTTCTAGATATAACTTAGCAGCTTTCACCCCGTCCTCATGGCCTATGCAGGTATAGAGACTGATGATGTCTAATACCATTAGTTGGTATGTAGGGTCCCACCCCACATGCATGATTTTGTTCAAAAAATCTTTTGTTTCCTTCACATAGGAATCTAACTGAGGCACAAAAAGGAAATAAAAAATGATCGATAAACATTGATAAGTGTTCAGTCAATCCCTTCAGAGACGATACAATCGGCCTACCGGGCGGGTGCCGGCTGTCCTTATGCAGTTTGAGAATGTGGAAGAGGTAGGGATCACAGGATTTGAGATGTGCAGGAACAAATGTTCTTCCGGTCCCAGCATCGATTTGATATACCATTTGCTGATCAATTCATCATAGGCCTTAATGCTACTTTGATACGTCTTACCAGTTGTTTTTTGATAGCATTTTACATCTGATAGTTGACGTAAAGCCTCATTGCAATACTGTTCCCTAGTTTGTAGTACCACATTCCCCCCTTTATCAGAGGGTTTAATGATAACAGACTGAGCCTGCATCAAATTCTGTAGTGCCAATTTTTCCAATTTCGATAAATTACTAGGAGATGATTTTGTTGTATTCTTGAACCTGAATTTTAAAAGGTCATTTACCATAGTTTCAGAAAAAACGTCTATGGCATCTAATGGCATTTGTGGGTTGAAGAGTGACTTAGGTTTAAATGGACTCTCTTCCCGTTCTTGCTCAATACCCATATTCCTTGCTCTTTCTGCCATATCCTCGTTCAATGTCGAATTGTCTTCAATTTCTAATGGAAGATTTTCCAGGAGTTCCATTGCAGGTAAATCTTTGCCAGTTAGTACGTCAGTGGCCGTCAACCTTGATGTTGCCCCTTTAGGATCTCTCATACTTGATCCTATTTTAAAATATTTGTGTAATTTTAATTTACGCACAAAACTGAAAAGATCGATTCTAGTTTGTGTGTGCTCCAGATGATTGCTAGGACAGAATGTTAATCCTAAACTAAGTACTTTTTCTTCAAGCTGTGTAAGGGATTTATCCGTTAGATTGACCACCTTTAATTTTGACATATCTACTGTCTCTTGGTTGATCTCTTGCAGTTCACCCATCCGGGTGCCTAGCCTCTTCCTCTTCCTGCTGCTGCCGGCTCGTCGTGTTTTTCTACGCCTCCTTCTGGTGGCTTGTTCTTGCCCCCCCCCCCCATAGCCAGGATTGGCGAATTATTTGGAACTCGTCGTGAAAAGGAGTCAGGGTTCTCCTCCTTGCGCAGATGCACAGAGGCACGCTGATCTGCTAGAGACTGAACTGTAATAAGATACTGTATTTTTTAACTGTATTGGGAACTGTTTTTAAAAAGTGAATTCTCGCCAGTAATATAGCGCTGACCCCTCCCTCTCTGTCACTCTAATTGAAATACGGTATATTTTAAACTGCACTTGGTAGCTGTTTTAATAATTGTATTTTCGCCAGCTATATAGCGTTGATACTACTTTGTTACGCTCACCTGTGGCTGCATTGTTGTCCCTCCCCGGTCCACCACGGGTGCAGTCCCTATTGTGTGGAGGGAGAAGAAGGCAACTTCCGGTTTCTGGGGTTGGCGCTCTAGCTCTCGCACCACACACCCCTTAAAACCGGATGCTTTGGCAAACGCGCAGCGGACGCGCTGGCCGCGCGCCGAAGGCAAGCCCGTCTGCGCCCGTCCGCGCCAGAATGGGCCCAGGGGCCACAAACTTTGGAGGAATCAGCCTGAAACCTATCACCTACAGCTCCCACCTACTTCACTCACTGCGCACTCAAATTCCAGATAAGTGCAGGCACTCTATGAATGCCCTAAGTGAAGAAACCCAAAAAACAGAATGCTCTCACTGTGACTTCACCTTTTCACCGATCTGCAAAGTTTCTGAAAGCCCGGACACCCCTGTTCTCATAAACATGTTTCTACTGAATTGCAGATCTGTCTCCAAACATACCTCTGAACTTGCTTTGCTGCTGGAAGATCTAAAGCCTGATGCTCTCTTCCTTACGGAGACATGGCTCCACACGGAGTCTGACCCCACCCTTGTACAAACCATCCCTCCTGACTACTCTATACTTAGGAACGACCGGAAATCCAGTAGAGGAGGGGGCATAGCCATTATTTTCAAAAGCACTTTTGAATGTCACATTACTGAAAGTCCACTGTCTGACTGCGAGAGTATGACCTTCTCGCTGGAGATCTCCCCCACTAATACTTTTTCGGGCATCTTGGCATATCGCCCTCCAGGCAATGCAAAGGAATTTACTAATGCATTGCCTACCGTAGTAGCAGAATTAGCTATGAGGCCCTCAAATTTCACTCTCTTGGGTGATCTTAATCTTCATATAGATAATCCCTCGAATAAAGCTGCACTGGAGCTAACGGAGAGTCTAGCAGCCCTCCAGCTCAGGGAGAAGGTGGGAAAACCGACACACTCTAAGGGTCATCTTTTGGATCCAGTTTTTAGTAACTGTGATAAGCTCAAGATAGGACCCCCAGTCCCTCTGCCTTGGACCGACCACTTTTTGATTCCCATAATATGGGAAATTACCAGACCCGAGACATCTGCTAACAGAACCATAGTATGCAGACGCAACTGGCCTAGACTCCCAATCAACCAATGGAAGTCGGCTTTGGAAGTCAACAGACCGCTCTGGGAGGACAACTGTAACGTAGGGAAAGCTAATGAGGAGTTTATCTCCTGGATTCAGGGCACATTGGATATGATACTTCCCAAAAAATCTGCCCCCACGTCAAACAGGCCGAAAACTGCTCCTTTGTTCACTGATAACCTAAGGATACTTAAACGCCATAGCAGACAGCTTGAAAGGAAATGGAGGCTAGATTACTCTGATTCTAGTAAAACAGAATACAGAGAATCCATTAAACAATATAAAGCCGCAATTAAAGCTACTCAAGCCACTTTTTATGAACAAAAAATTGCGCTAGCCGCTAATTCCCCTAAATAAATCTTTAAAATTGCCAGGACTCTTACCAAACTCCCCCAGAAACCCCCCAGCCTACGTGACCCCATTGCACACTGCAACACGCTAGCAGACTTTTTCTACAAAAAGATTCAAACGATCTATCAGGCCTTCTCACCTTCTCAAACCATGAGTACCATAACCACCCCAGCTGAATCCATGGTAAAACCTCATACTTTTTTAGAGCAATTTCCCCCTCTTGATTTATCTCTGTTAGGGCCGATTATGACTCATATAAAATCGGGCTCTCCTATCGACCCTGCTCCTCCCCAAGCACTTACCCTAGTGTCCGATACTATCGGCCCGATAATGCTGAATCTGCTCAATTCCTCCATCTCCACTGGGACAGTTCCATCGGCATGGAAAGGAGCTATGGTAAAAGCCTTGCTGAAAAAATCTATCCTGGATCGGGACATTTTGGTCAACTATCGCCCCATCTCCCTACTGCCGTGGACAAGTAAGATTCTGGAAAGGCATGTGAATAACACTTTGGTAGCCTTTCTAGAAGCCGATGGACCACTTCATCCCTCCCAGACTGGGTTCCGCCAGCAAATGAGTACCGAGACGGCCCTTTTAGCGGTGACTGAGGAATCAAGAAGGATCTTAGACTTAGGAGGAACTGCAGCCATTATACTTCTTGACCTCAGCGCTGCATTTGATACTGTCAATCACTCCCCACTATGTGCCAGACTTATGAATTTGGGAGTGTCTGGTATGGCAGTACAGTGGCTGCGATCTTTTCTTACTGGTCGCTCTTTCAGGGTTTTTGAGGAAGACGCTGCCTCCAATCAGTATCCCCTCCACTGTGGGGTTCCTCAAGGCTCTGCTTTGAGCCCCACCCTATTCAACATATATTTGAAAAGTCTGGCAGAAATTGTTCATCCATTTGGCATAAAAATTGTTTCATATGCAGATGATACTCAGCTCGTGGTAGCTCTTAACCATCTGGAAGGACCATCTAACACCCTAGCGTGCTGTTTACAAGAGGTTGCCAAGTGGATGGAACGATCATGCCTTAAGTTGAATGGGGATAAGACGGAGCTCATGCTGTTGGGCAACTCTCCTATCTTTAATTCAACCTCCCTATGGCCAGTCTGCCTAGGCCCTGCCCCTATGCCCAAAGATCAAATAAAGAGCCTTGGCATCTGGATTGATCATTCACTCTCATTCAGTCACCAGGCAACTAAACTCTCGTCTATTTGCTTTGGACTTTTGAGGATGCTTCATAAGGTCCTTCCCCTTTTGCCCTTCCATGCCAGAAGAATCATGGTTCAGGCACTGATACTCTCCTGCCTGGACTATGGCAATGTTTTATACCTCGGAGCACCTCAGTACACCATCAATAAACTCCAGGTAATACAGAATTGTGCGGCCCGCAGACTACTTCAGATCCCGCGTTGGAAATCTGCAAAACAAGCATTAGAAAGCCTGCATTGGCTGCCGATCAGGCAAAGGATCCAGTTCAAGGCTATGTGTCTGTCCCACAAGGCCTTCTGGAAAAAGGGCCCTGTCATTCTTCAGTCACTTATCACCCCCTACCACCCAAAGAAAGATCTACGGTCATCCGGATCATTCCTTGCCTCTCAACATAGAATAAGAAGAACCAGATGTGGTGGTCGCTCTTTCTCTTATAATGGTGCTATGGGCTGGAATGCCCTCCCACTTTAACTACGTAAGGAACCCAATCTCCTACCCTTCCGCAGGCTCTTGAAAACCTGGCTGTTCTGAGTCTCTTCCTGCATTTGTTATTCTGCTCTTTGTCCGCAGCGCTGGGAGGCCTACGGGTAGCCATCGCGCTTTATAAATCTCATTTCAATTTCAATTTCAATTTCACTGGTCTTCCCACTTGTTCATCACTGAACTCATTCTCTGTAACATCAGATTCAGAGGTCTTTATTCTTTGCAGCAATTGTTTTGATCTTAGACTTAGTTCTTTCCTCGGGCCATCAAACTTGCAGGCAAATGTCAACACCCTGCTCTGCAAGTAATCGTTTTCATCCCGTGTAAATTTTTCCTGTTTTCAATATTTGATTTTTTGTTCGTACTTTTGCAGTCTTGCCTTCATTTGACCCATAAATTCCTCGATCTTTTTCTTATCCTCCTCCTCCTTAGCCATTTCATCTTCTAATTCCTTGATTTCACTGAGCGTTTTGTCCCGGTCACTCCAGGCATATTTCACCAGTATACCCAATGTTCCTTGGCAATACTGTGGTGTATGTTCCGCCCAGTCCGTGAGTAGCTGTGGGTCTGGGTTCTCGTACGAGGGCACTGTGTATACTCGCAAACCCCTTGGGACTCTATTTTCATCAATGTAACTGTGCAAACTGAGGGCTTCCCACCATTTGCGTGTCTCGCGCTCATATAATCGTTATAATTTGGACATAGTCTCATTCAATTTATTTCTAGGTTGTCTGAGGTCTGGGGCATTGGAGCGAGTCCCTCCTGCACCTTGAGTCTTGAACATATCTTTTGCTGCCTCACAACGTGTTTGTTCGCAAAACTTGGCTTCACCGTTTTAGTCAGTGTATCTTTGGCCAATCGCATTAGTTGTTATGCTTTTATATTTCTTGCTTCCCCTTGCCTTGCCGCTAATATAATACTGCCCGTTTTTATCAAACAGAAAGCTTGGGCTCACCAGTGGTAGTAGTCCTGATCCCCTGCGTGTCCTCTGAGGCGCAGGTCGTCACTCCTCCTCCACAAACGTGATCCTCTTATGGTGCTTGCAGCAGTCGCGGTGGTGCCTCCGTGTTATATGTACGCTCCTTGTTCCACTCGAGAAACGGGGCACTCGCAAGCGGGTGCGATTTTGCAGCTGTGGACTCCGCAATACTATTTCGCTCCACTCCTCTTAGTCCAAAAAGAATATATCGCACTCCCGGGAGACGTTGTCAAGAAAATCCATTCAAATGACCAGCAACAGACGCGTTTCGGCAAGAATGCCTTTCTCGATGTCAATGACACATCGGAAACGCCATATTTTTCAACATTTCTGATTTCATGAAAACAAGGAAAGGACTAGCGCATTCAATCTAACAAGGGCGCCATTTTGTAGTGAGTATATATACTCATATTGTCTACATGCTTCAATTCATTTATGAATTATTTCGCAAGTACCTTACACCAATATGTATATAATTGCATGCACTCATATTTACACATTATATGGTAGTCGTCCTGATACATTTCATAATTATATAATTATACAATTCATTTCTCATTTATACTTATGAATATAATTGATGACAGAATCCATCAAAATAAGATCAAGTATGAGAGATCCCAAAGGGGCAACATCAAGGTTGACGGCCACTTACGTACTAACTGGCAAAGATTTACCTGCAATGGAACTCCTGGAAAATCTTCGATTAGAAATTGAGGACAATTCGACATTGAATGAGGATATGGCAGAAAGAGCAAGGAATATGGGTATTGAGCAAGAATGGGAAGAGAGTCAGTTTAGACCTAAGTCACTCTTCAACCCACAAATGCCATTAGATGCCATAGACGTTTTTTCTGAAACTATGGTAAATGACCTTTTAAAATTCAGGTTCAAGAATCCAACAAAATCATCTCCTAGTAATTTATCGAAATTGGAAAAATTGGCACTACAGAATTTGATGCAGGCTCAGTCTGTTATCATAAAACCCTCTGATAAAGGGGGGAATGTGGTACTACAAACTAGGGAACAGTATTGCAATGAGGCTTTACGTCAACTATCAGATGTAAAATGCTATCAAAAAACAACTGGTAAGACGTATCAAAGTAGCATTAAGGCCTATGATGAATTGATCAGCAAATGGTATAACAAATCGATGCTGGGACTGGAAGAACATTTGTTCCTGCACAACTCAAATCCTGTGATCCCTACCTCTTCCACATTCTCAAACTGCATAAGGACAGCCGGCACCCGCCCGGTAGGCCGATTGTATCGTCTCTGAAGGGATTGACTGAACACTTATCAATGTTTATCGATCATTTTTTATTTCCTTTTTGTGGCTCAGTTAGATTCCTATGTGAAGGAAACAAAAGATTTTTTGAACAAAATCATGCATGTGGGGTGGGACCCTACATACCAACTAATGGTATTAGACATCATCAGTCTCTATACCTGCATAGGCCATGAGGACGGGGTGAAAGCTGCTAAGTTCTATCTAGAAAAACGCCAGCTGCGGTATTCAGAACATAACCAAATGTTAATAGAATTTATGGAGTTCTGTCTGAGAAATGACATTTTTCTGTTTGAAGAACAACATTACAAACAGCTGTCTGGTACGGCGATGGGCACCTGTTTCGCCCCCAGCTATGCAAACTTTTTTGTTGGCTGGTGGGAGGAGCGGGTGCGCAGAACCTACCAAGGTGAGAACACAAGTGGCAGGGTAATTGAGTGGTATCGATATATCGATGATTTGTTCATTGTGTGGCAGGGAACAGCAGAATCGGCCCGTGGGTATATCGACCTCTTTAACCAGAATGATGTAAATTTGCACTTCTCGGGTACAGTGAGTCTGGTGGCAGTGGACTACCTAGACCTGAAGGTGTTTGTAGAAGAAGGCAACATTCAGACAGCCCTTTACCGCAAATCTACCACTGGAAACTCAAGATTACTCAATATAGCCATCCCCCGAAGCGTATCCAAAGTATACCATACGGTGAATTAGGCTGAAAAGAAATAGCACTAAGGAAGAAGATTTCAAAGCGGCCGCTTCAGAAAGCTTAGCCAGGTTTACTGTGAGGGGGATACAATCCCATGGCACTAAGTGCTACTTTGCAGAGAGTGAGAGGCATCCCGAGGGATAAATTGTTGAGGGATAAAGAGAAATCCACAGTAGATAGGGGGAAATTCCGGATGGTTACCCCTTACTCTGCGGAAGCCAATCACTTAAAACACATGCTTAAAAAGAATTGGCATATCCTAAAAACTGATGGCACTATATGTGAAGATATTCCTCCCTTTCCATTGGTAACTTTTAGGAAAGCAAGGTCACTTTGTGACATGCTGGTTGGGAGTCACCTAGAAAAAATACCACAAAAAATGAGTAACTTGAAAGAAATGATGGGCTTCTACCCATGTAGTAGGTGGAAAGCTTGCGCCAACAGCAAAAGAGTCCTATCATACACAATCCCAGACATAGGGAAGGTAAAGAAAATCACTACATTTATCACATGCAGTACGCCATATGCAGTTTACTGCCTGGTATGCCCGTGTGGGCCTTGCTACATAGGTAGCACGGTCCACCAATTGAAAATCAGAATATTGGAACACTTAAGGGCTATTGATGAAACCAATCAGACGTATCCTGTAGCACGTCACTTCACAGAAAAACATCGGAGTGACCGTAGTCAGCTACAATTTTATGGTTTGGATTACGTTCCTTTAAATGTCCGTGGAGGTGACAGAGTAAGAAAATTACGGAGACTTGAGTCACGTTATATAATAGATTTACTCACTAAAGTTCCGCGTGGTTTGAATAGCGGAGAGGAGTTATCTGTACACATAGGTTCGTGATTGAGACTTAGATTTGGGGTAATTCTACTGGTGATTGAGTGCTGTGAGCCCTGCTGGAATAGTTTTAACGGATGTTGGAACTGTAATTGTATAATGTTTCTTGGTATAAAAAGGTTTTTCCAAACAAATATGAGATTTGGATCAAGAAAAATGATATTAGAGCATGCCTCGCGATGTAAAAATGATAATGAAGTAGAAAGTGTCGAAAAGTTTTTCAGAAATGATTTCAAGGTGAGGACACTAGCCGATCCACGGCGAAATAAACTTTGTGTACCGTGACATAATGTATATTTGAAAACCGATACACGGTTGATGGATTCTGTCATGAATTATATTCATAAGTAAAAATGAGAAATGAATTATATAATTATGAAATGTATCAGGACGACTACCAAATAATGTGTAAATATGAGTGCATGCAATTATATACATATTTGTGTAAGGTACTTGCGAAATAATTCATAAATGAATTGAAGGATGTAAACAATATGAGTATATATACTCACTATAAAATGGTGCCCTTGTTAGATTGAATGCGCTAGTCCTTTCCTTGTTTTCATGAAATCAGAAATGTTGAAAAATATGGCGTTTCTGATGTGTCATTGACATCGAGAAAGGCATTCTTGCCGAAACGCGTCTGTTGCTGGTCATTTGAATACATTTTCTTGACAACGTCCCCGGGAGTGCGATGTGCGAGATCTTCTTTTTGGACTAAGAGGAGTGAAGCGAAATTTATATATATATAAATATATATATGCATACATATCTATACGTACACATAGATAAATATATATATATATAAACATATATATATATATATATATATATATATATATATACATATATATGTAATGAAGAAACAGAATATGATTTATATAAATAATTCAAAACTAGAAAGACTAAGTTAACAAATATAATTATAAAGACATTTTATTAAAAACGTTTACCAATGAAAACATTAAACAAATGGTTTTCTAACACTTCCCATGGTATTAGCACAAAGTTCCCACCCCCACAATAACAAACTAAAACAATAATAGAAAAATCTTAACCATGCAACTTATTTTAAAAATATTAAACTATACAATTATTAGATGAAAAACCTAAACATAATAGTTTGAGAGGAAGAAATCCTGAAAAGTCTAGAAGCAGAACATAGAGTGATCAAATGGCTGCTCTATATAGACAATATTTTCGTCATATGGAAAGGCAGTGAGGCAAGTGCAGTAAAAGCTGTAGATGACCTGAACAGAAACGAATACAACCTCAAACTTACCCACAAAATAAGTCAGGAAAGTATTAAATTCCTGGACGTAAAAGTCGAGGTGGAGAACAACAAAGTTAAAATCACATTACACAGGAAAGCAACTGCTGGCAACGGTCTCCTACATGCTCTCAGTAGTCACCCAAAAACCCTGAAATGGAGTATTCCATATAGGGAGCTACTGAGAGCAAAGAGGAACTGCAGCACTGAGGGCGACTATCTGAGGGAATAAGAAAACATGATGAAAAGATTTACAGAACGAGGGTATCCCAAGAGGGGTCTGAATAGAACCAGGGACAAGGCTAGTAGAATCACACGGGAAGAAACTCTCCTCGATAAACAGGAAGAACATGTGAATACTGCCAAAGATGCTACACCTAGGGTCATTCTGACTTACTATTTAGACTCTGTTAGACCTGGTATCATTGGCGTGGGTCTTCCTTCCCCTCTCCTCTTCCTATTTTTTTATGTTGGCTGGATTTAGATGCTCTGGGCGCCGTGCAACTGCTAATCAGTGCCACAGCGTGAATGCTCCCTGTATATAAATGACTGTATGACTTAGGATAACCATAATGCCTAGATCTGTGTAGCATGTCCAATAGTGAGTTACCCTCCATTTCACTGTCGCTACTGGGATACGATCCGTTCTCATAGGCCAGGCTGGGCCGTTTGAGGATTACTCTCTATCATCCTATCTGGCCACAGGAACCTGATAGGAACTTCAAGTTTGATATGTTTGTGCTTGGGACATTGGGAGACCCCTCTTAGTAAGGACCGTTTATATATCCCGGGGCAGATTTATGTTAGACTTGCGCCACTTTTACGCCGCCGTTGCGTCACTTTTGTGACGCAGCGGCGGCGTAAACCCTGCGCCACGTTGCGCCCTATTTACATCATGACGCATCTATGGAGATGCGTCACGGTGTAAAGCCCTGCGCCACGTTAAACCTGCGTCAGGTTTAATGTATGCAGGGTGGGCGTTCCAGCGGAAAAAGCCTCGGAAAAGTGACGCAGTGAAATCTACAAGATTTCACTCAGTCACTTTTCCGACGCTGCTGCGTCAAAACCTTGCGCCTGCTTGAAGCAGGCGTAAGGCATGACGCAGCATGTTAGGTATGGGCAGCCCCTAAACATTGCTGGAGTTGCGTCGTGCTTGCGCCACGACTTCAGCAATGCGCCGCCCTTACGCCATCAGATGCGTCACGCATCTGTTTATCCTTGCGCCAGGATGCGCTGCATTGTAAATGCGGCGCATCTGTGGTGGCGCAAGGGTAAACTTGCGTGACGCATCTTTCCTGGCGCATCCCTGCTGATTTGCAAGGATGCGCCAGGAAACATAAATCTGCCCCCCATGTTTAGAAATGCCTCTTCTGAAAACGCGGTAATTTCTTGCCTAAGCTTTACTGTAGGCTTGCGAGTATGTGTATTGGCCGTCTGGAGCAGGACCAGCTGGGGCAGACCTGGCTGGAGTGAGAGATCGGTATTCCGAGCCTGGGGAGGGGTGACTCTTTGATCCGAGCAGGGCCGTGCCTGGCAAGGTGAATGATGGCTCCACCTCCCACTGGGCGTCTGATAGCAGACCCCATCATGCTGAAAGGGCAGGATGTCACTTTGTAAACCAAGTGCTCTCCGACCCCACCGAACTGGTTCTGACTGGAGTCAGTGATTTGCGACCTTAGAGAACAAAGACTTTTAGGTAAAAGATGTTGCGCTGGAACTTTGTCCGGTGTGTTCCTTCTGGATGTCAAGACGAAACTCTGTCCGAGTGAACAGAGGAAAGGACTTTGAAACTTTCACCAAGCCTGCCAAAGAAACTACCCGAGGGCCTGAATCAAGAGCGCCTCCTGCAGAAGTCTCAGGGACATTAGACTTCACCCCGTCAGCCATCGGAATTCCTGTGCGAGGAATTCTGCTTGCAGGTGAGGCCTCCGTCGAGTAATCCGGAGCCTCTAGTTCTACTGTGAGGACCGCGGACTGGGTACCTTTGAAACTTTCACTGACCATGTGCAGGCCGCTGCAGCCAAGAGAGAGCTGCCGCCGCTGAGAGCCCACCGGAATCTGAACCCTTAAACCTTTTGCGGGATCCCTGTGCGCCGCTGCAGGTAAGAGAGAGCTGCTGCCGCTGAGAGCCCGCCTGAATATGAACCCTTAAACCTATTCGCTGGATCCGTGTGGGCCGCTGCAGCTAAGAAAGAGCTGCCGTCGCTGAGAGCCCACGTGAATCTGACCCCTTTAACCTTTCGCTGGATCCATGTGGGCCGCTGCAGCTAAGAGAGAGCTGCCGCCACTGAGAGCCCACCTGAATCCGAAGCCTTGAACCTTTCGCTGGATCCGTGTGGGCTGCTGCAGCTAACAGAGAGCTGCCGCCGCTGAGAGCCCGCCTGAACCTGAACCCTTGAACCTTTTGCTGGATCCGTGTGGGCCGCTGCAGCTAAGAGAGAGAGCTGCCGCCGCTGAGTGCCCGCACCCTTGTCAACGTTTGCATCATCGTGGTTCGTACTGGGGGCTGCTGCAACTCAGACAGAGCTGCTGCTGTTGAGTGCCCGCACCCTTTACCACTTTGCACCATCGTGATTTGTCCTGTGGGCCGCCGCAGCTAAGAGAGAGCTGCTGCCACTGAGTGCCCGCACCCTTTGCCACCTTACACCATCGTGAGTTGTCCTGTGGGCCGCCTCAACTAAGAGATAGCTGCTGCCACTGAGTGCCTGCCACTCTTATCAACTTTTGCATCATCGTGATTTGTCCTGTGGACCGCCGCAGCTAAGAGAGAGCTGTGGCCGCTGAGTGTCCACACCTTTATCAACATTGCATCACTGTGATTTGTCCTGTGGGCCGCCGCAGCTAAGAGAGAACTGCTGCCGCTGTGTGCCTGCACTTTGTTCACCCTTGTTGAGGATTTTGCTATTGTCTTGTGGGCAGCCGCAGCTAAGAGAGAGCTACTGCCGCTGTGAGCCCACCACAGAACTGCACGACGAGAGTCATCACCACCACCAGCCCGGGCCGCCGCAGCCACGTGCTGCTGCCGCTGAGAGCCCGCCTGCCCCCGAGTGCCCGAATCATTGTGGGTGCACGCTACGGACTTCTGCAGCCCGGACTTGTGGTCGCTGGGAGTACGTCTGTCATCGTCTCCGCTTCTTCGAGAAGCTGCGTGCTGTGTCCCCTTTCACCGACAGGTATCTGGTGCGCAACAGGTCACGTAGGCCCCGGCCTTGAACTTAGTCAGTGTCACGTTCTGGTGAATACGTAATTGCCTTTTGTAGTCCCTACGGGTTGATGTGAATTGTAGTTGTTGAAACGCATGGAGAATTTCGAGTTAAACTGTTAGATAAATATGTTATTTTTCTATACCTACCTGAGTTGTGTCCTTTTGTGGTGTCGTTGCTGCCTTATTGTACATGGTCAAAAATGCTTCACACACTGCCTCTGAGATAGGCCTAACTGCTCGTGCTATGTTATCACAGGGTTGAGCAGGGGTTGTCAAAGGGGGTAGCCCGCTTGCCCTGACTTAGGAAGAGGGTTTCCTATTTGGACATTGGCGCCCACCATTGCCAACTGGAGAACCCATTTCTAACAGAATCCAAGAGAATTGCAAGAATATTGGCATGTAATGGGAACATTTTGACGAGTGACCCAATATTGGGACAAGATCTACCTAAAAAAACCTCCTGAAGGCGGAATTATTCCGGGACTGATCTGTGTTTGTCCTGTACCTTCTCCATGCTAGCACGGAGATACCCCTACAGGGGTGATTCTAGCGCTTTACAAATCCCTTACATACATACATACATACATACATACATACCCAAAAGACCTATGATAACATACAGGAAAGGTAGAAACCTTAGAGACATACTGGTCTAGGGGGATATAACTGGAAATCAGAACACCCTCCAACGGGGTCTACAGGGGTTTTTTCCATGTGGCTACTGTAAGGCGTGCCGGACAAGCTACACGAAAAAAACCTATGAATCACCTACAGGTACAAGAGACATTACCCAATATCTTAACATGTAGCTCTGCATACATCATCTATGTACTGGAGTGCCCCTGCAAGTTGCAGTATGTTGGTAGCACTATCTTTCCCGCAAAGAAAAAAATATTGGACCACATGCGGGCAATAAATAAGAAAGATCCACACTACCCGATGGACAGGCATTTCGCTGAGTACCACCTATCCAACAGCTCCCTACTGCAGTATTTCATCATTAAGCAGGTACACCAAAATTATAGGGGTGGAAACAGAACTCTACAGCTCAGGAAAAGGGAATCTTGGCACATTCTCAATCTCCAATGCAGATTCCCCAAGGGGCACAACGTAGATGAAGAATTAAGTATCCACCTACAGGAAAACTAGGGACGTTAGCAAGAATATACACCTAGTATCAGATTTACTTTGGATAACTAGATGTGGGTTTCCTAAAACTGTGTATAATCTGTATATATTTTAAGTCTGATATGTTCTCTACATGTGAGTATATGTGTTTTGGATTTTATCATATGCATACTACATGAATTGCATACATTCTTTTCTTCTTTCATACCACAGGGGAAAAGGAAGGGACCATCTCACAAAGGGAGTGATCATCAGGGGTCCCTACCCTTTTTTTCGAATATCACGCAGAAATGGTGAAGAGCACATTACAGATAAGATAAAAACCCTTTTTAATCCTATTTTTATCACAATTATTTCACAATTGTTCTATTTAAATACAAGATTTACACCACTAGATTTAGAATAATGATATGTTAACATGCAGTTGGCTAGGTTGCTTTTTTGCAAAAGATATGGTTTTCCTGCGGTATCATAAGTGTTATGTGTAGATGATGGTAGTATGCCGAGCATTCCAGATTCTCACCACAATGGCTGACATTTGTGTGAGGGGTCAAGTGAGGCACTATGCCAACAGAACTATCTAATAAAAAGACAGTCTGTAGCAATTATCACCTTGATCTGCATGTGTATCAATCAATCAATCAATCAAACATTTGTAAAGCACGCTACTCACCCGTGAGGGTCTCAAGGAGATGGGGGTGGGGGGGTGCAGCTACTGATCATACAGTCAGGTCTTGAGGAGTCTCCTGAAGGTCAGCAGGTCCTGGGTCTGTCATAGGAGGATGGGGAGGGAGTTCCATGTCTTGTCGGCGAGGTGGGAGAAGGATCTGCCGCCGGTGGTTGTTCGGTGGATGCGTGGAATGATGGCAAGGGCGAGGTCAGCGGAGCGGAGCTAGCGGTTGGGGGTGTAGAAGGTGAGTCGCTTGTTGAGGTATGCTGGTCCTACCTTATGGAGCGCTTTGTGAGCGTGGGTGAGGAGCTTGAAGGTGATCCTCTTGTTGATGGGAAGCCAGTGCAGGTCCTTCAGGCGGGTGGTGTTTGGCTGTGGCCTGGGATGTCGAGGATGAGGCGTGCTGAGGCGTTTTGTATGCATTGGAGTTTCTCCTGGAGTTTTTGCTGTGGTTCCCGTGTAGAGGGCATTGCCATATTCCAGCCTGCTGGTGACGAGGGCCTGGGTGACTGTCCTTCTGGTTACGGTGGGGATCCATCTGTAGATCTTGCAAAGCATACAGAAGGTGTTGAAGCAGGAGGAGGAGACGGCGTTGACTTGTTGGGTCATTGAGAGCGTTGAGTCCAGGATGAACCCCAGGTTGCGTGCGTAATCGGTGGGTGTCGGCGCAGTTCCCAGCGAGGCTGGCCACCAGAAGTTGTCCCAGGCGGAGGAGGTGGAACCAAGGATGAGGACCTCCGTCTTGTCCGAGTTCAGTTTCAGGCGACTGCTCTTCATCCATTCGGTGATGGCCTTCATCCCTGCGTGGAATTTGGTTTTGGCGGTGGCAGGGTCTTTGGTGAGGGAGAGGATCAGCTGGGTGTCATCGGCGTATGAGACTATGTTGAGGTCGTGTGATCGGACGATGTTGGCGAGCGGGGTCATGTATACGTTGAAGAGGGTCAGGCCGAGGGTGTATTATACCCACATTGAGACTGTTTAACCTTAGTCCCTACACGGGTTGAGCCGTTTCTCCCATAATATGAAGCCCATATTTATACCACATTCCCTACTACCTAAGTATCTTACTATGAGAAATACAGACATCTGGTAGACATTTCAAGATGGATGCCATATACCATTATGAATACACCCCCAATCCGGTGAGAGCAATTTGTGTAGGTATTATTGTCACTGATAACAATGACACTATATGCAATAACTGATTTATATATATGGCAGAATATAACATATCAGAATATAACATAGTATTAGGCACCATGACAGTGGGTATTTGCACAATTCAAAATAGATGCCATGTTTACTGGTGTATTACAGCTCTCTGTTTTGTCTGATCTTTATGTCATAGAAATTGTATGTATTCTGCCGAGTTACTCACATCCAGTGTGTGGTGTGAGCAAGAGTGCGTGACACTCGAAACGGGTTAACTGGATTAAACATCAACCTTTTGGAGAAACCCCCAGAGTGATCGCTTGATTTTGTAACTAATTGTGACTAAAGGTCCGGTGTGCTCCGAGGGCGGGAAGAGCGGAAGGAGCAAGTCTTGGAAGTGTCATATATATATATGTGACCAAGAGCTGTTGTGCTCAAAACGAGTCTGTTTGTGCCCTGATAATAAATCGGATTGAAGTAAACTTGGAATCGGTGTGGCTCGTGCTTACATTATTTTGGTAAGCGTGGTGGTGGACATATATAACACCACGCTTACCAATATATATATATATATATATATATATATATATATATACGTATATATATATATATATATATACATATATATATATATATATATATATATAATTGCGGTTCTTTCCTCCAAGCACCAATTCAAAGAGAGAAGAGACGGCACACCAGGAAACGGCACAAACGAACTTTATTTGTGCGCTAGCTTAATCCAGCTTAAGATATATATATATATATATATATATATATCTTCACTGTAAAAACCAATAGGTTTCATGGGCGTTATAGTTAGTTGGACATTTCACTCGTACAAAACCATAGAAATTCACACGTTATAGTTAGTTCAGCTAACTATAACTCGCGCGCCCGCAATGCACTGCTGATGATGTCACATATTACATCACTCATGACATGGTCAGTGAAATCACTCATGACATCACTGATTGAGTGGGACCCTGGCTGCCAGGGACGCTCCGAGTCCTTATCCTCATCGGAGGAGAAATCGTCCTCCGATACACCCTCTTCCTATAAGGGAAACCCACCGTCGGGGTCTACAATAGTGGTGACAGCGTTGCAATTTTCTCCGGACACCTCCTCCTCCCGGCAGGGTGCATGTTTTAGCGTTCGCGCATTCTTGCGGAAGGTCTCCGTAAGTTTATCAAATCCTTCTAAGTGCCCCGCGTTATGCTTAATGGCCCTTTTATTCCCCATCTGGGAGCTACTGGTACCCGCCACCACCAGATCTGGGTCACTGAACACCCCAGGGATGCTTTTCGCCAGAGGAGCCAGAGCCCTAGAAATAGCCAGAGAGAGGGCCTGGTCCACTGCTGGAGGGAGAAGTTGGGGGCTATTCCTCCTCCACCACGTCCTGGTAGGAGGAGTAAAAATGGTCTTCTGGAGAAAACATGATGGCAGAGGGTGTGAGCACAGAACAAATGCCCTTTAAATCCTTAAGGCAGCCCCCTCGCCGGTGCTCCAACAGCTGGGCTTTCCCCGCAGCCGTTATAAGAATAGACTGAGGCGCAATACCAATTATCACTAATGTGGCCATGTGGGGAATTCACCGCGTAGCGGTGTCAAAATTAGGCGAGGGTTGGTCGGGAATCAAGTGGACACTAAAGGAGTGACCGAATTCCCAAACGTGCGTAAAGACCAGCGGGAACGCTCGACGGAGCTGCCTCACTTGGACCACATGCACCTGACAGGATCTCAGCATGCGCAGAGCACACAGCGGGAGAAACTGCGAGGGGAAGAACGCTCTTGGGCAAGAGCCTGCTGCGCAGGGAATATGAAACAATACCAAGGCAATAATACTAATAACGTGCACAAGAAACCGCTATACAAACAGCATCAACGTCAGATTAAGCCAAGCATGTAAGGAATGCACTTAACTGAGGAGCAGTTAAGAAAGAGGAAGCGGAAGGGACGTCACGATAATATATACGATGGACTGTGATATGATTGGATGATAGTTGCCTTGGAGACTACCCCCTCTAATGGTTCATGGGCTGTGTAGTCTTTTGTTTAATGATTGTTGTTTTACGTTTTCTTTGAACTGCTATGCAAATAAAGTGAGGAAAGATATGCATAATCCTCCCCTCCGTCCTGCCATAGAATTCATTAAACATTATTCGATCTGATTTAGAAACATAGATCATAAAAGTTTACCTAAAAACAGTAAATCCTCTTTCCTAATACAATACAGTGAGAATTAATTAAAACCAGTAGGTAAAAATTGGGTGTTACAAAGCCCGGTTCAGAGCAACTTCAGGTTAACAGAATCGTAAAGTTCAATGTTTCGCAAGATCAATCTCATGTACTTCGTGCAAAATACGCAATAAGGGGTCCAAGTAAGATGTAATGCTCTAATACCGGACCAGTCTGCACTATATAAAACTGCAGAAAAACTAAAAATAAAAAGTGTTTTGCACACTTCTGTCATTGGGCTAAATTTGGGCTACATCTGGGTTATATTTGTGCTACATTTGGGCTCTTTTTTCTCTGGTGGCCATCTTGGGAGACTTATTTGTTATGAAGTTTCCTAATTTCCTCATTTACTGCAGTCTCCTCAGTAGGCAATGCTTTCAGTTTTTTACTTTGATTCCATCAAGAAGGTATTCAGATGTGTCACACATTTGCCATAAATTCAGAATGTTAGCACCCTAGTTGTTCATTAGATCACTGTAGTAAAGCTACTGCTCACCCAGGAGTTAACTGGAAGTCTACTGCTGGTATTGAAAGTGATTGTTTCAGTCTGCATGTCAGAATGTTCTAATGAAATAGAAAAGGATTTGAGATCTCAATTAAAACATGCCCTAAATGTTCTTTCTGCAGCACTAACCATAATTTCAATGGCAAAATGAACCCCCTCATTTTGTTCCATTTTAAATTAAATGTTTTAAGTGTTACCAGTCTATTCCAATCAAGATGGCTTCAGGTGTGCCATAATTTTGCCATAAGTAAGACTGTTAGCGCTCTAGTTGTTCTTTAAAACACGCTGGGAAGCAGCAGTAGAACACAAAGGCATCAACTGACAGGCTGCTCCTGTTGAAATATAACAGGAAGATATTTGAGATCTCACTTGAAACATGTCCTAATTTTTCTTTTTACAGCACTAACCATAATTTCTATGACAAAATGACCCCCCTCATTTTGTCACTTTTTAAATTAAATGTTTTAAGAGTTACCAGGTTATTCCAATCAAGATGGCTTCAGGTGTGCCATAATTTTGTCATAGGTAAGACTGTTAGCGCTCTAGTTGTTCTTTAGAACACTCTGGTAAGCAGCAGTAGAACACAAAGGCATTAACTGACAGGCTGCTCCTGTTGAAATATAACAGGAAGATATTTGAGATCACACTTGAAACATGTCCTAATTTTTCTTTCTACAGCACTACCCATAATGTCTATGACAAAGTAAACCCCCTTATTTTGTTCCATTTTAAATTAAATGTTGCAAGTGTTACCAGTCTATTTCAATAAAGATGGCTTCAGGTGTGCCATAATTTTATCATAAGTAAGACTGTTAGCTCTCTAGTTGTTCTTTAGAACACGCTGGGAAGCTGCAGTAGAACACAAAGGCATCAACTGACAGGCTGCTCCTGTTGAAATATAACAGGAAGATATTTGAGATCACACTTGAAACATGTCCTAATTTTTCTTTCTACAGCACTAACCATAATTTCTATGACAAAATGAACCCCCTCATTTTGTTCCTTTTTAAATTAAATGTTTTAAGAGTTACCAGTTTATTCCAATCAAGATAACTTCAGGTGTGCCATAATTTTGTCATAAGTAAGACTGTTAGCGCTCTAGTTGTTCTTTAGAACACTCTGGGAAGCTGCAGTAGAACACAAAGGCATCAACTGACAGGCTGCTCCTGTTGAAATATAACAGGAAGATATTTGAGATCACACTTGAAACATGTCCTAATTTTTCTTTCTACAGCACTAACCATAATTTCTATGACAAAATGAACCCCATCATTTTGTTCCTTTCTAAATTAAATGTTTTAAGTGTTACCAGCTTATTCTAATCAAGATGGCTTCAGGTGTGCCATACGTTTGTCATAAGTAAGACTGTTAGCGCTCTAGCTGTTCTTTAGAACACTCTGGGAAGCTGCAGTAGAACACAAAGGCATCAACTGACATGCTGCTCCTGTTGAAATATAACAGGAAGATATTTGAGATCACACTTGAAACATGTCCTAATTTTTCTTTCTACAGCACTAACCAAAATGTCTATGACAAAGTGAACCCCCTCATTTTGTTCCATTTTAAATTAAATGTTGCAAGTGTTACCAGTCTATTTCAATAAAGATGGCTTCAGGTGTGCCATAATTTTATCATAAGTAAGACTGTTAGCTCTCTAGTTGTTCTTTAGAATACGCTGGGAAGCTGCAGTAGAACACAAAGGCATCAACTGACAGGCTGCTCCTGTTGAAATATAACAGGAAGATATTGGAGATCTCACTTAAAACATGTCCTAATTTTTCTTTCTACAGCACTAACCATAATTTCTATGACAAAATGAACACCCTCATTTTGTTCCATTTTAAATTAAATGTTTTAAGAGTTACCAGTTTATTCAAATCAAGATGGCTTCAGGTGTGCCATAATTTTGTCATAAGTAAGACTTTTAGCGCTCTAGTTGTTCTTTAGAACTCACTGGGAAGCTGCAGGAGAACACAAAGGCATCAACTGACAGGCTGCTCCTGTTGAAATATAACAGGAAGATATTTGAGATCACACTTGAAACATGTCCTAATTTTTCTTTCTACAGCACTAACCATAATTTCTATGACAAAATGAACCCCCTCATTTTGTTCCTTTTTAAATTAAATGTTTTAAGAGTTACCAGTTTATTCCAATCAAGATAACTTCAGGTGTGCCATAATTTTGTCATAAGTAAGACTGTTAGCGCTCTAGTTGTTCTTTAGAACACTCTGGGAAGCTGCAGTAGAACACAAAGGCATCAACTGACAGGCTGCTCCTGTTGAAATATAACAGGAAGCCATTTGAGATCACACTTGGAACATGTCCTAATATTTCTTTCTACAGCACTGACCATAATTTCTATGACAAAATGAACCCCATCATGTTGTTCCTTTTTAAATTAAATGTTTTAAGTATTGCCAGTTTATTCTAATCAAGATGGCTTCAGGTGTGCCATACGTTTGTCATAAGTAAGGCTGTTAGCGCTATAGTTGTTCTTTAGACACTCTGGGAAGCTGCAGTAGAACACAAAGTCATCAACTGACATGCTGCTCCTGTGGAAATATAACAGGAAGATATTTGAGATCTCACTTAAAACATGTCCTAACTTTTCTTTCTACAGCACTAACCATAATTTCTATGACAAAATGAACCCCCTCATTTTGTTCCTTTTTAAATTAAATGTTTTAAGAGTTACCAGTTTATTCCAATCAAGATGGCTTCAGGTGTGCCATAATTTTGTCATAGGTAAGACTGTTAGCGCTCTAGTTGTTTTTTAGAACACTCTGGGAAGCTGCAGTAGAACTCAAAGGCATCAACTGACAGGCTGCTCCTGTTGAAATATAACAGGAAGATATTTGAGATCACACTTGAAACATGTCCTAATTTTTCTTTCTACAGCACTAACCATAATTTCTATGACAAAATGAACCCCATCATTTTGTTCCTTTCTTTCTAAATTAAATGTTTTAAGTTTTACCAGTTTATTCTAATCAAGATGGCTTCAGGTGTGCCATACGTTTGTCATAAGTAAGACTGTTAGCGCTCTAGTTGTTCTTTAGAACACTCTGGGAAGCTGCAGTAGAACACAAAGGCATCAACTGACAGGCTGCTCCTGTTGAAATATAACAGGAAGCCATTTGAGATCACACTTGAAACATGTCCTAATTTTTCTTTCTACAGCACTAACCATAATTTCTATGACAAAATGAACCCCATCATTTTGTTCCTTTTTAAATTAAATGTTTTAAGTGTTACCAGTTTATTCTAATCAAGATGGCTTCAGGTGTGCCATACGTTTGTCATAAGTAAGGCTGTTAGCGCTCTAGTTGTTCTTTAGAACACTCTGGGAAGCTGCAGTAGAAAACAAAGTCATCAACTGACATGCTGCTCCTGTTGAAATATAACAGGAAGATATTTGAGATCTCACTTAAAACATGTCCTAATTTTTCTTTCTACAGCACTAACTATAATTTCTATGACAAAATGAACCCCCTCATTTTGTTCCTTTTTAAATTAAATGTTTTAAGAGTTACCAGGTTATTCCAATCAAGATAGCTTCAGGTGTGCCATCATTTTGTCATAGGTAAGACTGTTAGCGCTCTAGTTGTTCTTTAGAACACTCTGGGAAGCTGCAGTAGAACACAAAGGCATTAACTGACAGGCTGCTCTTGTTGAAATATAACAGGAAGATATTTGAGATCACACTTGAAACATGTCCTAATTTTTCTTTCTACAGCACTAACCATAATTTCTATGACAAAAGGAACCCCCTCATTTTGTTCCATTTTAAATTAAATGTTGCAAGTGTTACCAGTCTATTTCAATAAAGATGGCTTCAGGTGTTCCATAATTTTATCATAGTAAGACTGTTAGCTCTCTAGTTGTTCTTTAGAACACGCTGGGAAGCTGCAGTAGAACACAAAGGCATCAACTGACAGGCTGCTCCTGTTGAAATATAACAGGAAGATATTTGAGATCTCACTTAAAACATGTCCTAATTTTTCTTTCTACAGCACTAACCATCATTTCTATGGCAAAATTAACCCCCTCATTTTGTTCCTTTTTAAATTAAATGTTTTAAGTGTTACCAGTTTATTCCAATCAAGATGGCTTCAGGTGTGCCATAATTTTGTCATAAGTAAGACTGTTAGCTCTCTAGTTGTTCTTTAGAACACTCTGGAAAGCTGCAGTAGAACACAAAGGTATTAACTGACAGGCTGCTCCTGTTGAAATATAACAGGAAGGTATTTGAGATCTCACTTAAAACATGTCCTAACTTTTCTTTCTACAGCACTAACCATAATTTCTATGACAAAATGAACCCCCTCATTTTGTTCCTTTTTAAATTAAATGTTTTAAGAGTTACCAGTTTATTCCAATCAAGATGGCTTCAGGTGTGCCATAATTTTGTCATAGGTAAGACTGTTAGCGCTCTAGTTGTTCTTTAGAACACTCTGGGACGCTGCAGTAGAACACAAAGGCATCAACTGACAGGCTGCTTCTGTTGAAACATAACAGAAAGATATTTGAGATCTCACTTAAAACATGTCCTATTTTTTCTTTCTACAGCACTAACCATAATTTCTATGACAAAATGAACCCCCTCTTTGTGTTCCTTTTTTAAATTAAATGTTTTAAGAGTTACCAGTTTATTCCAATCAAGATGGCTTCAGGTGTGACATAATTTTGTCATAAGTAAGACTGTTAGCGCTCTTGTTGGATGTACATGCTTTACTGAGAATGACAGACTTCATTCTCACATGACTGAGAAAGATAATGTGAATTTAGAGAAAATATGCTCTCATTTTAGCTTCAGTTATCTCTCAAACATGATTCATGATATCCCAGCAGAAGGTTTTTCACAGGGTAAAATCACCTTAAAACACACCACAATTCCTGAAATTAGTATGGTACCATCATCAAGAAAAGAATTCTAATGTAACTAAAGTCTGTTATCACCCTTTATAGTTGTCCTTTAGGTAACCCTCAAAATCTTCGATTCACTACAATGCATTTCAATGGGGTACTATCATGTATATTGGTCCCAAGATGGCTGCCAGCAATTCCAGGATGAAGTGATGACAGCCAATCAGATCTCACAATGAGATGTGTCATTAGGCTCTGCCCAGATATGGAAACTTTTTCTTTTTCTAAGTTCTCATGAACTACTGAACGGATGTACACTATTTAACAAAAAGGGATCTTTCTGAACCAAGGGCTACCTTTTCGACAACTTTGTTGTAATTCCCTTCAGCAGTTCGGGCTGTAGCCGTTTCTAAATTTTCCTGAGAATTACCATGGAGAAAATATGTTTTGGGACCCCCCTTTTTTCTCAGCCCCGCTTGCCGAATCACCCCGAAAAATTTAAGATAGGAGCTGACTGGAGCGCCCCACGAGTTTTGAAACTTTCACGAAGATTTGTCAATCGACGCCAAAGTTATTGGGAAAAGAATGTTACGATTTTCCTATGGGATAATAGGTCCTAACTATAACTACCTACTGGCGACCGCCAGTAGGTATATATATATATATACCTGGCGGTCGCCAGTAGGTAGTTATAGTTAGGACCCTGTTTCCATAGGAAATCCGCAACATTCTATTTTGAATAACTTTGGCGCCGGTCGACGAATCCTCGCGAATTTCTCAAAATAGGTGGGGCGCTACGCTCCGCTCCTACCCTGAAAGTCTCGGGGGGATTCGTCAAGCGGGGGCTGAGATAAAAGGGGGGTCCCAAAACGCGTTTTTCCCATGCATTTTTCCATAGGACCTTTAGACAGGGCTACAGCCCGAACGGCTGAACAGAATTACTAGAAATTTGGCAGAGAGGTAGTCCTCAGGTCAAGGAAGTGCCTTTTGTAGGTTTGGTGTAAATCTGTTCAGTAGATTCTGAGAAAATAGCCTTTAAATCAATATATATATCTGAGCCAGCTAACGGTACGCTTACCGTAAGCTTACCGTACGCGTACGGTGGCGTGCGCGAGCGCGATTCTGATTGGCTGTTACATCTAAGTAAACATTCGAATCGGTCGAAACCAGGAAGCGGCGGCCGCCATTTTCTCTCTCGCACTCTGAGGGGGGGGCTGTAAACAAAGGCAAAAAACATATGAAGGGGCTGTTTAGACAGCGCCCATGCACATAGCCATGTTAGTTGAGTCCTCAAAGATCCCCCAAGGCCAAAAATGGTAAATTTTTATTTTTTGAAAATTTCGCCGATTACGCTTACCGTACGCGTACGGTGCGCTTACGCTAAAAATTTTAATTAAAAAAAAAAAAACACTCTCTGTGCATGGCATATTATTGTCATCACTTACAAATTAAATTTAACAGATTACCTATCACAAGGAAGCGCATAATATGTCCTCCATGTGCGCACAGTGCGTAACGTGGGCACGCGGTGCGCGTAGCGCACTGCGTGCCCACCTTGCGTGTACGGCACTAACTGCGTAAAGTGGGCGCGCGGTGCGCGAAGCGCACTGCGTGCTCACTGTGCGCGCACGGTGCGCAAAGCGCACCGTGCGCGCACGGAACGAACTGCGTTAAGTGGGCGTGCACGCCACGAATGGCGTAAAGTAACTTAGCATTTAAAAAACCGTACAAATTCACTGAAAAAACCATAGGTTTCACACACGTTATAGTTAGGAATTAGCATTTAAAAAACCTTGCTAATTCAATGAAAAAACCATAGGTTTCACACATGTTATAGTTAGCTGGAAATTTTACTGATAAAAAACCAATGAAATTCCCCCGTTATAGTTACTGTAGGCAACTATAACTCACGCGACCGCAATCCTCTGCTGATGACATATGTGTCTTTATGAAAAAAAAATATTTGTAATATATGTATAGCTAAAATTTAATGGAAGAAGACATGGGCAAATAAGTGTCTAAATACAGTATTAGCATCAGCAGAGGATTGCGGTCGCGTGAGTTATAGTTGCCTACAGTAACTATAACGGGGGAATTTCATTGGTTTTTTATCAGTAAAATTTCCAGCTAACTATAACATGTGTGAAACCTATGGTTTTTTCATTGAATATATATATATATACACATATATATTCAGTGAAAAAACCATAGGTTTCAGGCCTGATATAGTTAGGAATTAGCATTTAAAAATCCTTAGAAATTCACTGAAAAAACAATAGGTTTTAGGGGTGTTATAGTTAGCTGGACATTTCACTTGAACAAAACCATTGAAATTCCTCCGATATAGTTAGTTGTACTAACTACATCTCGCGCGCCCGCAATCCACTGCTGATGATGTCACATATTACATCATTCATGGCATGGTCAGTGACATCACTGATGCCATCTCAAATGACATCACTGATGACATCACTGATGACATCATCCAGTGAATGTGGTTTGGTTAGTTATTTAAATATGTATTATGTATATATAGCAATTTGCAGTGAAGAATGAGTGGATATATAAATATAAATATCTGGATGGAGGATTTAGTAGCAGTGTGATTGACTGTTTAGTTGACTTATTTATAGTGTCTCACTAAATATATTGGATAGTGACTAAACTGTGTGAATATCTGTATCACTTTGTCGGTTGTTGTGTAAACTGCTGCACCAGTTGGTTACTAGCTACGTGAAAGTCTATATTAGTTATAGATTAGTTAACTGAATATTTGTTTAGGAGAGTGCATGTGTGTGTGGTTCAGTGGGGGGGGTGTGACAGCCCAAAGATGTGTGAATAGTTGATTCAGTAGGTATATGAAGTTAAAACTACATGTTATAACAGTTGTTTGGGTGAGTGAATATCTTTATGGGTGTGGTGATGAGCCAATATATGTCTCAATGGTACATGTCCAACAAACTAGGAAAATAAAAGCCAGTGTATGTGTCAGTTGTTGTATATAAATAAGTATACATAAGACTCAGTGATTGTATGAGTGACTGAATGGATAACTGTATACTTGTAATAGTGTTTTTATAACACACTAAGTATGAGTTATTATCTATATGAATAGATGAAGTGGTGTTTTTATAAGTGTATAGCTAAGTAAAAGTAAGTATGATCCATTGTTAGCATAAGTGAGTAGGATGACTTCATAAGTGATTAGGATGTGTGCTGGTGTATAAGTATATTTGATAGTGTTCTATTGATCATTGACACCATGTATGAGTGAATCTATAGGTAAGTGATTAGATGTGTGTATAGATCTAGGAATCAATGAGTGGGTGTTTAAAAACTTGTATTGGTGTGTCAATGGTTTTAAATCTGGCACTCTGTATTTTACAGTGAGTGATGAAAGGTTATACTAGTGTATGATGAGGTGTATCTGATTGTCACGTGGATGATGTCATCAGTGAGGTGATTTGAGATGTCATCAGTGATGTCACTGACCATGTCATGAATGATGTAATATGTGACATCAGCAGCAGTGGATTGCGGCCGCGGGAGATGTAGTTAGTACAACTAACTATATCGGAGGAATTTCAATGGTTTTGTTCAAGTGAAATGTCCAGCTAACTATAACACCCCTAAAACCTATTGTTTTTTCAGTGAATTTCTAAGGTTTTTTAAATGCTAATTCCTAACTATATCAGGCCTAAAACCTATGGTTTTTTCAGGGAATTTCAAAGGTTTTGTAAATGACAATTTTTATTGTATTAATTGTTATACTGATTTTTTATATACTGATTTTCTACATTTTTTAATCTATTTATTTTTAGATATTTTTTTTTATTACATTATACATTACAATACAAAATATACTTTCTCAGAATGAATTACTTTAGTTTAAATACTTTGCAAATAGGCAATAGACTTTTAAGTACAGTAGTTACAGTTGTTGCAATGGGCAACACAATTTCAAACACAATGCAACATTGAGCTCAATGTGAATTTCTAGTCAAATGCAATTAGTTACTTTATGGATTACTTTTCTAACCACAGGACTGGATCCTAGATTCAGTCCTTGGACATCTCCTGTAAACAGTTGAGTAAAAGCGTTTTGGTTACAGTAGAGATTTTTAAGGAATATTATTGTATTTTAAAAGTTGACACAAAATTTTTTTCTCATGTAATCACCAATGTTACCCTATGGCAGAAAATGTACTTAGCAGGTAAGTAGTGTTATCGTTACTTTTTATTACTCAGTGGTGGATCCTGGATCCAGCAATGGTGAATCTCCTGTAAACAGTTGAAAGAATGTGTGTAAGTCATACAGACGATTTTTTAGGAATATTTTTAGTTTGTGAAAATAGACACTTAGAAACTTTTCTGCTGAAAACCACACAATGGATTCCTATGGAAGGAAATACAAGTTACTTGTAATTATGCTTAGAATTACTTTCCAGGGTCAGTGCTGGGCTAAAAGATGCAGCACTGGGTTGCTCCTGATAACAGGTGAGTAAATCGGAATTCGTAGTTCGACTGATTTTAGAGGAATATTTGTATGTTTCAAAAATGAACACTTAGAAACTTTTCTGCTGAAAACCACGCAATGGATTCCTATGGAAGGAAATACAAGTTACTGGTAAGTACGCTTAGAATATTACTTTTCAGGGTCAGTGCTGGTCTAAAAGATGCAGCACTGGGTTCTCTCCTGATAACAGGGGAGTAAATCGGAATTCGTAGTTCGGCTGATTTTAGAGGAATATTTGTACGTTTCAAAAATGGACACTTAGAAACTTTTCTGCTGAAAACCACACAATGTATTCCTATGGAAGGAAATACAAGTTACTGGTAAGTACGCTTAGAATTGCTTTTCAGGGTCAGTGCTGGGCTAAAAGATGCAGCCCTGGGTTCTCTCCTGATAACAGGTGAGTAAATCGGAATTCGTAGTTCGGCTGATTTTAGAGGAATGTTTGTACGTTTCAAAATTGGACACTTAGAAACTTTTGTGGTGAAAACCATACAATGGATTCCTATGGAAGGAAATACAAGGTACTGGTAAGTACGCTTAGAATTACTTTTCAGGGTCAGTGCTGGGCTAAAAGATGCAGCACTGGGTTCTCTCCTGATAACAGGTGAGTAAATTGGAATTCGTAGTTCGGCTGATTTTAGAGGAATATTTTTACAATGGTGAAGGAAGGGGGTGGGGCCTGAGGTGACATGTGCAAACACGCCCTGTGGCGCGTTTTAAGTTGGGGAATTAATTCTTCTTCAATCCTGCGGGCCCTTGGGGGCCAACTAGCCCACCAGGTACCTCCAGTATGCGCCAGGGAGCTGCGTTGCAGATGGGTGTTCAGAGGCCATGCCCCTTTTTACAACACAGTTCCGTGGCACTTAGTGAAGGTACCTGGTGGGCTAGTTAGCCCCTAGGGGACCTCTGGATTGAAGAGGAATAAATTCCCCAACTTAAAACGCGCCACAGGGCGTGTTTGCACACATATCACCTCAGGCCCCACCCCCTACCTTCACCACTGTGCAAACGTGCCCTGTGGCGCGTTTTAAGGTGGGGGATTAAGTCCCCTTGAAACCTGAGGTCCCCTGGCGGCCAACTAGGCCTCCAGGTACCTCCAGTAAGCGCCATGGAGCTGCGTTGCAGAGAGGTGTAAAAAGGGGGTGGCCTCATTACACCTTTCTGCAACGCAGCCCCCTGGCGCATACTGGAGGTTCCTGGTGGGCTAGTTGGCCCCCAGGGATCCCCAGTATTCATGGGGAATTAGTTCCCCCTCTGCAAACGCGCCAGGGTCACGTTTGCAGAGTGGTGTAAGGAGGGGGCGTGGCCTCCGGCCCGATCCCGTCTTTTTTTTTTTCTTTAGAAGGGGGCTGTGTAGCTCCCCTTTTTTTTTTTTTTTTTTAATCAGGAATGGGGCCACGCGGTCCCCCTCCTGAGGCCATAATTTGCTCTGGGGACCCCATCCCCCGGGGCATGGCCAACTTTTCAAATATCTTTATGGAGGGGGGCTGCATAGCCCCCCTCCTCTGGCCACTTTAAGGCCCCGGGACCCCATCCCCCAGGGCCGGCCATTGATTATTTTTTTTTCTTTTCATTTTCTTAATGGTGGAGGGGGGCCGGGTGGCCCCCCTCCCAGGCCACTTATGGCCCCGGGGACCCCATCCCCCGGGGCCTGGCCTCTCATTGGGGACCGTGGGGGGTCCCCAATCCCCCCACGGTCCCAGCCGGCTCCCCGCCTCCTGCGGGAGCCGGCATTGCTTTTCCACATGGGGAGCAGCTAACATGCTGCTCCCCATATGGAAAAGCAATCAGCTTTGCTTCATTGAAGCGAGAGCAGGTTTCCCTGAGCCCCACCACACCAAATTTTTTCAAGCCCTGGGGGGTGGCAGTCCCCGGGGGCTGGGGGGGCCTGAGAGCCCCCCCACCTATTTTAAAGAAGCCCCGGGGTGCCGGTCCCCGGGACAGTGTGGGGGGAATTGGGACCCCCCACACTTATTTTTTTATCATGCCCCCGGGCAAATTAGCATCTTCAGCGCAGGAGCCCGCGCTGAATTTTTTTTTCTATCTGGAGGATGCGCGCATCCAGCGCATATCCTCCCACGTTTTACGTCATTTTTTGGGGGGTTTCTTGTGCCTCGGTTCTACTGAGGCACAAGATGGCTGCCAACACTTCCTGATTCAGAGTGTTGGCAGACAATTAAAATACAGCTCGTGCACGGCAGGGTGCGTGGTCAGTGCACATAGGGTGCGCGGATCCTCCGAGGCCATAGATATATATGTACTTTTAACTGTAATTTTCTCAGGAACTACTGAACGGATTTACACCATTTAACCAAAAGGCACGAGTCTGAATTAAGGACTACCTCTTTGCCAAATTTGGTGTAATTCTGCTAGCAGTTCGGGCTGTAGCTGCGGCTAAAGGTCCAATGGGAAAATGCATGGGGAAAACGTGTTTTGGGACCCCCCTTTTTTCTCGGCCCCCGCTTGACGAATCACCGTGAAACTTTCAGGGTAGGAGCGGACCGGAGCTGGCCAAAAGTTTGGAAAATTTTGCGAAGATTCGTCTATCGGCACCAAAGTTATTCCAAATAGAATGTTGTGGATTTCCTATGGAAAATAGGTCCTAACTTTATCTACCTACTGGGTAATATATATATATATATATATATATATATATATATATATATATATATATATATATATGGTCGCCAGTAGATTGTTATAGTTAGGACCGAGTTCCCATAGGAAATCTGAAAATTCTATTTTGGATAACTTTGGCGCCGGTTGACTTATCTTCGTGAAATTTTCAAAACTAATGGGGCGCTCCGCTCAGCTCCTACCCTGAATGTCTCGGGGTGATTCGTCAAGCGGGGGCTGAGAAAAAGGGGGGTCTCAAAACGCGTTTTCCCCATGCATTTTCCCATAGGACCTTTAGTCGAAGGTACAGCCCGAACGGCTGAACAGAATTACTTGAAATTTGGCAAAGAGGTAGTCCTCAGGTCAGGCATGTGCCTTTTGCATATATGGTGTCAATCTGTTCAGTAGTTCCTGAGAAAATTGCAGTTAAAAGTACATAAATATCTATATGCGCGCACGGTGCGCGCACGGTGCGCGCACCAAATGTCCGCGAGCGTAATTCTGATTGGTGGTTAGATGTCAGTCAACATTCCAATCGGTCGAAATCAGGAAGTGTTGGACGCCATTTTGTGTGTGACAGTGAAAAAGAAAGGTGGAGAACGTGAAAAGGGGGCAGGGTAGAGAGTTCCTGACCCCCTAGCCTTTGTCAAAGGGTGAAAAAAACATTTTATTTTTTTTGAAAAACCCTTAAAAAAAAAAACATTTTAAACTGTTTATAAGTTTATAGAAGATATTAACTATGCTGTTCAACTTTATCCAAATTTTAAAAAAAAGAGCTGAGCCATTCCATATTACAGGATACGGTCAATCTATAACTATATACATAGGTAGTTTATTGTAAAATAAATATATAAAAAATATAATAATACATAAATAAATTAGCAAATTAACCTTACAAATTCACTAAAAAAAACATAGGTTTCACACACGTTATAGTTAGAAATGAGCATTTAAAAAACCTTGCAAATTCACTTAAAAAACCATAGGTTTCACACACGTTATAGTTAGAAATTAGCATTTAAAAAACCTTGCAAATTCACTGAAAAAACCATAGGTTTCACACACGTTATAGTTAGGAATTAGCATTTAAAAAACCTTGCAAATTCACTGAAAAGCCATAGGTTTCACACACGTTATAGTTAGGAATTAGCATTTCAAAAACCTTGCAAATTCACTGAAAAAACCATAGGTTTCACACGTTATAGTTAGCTGGACATTTCACTCGTACAAAACCATTGAAATTCCCCCGTTATAGTTAGTTCAGCTAACTATAACACGCGCGACCGCAAACCACTGCTGATGACGTCACATATTACATCACTGTATTTACTAAGATACTGTTAATAAGTCAGTTATACAATTAATTTTACAAACAAAAACATCCATTTAGACACTTATTTACCCATTTATTCTTCCATTAACCTTTGAATATACATATATAAAAAATATTTATTTTTCAGAAAGACACATATTCACTGGATGATGTCATCAGTGATGTCATCAGTGATGTCATTTGAGATGTCATCAGTGATGCCATGAGTGATGTCACTGACCATGTCATGAGTGATGTAACATGTGACATCATCAGCAGTGGATTGAGGTCACGCGAGTTATAGTTAGCTGAACTAACTATAACGGGGGAATTTCAATGGTTTTGTACGAGTGAAATGTCCAGCTAACTATAACATGTGTGAAACCTATGGTTTTTTCAGTGAATATATATATATATATGAATATATACGCCTATATATATAAATATATATGTAATGAAGAAACAGAATAATATGATTTATATAAATAATTCAAAACTAGAAAGACTAAGGGGTCTATTAGGATGGCAGGCGGTGGCACCACCGCGGTGCTGGCGGTGCGGAAAAATGCAATTTTCCGCCCGCGAGCAGCGGTACTCACGGCCGCCATATTGGTATGGTCAAACATAGCCCATTTCTCATCCGCCGCGGTTCGAGGCGCACCGCCTTCAAAGTGCGCCCGCCATCGTGGTGGTGGGAGCCAATGGAGACTCACCGCCGTGCGGAATGACGTCAGCCATGCTCCACAAATTAGGATGCCCCAAACAAGCAGACGCACCGCAGCGGAGAAACTGCCCAACCAGAGACGGGGGAAGCTTGACAGAGGAGCGCGAAACCAGAGTCCCGGTCCCTTCCACCCAGTCCCGACCACCATGGATCCAGCTCTACACGTTTATCCGGTGCTGTACCTGCTACATCACCAGCAACTCATGGACCGCCGCGGACCCTGCCGCAGGTACGCAATAACACAAACACAACACACAACACATGGGCTGACACAGGGTCCAAATCCACATCAGACACCCTGGTGGGGACAGGAACACATCCACAAGTGCACCCACACATGACCCACCTGCCACCAAGTCCCCCCTCTGCATCCTGAACACACATTTTCCACGACCATGCAGCAATGTCCCGGTCACGTCACCGCAGCGGTGAACACAAGGGAATACATGCACACAATGCAGAAGGCAGGGCCAGCGCCAGGCATGGGCAGGGTACAAAGACCACAGGGCCACACCTCTACCCACCACTCACTAGCACACACCCTGAAGGCACATGCCATGTGCCCCTCCTGTGCACCCACATGCACAACAACAATCCAGGTGAATCCACACCCTGCACCACACAACAAACAACCAGAGAGACAACCACTGCAGCAGTGGCTGCAGAGGAACACACAGCACAGTAGCACAGAGCCAGGGAAACACACACACCACAACAACACTACACTGACACACAGACACATAAACACACCACATGCCAACAGCAATGGAGCACAACAAATAGGAAAGCCAAAGTGGGGTGCACACAAATGGAAGGCCATGGAGACAACCAACAAGCATGTGAGGATCACATCAAGACAAGCAATAGAGAACAACACCCTCAGACCATAAAAGCACACATGGCTGGTACAGTTAGTGAAGTCAAACCACAGACAGCTCAGTGCAACAACACAGGGAGACAGTAAGGCAAACCATGTATAGGTACAAGGATGAAAGGAACGCCCTAAAGTCAAACTGTGAACAGCCACACATGTATACAACTACTTCACAGGAGTACACCAGCAGCACAACACACAGGGCCATTGACACGCTCCATGACTGCCAAACACCAGTAGGAATCGACACACATACCCCCCTCACACTAGCAGCACACAACACCAGTGTCATACACACTGAAGGCTGGCAATACTTGCCAGTCAATACACAGACAAACAATCACACACCCTGGGGGTAGCCACAAACATGACACACACACAGGGATGCCAGAACAAATGTCTGCATACAAAACAACAGACAAACACATAACCCAACAGAAACACACACAGAACCACAACAAGAACAGACATGCCCTGTGCAGCTAAACTGGGGAAAGGCAATGGGAGCACAGACACAACAGGAGTGCACAACCTCATCACTCAAGAACAATGCAAAGACAACATACCAAAATACACACAAGAAGTGCACCATCACAGAAGAACACAGCCACATCAAACAAACAACAGATGCACAGGCAAAAAAATCACATAGCAAACACAGCAGGACATCAGGGGATGCACACCAGGCAATGACAAGGCAACATACACACACAGCACTGCATGCACAACAAGCAGTGTGTGCACACCAAGCATGCCAGCCCCACACAGACATGAGTGACATAACATAAACCCACAAAACACCAATCAGCACAGCACAAAGACAACAGCACACCCAGGAAGTGAAGCAATACCACAGCCAACACACATACATCCAATACAACACCAACAGATGCACAAGTCTGGGGCAGAAAGGTGGAAACAACTTGACCAAAGGACTGGGCAGCACACACAGTTGAACTGCATATGAGCAACCATGACTGCCAAACAGCACAAGAACATCACATACAACCCATTGGTGAAATGTCCTGAGTGACACATTTATCCTGGCAAAAGAACCGCACCACAAAGCACAGTGTCACAAATGCAGTGATGGGGAGGCACACACACATGTAAACCAAGGGGGCAGCTGACATCAAAGTGAAGTGTACTGCATGTCAGTAGGGGACATGGAAGCAGTGTACCATACACAAATAGAGGTAGTGCAGACTCACAATGAGAAGGCATCTGAAGCACAGATAGGGGATGGTATGACAATACACACAACATGCCATACTGGAGGCAAAAAGGCACCATGTGACAGCAATGCATGAGAAAACACAACCACAATGGCAGTGTGGAGCAGCAGGTCTGCACAGCGAGTACAAACAGTATCAAGACACATGGATGATCAACAAAACAAAATACTGACATGCCAGTCACACACTCTGCATACTCACAAGTGACAAAAACAACAAGTAGGAGTCATCCAGAATTGCAAGGACACACCAACACACTGCACAGCGCACAACATACAACTCACACATGTGCATACAACCACATCCACAGGGGTGAACAATCAAAACAACAGGCATACAACTCCTGGGTGACACATGTGTGTAGTTGACAATGCAGGGGCATACACAAATCAACACTCCCGACAAAGTCACCCCCTTCACACTGCACACTTCCTTAGCACACATTGAAAGTAAGCCATGGGACTAGGATGACTGGCCATCACAAGATGACCACACACATACACCACTGGGCACACATAAAGGAAGAATACACATACATGATTACTCTGGCCAGCCCGCCTGCAATACTGTGGATAGAATCCCACTCTGTGCTGGCAGTGCCCCCCAACCTGACATGTGTACTATATAGCCAACATGAACAAATTAAGAAAATGACAACTGCTTTCCATTTAAAATTGACATCATTGCCCCACAAGTATCTGGGTCAGGAAGAACTGAAGTCCCTGTCACCCCTGTAAAAAATAGAGTAAGTGAGCCAAGACATTGGCTATGTTGAAGTGGCACACAGACCATGTGGCACAGTAAACCATATACACACAGCAAAATAACTTTATTCAGTAAGGACACTGACAAAACAGACAACAGGAGCAACTGTCTTTATTCACATATTGCACAGCTAGGCACCATGAGAAGAGAAGAGCAAGGCACAAAATGCAGAGCATGTCCATGAGAAGCTGCACAGGCAAAGGCAAAACAGCAGTGAACAATAAGGCCAGTGGCCAGGGCAAAGTGCAGAGTATGTCCAAGAGAAGCTGCACAGGCAAGGGCAAAACAGCAGTGTACAACAAGGCCAGTGGGCAGGGCAAAGTGCAGAGTATGTCCATGAGAAGCTGCACAGGCAAGGGCAAAACAGCAAGGCCAGTGGCCAGTCCAGGGTGCAGAGTATGTCCATGAGAAGCTGCACAGGCAAGGGAAAAACAGCAAGGCCAGTGGCCAGTCCTGGGTGCAGATTTTGTCCATGAGAAGCTGCACAGGCAAGGGACACACAGCAGTGAACAACAAGGCCAGTGGGCAGGGCAAAGTGCAGAGTATGTCCATGAGAAGCGTCACCGGCAAGGGCATAACAGCAAGGCCAGTGGCCAATCCAGGGTGCAGAGTATGTCCATGAGAAGCTGCACAGGCAAGGGCAAAACAGCAATGAACAACAAGGCCACTGGGCAGGGCAAAGTGCAGAGTATGTCCATGAGAGGCTGCACAGGCAAGGGCAAAACCGCAAGGCCAGTGGCCAGTCCAGGGTGCAGAGTTTGTCCATGAGCAGCTGCACAGGGAATACTTGAACACAGCAAAGAGCAACAAGGCCAGTGGCAAAAACAAAGTGCAGAGTATGTCCTTGCGAAGCTGCACAGGGAATACTTGAACACAGCAAAGAGCAACTAGGCCAGTGGCAAAAGCGCAGAGTATGTCCATGAGAAGCTGCACAGGGAATACTTGAACACAGCAAAGAGCAACAAGGCCAGTGGCAAAAACGAAGTGCAGGGTATGTCCAGGAGAGGCTGCACAGGGAATGTGTGTGACTGTACCTGTCCATGGTCAGCAACACAGTCAGGGGGTAACAATGTGCAGTACAGGCCCACCTGTGTGAGAGACAGGTGTGTGAGGGTGACTACCACTCAGACTTGGCTGTCAGGCGGACTGGGAGCTGGCTGTGTCTCGGGACTGTGGGGCACTTGACCGAGGAGAGAGCGGACCAGCTGAGGTAGAGATATCACTGGCTTGGCAAGCCAGAGGGCTGCTTGGACCAGGTGATGTAGTGGCACGTGGAGGTGGAGTCATGCAGACGTGAGACACAGTGTGGCTGGGAGATTGTGAAGGAGTGCCTTTCCACTTCTTGGGGATCCTAAATGGCTTGCCTGACTTTGGATCAATGGGAGGTGGTGTGGACACAACAGGCACACTCACTACCAAAGCTGCATCAGGTGCAGATGCTGGCACTCCCTCTGGTGATGTGCTGGACCCAGCAGAACGCTTTGCCTGACTTCGCCTTTGCACCTCCTTCCCCTGTTTACTAGGTGTTACCCCTTTAGTGCCCTCCTTCCCCTGCTTCACTGGGCTTGGAATGGGAGTCAAGGTGGTGGGTGAATCTGCCTTGGAGCCCTTCCTAGGTGTACCCTTGGCATACACCACCTTCTCGGTGGGCACAGAAACTGTATGCTTCTCTTTGGAGATGCTTTAGGGACAGGAGAGTCACTGGATGGGGATGCCTATGAGGCATGTGTGCCTGAGGTCTGCTTCTTTGCATTTTGGCCCCTGGTGTCGCCTAACGGGCTTTTCTCTCTGCGCTCTGGGGTGGCTTTGGTCTTCTGTGGGGATGGTGTCTGCGCTGGGGATCGCTTGGGTTGCTGCTGCTGTGTGCTTCGTGTGCTGTATCGTGACTTTGATGTATGTGGACCGTGGTCACTATCGTCAGACGTGGCCAATGCCAGGGGGTGAACAAAGGGACCGTAGCGGGACTGTGAGTACGTGCCTGTTGAAGGGCAGACGTCACGGTGGAGGACAAAGCCTGGACAGTCCGTTGCAGCCCACCCACGTCTGAATGTATACCCTCCATGAAAGCAACCACCTGTGCCAATTTTTGTTGTGGTCAATGAAGGCATTGAGGAGAGCTGTCTGGCCTACACACAGCTGGCGCAAAAGTCCACAGACTCAGCACTGATGGCAGCAGGGGGGCAGGGGCAGTGGTGCCAGGGGTGAAGGACACTCTTCCATTCTTACTGAGGCAGACACGGGCAGCACCAGAGGAAGTGGCTGGGAGGGTGGGCACTGGCCGCTGTGTGGTGGAGGATGATGCAGAGTCCCCGTTCCCTGTGCCCGCCAACATGGATGCATCCCCGCTGGCATCAGATGATGTGGTACTTTGCGTCTCAGGCTGGGATTCCTCCAGCAGACTCCTGTGCCCCTCTGAGGCGCTGGTGACATCTGTGTCACTGGACTCCTGTGCAGCTATTGTGCTTGTTTCACCCCCACTGGTGTCCGTCTCCTGTCCCTCTGTGACCACAGGAATGCTGCATGAGATAGAGAGATGTAGGGTCAGGTCAGTGGCAGCAATAGAACAAACATATGCAAGCAATGCATAACAAAAGATGACCAAATCTACATGTTGCACACCACCTTGTGCAATCACATCGTGGCAACTCACTATATTGACTCAAACAGTGCGTGGAAACTGGAAATTCAGGCATAAGTGAGCCATGTGATGACCACACAGCACAACACCCTGCTAGTGGCTCCATTCAACCAGACACACATTCAACCAGACACAACTAGCTCTGAGCACACCTAGGGACATGATGGGGGCACACTACTTGTTGCCACTAACAGATCTGGATGGAACAGGAGTGGGCAACACAGACTACCACATGACATTCCACAATGGCCATGAGCCCATGCCACCCACCATGTTGTACTTCGGGGCCCAAAGACTGGTGCACATTGTTGTCAGATGTCTAGGGCTCCCAAATCTGAGTGCATGCAATGGACGCATTGATGAAGGCACACTCAGATCGAGCACACTGCCGTTCCCTCCCATGGGATTCCCCAGACTACCCCAATGCAGACGATACCTGAAGACCACGACTCAGAATGCAATGGGAATGCACAGCATTCCAATTACCTTTGTAAGTACAGGTAGGGCAAATGCGTAACACCGGCACCCAGCCCAGCAGCCACTTACATGCCACTGCATCATCACACTACCAACATCACATAGGCCAGCGCTTGCACAGGTTCTGTACACATGCAGCCACTCCCAGCCAAAGTCACCCTCTCCGAATGCTCACCCCTGGCTTGCTGCTGATGCTCCTTCAAACATGCATCCAGCTCAGGCTGTGTCACCGCCTAGATGCGGCCCATTAGTGGTGTCATGCTGCGCCGTGCCAAATGCCCAGTGCAAGGAAGCAGCCCCAAGGTCATCTCCGCCACGTTCTTTGCCAGCCGGCTGATGTCGTCCCACCTCTTGTGGCAGTGGGTGCGCTGTCGGTTTGAGACACCCAGAGCTCGCACCTTGGCCGCAATGGCCCTCCACACGGCCTTACGCTGGTGTACTTTGAGCTGCAGGCATGGGAGACAAGAGGGGGAAATGATCAGTGACACAGTGTTATGTACCTATATCTCTCAGTACAGCAGCAAGATACAAACTCATCACAAATCCATAGGTATGTTTAACAGAGATAAGATAGCATCTCACATGGTACATCTGCATGGCAAACCTGATGTAAATGCATGCAGGTGTGGGGGAACACAGTCCCTGCACATCTCACACACATGCAGGATGCCAGCACTGAAACCCCTGTGTAGCCTGCCCACATCTCCAGTCCATTTTTAGGTTGAGCAACACATACATCACATATCAACCTGTGTTTGGGGGTAGACTCACTGGGCCAGATTCACAGAACAAACTTAAGACAAAATCCTAAACTTAGTACCATTTTGGTATTCACAGAATGAACTTACTACTTTTGCGATTCACAGAATAAACTTACTACTTTTGCTATTCACAGAATGGATTTACGACTACTAACTTTACGTCCGCACTCGGGCCAGAAATTCCGGCCCGGAGGCGGGGCTTCCGGGCTGGAGGCGGAGCTTCCGGCCCAGAGGTGGAGATTTTGGCCATGGCTAAATCTCCGCCACTGGCCGGAATCCCCACCTCTGGGCCGGAAGCTCCGCCTCTGGCCCGGAAGCCCTGCCTCCGGGCCGGAAGCTCCGCCTCCGGGCCGGAATTTCCGGCCCGAGTGCGGACGTAAAGTTAGTAGTCGTAAATCCATTCTGTGAATAGCAAAAGTAGTAAGTTTATTCTGTGAATCGCAAAAGTAGTAAGTTCATTCTGTGAATATCAGAAGTAGTAAGTGCATTCTGTGAATACCAAAATGGTACTAAGTTTAGGATTTTGTCTTAAGTTTGCTCTGTGAATTGGGCCCTAGGTGTCCAAGACTGCGCAGCCCTCAATGTCCCTGCCCTGTGAATAGATAACTGTGTCATGGATGTCACATTGAGGGACATGATCTCACAAATCAAAAATCCGCATCACAAGGCCGGTCGTGTGCAATCTATAGTGCTGAGATGGCTCATAGCTGGAGTGCAATGAGAAGACTGATGTAATACTCTGTAAGTGAAGTGATGTGTCCTTGTCTTTGTGGGCGGGGACTGTGCAGGCCAGCTGGGCTCACACTGAGATGGACAACAGGGGCACACACAGCCATTCAGTCAAGCAATCACTCTCCTGACTCCTGCATGAACAACTTTCTGCGTCACTATATGGCTGACAACACAACACAACACAGGTCACTCATACATACAGGGCCAGGCAGGGAAACCTGTGGCATTGGGTAAACACACCTTCCCCCTGGAGACAGCATGTTATGCAGTGCATGACACAACCCCACAGTCTCAGGCACATACTGCATCAGTCCAACTACATGTTTGCCCCCCTGCCCTCCCCCCACTGTTGAGGACTTACCATGACATTTGAGGCACCATATAGCCTTGGGTACTATGTGAGCACCTCGTCCACCAGGACCTCCAGCTCCTCGCTCATGAAGGGACTGGCATGGATCATCTCTGTCCTTGTCATCACTGTGGACATGAGACAACAGCGGCCGAATTGGGTGGTGAGGGGTCTCTGGCAACAGTCCCTGGAGGCAGCAGCAGGTGGGGGTCACTGGCAGCAGTCCCTGGAGGCAGCAGCAGGTGAGGGGTCTCTGTCAGCAGTCCCTGGAGGCAGCAGCAGGTGAGGGGTCTCTGTCAGCAGGCCCTGGAAGCAGCAGCAGGAGAGGGGTCTCTGGCAGCAGTCCCTGGAGGCAGCAGCAGGTGAGGGGTCTCTGGCAACAGGCTTTGGGAGCAGTGGAAATGTCCCATACATATATAGCCCCCTGGGGTTGTTTCAAAGGTGCCAAGCTGCAGCAATTGGCGGTCCAGGTCTGCCTCTTTCAAATGCAACCAATGACGGCCTCCTCGGTGGTGGAGCACACCTACCACGATTTTCAAAATTGCATCATGCCACCGCAATCAAGGTTCCCATTGGCTGTAAGGCCATGCTCCATGGCGGTAACACCGCAGGGGCCCGGTGTGCGCTACCGCGATGGTGCATCTTTCAAATGCATCCAATGACCGCCTCCGCGGTGGCGGAGCACGCCTACCGCGATTTTCAAAATTGCATCATGCCACCACAATCAAGGTTCCCATTGGCTGTAAGGGCATGCTCCATGGCGGTGACACACCGCAGGAGCCAGGCAGGCGCTGATGCGATTTGGGCGGCGGAGCATACCAACCACCATTTGGGCATGTCTCCATGCCTATCACTACAGCACTTGTGTAAATGGGGGGTGCTGGTGACACACTGCTGGGGCCAGGCGGTAGCTTCCGCAATTTGGGTGCCATACATTGATATGAAGCACCACAATTTGGGCGGCGGAACATGCCAACCGCCATTTGGGCATGTCTCCATGCCTATCACTACCGTACTTGTGTAAATGGGGGGTGCTGGTGACACACCGCTGGGGCCAGGCAGTAGCTACCGCGATTTGGGTGCCATACATTGACATGAGGCACCGCTATTTGGGCGGCAGAGAATGCCAACCGCCATTTGGGCATGTCTCCATGCCTATCACTACCGCACTTGTGTATTGTGGATTGCTGGTGACACTGGGGCCAGACCGTAGCTACCGCGATTTGGGTGCCATACAATGGCAATGTGTAACAAGAAGAAGGTACCTGGTTATCTGTTTTACCGCTATTTATTTTTGGCGGAAAAAACAATGACCAATAGGTTCATATGCTTTTACTGTAAAAATTACATTTCTTTCATAATCAATTTAAGCATATTTGTTATAGACATTCGCTTCATGCCTGAGATGCGATGCACATAACATACAAAGTGTGAAATTTTAAATACAAAGGCAATGTGAATATACGACAAAAAACAGTGCAATAATATTTACAAAAAGCAATATTGAATATACAAAATGCAACAAATTACACCAGCATGACACAGTTATTGAAAGTTCCCCATTTTACCACTCATTAGGCATTTTTTTATAAGGGAGCTTTAGGCCACATGGAAAAAACCTCTCTACTCCGACAGGTGTGTTATGAATTATCCACCCTTATTTCGAAGAATGGGAATTAACAGTAGACCTATGTGGCGGACAAATGGAAATGGCCGACGCGTTTCTAATCCCTGCGTTGATTCACGGGATTGTCATCAGGGCGTTGAAACATGGTGTAATCTATAAGTAAAATTAAATGTGGATAATTAAAAAACTACAAAGTCGTCCATCTCCTTTTTTATATTTGAGTCCAACTGTACTGTTTTGAATATTGTACCTGAAAATCGAGATGTCACTTCAATTAAGTCTGAATTGCTTTGAACTCTCTTCACAGGACCTAAAACAATCAGGATAGTGCCTGTCATTTAAGGAGTTAATTTAACAGTATAACCTGATATTGATGAACTGACATATAAAGTCAGAGGAGAACACGTGAAATAGTCTGCTTTTCGCGAATCTTCAGTCGGTCGTTTGCCGTCAATAATTTCGCCACTTTTCATGGATTTCAATTACATCTGTAAGAGCGGTAAACAAAGAGCACAAATGCCAATTACTATACCTGGTCCATAGCAGATATCTCTTTGCTATGGACCATAAACCGTTCTCATAAACTTACTGTCAAGTACATCTTATGGCACCCATTTCCATTTGTCCGCCACATAGGTCTACACACAGGTGGTGCTGGGCACCCAGCACCAAATGATAAGGATACCCAGTCCCAGACTCTGGTGGACACTGAGCCCTCTGGTCTGACTCTCTCACTGTCCTCTTCGGATGACGACGACCAACCTGGTTCCTCCGGTGTGAGCTATCATACAGCACCAGCAGCATCGACATCTGCCCCCCCTGTACCCACTCCTCCAGCATCTGGACACTGACAGGGCACCCCCGCTAACACAGACAGACCAAGGACAATCAACACCCACAGCACAGGGACACAGGACCCCTCGGAAGCTACAATAATTAACTACCACAAGGGCAGCCCTAACCACCTGAACCAGGGGCAATCAATAATGTATCCTAACAGTGGTTCACAGTGTGTACAAAATAATCAACATATAAAAATATAATCAACACATTACCATTCAAATTATACTGGGTTCCTAGAAATAGTGAAAAACAATAAAAAACCAAAAAGTTGTATAAAAAATAGAAAATATGGCCCTTATACAAAAAACAACTTTAATCATCAGCATAAAATATTCTTAAATAAAATAATGCTCAGACATACAAGCTGGTACAAATAGACAATTCGATAAACATATAAAACCAGACAAAATGGCGTACACAAACAGAGATTACATAGAAGTCGGAGTTCCAAGACAACACTGGAACTACAACACACAAAACAATGTGTCCTCCATAAATTGTGGCCACAGATGCGTCGACTGCGTTTCTACCTTTGTCACAAGTACATGGTCATCATCAGGACAAATAGATAACTGAGCATCTCACCAGAGAATTTAATCTTTAACCTAATCTAAAGCACAATTTAAATCCGTGCTTGCGTATCAGTAGAATTCTAGAATTATATTCATAAGGAATGTGAGCTCTTAAAATTCAGCTTCCATTTGCTTACAAATTCAGTAACTTAGTGCAGAATAAATGTAGACATCCCGCTTTAATGTGACAAAAATCCCAATCGTATCTCTCTTCAAAAGGGTTCCCAGACGTTACTAAATCAATTCCTGCAACTTAATTTGCCGAATATATTCTCCGTGAAGCTACAGCCAACACCACCAGCAACACCACCCAAGGGGTCCCAGTGTCACCTGTGCGTGCCGCCGCTGGTCCTGTCCGTGTGGAGAGGGGTACTGGGAGGGGTGGGAGGCACAGGGTGCGCCTTGCAGAGGGGTCTGGACTGCATGATGACCCCCACCTGGCACGCATCCTAGATGCGGATCAGAATAGCACTGGAGGATTTGGCCAGGTAGTGGGGATCCTCAAGGACATGCAACACAAGCAGGTCGCCCACCATGCCCGCATGGAGGCGAGGTGGGATGACATCACTGCGGTGCATCAGGACATACTACAATGCCTCCGCCAGATCAACAACAACCTGTCCACACCCCCCTGTGTGCCCACAACATCTGTCGCAACACCATCTGCCAGCACCACAGGGAGGGAGGAGGACTCTGGCGGAGAGTCCCCTGCACCGCAGAGGCCTGCACGTGAGGATCTCCCCCCCCCCGGAAGAAGAGGGGTCGTCCGAAGAAGGACATGTGAGAGGCAGATGTCCCAGCACATCCCCCAGGGCCTCTAAACCTCTTCTGGACAATGTTCTTATGTGCACAACCCGTTCACCTTGTCCAATCGCACACAACTCGCCCACATGACATGGAGGGTTCATGTTGGGCCAATGTATCAGATGACCGTGGACTTTACTCTGGACATTTCATCTACCAGCACTTCCAACTCCAATGTGAACTTTGGATTCCCAAACCACTGTACAGCACCCACCATCCTGTGCACTTCCCTCACACATGTTTGTAAATAAACTCACCAGTACACCATACTTGCCTCTGTTGTGATTCAAACTTGTCATGTTCAGGGAGATGTCGATCTGCTACACAACACAGTGCATGCCAAATACTGCAACAATGTGACCAACGTAAGGTGAGTCATGGGGATGTGACACATGTGAGGGAGACACACCACTATGGAAACACAAAACATTCTCACCATGGCCATGTTACTCATCCCACACAATGATGTTGACCTGAAACACATTGGCATGCACAGACACAACACCAAGCCCAGTCAGTGGTAACAAGTCCACAGGTGAGGTAAGCAGATGTCACTCAGATGTGGGAAGACAGACAACGCACATAACAAAGCGTAGCACAGGTTCATTACATATCAGCAACACGTTTATTCCACACTAGTTGCACGGTAATTCTACGTAACAGTGGACACACCCTCACAATGTGTTGGAGAATGGAAGTCCAGGGATGTGTGGTACATCAGTTGATGGGAATTGTCAACTTCCACACTGGTGTTGGCTTCTGGGTGTTGGGGGTCAGTGTTAACCACACAGCAGGCAAAGTACCCTGGGAAGGACAGACAAGATACAGTCAAAAGCACAGAAGAACTGGAGAGAAATGCAATACACATGCACAAAACATGTTGCAAGACACCTACACAAACACTAGTTAGCAGTACTACCCTATTGTGGAGTACACACCACCTGAATGGACAGATCACAGCACGCATCCAGTCAAGTGGCACACAGACACACTCAGACAGCAACAGAGCTGGCACAACACATTCCAGGCTACCTTTATACATTCACATAACAACCCTGGAAACTCACATTCAGGTGAAGAAGTTGTTGATGAGCTGGGGGCGGACGTCACCATCATCTTCATCATCACTGGCATCTTGGCCCAGGCCGGGATCCTCCACAGGTGCCGGATGTTGGTCGTCGTCATCGTCATCCTGGATGAGAGGCACCTCCTTCCGCACCGCCATGTTGTGTAGCATGCAGCAGACAAGGATTATTTTGCACACCTTTGCAGGCTTATATGGGAGGGCCCCTCCGGTCTTGTCCAGGCAGCGAAAGCGGCTTTTCAGGAGGCTGAATGTCCGCTCAATCACCCTCCTGCTCCGACCATGTGACTCATTGTAGCGCAGCTCGGCTGGAGTCACAGGGTTCCGGGGGGGTGTCAGCAACCACGGCATGTTGGGGTATCCGGAGTCACCTACACACACAAAAATTAACAAGTAGCTGAGTTTTGTCGGAGTGCGGAATACAACACTGACAAACACACACAATGAGAAACAGTCATTACACACCGACAAGCCAGGCATGCTGAGCTGGCATCTGTGACATCAGCGTTGCAATGCGACTACTCCTCATAATGTAGGCATCGCGCGCAGAACCAGGGAACCGTGCACACACATGTGTGATCGACATGTCAGCAAGACAGACCACCAGAGCATTGATCGAATGGTAGTGCTTCCTGTTCCGGTATGCCTGCTCATGTGCCTGTGGTGGTATCAGGGCAACGTGTGTCCCATCAATAGATCCAATGACGTTCGGCATCCTCCCCAGTGTATAAAAGGCATCCTTTATTTCAGGGAGTTCAGCTGGGCTCGGGAACTTGATATACAGGTCGAGGAATTGTAACATTCCCTCCAAGACATCGCGTAGCACCCGACTAAACATCGTTTGCGACATCCCACCAGCAGTAGCCACAGTGTACTGGAAGGTACCAGTAGCAAAGAAGTGCAGGGCTGCCATCACCTTCACCTCTGGGGTCAGTGCTGTAGGGTATGTCCGGCCAGGTAGCAGATGTGGCGCCAACTGCTCCGCCAACTCCGCAATCAGTGGCCTGGTGAAGCGGTACCGTCTGATGCAGTCGCGTTCCCGCATGGTTGCAAGGTCTGGGAACGGACGATGGACAGCTGGTGCCCTGCAATACAGAAATGCACAAAGGAAGATTGTCAGTTCATCCACCCATGTGGCCATGACCACGATCACTATCACATGCTAGTTCATGACATTACACAATGTACTGAGGTGTGTGCTGTTGGTCATGGACACATATGTCACCTACAAGACCACGACCTCACATCTCAATTCCACATGTCCACATGAGTCCCATGTAGTGCAATGGTCAATCATCTGGCTGTGTCAACCCACCTATGTGCTGCTGCAACGTTACCAAAACACACCACAGTGACAATTGAGGCCTCATGTCTCCCAGGCATCTCAGATCTTTGCCATGCAGAAACCCAGGCTCCCTGTATTGCCACATCAACACAGCAATGGACATGGCGTAGCACGTACACACCACAAGACAAGCATAAGTCCCACAGGTAGTGGCCACTGTTGTTCCTGCCGGCCCTACATGTACGTCTCTTAGACATACACCCCATCAAGGTTGATGCATATACCACATGGATGTGGAGACTGTCACCCATTGGGAACATTTGATCAGACACATCTGAGACACAACATGCACACAGACTGTGGGTGCACATCAGTATTGTGGCTACATGTCTCACTGTGACGTACATGCCATCATCCCCAGGACTCAGGGTGTATGTGACCTGTCCTAAACATATCCAACCTGACACTGTGGCCGTGACTCATGCCCATTACTGTCCAATTGCACATCACAGTGGTAATGTGCACAACACACAAAGGATTCTGCCCCCATGTACACGTGCACAGCCTGGGAGTGGCTGCACAAAGTGCCAGCTAAAAAAACAGATGTGGCTCCCTCAAACACCCAGGGAGTGCAGCCTTACATGCCATGGTACACTGTGTGGCCAATGCTGTAGGTTGGTAGGTGTGCACAGGTGTCCCTGGCCAGTATATGTGTGTTGCATCCGTATAATAGTCACACTAATGAGGTCCTACGCGGGGGACACTGCATACGCATTGCACGGGTCATGTCCGAGCCGTGTTTACGCTTTGTCATTGAATGCAATGAGGTCCGACGCAGGTGACAATGCGTACGCATTGCACGGGTCATGTCCGAGCCGTGCGTACGCTTTGTCATTGAATGCAATGAGGTCCGACGCGGGTGACAATGCGTACGCATTGCACGGGTCATATCCGAGCCGTGCGTATGCTTTGCCATTGAATGCAATGAGGTCCGACGCAGGTGACAATGCGTACACATTGCACGGGTCAAGTCCGAGCCGTGCGTACGCTTTGTCATTGAATGCAATGAGTTCCGACGCGGGTGACTATCATGCATACGCGTCGGACAGGCATGGTCCGAGACAGGCGTACGCCTTAGCCATTGAATCGTATGGAGACGGGTGCATGTGTATATTCAAAATACGCGTTGTACAGTCAGTTGAACGAGCCGGCCGCACCCATTGGCTCAGGACTGTCATGAAGACAGATGCGGATTCAAAACTTGTATGAGTTGTGCACTGGAAATTCAGTTGGATGCCTACAACAATGTTGCAATTTCAAGTGTTCCATGAAGGTGAAGATTTGAACGATGCGGAAGGCGCGTACGAGTCGTACTTTTAAATGGATTGGCCAGATTCATAGAATGCAACCGTGTTGGACCTATCACTTGGGACACATGGCACAGAGTCTGCCTCTGCAGCAGAGATATAAGGCTGGCTGGCCCCCAGGGAGCTCACTTGCCTGCACTACATGCTACTGGACCACATCCCTGCTACCACTGCTGCTGTCTCTGCATCCTCTGGCTCCTGCTATGGCACGTACTCTGGAGAGGGCCACAGCCTTCACTGAGGAGGAGAACCAGGCCCTGCTGGACGGGCTCCTTCCAGAGTACAGAAAGCTCTATGGGAAACCAGGGGAGCAGGTGAGTGTGCAGTCTACTGACTTCCTAATTATGCATGTTGTCTGACTAGCAGTACTAGCAATGTGTACACCAGTGGCAAGAATTCTCACTGACTACTTTCATCCCCCAAAGTGTGTAGGTACATGTAATTAATAGTTTTCCTGCTGCTAAAGTGCATTATTGCAACTTTAAACTATCCAGGCATTGTTAACATGTCAGACATGCAGGTGATTTCTCCTTCCCCGTGGTTGCACTACCTGTATAATTTATTTCCCTTTGTGATGATGACATGTATATCCAAATGTGTGCTGCACAAATCTGGGGCATGTGTGTTAATGTACTTTTCACTTTGTCCTCCTCACAGGTTGATGCCCACCAGAAGCAGGAGATCTGGCTGACCATCGCCCGGGCTGTTCGTTCTGTGGGGGTCTACAAGCGCTGGATTCGCAACTGCCAAAAGAGGTGGCAGGACCTTCAGGGCTGGACCCGGAGGATAGCTAGAGTCCAGCTGAAGCGGTCACCTCCACGCAGGAGGGGTGGACACCGGACCCTGACTCCCCACATGCTCCGTATCCTGGCGGTGGTCTTCCCAGACCTGGATAGGCAGCTGAAGGCCAGACAGCAGCAGGAAGGGGGTGAGTCCATGTCTGATCTGTGTACTATGTCTGACATGCAAATAGCAGTCTTTTGTCCTGTCACACTTCCACATTAGGTAGGTCTTGTAGTACAAAACTCAGGTACCTCAATTGTGTGATGCACCCTCCTCATCTGTTCCACAGGTGTGGCCCCTCCAGTCTGTTGCTTGTGTCACTAGGGCAATGTGTCCCTGCAATCAGCTATGCTTCAGGTACCGCTCAGCATCAGTTCCCGTGAATCTGTTGTGTGTTTCATGGGTGGGTCAATTGTTTACACAATGCCTGAGATCTGACATGTGATCTGTGTGTGCCCTTGAGATGTGTACCAATTGCTGGTCTGACTCGCAACATGTGGCTGGGGTATTCCAAACAAACCCATGCAGCAGGGGACTCCAATTTTCGGGCCTCAGGAATATGTATATCAAGTATGTCACACTTGCTTAGCCACCTGACTACTGTCCGGGGCCAAACACTGTTTCACGTAGTCCTGGCCAGTCATGCCCCCTCAAGGGCATTTAGAAACACTCTGTAATCCCACTCCTGTGTATGAAATTGCAGGTTGTGCTTAGTAACATGTGCCCTCAGGTGTCTGCCTCTGTGTCATTAGGGTGTGGCTTGTTGTTACATACAACTGGGGTGTCCATGATTCAGAGGGTCAGCATGACATCTGCGATGTGACTGTGAGAGACAAGACCTGTGTGACATATATGTGTGTGATCATCTGACAGCGCACTATGGTGTATGCAACTGTGTCCTTCATGCAGCTGGGTTACATGCATGGCAGACTGTGATGTGTTAATGTACAGGGAGTTGTATTTGCTGAGACTCATATGTATGATTTGCATGATGTGGGGTCTTCTGGGTCCTGGATATGTTGTTTGCATGGGATGGGCAAGTGCGCCGGTCATATGCAGAGTTATCTTTACCCCTGAGCTAGGATTGTGAGTCAGTGCATATTGTTGTTGTCTGGATGCCCTGCCCCTGCGGCAGGAGACAGTGTTGACTGACTTTCAGGGCATCCCAGTGCCATGGCATTTAACTTGCTATGAGTGAGCCTGCATTGTGTTCAAGTGTGCACCATGCACCCCATTGTGGCATTGCCCATCAGGACATGAGTACATCATAGTGTGTGTTGCTGGTATGCATCCCAAGCATGAGAAATGAGTCTCTGCCCATCCCTTCATCCGGACACCTGTACTGAGTCAGTAGCAAGAGATGTGCTGTGTGTATAGTGGCATACTCCTACATGTTCACTTGCATGTACAACTAATGTGTGGGTGGTGCATGTTGGCACATTGGGGTGTTGGCATCCAACATGCAACGGACATATGTGTGAAAGTCAAGGAGGGATATGTGTGCCATGGTTGATGTTGAGAATAACAATTGTCTTATCCTAAACAATGTTGCCACTTTGAGCTGTGTTCAGCTGATGATGCCAGGGCTTGCCCTGTGATGTGATGTGATGTACTCCCTGTGGTGTATGCAGTCGGTGCAGGTGACTGATGTTGTTTTCTTACTTCCTATTCCTATCCAGATACATACACGGCCACAGGAGGGGACAGCTCAACGGACCAGGAGGAGCCACAAAGCCTTACAGGGACAGAAGGAGAGAAGTCGGGTGGACCCAGTGGCACGGAGGGCGAGTGGAGCCACACGAGGAGTCGTCAGCACCATCACCCCCAGCTGAGGGCCACAGCAGCTCTGAGGATGACTCCCTCGTGGAGGCGGGTGTCAGCAGCCACCAAACCCCAGCTAGTGAGGCTGTCCCCGCCCCCGCCACCACCACCACCACCAACCCCCTCCCATCGGCTCCCATCCCAGAGGTCCCTGTGGGCTTCCGTGTTCGTGAACATGTCTCCTTTGTGCCAGGCACCGCACCCCCTGCCCTGTGTCCCCTGCTGCCCTGAGTGAGGAGTCTATGGACTTACTTAGACAGATCCATGTAGGGCAGACATCGATGCTGAAGGTCCTCCATGCACACACAGGTATGTTGACACAACTGGTGTCATTCATGGAGGGCATTTCCTCGGGCATGTCTGCCCTACAGAGGACCAATCAGTCCGTGGCCTCCTCCCTGACGGCAGCAGTGTCCCTCCTCCAACACTCCCGCACCCCTCCTACCCCTGCACCACCCACGATTTCTAGCACCCTACCTGTCCCAATCACAGAAACCCCCAAACCAAGTCTAGACGTGCACCCAAGCAAGCGCAGGGGACTGATTCCATACTCACAGGGGCTGGTTTGCAGACACACACACAGTCATCCACAACCCCTCCGCAGTCCTCCAAGACCTCTCCCTCCCAGCCCCCTTCCCTTGCCTCACCTGCAACCCCATCCCCCCAGAAGCTCTTCCTCTGTGACCTTGGCCTCTGCCCCACCAACCCTGCAGATCCTGATTACAAGGGGAAGAGGAAGTCCCCACACACAGAAGGGAGTACCCCTCACACTCGGACACCCTCCCCCAGGTGCAGTTAGACAGAGACCCCCACCCGCAAGTCCCCTCGGCGCCAGAAGAGCAAGACCCCCCCCGCCACCACGCAGCTCCAAGGCAAAGTCTCCGTCCTCCATCCCCCAGGCCACCACTCCAGAGGTTCCCCTGCCACTCCCTGCCCCGGGTTCCCCCACCCACAGATACACCATACTCAAAATGCTAAGGCCATCCCCCCATAGAACTTGCTCCTCCACACCTGGTCAGACAGTTAGTGCCACTGATGTGGGGACCGTGTCCCTCCCCCTGCCCTGCCGACCTCACCTGTCCCCCATTCCGCTCCCATGGATATAGGCACTGCTTTGGAGTCCACGACCACCCCGTCTGACTTGGGCACTGCAGTGGTGAGCCAATCCACTCCATCTGACCTGCCCACTGGAGTTGTCCCGGCACCCCCACCATCTGACTTGTGCCCCACAGTTGTGACAGCACACACCACTTCAGTCAGCTCCACTGCAGTTGCAAGTGTCTCGCCTGCATCCCCCACCTCTTCACTGCCTCCTTCTGCTGCGCCCTGATCCTGTCCCTGCGGTGGCTGGCCTGCCCCCATGTATGCCCCTCCGAGGGGATGACCCTGGTCCTTAGTAGTGCAGGCAAGCAAGGTGTGACAGTTGTCACTCTACTTCACTCCTTGGCATTTGGACATGGACTGGCCATTGGCCTTTTGTTTGCACAGACGTTTAACTTTTAAAATGCTGAATAAAGCTTTTTTCTTTCTCCCTGGGAACTCGATTTCACTGTACATTATGTTGATGATGTTTAACATGCCCTTGCACCTGTGATGCTTTGTTTACAATGTTGAATTCTGATGTGTTGCTGTGAGGTACTCCCTGTGGTCCATGAGATATGTATCCTATTCTGGTGGGTATCCTTTGTAGCTACCTGGGTGTGTCAGGATCAACTATTTGTGGACATCTCTCTGTGAGCATTTCATTTGCATGGTCACATCTGTGGCTTGCACCCCTGCACATATGATGTGCTTCACATTTTCCAATTTGTCACTTCCACATACTTTGTGCTCATCAACACTGGACCTACAGGTGTGGACATCATTGTAATAGGAGCAACTGCGTCCTCTGTGCAACTTGCTAGACATATGTTTTGGGTATGTGAAGATGACTCAGGGGAGACTCACGTACCCAGGCTGTTGTGACCAGAGCCTTCATTGTGTGGTAACTGATGGCTGACTGACCAAGTGTTCTGCAGACATGAGTGGGACTTGCGGTGAATATGTTTGGCACAGCTGGGCTCCCACAGGAGTTGGGTCCCCTCAAGTAAGTGTGTTGTCCAGTGACATGGCCAGGGCCCATGGTGTGTGTTGTATGAGCATGTGTGTGTATCCACATCCCTGTTCATACACAGACAGTGTTCCCTTGATATGTTTCTGTTGCTGATGCTTGCTGAGTGGTACTGGGTTCATCCCACTACTTTTCCAATGGGCTACCAGATGTGTGGGTGCATGACACACTACTGTTAATTGGTGTATCATCATTGGGATTTGCCAGTTCTGAGTGGTGATGATGCTGTCAGACACAGATGGGACACAGTCAGGGTTCCTCAAGGCACCTGTTTATTTGCTAAATCATGTAGTTGTCCCTAGGTGGTAGTTTTCAGTGATTGAGACATTTGTATGTGTGTGTGACTGCTCCCACTTGTCGGGTTCATGGCTGCGATGCTGGCAGGTGTCAGCATGTGTGCCTTGTGGTTCTCCTTGGCATCTGCATTGTCCTGGGACTGTGGCAGGTATTCTGAAGGTTACGTGAGCTTTGAGGTCATGGCTATGTACAGCATACTGTGCAGTATGTATATCATTACCCAGGGTGTGAACTGTCCTTGTGTGATGTGTCTGTGCACCTTAGTTCCTCCCAACATTCCTGTGTTTATCATGGGTGCATGTGCAATGTCACCTGTCCATGTGAGCTTCACAGATACACATTGTTGCAGTTCAGGGTGTGTGGTGTTGAGGGTGGACTGATGTGAATGTTTGCATGGGTGGTCCCCTAGATCCCGTTTTTCCATGGATGAGGGGCCATGCTAAGTGATTTGTGTTTGTGTATGTGTGATGTACGTTTGTGGCACAGGACACATGTCTGGCTTTCCCAGTTTGTATGACATCTGCCTTTGTCATCACAGTGGAGGTGTCATGCATGCTTGTGTCACCCCAATGTCTGTTCCCTGGGGGTAGTGGTGTTATGTGTCAGTCTCTTGCTGTGTTAGTTGGTGTTCATTCCAGCTTGTGTCACATGTGTCTGTTGTGCTCCCTCTCATCTCCCAATGCCTGATTGCCAACTGAGGGTGTCCAAATGATGGTTTACTTTTGTATGGCACTGTGTCCACATCTGTGTCACTGTGGTTCAGCCCCCCTCATGTGTTGTGTAGTTGCCTGTGGATACTGTGACACACACACATGCTGTGTCAGATGTGCAGTGTGAATTTGCCTGTTTGTGTTTGTGCATCTGCACCAGTGCATTGGTATTGCTGTTGTGGGCCTTTGTCTGGATGCTGTTTCTGTGATTTTGCATGCTGTCCCTGTGAGTCATATCACATCATTGTGTACATTCAACCTGGTTGTTAGGTGCCATTGCTGGCATGGAATGTGAGTTTGGGATCTGACACCTACAGTCTTCACATGTTGTTTTGATTGGTGTGTCTATTTTCGAGATGTGTGCATGCTTGGTGATGGTCACTTCTGCTGTTGTGTCATTGTACGCTGTATGCATTGTCAGCCCCCATGTGTGGTGCTTGTCTGCACATGGCCGAGAGTGTGTTATGTTTTCACAGCACTGTTAGCCTCACCACATCTCTGTGTGTATGGGACACAACCACTAGTTTGCCCCAGAAGTGTTTGATGTGTTGGGAGCAGGGATCATACATGCTGTTTGTTATTTGCAGCTTTGACCATGATGACACTTACCTTTTGGTCACTGTGATGAGGGGGGTTTGGTCCCCATCACCACAGTGCCCCACATCTGCTGCATTTTGTGAGCCCCCACTTAACCTCTGCCCTACACAGTGAGGGGGTGTTCTTTTTACATTGCCACAGTGCTATGCTGATGCTTGCCTTGTGTATGTCACACTCATGTGTTGGTCACACATGTGCTGTTACTTACATTGTATGCTCGTAGCCATAATCACTGTTGTGGGCATTTGTCACAGACTACACACTGTTGACATGATGTTAGGAGGGATGTATTTTGCAGACATACCTGATGTTGGAGTATGCTGGATGTGTTGCGCATCACCCATCCTATGTGTGGGGGTGGCAGGGGTGATGGGCAACATAGTCCCTATGGGTGGGGCTGTCAGGAGTGATGGGCAACATCAGCCCTATGTGTGGGGGTGGCAGAGGTGATGGGCAACATCAGCCCTATGTGTGGGGGTGGCAGGGGTGATGGGCAACATCAGTCCTATGGGTGGGGGTGGCAGGGGTGCTGGCCGTGCAACCCCTATGGTGGGCTGTTGTTAGTGGCCAGGATGTGGATCCCCTGTGTGTGTGTGCCATTTTGCGGGTACATGTCGTTTGTTTATGTGGTAGGTGTCTGACTTACCGCCTGCGCCACCGGCGTCGGTTCCTGAGCCGGTCATAGATGTAGAGCACTGGTATGACCTGCGTGATGGGATTCATGATGTGTTCGTGTCGTACACGCTGCTTGTTGCTCCGTCTCATACCCGCTGCAAGCTGCTCTGTCTCTTAGCCGTGGATTGAGTTGTGGCGCGAATCGTAGCTGATATGCTTGTTTTCCGGATGGTGTGAGATGCCGTACGTGACGACCCGTCCGGCGCGTAGGAAGTACGCATCGTACTTGTCATGCCGGAAACTGCTATGGATACTGCTTCCGGGCGACTCGGGTCATCGTTAGGAGCTACGGCTCGGACGGAGAATGGAGCTTGATTCACAGCCTACGTGTCGGTCGTGTTTTTGGCAGTTATGCACATCGTACTTACTCTACAGGACGGACCGGCTCCGGGTACGTGTCGGTTGCATGGTAAGGCTATAGACTGCTGTCCGACCGGCTATCGGGATCGGCCCCTGAGTGGTAAAAAGGGGAACTTTCAATAACTGTGTCATGCTGGTGTAATTTTTTGCATTTTGTATATTCAATATTGCTTTTTGTAAATATTATTGCACTGTTTTTGTCGTATATTCACATTGCCTTTGTATTTAAAATTTCACACTTTGTATGTTATATGTATCACATCTCAGGCATGAAGCGAATGTCTATAACAAATATGCTTGAATTGATTATGTAAGAAATGTAATTTTTACAGTAAAAGCATATGAACCTATTGGTCATTGTTTTTTCCGCCAAAAATAAATAGCGGTAAAACAGAGAACCAGGTACCTTCTTCTTGTTACACATTGACTATTCGTCTATACCTGGTTTGCTAAAGACGAAAACCCCCCCAATATATACATACAATGGCAATGGCCATCTGGCAAACATCAACAGTGCACAGTGCCCACATGGTCAATGGCACATCATTGTGCACATGATGCCAATGTTCCATTTACTCCACTGGTAACTACACATGCCATGTTTGTGTATGTGATTTCGTTGATTGGCCTGTACTCCCTCACATGTCACTTATGATATTGATGGTCATGTACGCAGGACAGTGTTGTTCTGGACTCTACAAAGTGTACACACGTCAATGTGTTGAGGTGCAGTGACAATCACAGCAATGTTCGTCTCAATGAATGATGATATCTTTTTGCATGTCCTCTTATGTCTGATCATGCACGCAATCATCATTTCTGCTCCGACTGTGGTCATTGTGTTGTGGATGTGTGCCAGGATCAAATGACGCATGAAGGTGTGTCAGGTACCAAAGTAAATGATGGACGGAGCTAAAGAACGGTGATGGATTAAACCCAGATCAGTTGACTGGGGGTGAGTGCTTGCAATGTTCAACACTCCGTCCATCATTTCCTTTGGTTTTTGCGGTGTGTCAGGTACAGCAGCTAGGTATGAGACAGTGGGTTTGATTTGTTACACATATGCTGGATGCTATACTCCTAGGCGTGTCCATGGTAAATGTGGCCATATCCCTATGTGCATTCACATTGACCGAAGTGTTGTTTGAGGTACTTGTTTTGTGTAAGTTGACAGGTGTGCCATTTGTGTAGCTGAAGGTGTCCCTACATGTAAGCTGGTCTGTAACTCAATTTTGATGACAGCCATTGTTGGTGTTGTGTCATCCAGAACGTGAGATGCTGTGCCCATCTCATGATGTATTGCATTGACATGTGTCCAATTTCATCTCAGCTAGGAGGAGACCAAATCTGCTTCGTCCCTTGATAGAGCTAGAGGACATGGAGGATATGGCGATCATCCGGAAATGGCGTCTGGATAGAGCCACCCTAAAAACCCTTTGTGATATGTTGAAGCCCCACCTGCAGCCTCGCAGGACATATCCAATAGCTTTCACCGCAACTTCTAAGGTGATGGCGGCCCTGTATTTTTTTGCCACAGGATCGTTCCAGCACATGGTGGCCAGCGCAGGTAGGATGTCACAACCGATGTTCATCATGGTGCTGCATGATGTTCTGTCCGCCATGATGATATACAAGGACAGATATATCCATTTCCCCAGGGGTCCTGAATTGGCAGCTCTGAAGGGAGATTTCTATCCCCTTGGACAAATCGTCCCATGTCTGGCTTGTGCCACCACAGGCACGTGAGCACATTTACAGGAATCGTAAACATTACCACTCCATAAATGTGCGAGTAGTGTGCCTGGCAGATATGATCATTTCCCACGTGTGTGCCAAATTCCTAGGCTCAGCCCATGACTCCTACATCCTGCGGAACAGCATTGTGCCCCAGCTGATGGGTAATCTGCTTCCCAAGCGTGCATGGAGTTTGGGTGAGAATGCCTAGTCGTATGGTGTGCTGGGTGTGTGACCTGCTGCCCTCTGCCTCAGCGACATTGCAATGTCTATTTGTGTTTGTCATACTTAGGTGACTCTGCATATCCCAACCTTCCCTGGTTGCTGAGCCCACTGCGGAATCCCAGGACCCCGGCTGAAGTCCGCTACAATGATGCCCATGGGAGGACACGTTGTCTGGTGGAGCGTACTTTTGGTCTGCTTAAGTCACGTTTCCGCTGCCTAGACAAGAACCGATGTGCACTGGCGTACTCACCTGGGAAGGTGTGTCAGATTGTAGTGGCATGTTGCATGCTCCACAACCTAGCCATTCGCAAGGAGATTCCCCTGCTCCTAGATTATGATGAGGACCCAAGGCCCCCGCCTGCAAACCAACCCATGTCCAGTGATGAGGACAGTGGAGGGGAGGAAGGTGTTGACCTGCGTCAACAGCTCATCACCCGCTACTTCACTTGAAGCTGGGTGACAATGTACAACATACCCATTGTCTGTTGATGTTGCTGTTGTTGTGAAGGGGTATGTGAGAATTGTAACAGCAGCCAGTTGTAGACGTGTATGTTAACACTTGTTGCCCATTGTGACGTGTGCATGTTGGATTATCTTGTTGGTAGGTGTTGTGTGATGTCTGTGATGCCACACCCAGACCAGTGAATTTTGTTCTGTTGTGTTTTACCTAGGTGCCTTCAACTACTTCTTCTTGCCTACATACAGTCCATACTCCTGGTACATTGTGATCATGTTGAAGACTGTACATTCTGCAATAAAGACGGAGCAGACACAACAACATGTGTGTAAGGATTTTTTATTTAAAATGGTGACATGTGAGGGGGGTGTACATTTACATTGAGGTGGTGGTGGATCAGTGAGTTGACAGTTATGGTAAATGAGATAATCGAGTAGTCACCACATTGATGTGGTGACCCAGTCCAACAGACAGATGCCATTCCCAAGGCAGTGTGGGGAAGGACAGTCCAAAAAGTCAATGCAGTGGTGAAGAGGGTTACCATCAGGGCTGGATCCGTGACTGGTATTTCGCAGGTGCTTCCAGATACTCCCAGTTTTTTGTTTAGGACGGCCCCATCGTCGCTTGACAGGGGGGGGCTCTGCTGCAGGGCCAGTGATGTCTGAGGACTCACCCCTCTCTGTGGGCGCAGGGGAGGATGGTGAACTGTCATCCTGTGGCCCACCAGAGGGAGGTGGAGGTGTTGGTTGTGGCGCAGGCCTGTCCCTTAGTAACGCCACTTGCTGGACCAAGAGGTCCACAATTTGTCCCATGCGGGTGTCAATGGACCTCATCAGCAGGATGAGCTTGCATAACAGTTTGTCAGACCGGTCCGTTCGTCCCTGGTCCTGTTCATTTGCCCCAAGGACTCTGGTGATGTGGTCCAAGGATTGGGTCCCAGCCTCTTGGTGTCTGTGGGTGACCATGCTCCTCCCACACCCTGCTTCCACGGACCTGTTGCCTCACCACTGTGGGCACCCGCATCCTCTCCCTGCCCTCCTCAGTCGGTGGTGTGGGGTGGTCATCCTCTGGGACAGGGAGGGTGTTGCAGGCAGCACTAGTGGTGGTGGCGGTGGACACACAGGCCGTAACAGCAGGGGTCTGCAGTGACGTTGTTATTGCAGCAGATGTGGTGGGGGGATGATGGGGTTCTGGGATCAGTTGCTCCCTGGCACACCAGATGGGCCGGCTTCGAGCTCATTGTCCAGAGTATCCCGGGAGTCAACATCCGTGAGTCCATATACCGGGGGTGGGGGGGGGGGAGACTGGCTCGGCAGGTTGCTGGTGTTGTCCTCTGCACTAAGTTCTTGGTCACCTGTTTGTCAGATGGGAAATGGTCATTGTAGTGTACCCCGCAAGCTTTGTGTTAGCTGTGTGTCATTCACTGTTTGTACACTACACAATTGACTGATCATCACATTGTTTTCTATGTGCACTATTGTGCCTCCTGACATGATGCAGTGGTACCTGCATTACTTGTCCATGGTGTGAGGTGTCAATACATACCATGAGCCACGTGCATAATTTAGGATTACAGGGACCTGTTGACATCTAGGGACTGGCACAACCTGTTGTTTCATTGAGGACTCTTTGTTGAGTTGTCTGACCTGGCAGACAACTGGCACTGCACATGTCAATAGGTGCTGTGCATGATTGTGCCCAGACTTTCTTCTATATGTGCATTGGTGTGTCACACTTTGGTAGCTGTGACAGTTTCCTTTGCTTACCTGTGTGCACATTGTGCGTGGCAATGGGGTCGGTGTGCATATTTGTGCAATGAGAAGGCTGGTGTTGTCATATGGCACCATTTCTTTTGTGACGAATGGTTGGGTGCACGTACTGGCTGCTTACCTGTTATTGTGCTCATATTTGGTTTTGTTATGTGACACATCTGTGTGAGCGTGGTGGAGGCTTACATCCTGCTCAGTGGTGTCACCAGACAGAATAATATGTCTACCTACCTGTTAGTTTGTTTGAGGTGGGCCATTAGATGCCACATGCATCTGGGTGGTATGGAGAGCTCCATCTTGCTGTACTGGGGGACAAGGGTGCATGGTGGGAGTAGTTGTACAGGCCTTCCACCCACAAACATCCTCACTGTGAATATGGCTACCTATCTGTAAGTTTGTTTGGTGTACTGCAATGGCTTCCAACTGCTTCTGGGTGGGGGAGTGCTCCATCCTGCTCAGGTGTGGGCAAGGGGACATGGTGGGAGTAGTGGTACAGGCCTCCCACCCGCAAACACCCTCACTGTGAAGATGGCTACCTACCTATAAGCTTGTTAGGTGTACTGCAATGACTTCCAACTGCTTCTGGGGGGGGGGGAGTGTTCCATCCTGCCGAGGTGTGGGACAGGGGGCATGGTGGTAGTAGTCGTACAGGCATCCCACCCCCAAACACCCTCCAAGGGAAGATGGCTACCTACCTTTAAGTTTGTTTGTGGTACTGCAATGACTTCCAATTGCTTCTGGGTGTGAGTGAGTGCTCCAACCAGCTCAGGTGTGGGGCAGGGGGCATGGTGGGAGTAGTGGTACATTCCTCCCACCCCAAAACACCCTCCCAGGGAAGATGGCTACCTACCTGTAGGTTTGATGTGGGTTATGTAATATCTGACACATGCTTCTGGGCGGGGTAGGGGGAGGGATCCATCTTGCTAGGCTGTGGGACAGGGGGCATGGGGGAGTAGTAATGCAGGCCTCCCACCCACAAACACCCTCCCAGGGAACATAAATACCTACCTGTAAGTTTGATGTGGGTTGTGTAATAGCTGACACATGCTCATGGGTGGGATTGGGGGAGGGATTAATCTGGATAGGTTGTGGGACAGGGGGCATGGTGGGAGTAGTGGTGCAGGCCTCCCACCCACAAACAGCCTCCCAGGGAAGATGAATACCGACCTGTAAGTTTGTTTGGTGTACTGCAATGGCTTCCAACTGCTTCTGGGTGAGGGAGTGCTCCATCCTGGTCAGGTGTGAGCAAGGGGGCATGGTGGGAGTAGTGGTACAGGCCTCCCGCCCACAAACACCCTCACTGTGAAGATGGCTACCTACCTATAGGTTTGTTTGGTGTACTGCAATGGCTTTCAACTGCTTCTGGGTGTGAGTGAGTGCTCCATCCAGCGCAGGTGTGGGGCAGGGGGCATGGTGGGAGTAGTGGTACAGGCCTCCCACCCCCAGACACCTTCCCCGGGAAGATGGCTACCTACCTGTAAGTTTGTTTGGTGTACTGCAATGGCTTCCAACTGCTTCTGGGTGTGAGTGTGTGCTCCATCCAGCTCAGGTGTGGGGCAAGAGACATGGTGGGAATAGTGGTACAGGCCTCCCAACACCAAACACCCTCACAGGGAAGATGGCTACCTACCTGTAAGTTTGATGTGGGTTGTATAATGGCTGACACATGCTTCTGGGTAGGGTGGGGGGAGGGATCCATCTTGCTAGGCTGTGGGACAGGGGACATGGTGTGAGTAGTGGTGCAGGCCTCCCACCCACAAACACCCTCTCAGGGAAGATGGCTATCCACCTGTACGTTTGTTTGGTGTACTGCAATGGCTTCCAACTGCTTCTGGGTGGGGGAGTGCTCTATCTTGCTCAGGTGTGGGCCAGGCGGCATGGTGGGAGTAGTTGTACAGGCCTCTCACCCACAAACACCCTTACTGTGAAGATGGCTACCTAGCTGTACGTTTGTTTGGTGTTCTGCAATGACTTCCAACTACTTCTGGGTGGGGGAGTGCTCTATCCTGCTCAGGTGTGGGCCAGGCGGCATGGTGGGAGTAGTGGTACAGGCCTCCCACCCACAAACACCCTCACTGTGAAGATGGCTCCCTACCTGTAAGTTTGTTTGGTGTACTGAAATGGCTTCCAACTGCTTCTGGGTGGGGGACTGCTCCATCCTGCTCAGGTGTGGGCCAGGGGGCATGGTGGGAGTAGTGGTACAGGCCTCCCACCCCCAGACACCCTCCCAGGGAAGATGGCTACCCGCCTGTAAGTTTGTTTGGTGTACTGCAATGGCTTCCCACTGCTTCTGGGTGTAAGTGTTTGTTCCATCCAGCTCAGGAGTGGGGCAGGGGGCATGGTGGGAGTAGTGTTACAGGCCTCCCACCCAAAACACTCTGCCAGGGAAGATGGCTACCTACCTGCAAGTTTGATGTGGGTTGTGTAATGGCTGACACATGCTTCTGGGTGGGGTGGGGGAGGGATCCATCTTGCTAGGCTGTGGGACAGGGGGCATGGTGGGAGTAGTGGTGCAGGCCTCCCACACACAGCCTCCCAGGGAAAATGAATACCTACCTGTAGGTTTGATGTGGGTTGTGTAATGGCTGACACATGCTTCTGGGTGGGGAGGGGGGAGGGATCCATCTGGCTAGGCTGTGGGACAGTGGGCATGGTGGGAGTAGTGGTGCAGGCCTCCCACCCACAAACACCCTCCCAGGAAAGATGAATACCTATCTGTAAGTTTGATGTGGGTTGTGTAATGGCTGACACATGCCTCTGGGTGGGGGAAGGGATCCATCTTGCTAGGCTGTGGGACAGGGGGCATGGTGGGAGTAGTGGTGCCGGCCTCCCACCCACAAACACCCTCCCAGGGAAGATGGCTACCTACCTGTAAGTTTGTTTGGTCTGCTGTAATGGCTTCCAACTGCTTCTGGGTGGGGGCGTGCTCCATCCTGCTCAGGTGTGGGCCAGGGGGCATGGCGGGAGTAGTGGTACAGGCCTCCCACCCACAAACACCCTCACTGTGAAGATGGCTACCGACCTATAAGTTTGTTTGGTCTACTGCAATGGCTTCCAACTGCTTCTGGGTGGGGGATGTGCTCCATCCTGCCCAGGTGTAGGCCAGGGGGCATGTTGGGAGTAGTGGTACAGGCCTCCCACCCACAAACACCATCACTGTGAAGATGGCTACCTACCTGTAAGTATGTTTGGTGTACTGCAATGGCTTCCAACTGCTTCTGGGTGTGAGTGAGTGCTCCATCCAGCGCAGGTGTGGGGCAGGGGGCATGGTGGGACTAGTGGTACAGACCTCCCACCCCCAGACACCTTCCCAGGGAAGATGGCTACCTACCTGTAAGTTTGTTTGGTGTACTGCAATGGCTTCCAACTGCTTCTGGGTGTGAGTGTGTGCTCCATCCAACTCAGGTGTGGGGCAGGGGGCATGGTGGGAATAGTGGTACAGGCCTCCCACCCCCAAACACCCGCACAGGGAAGATGGCTACCTACCTGTAAGTTTGATGTGGGTTGTATAATGGCTGACACATGCTTCTGGGTGGGGTGGGGGAGGGATCCATCTTGCTAGGCTGGGGGACAGGGGGCATGGTGGGAGTAGTGGTGCAGGCCTCCCACCCACAAACACCCTCCCAGGGAAGATGGCTATCTACCTGTACGTTTGTTTGGTGTACTGCAATGGCTTCCAACTGCTTCTGGGTGGGGAAGTGGTCTATCCTGCTCAGGTGTGGGCCAGGCGGCATGGTGGGAGTAGTGGTACAGGCCTCCCACCCACAAACACCCTCACTGTGAAGATGGCTACCTACCTGTAAGTTTGTTTGGTGATCTGCAATGGCTTCCAACTGCTTCTGGGTGGGGGAGTGCTCCATCCTGCTCAGGTGTGGGCCAGGGGGCATGGTGGGAGTAGTGGTACAGGCCTCCCACCCACAAACACCCTCACTGTGAAGATGGCTACCTACCTGTAAGTTTGTTTGGTGTACTGTAATGGCTTCCAACTGCTTCTGGGTGGGAGGGTGCTCCATCCTGCTCAGGTGTGGGCCAGGGGGCATGGTGGTAGTAGTGGTACAGGCCTCCCACCCCCAGACACCCTCCCAGGGAGGCTACCTACCTGTAAGTTTGTTTGGTGTACTGCAATGGCTTCCAACTGCTTCTGGGTGTAAGTGTTTGCTCCATCCACCTCAGGTGTGGGTCAGGGGGCATGGTGGGAGTAGTGGTACAGGCCTCCCACCCAAAACACTCTCCCAGGGAAGATGGCTGCCTACCTGTAAGTTTGATGTGGGTTGTGTAATGGCTGACACATGCTTCTTGGTGGGGTGGGGGAGGGATCCATCTTGCTGGGCTGTGGGACAGGGGGCATGGTGGGAGTAGTGCTGCAGGCCTCCCACACACAAACACCCTCCCAGGGAAGGTGAATACCTGCCTGTAGGTTTGATGTGGGTTGTGTAATGCCTGACACATGCTTCTGGGTGGGGGGAGGGATCCATCTTGCTAGGCTGTGGGACAGGGGGCATGGTGGGAGTAGTGGTGCAGGCCTCCCACCCACAAACACCCTCCCAGGGAAGATGAATACCTACCTGTAAGTTTGATGTGGGTTGTATAATGGCTGACACATGCTTCTGGGTGGGGGGAGGGATCTATCTTGCTAGGCTGTGGGACGGGGGCATGGTGGGAGTAGTGGTACAGGCCTCCCTCCCACAAACACCCTCCCTGTGAAGATGGCTACGTACCTGTAAGTTTTGTTTGGTGTATTGCAATGGCTTCCAACTGCTTCTGGGTGGGGGAGTGCTCCATCTTGCTAGGCTGTGGGATAGGGGCATGGTTCGAGTAGTAGTGCAGGCCTCCCACCCACAAACAGCCTCCCAAGGAAGATGAATACCTGCCTGTTAAGTGAAGGTGAACAATACAATGGATGCCACATGCTTCTGGGTGTGAGTGAGTGCTCCATCCAGCTCAGGTGTGGGCCAGGGGGCATGGTGGGAGTAGTGGTACAGGCCTCCTACCCACAAACACCCTCACTGTGAAGATGGCTACCTACCTGTAAGTTTGTTTGGTGTACTGCAATGGCTTCCAACTGCTTCTGGGTGTGAGTGAGTGCTCCATCCAGCTCGGGTGTGGGGCAGGGGGCATAGTGGGAGTTGTGGTACAGGCCTCCTACCTACAAACACCCTCACTGTGAAGATGGCTACCTACCTGTAAGTTTGTTTGGTGTACTGCAATGGCTTCCAACTGCTTCTGGGTGTGAGTGAGTGCTCCATCCAGCTCAGGTGTGGGGCAGGGGGCATAGTGGGAGTAGTGGTACTAGCCTCCCACCCCAGACACCCTCCCAGGGAATATGGCTACCTACCTGTAAGTTTATTTAGTGTACTGCAGTGTCTTCCAACTGCTTCTGGGTGTGAGCGTGTGCTCCATCCAGCTCAGGTGTGGGGCAGGGGGCATGGTGGGAGTAGTGGTACAGGCCTCCCACCCCCAAACACCCTCCCAGGGAAGATGGCTACCTACCTGTAAGTTTGATGTGGGTTGTGTAATGGCTGACACATGCTTTTGGGTGGGGGGAGGGATCCATCTTGCTAGGCTGTGGGACAGGGGGCAAGGTGGGAGTAGTGGTGCAGGCCTCCCACCCGCAAACACCCTCCCAGGGAAGATGAATACCTACCTGTAAGTTTGATGTGGGTTTTGTAATGGTTGACGCATGCTTCTGGGTGGGGTGGGGGGTAGGGGTCAGAGACTGAGTGGCTAACAGGAGGTGTACCAGAAGGAGGAGTTGTTACTCAATAGCAACACCTCTGTTTTTTCCGAATTAAGCTTTAAAGAGTTTTTCTTCATCCAGTTAGCAATGTTACCCATACAAGTTTTGAAATGTTTGACCACTTTTTCAGGTTCCGATTAAATAGATCCCCCTATTTTGGTGTCATCGGCATCGGACAATATCAAGAACTCACAGGATCAAATAGGTTTGATTAGAAGAGTAATGTAGTTATTAAACAGGGTTGGACTTAATGAAGATCTTTAAGGGACCTCGCAGGGAAGCATAAAGGAGTGGAAGTAAAATACTCAAGGGCCACGTTTTGCTTTCTATTTGACACAAAAGACCTGATCAATTTAAGAGCTGGACGTTTGATGCCTATCCTTTCAAGACGTTTGACCAAAGAGAAGTGGTCAACTGAATCAAATGTGGCCAACAGATCCAACAGAATGAAAACCGCATTGTCACCTCTGTCAATGATGGCTCTGATCTCTTCAGTGGCTGCCAATAAGGCAGATTCTGTACAGTGATTAGGTTTAAACCAAAGCTGTGCAGGGTCAAGACAATTCATAAATTCAAAGAAGGTAGTGATTTACTGATTCATGGCCTTTTCTAAGATATTAGTAGGAAGGGGAAGGTGTGAGATAGGCCTACAGTTCTTCCCCTCTGAGGGGTCAAGGGACAGTTTCTTTCAAAGCGACAAAATGGATGCATTTTTCCAGGCACAATAGAGAGAGATGGTTTCTGAAACCAGATGAAGTACCTGCAGATTTGCAGGAGCTCCTGATTTAGTGGTTTTGATGCAATTAGAAACCTTCCCTTTAGGAGAAGAATAAAATGGCTCAGTACCAAGGGGCAGTCAATTAATTTTATCCCCCATGTGTCCCTCCTCTGTTACGGTCCTTAAGGACAAATTTGTACTGTCTGGTATTGTCTTCAAATCTAGAAATATTGTATTTACCTTAGTAAAAAATAAGTCATCTATTTCTTCACAAAGCTATTGGTTGGGGGTAACCATATTTTTTATTGCCAAAGGAGAATAATGATTTAACTATATTAAATAGCTCCTTAGTGGAGTTTTCAGCTGCTCATATTTTATTTGTAAAAAAAATGAGATGTAGTTGTCTGTATCAGTGTTTTCATACTCTTTTATCATATTTTGTATTTTATTTTTTCCTGGGGGCTATAATTGTTCCTCCAGAGTTGTTCTTGGTGCCTGCATTTCCTTTTAAATTCTGCGAGCTCTAGAGAATACTATGGCGCCAAAGGTGCAGACTGATGGTTTGGCATTATTTTTAGAGGTGCTAGTTGGGAGACTGCCGCACCAACCCAGGTTTTAGACATGGCGGCACTTTGGAGAATACCAAAGCACCAACATCCCTTTAGTTTACACACTTTTACCAAATAAAGAAAGTTCAACACATCAAGAACTATTAAATAAAATAAAATACAAAAGCTGCAATTACAATCCACAAAAAAATTTATATAAAATTTGAGCAATCAATAATTTCTACCATTTTAAAATATATCCACATACAACATACAACCATTCAAAGGTGTTACTACCATTTCAAAGACAGTTTCTGGAGACACCTGCAAAAATCAGCACTGAGTGTAGAATGCTCCAAAAATGCTGAATTTGCCCATGAACTTCAAAAAACTCATGGCCCTAGCATACATTCCTGTAACTGAAGTAGCAAAACATTTCAAGTTATTATTAGCAACATGTTACTATCAAAGACATGAATCAAAATTAACTACCCTAGTGGACCATTTTGAAGATACTTTGGATCAGTGACTTACATTTTCTGGTCACTGATGCCAACCCAAGTACCACATACCATGTTAGAACATTTCTGAAAGTACCACAGCACAACAGGCAAAAACCAACAACACAGTGAAAGGACGGCCCAAGTATTTCCAAGGATCGTTAGGACAAAGCCACGCTAATTATAGCAGGTTTTAGATATTTTGAAAAAAGGTCAAAGCTATAAAAAACGAAGGCCCACATTCTGATGTCGGTGGTTTGATAAAACGTGGGGTTGCTATTTCGCGTTTTCCCTCCCTGCTTCTTCTTTCTCTTAGTCCCTTCTACGCGATCAGGGATTTAAAAATGAAAACATTTTATCGACACAGTATCATATGAAAAGAATAAAGGGAGGTTCCCCCCTATAGAAAAATAAAGGCAGCAGAGAAGACTTTTTATCCACTGTATCCCAGCAATCCAAAATTGAGGTGTGTCCCGATGATAAGCGGGCAGTAAAGAGAGTGAGAGGATTACTCCGCTCAAGACCATTGGGATTGTTACTAAATATATGCAGACTGGAACATTAGAAGTGTAGGAATACTCTTGGAAGATAAAAACAGTGCAATCTAAACACAACAGATGTTATAACCATAAAGGGTAAGAATTAGGTGATAAATCGCTTCGCTTTAAGACCAACACGTTTTAAAATATTATGTCCTGACGAAGGTATGGTGAACCAACTTAAAACCACCGAAAACCTGCGTTGACAACTTGAGAGATTAAAGTTGTAGATAGATTTTTGGTTGTATAGAACAAAACTATTTTTTGTTACTAAATAAATGCAGACTGGAACATTAGAAGTGTAGGAATACACTTGGAAGATAAAAACAGTGCAATCTAAACACAACAGATGTGATAACCATAAAGGGAAAGAATTAGGAGATAAATCGCTTGGTTTTAAGACAAACACATGTTTTAAAATATTATGACCTGACGATGGTAGGGTGAACCAATTTAAAACCACCGAAACTCCGCGTTGACAACTTGTGAGATTAGTTAGATTTTTGGTTGTATAGAACAGAACTATTTAAAAATATATATATATTTTTATTGATTGAGGCAGTAAATAAAGTAACATCACACCACTATCTTGTACATTATAGCAATTAGGCACTACGTCACAGCACATCATAGTCTATTCGACTTCAATAAGAGATTGCCCTACATTCATCCCCTCAGGGCCTCACCTGTTCTTCCTCTTCATAGACCAGGGAGTGCAGCATTCCCCCAATGGGTGCAGTGCATGGACTTTCTCTATATACATTCCATTTATTCCACACCTTTCCCCACTTTTGGGGGCACCCCTACTCACGTAGACGTTTTTCTCTGCCACCATACACCAATCCATGTCCCTCTTCCAGTCTAGGAGGGTTGGTGAAGCTCCCCCCCCCCCCCCCCCCCGATGTCACACTATGTTACGCTTCGCAATCATCAGGCCTAAGGTTACCTAGGTCAGATCAGCTCGTCCCAGGCCTGTGGCCTCCCTAACATTGAGTAGACACCATTTAGCCAGAGTAATAGATTCTCCCCACACCCCTCCATCATACGTGATACCACTGCATCCCAATAGGACTGAATTTTCGGATAGTACCACAAAATGTGGTAAAATGACCCCTCCTGCCCGTAAAGCTTGCGGCAAAGTGGATCTGTCCTCTTACCCATTTTGACCATCGTGTTGCAGGAGATGTAAACCCTAAGCAATATTTTGAGCTGGACCAGGCTGAAGCGTGTCCTAATGGCCACTTCCTTGGGAGATGCTAGGATTCTGACCAGTCGCCTTCATGTAAGTCTGGTATGTCGCTTTCCCAGCGTTTCTGTAGGCATGCCAGGGTGTTAGGGGAATTGTTAATCAGTTCTTGGTATGCAAGTGAGATCGCCCTGCAGTTATATGTTCTTCTAGCAGTCTACATTCTAGTGGTGATGCCTCTGGCAGGATCTTCCCTTAGGGTACCGCCGCCTGTAGAGCAAGGCGAATCTGTAAATAACAGAAGGTCTCAGTGGGCTGCTTGTAGCTCAGTGAAGGGTGTAACTTCTATCCTGGAATAGAGATGCCCACCCGTAAGAGCCTAATCAGGTCCGATTTGTCAAATCGCTTTCTCGTGCCCACTGCACCCAGAAGTTCAGAGTCCCACAAGGGTGTCACTCAAGTAATTTTATTTTTCCACCCCAGCTTGGTGAGCGTCGAATGCCAAAGGAGGACCGTCAGTGCCGTCAGCCCCTCCATGGCGAGGCGGCGGAATTTGGCATACAGTGCCCTGAGATATCCCCTTGGTTGCAAAGCTATTCTTTTATTCTTTTTTACAACAAAAAAAGGTGTTTTAGACAATATTGAGATGTATTTGAGATGACGTTTGCATAATATGAGTATTGGTTTTAATTTTTTTGTATAGTATTAAATTATACGGATGAAATATTGCATACAGTATATTTTAACTGTGAATTTGTAACGGTTTGATTATTTTTTAATAAACCAGACATCCTTACCTGAAACAGTGTTCGATGCTAAGAGAGTACAGTGCATGCAAGTGAAGCAAGGATTTCCTTTTATAAGATATAAATTGTTGGTTGGTATTGACAAAGGGAGAGAGTGGTGCAAAAGAGATCCTTTGTTGTTTCAAATCCACATAAGTGACACCACACTGGATTTCACTTGGTATCTAGTTTTCAGAAAACTCTGTGTTGGGTAGGTTTTTGTGGGTGAAGGCTGACCTTGGGCCCAAATCTTGCAGCTACCCACATTGTGAAAAAGTGTTTTGCTGGGTGAAATGTGATGTCTCCAGTTCACGCGTTGGTGTGTTTTGAGTCGCAGGCACCAGGTGTAGCCATCACAAACAAATTTGAAAAAATTGACTACTTCTCTGAAAAATGCAAAAACTGTAAAACATTTTTTTATACAACTGTGCTTCAGTGGCAGCCGGCACAGTTAAGAGCAGTGAGCCAGTGGGGCAGGGACAGGGCGGTGCGGGCTGGGTGGCAATTGACAGACGACGGCATGGGTAAAATTAAATAAAACAATTAATAGGAATACCTTGCACTCGCCGCAGTTGGCAATGAGGCGAGCGCAAGGTAAGTGGTTTTATTTCTTTTCTAATTTAATTTTACCTATCCTGTTGTCATTCAACTCCCCCCCACCCTGCCTCACCCCCACCCCACTGCTCTTACCTGTGCCGGCCGCCACTGCTGTGCGTGCTACTGAAAGCTGGGAAAATGGTGATCCTAGCATAGCAAAACGTTCCTTGTGCCATTTTTAGGGAAAAGAAAACATGCTCTTTCTTGTACTGCACTTGTACAGCACGTATTCCTATTTTTTCTAAACAAACCTAAAACAATGCCGTATTTTGGCTATTTTCTCAGTGCCCTCCAGGAGAATCCTCCATGCCTGGGCACCTTTAGAATAAATACCTAGTGTAGACGAAGACTGTACACTAGGCATGGATACCTTATGTGGCAAAAAAAGGTTATAAAGTCATAAGCTTGAAGTACCCCAAATATCAAAAAGCTCCTAGCACTGGGGGTGGGACATCCTTAGCAGTTAAGGGGTTAAAAGAGCTCAGGTACAGTTGTGGTCCCTTTTTCACATCTCGCTGATGTAACAACCTCTCAAGTTCACCCTTCTAAAGGTGGCGCTACTGGTAACGAACTTTACACCTGCTAGAGTGGCGGTTATTGATGAAAACACACTGAATTATGAACAGAACAAATCGAGTATTGTGAACAATTCATGACAAATCAATGGAGTGAGTTTTGTCTCATCGGTCTGATGGACACACCGGGGCATGGAAGTGGTGTGCCTGGATCCTCTCCAAAACTAGAGAGGGGGAGCTAGGGAGCTCCTCAAAGACCCATGTACTGCATACACCACAGTTTTTTGTGTGGTTTTTTTTGTAGATGGTATTTGCATTGAGTTGCTGTTGCTGATGAGTCGTGTAAGCTGGGGACAATATGCTAAGTGGGCTGTTCGAGGGTCAGGTGAGTTGCTCTGAGCATTGTGTTAGTCACAGTACACCTAGGCCAAAGATGGCGGTTCATGCACATCAGAATTGAAGAGCTTGCTCCTAGACAGTGATGGGCAGAAAGAGATTGCTCTATAATACAGTGCTTGATTAATGGCTGGGAAGTTATGGTTATGACATGAAATGTATGTGAGATAAATAACTATAAGAAACATCAAAGAGGGGGGAGGAGCCTAGCGCGCAACCAAGATGGCCGCGTAGGTGCGAGGCTCCCGAGGACCTCTGCGACCTCCTGAATTAATCCTGGCTATATCCTGTCCTTTTTGAGGGGACTGTGTCGGTGAACCCGAGCTGAGGCGCCACCCGTTTTCCGTGTTCGAATCGGACCCCGAACACCGGCGGGAGCACCGATCGAAGGTTGCGGCCTTCCCCGTGCCGGCCCCCCGGATTGGAGTAGTGGGGCGATCCGGGGACAAAGTGAACAACAGCGGCGGGCACGGCTGGGCGACTCGCGTACCCCGCGCTTTCACTTTCACTTTTGCTCCCTCCTCGCCTCCAGCGAGGTAGGGTCGCGAAGCGGGGTGCGGTGGTGTGGTCTTGTCCAGGTGCCCGGCTGACCCGCCTGCTGTGGATCATCCTGCGGTGCGGTGGCCGCCCTCCCCCCCCGGACCCCGTGAACGGGTCTATCGGCCTTTTTGAGGAGATTGGCACGACGGTGGGAAAGCAAGCATGTCCACCAAACAAGATGGCGACCGGGCGAAGGTGAAGACGACCCGCCGTGGCCCGGCGCACCAATCCAACAGTATGGACCGCTACACTCTCCAGAAGGGATCTCCGGAGACATCGCGCACGTCCCCGGCGGGCCTGACGGATACACCTGCCCAGCCGGTGGACCTGACCCTCCGGGACGTCATGGGCGCCATCGCGGAGATGAAGGCCTCGGTGGACCAGCGCTTCGACACCCTAGCGCAAAAAATAGACTCGGTCCTTGTGGATGTGAGCCTGGTGAGGGCCGACCTCTCTAAGACTAATGACCGGGTCGATTCCCTGACCCACACCACAACGGGCCTCGAGACAGATGTGGCGGCCCTCCAAAAGGAGGTGCGCCGGCTTGGCCAGGCGAGCGCCCTGATGGACCGGCGACTGGAGGATTCCGAGGGTCGGGCCAGGAGGAATAATGTTCGTATTGTGGGGGTGCCGGAGGGACGAGAGGCGGAGGCCGCCGACCTTTTTGTGGAAGATCTAATCCTTACCCATCTGCAGCCCCGGGGCCTGAGTAAGCTTTTTGCGGTTGAGCGTGCTCACCGAGTCCCTGGGGGCAGGCCGAAGGCCGGTGCCCCGCCGCGGCCTCTCATTGCCCGGATTTTTAATTTTCGGGACAGGGACGCTATCCTGCAGACCTCCAGGCAACAGGGACCGGTCAAGCTTGACAACATGGATGTGCGTTTCTACCCAGACTTTACTCCGGCGGTCCAAAAGCAGAGACTCAGTTTTCTCGGTGTTAAACGTCGCCTGCGGGACCTGAACCTAAAGTACTCAATGCTCTTTCCAGCTAAGCTAAGGGTGGAGGTGGAAGGTCGCACGCACTTCTTTGATCGCCCCGAGGCGGCTGGGGACTGGTTGGACACTCTGCCTGATGATCGGGGCCGGGGGGGTGGGGGGGGTGCGGGCGGTGGAGAGGGCCTGCCGGATCAGAATTAAGGGGTGAATAATAGGCCCTGCTCGGGACAATACTTCTTTACCATTTCTCGATCGTGTATGTTCCCCTCCTATGGAGGTCGTACGGGGTCTGTTGGGGGCTTCCCTCCTCCTCTGGGGTACTAGTTAGTCTTTCTCTATGGGGCGACAGGCACACTGCACTTTGGGGGGGCTGACTGGGCTCATGCAGGGGTGCAGGGAGGGGGGAGTTCTGCTGGGATGGGGGGGCGGGGGGGGGTGTGTTGTTTGTTTGCACCGCAAGGCAAACCCTTTACTGTATTGCTGTTTTCGAAATGCTCTGTGGGGGACGACTGATTGCTTCTACGTATGATGGGGGGTAGGGACTTGGCTGTGTTGTCCTGGAATGTTAACGGCCTGGGGGATCGGATTAAGCGTGGTGTGGTCCTGCAGTTCCTGAAACGTATATCGCCAGATGTTGTCTTCTTGCAGGAGACACACCTTATAGGTAACTCCTTCCATGCCATGAATCGGCGGGGCTATCGTTTGGTGGCCCACTCGGGCTTCACTTCGGGGTCGCGGGGGGTGGGTATCATGATCAAGAACTCGCTTCCGCTGGAGATTGATGAGGTGCGCCATGACGAGAGGGGACGTTACACTGTCCTGGTGGGTAGAATGGAGGGTAGAGTGATTGTTTTCATGTCAGTGTACGTCCCGCCTGGGTTACAAGCTACTACATTTGCGGACCTGGGGCGCCTCCTCCTGGACCTCCCGGGTGGCCTGCTGGTGGTCGGGGGGGACTTCAATGCGGTAGTTTCTGGGTCTATGGATCGTCACCCCCCTAGGGACCTCCCCCGGGCACAGGCGTGGCTGTCCGGCCTTTTAGATACACTGGGCCTGGTGGATTGCTGGCGACTAAAGCACCCTACGCAGCTGCAATACACTTTCCACTCGGGCGCCCATGGTAGCCTCTCGCGACTTGACTACATCCTGGTCCCGGCAGCCCACGCTGGGAGGGTAGGAGAGGTGTGCCATCTGGCGCGGGGTATTTCGGATCACTCCCCATTACTGTTACGTTTTGATGTCTTCCCGAGGGGGGAGGGCAGGGTGGCCCCAATCAATGCATGGTACTTACGAGACCCCACTATTCGTGCCGACTTGATTAAATCCTTACAGCGCTATTTTGACGAGAATGTGGGGTCTGTCCCTTCGGCCATCTCCCTGTGGGAGGCCTTTAAGGTAGTCCTCAGAGGGGAGGCCCTCTCCTTTATCTCCCATGCCCGGAGGCGTGAGCGGGAGGAGGTGACCCGGGTGGAGGCCGAGATTGTGGAACTGGAGGGTGACCTGGGGAGCGGGGTAACGGATGCCAGTTGCATGTTTTGCACCTCAAGCAGGCGGCCTATAGGGCCCTCGTCACGGAGGCGGCCAGGGGCCTCAGTAGAGAGCAACAGGGACGATTGTATGATGTGGGCGATAAGGCGGGTAAATTGATTGCGTGGTTGGATAAGAGGGAGAGAGCGAGTCGTGTGGTTCCTTTGATTGAGAGGATGGATGGTACGCGTGTCACCGAGCCGGAAGCCATCGTCTCCTGCTTCGCGGATTACTTCCGCGAGGTGTACTCCCCGGTTTCCCCCTGTTCGGAGGAAGATTCCCATTCCCTGCTTCGGGACATAGCGCTGCCCTCCCTTTCGGTGGAGGACAGGGATTCGCTGGACGCTCCTCCCACCTCGGACGAAATTGCCCTGGCTATTCGCTCGGTCGCGTCCGGCAAGGCCATGGGCCCTAATGGTCTCCCCATCGAGCTTTACAAGCTGCGCCCGGATGTACTAGCGCCCCACCTGCGCGCGATGTTCCTGGCTGCCCGCTCGCAGGGCTCCCTCCCGCCGGACCAGCGTCTGGCCACGATTGTGGTGATACACAAGGAGGGGAGACCCCGTGAGCGGGTCACATCCTACAGGCCAATTTCGCTCTTGAACGCGGAACCCAAAATCCTCGCCAAGGTGTTGGCCAACCGGTTGGTCGGTGTGGTGGGCGACTTGGTCCACCAAGACCAATCTGGATTTATACCCCATCGCAACACGGCTCTTAATCTGCGACGCTTGCACGGGGTGCTCGCGCGTGTCCCGTTTGTGCGGGAGCCGGCCATCTTGGCATCCTTAGACGCCACCATGGCGTTTGACACGCTTGAATGGCCATACATCTGGGCGATGCTGGCGAAATTCGGATTTGGCCCGGGGTTCATTAGCTGGGTCAAATTGCTGTATGCGGGCCCACTGGCGCAGGTGGTGGTGAATGGGCGAGTCTCGGCCCCATTCGAGCTGGGGCGGGGCACGCGCCAGGGTTGCCCCTTGTCGCCGCTCCTGTTTGCACTGGCCTTGGAGCCCTTGGCGGAGTGGCTACGGTGGCACCCTTCTATCCGTGGTCTCCGCTGGACCCCTGAGTATGAAGACCGCGTGTCCCTCTACGCCGACGATATCCTTTTGTATCTCGCCTCCCCGCGCAAATCGCTGATAGTCCTGGTTGATGTTTTGCGCTCCTTCGGGCGTAACTCAGGCCTTGTCATCAACTGGGCGAAATCCTGCGTATATGTGCTTTCCGGGGAGGCTCCGGCCCTGCCGCGTGACTGCCCGATCCAGATTGCCTCCCAGGGGTTCCGGTACCTGGGTATATATATCACTCTAGACCCGGAGGCCCGCTATGAGCGGAACTTGATGCCCCCCCTCCAGCGCTTGCGAGAGGATGTCGCGCGTTGGCGGCATCTTCCGCTCTCGCCACTTGGCCGAGCGGCCTTGTTTAAGATGATGTCCTTGCCGCGCTTTCTGTACGCCCTCCAGAACACCATGGACTTGGTACCAGCGCGCTACTTCCGCGAGGTGGAGGGCCTGCAGAGACGCCTGTTCTGGGACGGGAGGCCGCGTATTGCTCTGGCCAAATTGACGCTCCCGTGGTACGATGGGGGGGTCGCCCTCCCGGACATTAAACGGTATTACTGGGCCTCCCAGCTAGCTGCAATCAATCATGGCCTTTACGGGCCCGCCTTGAACCCGGCATTTGAAATGGACAGGATGCTCCTGCCCGGTGGCGATTATAATCGAGCGCTCTATTCTGGCACGCCCGACTCCCGTCTGACGGGACCGACGCGTGTCATGGTGCGTGTATGGCACGCGGCTAATGCAGCTATGGGGTGGAAGGACCGTTTGACCCGGGCGTCACCGCTATATGCGTCTGAGAGGTTGGGCTCCCTGTGGACATCGAAGGGCTTCGAGAAGTGGGACACGATCGGAATCAGCACGGTGGGAGATCTCTGGACGAGGGGGGGTTTCAAGACTTTTGAGATGCTGCAGACGGAGTTTCAGCTGCAAGGCAGTGAGTACTTTCGATACTTGCAAGTCCGCCACGCGCTGGCCTCCGTCTTCCCGGATGTTGCGTCCATTCCGGAGTCTTCCCCCCTGGAGGACAGGGTGCTGGATGGCCATGTGCCAGACAGCGCGATCTCCCTTATATATAAAAAACTGATCAATGACAGATCGTGCCTGCTGACTGGCCTCCGCGAGGCCTGGGTTGCCGATGGGCTGGAGCTGGACGACGAGGATTGGATCTCCGCGGTGGCCTCTCCGAAGGAGGTGGCCATCCCGGCTCGCCTTCGTTTCGTCCAGCTTAAGATCCTTCACCGGGTTTACGTCACGGGGCCGAGGCTTCTACGTATGGGCTTTGCTGGTGACGGATTGTGTAAGCGCGGCTGTGGTGCTTTGGCAACTTTCATGCATATACTGTGGGAGTGCCCGAAAGTGGAGCGATTCTGGCGTGGTGTGCATGAGGTTTTGCGTGTGGTTACGCGTGTTGCACTGCTGCCTGAAGCGAGGAGATGCTTGCTGAATGTGTGGGAACTAAACGATTATTCGGTCCCGCAGACGCGGTGGGTGACTCTGGGATACATGATAGCGAAGCGTGACATTGCCCAATTGTGGGGAGCCCAGAGGCCCCCGGCGGTGTTGGCCTGGAAAGAACATATGGATTGGTGTATGTTTCGTGAAAAAGTAGTGTATGTGGCGAGGGGTAAGCCTGGGGCGTGGGTGAAAATCTGGGGCCCCTGGAACGCCTACCGTGGGGGTATTTGTGAGCCGCCACTCCTACCGGCAGCCTCGCCAGCCCCATCTCCTTAGCCGACCCCCTCCCTCAGCCGTGGGCACGTGGCTCCCCAGTCCCTGCTATACTCCCATTCCCCTCTTCAGAGTTTTGCTGCTGGTTAGGATCCCCCATTTACGGAGCATGTACTGTCACTTGGATCGCGGGTTGCCTTGCGGGTGTGTTTTTTTTTTTTTTTTTTGTGTTGTTCTGTTTGACAAAAAGAAACCGTATTGTGGGCTAGGAGTTATGCGGCCTACGCTATTGATATCACCTGATTTGCCAATCTGCTCCGCCAAGAGACTCTCACTGTATGTATGTTATATGCCTTTTGCTACCCTAGCGGCCGGCCGGATGGTTGTAGGCCCATGCTTGTAACTTTTTCATCGTGCAATAAACGGTTTCAAAAAAAAAAAAAAAAAGAAACATCAAAGAGAACTAGCTTATTTGAAATACCAGTATGTAGAGCTTGCCTTCCTGCAGGAGGCACACTTGAGTGCAGTATAACAGAAAAATGTCAGGTAAATGGGTGAGAAAGTTGATCTATTTTCCTACTCCTCATACATCACCGTAGTTGAAATGTGGGTGGTGGGAGGAACACATTTTTGTAAGAGGCCTGCAGGACGGAGAAATACGATATGTATTGTTAATAGAGACTTTAAAAGCTCAGGATTTGTTTCTCCTTAATGCATATGCCCTAGTACCTCTGCCCCACAGTCCTTGCTACCAATGATGCAGCCCTTTGTATGACTATGCAATGCTTTGGGCAGGCTAAGTCACTAGTGTCAGATCTGGGGCATTGTACAGATCACCTCCTAGGGTGGGTATGACCCATCACCTAGGTTTTTATAACAGCAGTCCCAATAAGAAATAGAGAAAAACAAGCAAGTGTCATCACAGAGTTGCTGATGTCAGTGTGTAACAAATGTGGGGGATAGGTAGTCAAGGAAGCCTGTGGACAATGGCTGGCATAAACATAGCAATGTTCAACAGGATATTTGGCCATGTAATGCCAGGTAAGACAGACAAGCCCCACAAGGGTTAACAGTACAAATCTTTGTAGTAAAGGAGAAAAGATTCTGTTATAGTAGAACAAAACAACAAACTCAAATGGAGCCCGCACCTTCAAGTCACAATAGTCTCATCCCACCCCATGATGTCCAGCTGAACATTACATCACAACAGTAGTGAGTTAGGGCTGAGCGCAACCCATTCAGGTCCAAAGAAAAGAAGGTATACCAGTGTGGCATGCCGCTAGCCAGGGTACAAGTTGGGCATCCCCTATAGCGTTCTCACTGGCCTCAGGATTCAGGGGCATCCCCATCCTCCCCACGCAGAAGTGCTCTAAGGTCTGACAGCATTGCTTCCCAGCTGGGGGGTATAAAGTATTTGTGCAATCCCACATTGTCCTCCCTGTGCAAGGCCAACCCCTCCGCCTGTCTCACACTGGGAAGGACAGTGTCCACACCTCAAGTGATGGGGGTTCTTGGGATTTCCACCGCCTGGTGATACGATGCTTAGCCGCCAAAAAGCACAGATCCAGAAACCTGGAGGTCGCTCTGTATTTCCTCGCCCCAGGGAATACCCTAGGGAATAAACCCAATATGCACACTTCTCCGGTTTGCAAGTTGGGTCGTGCCGTACATGCCGACAACCAGGCAGAGACACCCTGCCACTAAATGTGTAAAGAAAGACAAGACCACAACATATGAAGTATGGGTGCACCTGGGGCAAGCCACGTCAGTATGGTGGAAATATCTGTTGATTTTAGCGGGAATAAGGTAGGCCCTCTGTACTATATAGAACCTTATCAGGCGGAACTTTGCATTGCACGTTATGTTAGTGGGGCTTGCCATAATTGCGTTCTATTCCCTGTCAGTACAGGCTCATGCAAGGTCTCCTTCCCAGTGAGCGGGCAGAGCGATGTATGAGGGTGTAGTGTGTGCTTACAGTGCACTGGTTAGCCAGTGCACTACATGCCTGCCCTTCACTATGACCTGCAGATATTGTACCACTAAATGAGTCTGTGGTTCAACAGCCAGGTCTCCCGAATGGCGAATCAGTGTCGCCAGGAAGGAATTGTACAGGAGGAACTGTCCGGCGGTAGACCAGTGTCAGCTATCAGTATGTTATATGGGATCAGGATACCATCGCTACAAAGATCCCCCAGAGTATTCAGACCCACCGCGTGTCAGGTCTCTAATTCCGCCATCAGCTCCTATTAGTTTTCTTCAAATGTTTACATGAAAATGCACATATCAATTTCCTTTTGAAAAGTTTAACGTTACAAAATGTTACAAACATCAGATTTCAATGTAATAATATTGAGTAATTGATTAAACTAATTTGTACTAGTTGTGCTGCTTATTTTTTTTTACTTCTTTTGAAACAAATGTATCATATTTAGTTTTTAATAACTCATGAATACGGTCACCTGCACATCATTTCATTTACACATGCATTACTGTGTCAGTTATTGTTGGAGGTTGTTTTACTAGTAAATTGAAAAAAAAATGTAAATTGATACTTGTATAGCGCACTACTCACCCGCAAGGGTCTCAAGGCGCTTGTACGAACACCGCTGTGGAACCCATCCTGGCTTTGCCTGTGAGGCGTCCACTCCTGGGCACCCGCAAGGTGGAGGCCAAGCATCCTTAGCGTTGTGAGGGCTGTTGTGGAGACTAAGCAAACTATTGCCCAGAATTGCACTCCATGATTGGAATAGGCACCGAGGCGAGAATTATCAGGTCCGTGGAATTTTTGAGCCCAAGACCCACCGAGGCGGGGAATTGAACCCTGGTCCCGGGCTAGATCTCTGCTTCAGGGTCTGCCGCTCTAATCACTGAGCCACACTTCTCCACTAGTAGGTGCAAGTAGGTACTTATAGCTAGTGATAACACCACAATCACAAATAAGGTCCAGTAAAGTCTCAATAAATTAATCCTTGCTCAACCCTTTGTAGCTTGGCTAATTTGCAGTCAGGCTTGTCTTAGGAGACAGATGTGTAAAACATTCAATATAACCAAAACTGTAAAGAAGTAAAACACAGCACAATAAAAAGCTAACACCATTTTATGAAAATAGTGAATATTTGTATCTTTAAAATGACACCAAAATGACAAAAATCCAGAAGTAGGAATTTTTTTAATTAAATGCAAAAATATGCTTTCTAGCGCCTAAAGGTGAAAAGCACCAACCACGGCTATCTGGTCTCACTGGACCGGGACCAAGTCAAATTGTCAGGCCTACCATTATAGAGCATGGGCCTCATATAATGGGGCCAGTCAAGCTTTTACCTTCGCACTCAGTCACTTTTTGGGGGCTTTTTCTCTCGACTTTGAGCAGTCGTCTTCGGCAATCCAGCTTTCAGTTCGACAACAGCAGCGTACTTCATCGCAATGCTTCAGTGAGTCCTGGAGGTCTTTATCTTCGTTGTTGATGTTGAAGAGCTCCAGGGCTTTCATTGGGGCAAACCTGAAAATCAAGGCAAAAACTTTGGGTGAAGACCACCTTAAGGCTGAGAGGTCTAACACATAGTTGAACATATTATTCACATTAAACTATCTATCATATATCATCTATAATAATTTTCCCTATAAATTCCCATAGGGAGATCTCCTACACAGTAGTGACGATCTCCACATATACGTGCAACATTACTGGTTGTACATTTACACTTGCAAATCCTATGACGGGGACTCCACCTCCTGATATGGAGGGTTGGAGACACATAAGTCTAATCATAGGTGTAAATCTACACTTAGAAATGGGGAATAGCAATAAAGTGTAGTAGTAAATAAATATGTGAATAAATATACACATACATATATACCTTTGTGGATAGGCGCCCATGGTGGTGATCGTAAATTCTGCCCCGAATACCATAGTTTGTTATATCTGACATACCAGTAATTTTTTGTTCCTCACGTGTTAAGTAAAACACTAATGCTTTCTCCTAGATGTATATCTTTGTTTATTTTATTTTTGCATGTGGTAATTTACTGTCATAGTCTGTATGCTGTGCCACATTTTGAAGTTTTCAGAAAGCACTAACACTGCACCTTGCATCTATTGGGAGCTATGCACTCCTCCGCCTCTCACCACAACCAAACTGACCACATAGAAAATGATATGTGAGATGAAGAGTAGAAACTGAGAAAATGGGATCAAACAGGTAACAGACACTGGATATCACTCTTTACATCGTCACTCTCCTGGGCACGGATGGTTGCAGATTATAATGAATATCTAAAGGCAAGTAAAGAAGTGTTTAGTAATCTGTCATTAACCTCCTGCATCTCGATTTCCAAAAGTGATCTGACATACCTTCAGAATATCTCAGTGTAACCAAATCTGAACATAAAGTAGACATTTTCCAGAAACTGAAATACAACAAGATGTAAGTAACAAATTTAATGCTGACTCAATTCTGTCCCTAACAGAAATCTAACTACCTCTGACTTCATATGTGCCCCTCCTTAAATTAGTTATTTTCTGATATACCTAGATACAACTAGAAAGTAATTAATACATTATTAATGCTCAGTAAATCCCTTTCATGATGACTGTTGGACCTGTCACTTTTGGCATGGTATTCCCCCAGCTTTTTGTCTTCCATCTTGTTTTTGCTAACATTGGGACTCTGCGCAGGTTATCGCTGCTAACCAGTGCTGCTTGTGCTCTCTCCTTTAAACATGGTACAACTGGCTTACATCCAATTGGCATATTTAATTTACTTGTAAGTCCTTAGTAAAGGTGTAGGACTTGTAGCCAGGGCCTGTAAATTAAATGCTGCTAGTCGGCCTTCAACACTCATTTTGCCACCCACTCAAGTAGCTTTTTAGATATGTCTCAGGCTTATCAATGAAGCCTGTGTGTGCGATTTTAAACTGCCATTTCGACTGCCAAAATAAACCTTTTGTCAGGTGCAAACCTTCCTTTTTAATGTATATAAGTAATCCTGAGGGTAGGCCCTCAATGGCCCAAAACAGGGTGAAGTTTATTTATAAAGGTGGTCATGTGGGTTTAACTTTTATCTGTCCTGGTAGTGAACACTAAAATTCGTATTTCACTACTACAAGGCCTGCCCCTTCCATAGGATAATATTGGGTTAACTTATTACATTTAATAAGTGATACGTTTCAATAGGGAGCAGTTGGAAATTTCGAATATGGTGTCTACGGAATTATAATTTAAAACGTTCTTTATTGGTGAAGTCGGATTTTGAGTCACAATTCTGAAAAAGCCACTTTTAGAAAATTGGCATTTTCTTTCCCTTACCATTTGGTGCCTGTATCAGATGAGTAGGTGTGACCGGCAGATGTTCTTTGTGCATTGTTCCCAGACAGTGAGCCAGAGGGGGCATTGGTGTTTGCAGGATGTGCCATCTCTGACTTAATGAGTCAGAGGAGCTGTCACCTACCACATTTGCACATCAGAAAGCCCCTGCCTGAGCACACTCTCAAAGGGTTTGACACTAGTATTTTGTGCCCCCAAGCAAACTTGGGCCACAGCAAGGAGGCAGGAAATTCCAGACACTACTGGGGGTGGAAGCCTCCAGAACCTTCTCCGATTTCAAGATGGGCACCAGGAATGAATATTGGACCCTCAGACCCAACTCTTCAGTGCACCATGGGACCTGTGGAAGACTCAGAAGGACTGCAAAAGGTACCCACCACCTTGAAACCAACACCTGTCTTCTGTGAGACCTGACCCCTAAATGGTGCACCCTAGTCCTAGACCCCTGAAAGCAGGCCTGAAGGTGCCCTGCCAGCAAAGCTGCGGTCCAGAACCAGTGCAGCGTAACCAATCTTCTTGCAACCATATCGAAACCACCACTGCGTGACCCATCTCTAATACAGGACTTCACTTTGCAGCCCGCAGCTTCCTTGGAACTACCGCTGTGTCACGCAACCTGAGCTCATCCTTGAAGCAGGCCTTCACATCGCAAGCCCCTGGCCAAGGGCATCTTTGACGATGATGCAAGACTCCGCATCGCAGCACTGCAGCGTGACACATCTTTGTCGCAAAGATCTATCAACGCTCTGCAAATAAAGGATTCAAAGTCGATTGTTCTTCCGGCCTAAATAAGTCCCTGTATCCGGCCCACGCCCCATTGTGGTCAGCTTGAATTTTTGACTTTATCCTGGACTAGCATGACCAGATACCCACAGCTGGCGCTTTGTGCTTTTAGGCATTGTTTTTACTTAAATCTTTAAAATTTCATATCTCTAGTTCTATTGATTGGATTGTTTTTTGTTTTTGTCGCAACTAATTTATTAAATTTCCTACAATGACACGTCCGTCACCTACAGAAAATCACTGATACCTTAGTGCACATAATGTATACTCAACAATATCAAAGGTTCTTTCACAATGGAATTCCTTCGGCTCCTTAACAAAAGAATTGCAGGTTAAAAAGACTGTTGCATTTGCCAGAGTCTTTGGCTTCAGATGTCGAATCAAAAACAGTTCAAAAGTTTGATTCCCTAATCAAGCTTAGCTCCAAAATACTTCCATCTGTTTAAAGTTGTCCTCAGCAAGCTCTAAAGAAGAATAGTTCCACAAACATAAATCACGAATCCATAAAATAAGGGTTGTTGCTGCAGCGTAATAAGGATTCTGTGAAACATAAGGAAAGTTATACCCAGTAAATCAAGACAACCGCCGCCATCTGTAAAGAACTTCAGTGTTCAAGAATTCTAGAACGTGTAGCTCATCGGCGAGATGCATCTCCTAGGGCACGCACCGGAAGTGACAATCATTCTGGTAGGCCCCGCTGACACCCTGCTTTGACCACCAGCCTTTCCTTAGCTGTAGCGAGTTTTCAGCATAGTAGTGGACCTGCAAAATGTTTCCTGGCAAAATTATGGGTAACATACCAGAGAATTAATACTTCTATTGATGCAGAAAATAAAATATGCAGCTTATATTTTGTTTCCATCTGTGATCCTCGCAGTACATCGAAGAGGCCCCATTTTCAGATGCAGTCATTTGTGAAGGTCTATCTTGTAGTCACTCTTCTTATCTGCTGGAGAAAACAGCTTTGGAATGTACCTTGCTTCAATTTTTTTTTTACCAAACACCTGTTGGTTGGTCTTTAAGCTTGTCTGATTTGGTAGATGTCAGTCCCTTCAATCATTACATTTCCTTAATATAATGGATGTATGGAGTATTGGTTATCTTTCCTTAACAATATGCAAACAATGGATGCTAAGGACTCGATATATGCAGACAAGCGTTTATTTTGCCTTTATACAGGAAATTAAAAAGAATATTCTGGAAAATCCCTACAACTTTAATGCTTTCAAAGTGCAGTTCTCTAATGCTCTTTATCAGGGTAAAATAAACTTCCAATGTGTTTCATGATTTACTAATTACAGCTAACGTTAATAAGAATGGGGTAGCCCTGTATCCCTCAGAACCTGGGCATTTAACCAAAATACTATAATTGGTTCTGTCGGAGAGAACAATTTCTTAGCATGCCATATTTGATATGAGCGAAAGAAACACACCAAAAACGTTATTCAAGTGATTTGAAGGATAGACTCTTATTTCAGTTTGTATATATGGCTGTCACAAGAACGTTAAACAAATTGTCCTGACAAATAAGTGACATATACAACAAGGGGGACTGTACAACAGTAAATTCAGTAGCTCAATTAACATCTGTCCTTCTATAATTCGTTTTCCATGTTTTCTCAAAACCCTGGCACAAAACCTATTTAAGCTTTGGGGCAATAAAAGAGTAGGACATGAGTGGGTGTGGAGTGTTGACGTTTTTACCCTGGAAGGCGTGTTAATTAGGCAAAAAGTTGTGGCGGGTCTTCTTCAGGACAGTAGGATGGAGAGGGACAGCCAGATACTGTAGTGTACAAGATGTAGATCTGGTTCAGCGAAAGGCGTCATACACTGGAGACTCTTGTAGGCACTACGGGCCCGATTCACAGAACTAACTTAAGACAAAATCCTAAACTTACTACCATTTTGGTATTCACAGAAGGCACTTACTCATTTTGGTATTCACAGAAGGCACTTACTCATTTCGGTATTCACAGAAGTTAGGAGTCCTAACTTTAGGACTCCTAAATGCCTTCTGTGAATACCGAAAGTCTTAAAATTAGGATTTTTCTCAGTTTAGTAGTAGTATAGTTAGGACTCCTAACTTTAGGACTCCTAAATGCCTTCTGTGAATACCGAAAGTCTTAAAATTAGGATTTTTCTCAATTTAGTAGTAGTAAAGTTAGGACTCCTAACTTTAGGACTCCTAAATGCCTTCTGTGAATACTGAAAGCCTTAAAATTAGGATTTTCTCAGTTTAGTAGTAGTAAAGTTAGGAGTCATAACTTTAGGACTCCTAAACTGAGAAAAATCCCAATTTTAAGACTTTCGGTATTCACAGAAGGCATTTAGGAGTCCTAAAGTTAGGACTCCTAACTTCTGTGAATACCGAAGTGAGTAAGTGTCTTCTGTGAATACCAAAATGAGTAAGTGCCTTCTGTGAATACCAAAATGGTAGAAAGTTTAGGATTTTGTCTTAAGTTAGTTCTGTGAATCGGGCCCACGGTGCTTGAGTTAGAAGCAAGTCTCTGATTTACAGAGGATTCAGCAAGAAAACTTTCATGTCTGACAGATTCATTCGTCCAGAGTGGGCAGCGAACAGCAATAAAAATATCAGCGATAAGCAGCACCAGGCTTGCTATTCCCACATAAGGCAGGAAAAATCACCATAAAAGCTGCAAAAAAGAAAGAGAAACAAAACCCAAACAACTGAGAAACACCATCGAGGAAGCTGGAGCAACTACAGAGGCCAACCAGAACCCCACAAACCCCCCGGAGGACCAGCCAGGGATTTCGGGGAAGGAGAAGGACAAGAAGAGGAAGAAGAGGAACCCGCGATTCAGTCCGCAGGAAAACAAGAACCTGATTAGGGAGGTGATAGAATACCACCAACAACTGTTCCTCACCACCACTGTGTAATTGGCAACTAAAAGTGCAACATGGCAGTCCATCTTGTTCAAGGTGAATGCAATCGGAGTGAAGTGCCAAGAAGCGCTGGAATGATGTGAAGCGCAATACCAAGCTGAAACTCGCTACCAACCGGAAAGCAGCAATGCAGACTGGAGGTGGGAGTTCCACAGAAGGAGCTGGATGAGATGGGAGAAATGGTGTCCACAGTCATCAGTGGGGAGATGGTGGCAGGAGTTGGGGGACTGGACACTGCTCAACATGACCTGACCCAACAGCAACAGGGTGAGTAACGACCAGTGACTGGGGGGACAGGGGAGATGGGTACAATGGCACACATGCACAATTAAGTATAGCACAGTGCACACACACAATGACTCTGGATCATGTCCCTGATCTCCTTGGCATACTGCACACACATAGAAACAGCAAGTAGGCCCCCGTCGACAATGTGCCCAGAGGGGGTCCTTTCCACACATCACTAATCTCACAACAAACCCATGCACATGTGCTGAACCCAGCAAAGCTGCGGGTCCATGAGCCACACTGACAATGCAAGTAACACTGCATGACGATTAGCATGGCTGCAGTCCAATTATAATGACATGGTGCATGCCACGACACTGAGGTGGCTGAGTGTGGACCACATCCGTAAAGGGGCAGGTCACACTCTGACACATCCACGTGCACAAACAACCCCTGACGTCATCCCCCTTACGTCAATGTTGCTCATGTTGTGGACCTTGACTCATAGGGTGCATCTCTGAATCAGGGTGGTTCATATTTGACCCCAAATGACACCAGAAATTTCATATTTGACCCCAAATGACACCCTGCTGTCTTTTTTTTAACACCAATGACAGCCTGCATGTCATGTATTTGTACACATGTGATACGCTGATGAGTGGGATTACGTTCTACATTTGACACCCTGAAATGACATTTCGAATACATGACACCTTAAACAGCCCCTCTGCACAGAGGTGACACCCCCACCTTCTATTTGCTGTTTGTGAGATTGTTAGCCCTTAATGTTGCCCTTACACTTGTCAGAGTGATGTGCTAATGCAGAGGACTGACATGCACACAGGAAATGTGTGTTGCAATGAATGTATTAGCACATGCTGTTCATGTTGTCATTTTGTACTGTTCCATGATTGCTAAGGACAGTCAAAATGTGGCGTGCTCATGTGAAGAAATTGTTAATGATTGTGTTTCTTCGGGCTATTCCTGCTGCAGCTGCAGTGGGGTGTGGTCCACCTGCCTCATCTTCCTCATCATCGTCCGTGCATCTGGCACTTGGATCCATGGGGCATTGGTGAGTACACATATGTTGTGCAATACACAACATGCAATGATCATCTTGCACACTATTTCTGGGCTATACAGGAGTCTTCCACCTGTGATGTCCAGGCACCTGAAACGTGACTTTAACACGCCAAATGTGCACTCAACTATGCCCCTGGTGCGTTGTGGGCCACAATGTATTTCCTCCGGGCCGGGGTGTTCGGGGCTCGGAGGGGTGTCATCATCCACGGGCAGAGTGCATATACTTGATCACTTGTGAGAGGTAAGTGAGATTAGTGTAAATTGGTGGTTCTGCATGTTGTGTTGGCAAACTCACAAGTTGTGTGGTGTGTGATTTGTGCAACTTTGGGATTCAATGAAGATACACACACAATAGTTGGCATGTATGAACCAAAACCCTGAGCGGTCTTGCTCTCTTTTTTTTATCCATTCGGGCGAGCCCGCCCTCCGGGTGCATGCTACATTGCAACATTGTCGATTAAGGGCCGGGTGGCACCGACACTACAACAGAGACCCAGCCCAGTACACTATGCTTACGCATGATTAGTAGCTCCATGGCATCAGTTCGTCTTCAGATATGGCTCTGGGCTGGGCTCCCTTTCTACTGCAGGTTTTCGTCCTACTTAAGACCAGAAAAAGCAGGTCTTAAGTTCCTGCTGCTAATGTGCCTTATCACCTGTCTTTGGCCGGCATCGCCGATCAGGCTGGTCGCTGAGAATATCGCGAAGTTGTGTTATCATGAGTTTTTGGACGGGGACATCTACTCTGCATATGATTAGCGTTAGTTGTCGCAGTCAACCTTGGCGATGTTTTTAGCGGCAGCTATCGCAGGTAAACTGATGATGTCGGCTGTTAGCGCAGGCTTGTGAATAGGGTGATAAATCTATTGCCACTAAATCGGCGATGTGTCCTTGAAAATATGCCCCAGAGTATCTTTGTTGCAGAGGACTTGTCTTCCCGCACGAGTGCGGGTGTCTTTCTAACTCATGTTCATCTCTCCCTAGGCCTGTGCCCCTGTCTCCCTTTCTCAAAATCTGTGTTTACCTCTGCTACATGTGTAATGTGATGACGTGTTCCAGTAAAGGATGAACCATCACGGTATGACTCTAGTTTTACTAAATTGTTTAAATAATGCCGTGCCTAAGACAATAATGGCCCTCCAATTTATCTGTAGGTCTACAGAGACTTCCCAAGCATCAACAGTTCTCTCCAAGGATATATGAAAGCATACTGAAACGTGAGAAGTGCACTATTCCCCCTTACAGCATAGTACCCACACTCATGCACACTATATGAAGCACCCCCAAATAAAGGAAGGACAGGAGGTATTTGGAGTTAAACCAAGGCTGTAGTTTTTCATTTATCAAAATTGCAAGAACAAAATCACACCACATCAAATATAAAACTTAGAGCATTGTCTATTTACATAGAGAAAACATGTGATAAGTATTGGCTTCACCTTACATACAGTTCGGGTGCTGCAACACCCCTTTTCATATGATCACAGATAAAAACAGATAGGCATATTGTACAGAAAACCATGCACATGTTATGCAGTTATGCAAGTTTACCAACAGTAATACAGCCTGCTATAATGTTATGAGCATCATCTTTTCAGTGCCACAAATCCTAGCACCAGTCATAGCCATATGCATCTTAATGAAAGACACACGTAATTCATGGGGTTATAACTAACTGTGGTAGAGCCCAACCACACCATCACCCCTAAAATTATCGTATTCCTAATGTAAGTGCCCCAAGATAGAACTAGGACGCTAGGGCGCCAGGAGAGTCTCAACAGAATGAGTCTGAGGAAAGTCTCTTGGTGTACAACGTTTGCCTGACATTATGTACATCTCTTAAGGTATACTAAAGTAATTTCTGCATTCCTGAAAAACAGCTCAATCATAAATTTAACAAGTTTGGGCATCTGATAAGGACACAGGTGGCTCTTGACCTCGGGGAGAGCGAGTGTGGACCAGTGTGCATGTGTCCAGATGTCTGTCATGAGGAGCGTGTGATCACTACATGGGGTGTGCATGTCATGTTTTGATTGTCTGTGTGTTACTATCTAGATGTGGTGTCTAGCTTTGTGGTGTTTTTGGGGAATGCAAGCCTTGAGCAAACGTGTTTTATTAGGGCCAATTTTCTCTGACCCTTTTGTAGTGCAGCTAGCTATCTGTGGGATAGATCAAGGTATTCCCTGGGTGCGTGTTTGTCTTTGGGCTAAGTGAAACCCCACCTGAGACCTGTCATTTGATAGGTGTGGGTCGCAGGACCTGCCTGACCACGCATCTCTGACTTTGGGTTGATGGTGAGGTCACCTTAGGTAAATACAACAGCAATTATATGAATTCATTGAAACTCTTGAAAATAATATTGCAGTCACAGGTATAATTTTTATTGACATTCTCAACATTGTGCGTACAGTTGTCATAGTGTACATCGACATTGTCTTTACTGATATTGACACAGTTATGCTTGCCTAGATCATAGCGTACACCAACATTGATTCTACTAGGAACAACATGGTCATTCATGCATGGATTATGCCATACATTGGCATTGTTACTGCCTGTATCGACACTGTTGTGTGGGCATAGATTATGAAACACAATGACATTTTGTTTATGGGTATTGACATTGTTATGCAGGCACAGGTTGTGACATAAATTGACATTTCATTTACTGATATTGCCGTTTTCAGGCCTGCACATATCATGGAATTCCTTGACATCGTATTTACCCATTCTAACATGTGCATCTTCTGCCAAAGGGCGTAGGAGGCTACAGTTGAGCATGCCCTCCCCCTGCCTACCCTTCATCTGATGCACGTTGAGGGAACCCAGAAGGGTCCAATTAAACAGGTCACAGCTGGCATCAGATAGGTGGACTCCATCTCTTTAGAACAAGTCGTAGTAGTGTAACTGCAACAGTCCGTGCTTAACCGTATATAGGGCGGGACCCCTTAGCACTTCGGCTAGTATGTGATTTAGCTTCTTCACAGAGCGGTTCATGCTTTTAGGCAGACCCCCGGGCGCCAACATGTCCGGGGAGTGATCTCAGACCAGATGATAACTGCATCGGGCAGAAAGTACTTTATATCTCTAATCAATTTAAGGAGTGCATCCAGGACCCCCCTTCTCCCAAATGAAGCCATGTCATTGCCACCCACCTGAATGATAAAGAGATTTGGGTTGGCGAAATCCCCTTGCTGCCAATGTCCAGCCAGTGGTGAGTCATACTTCCTGTCTGCGTGGACTAATGCTGCTGTCGGCTCACAAATCTCTCAGGCACCTGGCGAATGGTTGAATGCCCACACAATAGAACCCTGGGTGGGAAACTGTCGGCTCTTCTTGTAAAAAGATTGGGAAAAGAGAAAGAATGAGAAAGAGTGGGACACAAATAAAGATGGAACTGTAAGAGAGCTAATTTTCCCCACACGCGCCCTAGAAGCCCTTCTCCCACCTGCTCCTATGCTAAGTGGGGGCAAATGTACTGTTCGAAACAGATGAACTTCCAACACCCAACTACTTGGATCTGATGCAATAGCAAGCGCAGGGAGGCTGCAGCAGTATCTGGCCCTATTCTAAAAGGAAGCGAGGAGAAGCCCATCGCAGATACATCCAGACATTACAAAGCGTTCTGGCGAACGTTCATGAATTGATGAGAGATGAGAGCTAAACTGCCTCCAAGCAAAAGAAAATTGGGTTGAGGGGCCTGTGGGCCACTAGAAATGCATCCAGCAGCCATGCTTGCCAGTCAGCCCAAAAAGCAAACTGCGGCTGCCAGGTGTACCCTGGCTCCTCTCTCCTGATGACGTGGCTACCAGTTCAGATATCCTGAAAGCACCGATAAATGCTAACGGGTACGCTAGCTGGAATAATAGAGTTTCAAACTCTGAATTGCATATTGTGGGCACCATTCCCAGGAGGTTTTCCAACCTATCTATCACAAGGGGCCGCAGGCGGCCGGGGAGATCCATATTCTTCACCTCTAAGAATGATTTTGGGAGTGAGACTATGGGGTGCACCTGAAGCACCAACACAGGAAGATTGGGAAAAAGACCTAGATTGGTACATGGTGTCAGAGAAAGTGGTATATGAGGGTCGTGGTTGTCCGAGAAAATGGGTGCAAATATGGGGTGGGTGGAACATGTACAGGGGAGGCATATGTACGACCCCTTTGCTGGTAACCCAAAACATGTCACCCAATATTGGATCACCATAATGTGAGAGGATGAAGAAACAAAACTATAGCAATAACTGATGTGATTGTGGTGTTTATTGCACTTTCAGTGGTAATTCAAACAATGCTCGAGGCTGTAACAAAATCTGTGAACTTCCTTGTCATGTCATCAATAAAATTGAGTTTTAAAAAGTTATGATTTTGTAGGGTCTGGCACTTCTCTCAATTTAGCTAAAAACGCAATGTTATCCAGCTGTTTCCTAACCACTCCAGGAGACTCCTGCCCCCTTCTGTCTGTGGATGAAATTGAACACGTTACTTGTGCAAAAGGGGTACTGCCTTTCCTCTGACCTCACGCCCAAGAGAAAGCACTGCACTGTCCTCTCATATGTCTTCTTGTGGCTGTCGGGATTGCAACGGTGATCAGGCCCGAGAGCATGGGGCACCAAGCTTCCATAGGTCCAGCGGGATAGGAGTCTCCAGTGCATCTTCCATGAGCAGGCCCTGACCGCTTCCATCTTAAAGTGAGATAGTGCATCATCGACCATGTAATTCACCCCTGGGACATGCTTGACTATGAATGTTGTTCTGCAGGCATGCCAGGACGCTGGTTTTTAAGGGTCTGAGCACGAAAGGGCACTGCAAACTCTGGTTATTAATTGAAGCCACAGCAGACATGCTGTCAGACCAAAAAACTATTTTCCATGCTTTGAAATATTCCCCCACACCTTAATGGCCGCCACTATTGGGAAGAGCTCAAGGAGAGGTATGTTCTTGGTCAGGCCCATTTCGTGCCAATCACTAGGTCTGTGCTCCATACACCATTTGTTTTCAAAAACTGCCCCAAACCCCACACTCCTCGTTGCACCAGTGTAAATGGACACATTATGATTAGAGGATGCAGCCTGAGGTCAGGTGAGCATTCCATTGAAATATTTCAGAAAACAGGCCCCTATCTCCATATCCTCCTTCATCCTGGGTGTAAGCCTGGTGTGGTTTTGCTTAGCTTTGCCTCATCAAAGCCCTTGCAATGTTTCCATAAGGTGTCCCATAGGAATGACCCACAGGGCAAAGTTGAGCTGCCCTGACAATACCTACAGCTGGTGGGAGAACCCAATCAGGATGAAAAGCCTTACAAAACTGGTGGACCTTGGGGATGAGGAGACTGCATGTGCTTTCTTTTTACCCGAATCAATTTCAATGCCGAGGAAACAGAGTTTTGTGGACAGGCCCTCATTCTTATTCAAGGCTCAAAGGAACCCCTGGGCTCCACACAGGGGCATGTAACCTTGCAGATTCCTATTGCATGGCTGTGAGTCCCGGTACCTCAATAATAAAAAATTGTCCAATGAGTGAACAATGTCAGAGGATCATGTTATGTCCCTCACTGCCCCCTCGAGGAAGGAACATAGGGGCTCATTATGATGGCGTGCGGACATCATAACGGTGATGGGACCGACTGCCAGATATGCGGCGGCCACACAGGGCCAATTAGGATGCGCCCGCTATACTGCCGGGCGCATCCTGGCCTTTTACCATTGCGGACAGTGCTGCTGGCCATGGAAAGGCCTTTAAACCACCCACATCCTAATATGGCTGGCGGTGCCTGCTGGGCTCCGCCACCATATTAGTGGCCCGGCTGGCAATCGTGATGATTGCCGACCGGCGGAAAAGCGCCAGACGGACTTTGCGTCCGCCGCAATACCCACCGCCATCACAATATGGCAGGGGGTATTTCACATGAGGATGGCGTAACGATCGGTGGCGATTGTTACTCCATTCTAATGAGCCCCTAACTGTCCCAAAATGGGCTCAGGCAATGGAGCACCCCATGCATTTGTCTACATAGAACTTGCCCTCAAATGTGAAACCCAGAAACCTGAAATCCTGTGGAGGGACTAGCAGCAGCCTAAAGGCAGGCTCTAGGTCAGATCTGGCCACCAAAGCTCCTTGCCCAACTTCTGCAGCTTCTCTAAGGCTTGATCGATGAAGTGTATTTCATGTGCACTACTGGGGACAGACCCTATCATTGACGGCTACCTCATTGGCTAAGAAAAATTGTGCATCAAGTGATATTTGCCCAGCTCCTGTATTGGCACTAGGCCCAATGGGAAACAAAACAGACCTCCTAAGGGACATTCTTCCAAAGGACTTGCCAGCCACCCCAGGGAAAGCTTGGTCTAATTTATTTTTTCTCTTGATAGATCTAGGGCAGTTACCACTGACTTCTGATTCTTGGAGTACTGGCCTGGGGATGGCTTTGGAAGGGATACGGAAACCCTCTCAGGGTATGTGCCTCTCTTGTACGATCATGTCGACCCAAAAGGAGCACCAAAACTTGTAGCTTGATCGGGGGTGGCCTATGTCTAAACTAGACCGTGTCTTGGGGAGGCTTCCTTTTTCTTTGCTTATTGGATCATTTGGTTTCTGGGTGTCCCAGAATCTTGCAGAATAAACATATGTGTCTGAACCTACATAATGATTCCTTCACATAGTGTTTCCAATTGTATTGCCAGCATGCTGATTCTCCTTCTGATCCTGGAGAAACAACATTTAAATGAGCAGAAACGAGAAAATAGAGCACATGGGTAAGACCAGGAGGTCAGATTCCAAGCGCATATCTACCCTAAGAGAACCCTTAATAGATGGGACGCGCATCAATGAAAGGACACACCTCCGAATCCCATTCTGTTAAATAAAACCAGGTGTGCCATGACTATTGATGGTGAAAGCAACTACTTCAATAGATAGTCAGCATGGGCGCTGCAGAACTGCAAACCAACCCCTGTACATTCACGAACTCTGTGTGTTAGACCCTTTAAAAATGCCTTGCATGTCTGACAACAAGAATAAGTTAATGTCTATAAAAACGCAGCTGCAAGGGCAAAGTCCATAAATGGAGATATGACATCCCTGAGTACCAACCGCAAACATACTGAGACTTGCAATCCTTTGTGATGCATGAAACGTGTGCACAACCCTTCCCCCCACCCCGAACATATAGAGACACAAACCATTACCTGTCGGATAGAGCATCTACGCCCAGAACACCTAGGCATCACATATAGCAACACAATCTTCTTTGGCATTATTGAAAGAAACCATTCTCCCAGCTAGCATATTTAAACAGCAAGTGCGCGGCCTAAATTTCTTTGAGGTGTTTTGGAGTACTGGATATATTACCATAGTTGTGTTTATCTTGTTTAACGCCCTCCCACCCCCATCTGGAATAATTTAATATATTGCATAAAAGGATGTGAGATATCTAAAAATGGGTGTCTGGGTGTTAAAACATTGGAGTTATGAAGACTTTCTTCCTGTTTCTCCTCTCTCTCTCTCTCTTGCAATTTATCTACCCGGGCTAATTCCTCCTATTTTCCCTCCTCCTCTCCGCCCTTTCCTGGTGAGCTAGTCTTAACTTCTCTCTCTCGAACTCTCTGGCTTTCTCATCTTCCTCACCCTTAGATTTTTAAAATGCCAACTGCAAGCTCGGGGGGTCTATGCTAGACTCAACTCACTCAAGTGTTTTACTCCTTGAACTGGGGCTAGTGGTACCATAGAAATTTGAGATGGTGTACACACCTGAGATATTCTAGAAGCTAAAGGTGGTGGAGTGTCTTGGTGAAACTCTGGAAAATGCATTGGAGAACACTCTCAGCGTGCGTCTCAGATGTACCTATTCTAAGGGGACCCCAGAGCCTGAGTCCGCAACACCGTCGTCCTCGTGTCCTACCATGGTTCCTTCTCTACAGACAGTTACCGCTTCTTTCCTTTCACCCAGTTTCACATACTGGCCCCTAATGAAATTAGTAAGGACCACTCTGTCCCTGCTCCTGAAAATCCACCACCCTCTGTCCCTACATAAACCATTCATCTGATCTACAGACATGGTGCTCAAGTGAATTCCCAAACCTGTGTTTTCCATTGCCTATGCGTGTCGCTTTTGTGCGAAGAAGTAAGAATAAAACTGGACTTATTGCAGCACTGATGCAAATTGAAAATGGACAATATGCCCCCTGTATCTTTGGCTTCTAAATGTTAGGTTCCACACGCTTGCCGCCAATTGTCAGAACCCTTTTCGGTGGGTCATGGGGCAGCCAGGGGTTACTGGGGCCAACTGTGGTGGTTGAGGCCTATTATTCATGGTGTCCCGGGGCCCGACCTACCATGAATCCTGCTCACCTTGGCCAAGTACCCCATTTGCACTTGACTCTCAGCGGCAGCTGTGGTTGAGCAGTCAAGTCTCCCTTTGGGGGGGATGTTGATACTGGTCAGTGAACACGACTAATAACAAAGCACAGACAGTATGAACAATAATTAAATGCCAAGCCAAATATTTACTTTTATAAGAAAAAGTCGTATTTCATTTATATCTCAACACATACAAAGAAAAACAATATTCAGATGCAACAACCCAATCCCCTTGAGGGCGGGCTTTAGTATTTTTCAGGCAAATCACTGTCCCGTCCCCATTCTAACTGTTAATTGATGCTGTGAGACCTGAACACGCTGATCGTCAATTGCAATCCCATAAAAAATGTATCTTGAAGATGCATGTATTGCTTAGGAGCGGAAATTTTATATGGTTCTAATTGACTGTAGTAATTAGTAATAACTTTATCAACTACTTGATCGTCTTGGTGTAGCTTGATCTGTGAGAAACATTTTATTCTTTTAAATAATAATATAGAATGTTGTTTTAAGCAAGAAAGTCACTTTTTGAAGGAAATGTATAATGGCACCTTAACTATGGGGCTTTAATTTAGGAGTTTAAAAAAAGTAATGTAGTATTGGTAGTTTAATGGAAGATGTTATTATTATATACAAAGAAGCGTTGTACTATGTTGACCTCTGTGAAACACTCCATTTTCTTTAAATTATAACATAGAATACTCTTTTAAGTAAGAATGGCACTTTTGTAAAGAAAATATATATTGGCACTTTATCTATGGCACTTTAATTCAGGATTTTAAAAGTAATGTAGTATTGATAGTTTTATGGAAGATTTTATTAATGTACAAAGAAGGGTTGCTATAATAAGGAAAGACAAATGAATTGAAATATAATGTTATCTCCAAAACCATTATAAAATTAGTAATGAATTGTCATGCCTTGTAGTTTGAAGAAAACACAATTGTTTGACTATGTTTATATAATTGTATTTTTTTGGTACAAATTAATGTATTTATAGTATTCTTCGGTTGTAATGATTTTTATTAATCAACAATAAAGATTCTTCTTCTTCACTGTCCCACTCTCCTTCGTGTAACAAATTCAGGGTTATTCACATTCACTGTTGGCCGCATCAGGGAATGCAAACTATTAGGTTGTTTTCAAAGAGTTCCCTTTTGACTCTTCAGGATAACAGTCAAAAGTGTCTGTGATGCAGCAGCACCTTCAGCAGTGAATTCCCAGGGGGTCCCAAAGACCCGGTTTCAGTCATACTGGCTCCGGTGGTGTAGCAGTGTTCAGCGGTGCAGCGAGTGCTATCTCCTTGTGTGCTCCCAAGTCTATCTCCTGTTCTGCAAAGCCAGGCCTCTCATGATGGATGCGGCAGCCCCAGGTGTGCAGGACCTTCCTGTTGAGCAGCAGTGCCAGCCAGTTTCCAGTGATCGGGGCTGCTCCCACTCAGTGGACACAAAAGGTAAGTTGCTCTTCCCCTAACAAAGGGAGGAGGTGTCCGACAGAAACACCGACAAGGGTGCAACCGCCTCAGCACCTTCCTGCGATCTTTGGGGAAACTGTCAGGTGCAGTTGGCGGGCTGGACTTGCGGGTCACAGCATTAATCCTCTCGTCTGGGACACGACACAGTTGTCCAAAGTGATACCGGCAGCCCCTTCTGGCATATAGGGTTGCCCTGTTGCTCATTGTCAGCCGCAGCCTCTTCGGTGTGATCGCCCGAAAGATGGTGGACAAAAGTCTCATGTGATTAGGTTCTCCAGGGGCCCCTTGTGGCATACAGGGTTGGTGCAGTATTGCAGGCCTGGTGCTTCCCGAACAGCCCACAACACACAACTGCGATCACTGCAGCCCCCTCCTGGCATACAGAGGTGCGCATCTGCCCTCTTCACACCTCGCTCAGGGATTCCTCTCAGCAGGGCTCCTCACTGGACCTCGCTCCCTCCAATGCTCTCTTCCTCACAGGACACACTCATCTTGGCAAGCAGGCAGGGGATGTTGCTCCAGGCTCTAAGGCAGGTGTTATTGATTTCCCTGCCTGAATGATGACCCCTCACCCAGCAGAGAGACTGGTTGGCCTTATGCAGAAAAGTGCCCTTTTTGATATGGTCACACCCACTTTTTGTTTGTAATTTGATGTCATTTTGACTGGAAGTGCATAGAATTCCTGCTAACAAGGTCCCCAGTATCAGATCTATTTCCCAAAATGGTACAATTGTTTCCCCCAATTGGCAATCCCTTTAGTCCCCTCTGTAAATCCCTAGTAAATGGTACCCCTGGTACTTAAGGCCTGAGGTACTAATTCAGGTCCTCAAGGGCTGCAGCATGAATTGTGTCAACTTAAGGGACCCCTCACCAAGCCCATGCAAAACTGCTACTGCAGCCTGCGTGTCTTGGTGCAGACAAAAGTGAAAACGCAACATGGTACACAGCCTGTGTGCCATGCCTGCCAACACTACATGCAGTATAGGTAAGTCACCCCTACAGCAGGCTTTTTAGCCCTAAGGCAGGGTGCACTATACTACATGGGAGGATATACCTGTGTGGGCAGATATGCCCCTGTGCTGTTCAGTTCCATTACTGCCAGTACAAGTGATCAGGAAAGCCATTTTAAGCAGCATGTCCTGGACACTGGTGAAAACGAGTTCTCCAGCAACATGATGGCTTTACTGAAAATAGGGATGGTTGATATAAAACATCTCGTATTAATAAACCCACACTGATTCCAGTGTTGGATTTATTAATACATGCACCCAGAGGGCACCTGAGAGGTGCCCCTGAAAGCCTACCAGCTACTGGTGTGCTGACTGATTTTTGCCAGCCTGTCACCAGAGACGAGTTTCTGACCCCCAAGGGTGAGGGCCTTTGCTCTTGGGAGGCCAGAAACCAGGCCTGCTCGGTCAGATCATGTTTTACACCCCCTCCCCCACAGGATGACTTGCAGATTAGCATTCCAGAGCAGGAGAGCTTCAAAGAAGCCCACTGCCTTGGGTCTGCAAAACTGGTTTCTCTCACATGAGAGGAAGCCAACCCCCTTTATCAGAGCCCTTTGGCACCTCTACAGGCAGGAAAGTTAGCTAGTCAGATAGGCGTGTCCACCCTTAGGCTAGTACCACCCCTAAGATGGGCTACCTAAAGGGGAGGGAACTTTTCAAAGTTAGTCATGTTGGTGATGGCAAACTTAGGAATTCTGGGACAGGGTTATGCCCACTTCCCACAGGAAGTGGTCTTTTAGAGGGAGCTGTGACCCCAAGGGTAGGTAGCCCATTGGCTACTACACTACACTCCCCTACCGCCGCTAAATGCAGTATTTAGAGGAGACCCTGGCACTAGAGATTCACATTCCTGCTGACCTACGTAGAAGAAGGACACTGAAAAGCTGTAAAAGCACAGACTGTGGAAGAAGCAACTGACCCAGCGCCCGCCCCGCCAACCTGTCTGCTGTTCCCGTTGAAGTGTGCCAAAATTCGTCTCGTCCTGCAGCGGCTGTGCCTCCAAAGACTGGGAGGCCTACCTGCTTTCAACAAAGAACTAGGGACTCCCATAGTGCTGCAGAGCTGCGTGCCTGCATCCTGCAGGTACCCTAAAGAAGATTGTGAGACTCTGGAACTGCAAAAACCAGACTTCGCAAAGCACCACTGTACCCACGTTTCCTAGCATGAGCTGAAGTGGGACACTGGTGCCAGTGTGTTCCCACCACCCTCCAGTGACAAAGCCCCCCTTGGAGTTGCTCACTGTGGATTTTCCGGCGCCGCCTGCAGTCTCTGTTTGCAGCCCCCCTTTACAGGGAGGGCTCTCTGGGATGAAAACCCAACAACTAAGGACACCTCTGCACCCATTGACCCTGGCCTGTGGAGAAGAGGACCAGAGGTATCATCATGTCCCCAAGCACCGTGAGGCCTGTGCCTCCTTGTTGGTTCAGCCCAACCAGTCTCCCAGTGCGAGCCTGCAGCCTCTTTACCAACAGACCGATCTCCATAGACTTGAATGGGGCACCTGACATTGTGAGGCACCTCTGCACCCGGCTACCACAGTGCTGCCCAAAGTGAACTGTTAGTGCTGCCTTGGACCTTGCCCCATACACACCTTAAGTCCAGACAGTTTGTCCCGGAATTTGCTGTTGAGTGCCCGAATTCAATACATGTTTTGCTCCATAGGTTAACATTATCGCGAAGTGCTTCACCCATGATTTATAGTATCAATATCACCTGACACAAAAACACACCCAGATGCTCCAGTGTCTCCTGAGGTGACCTGTTGGTGCTGCCTTTAACCTTGACCCATACTCAGCTTACATCCCAGAGGAAGGTCCTGTAAGTCGTTAAGTGACAGTTTGTGGCGTATTTTTTCTTCCTAGGCTAACATTGTCGCGAAGTGCTTCAACTACAATTTACAGTATCTAAAACCTGTTTTCTTTAAACCTGCTATTTTGAAAAGTACTTACATGATTTTGATGATCTTGATGCCTAACATTATATAAAGGTAAGTGTTATTTTTATAAATTGGTGTGCATCTCTTTATTGAGTCATGTGTGTCATTTATTAGATGCATGTGTGCAACAGGTGCCTAACACTCTTCTCTGATAAGCCTATGGCTGCTCAACCACACTACCCCCTAAAAGATCACTTTGGGATTGCTAGAGAAAGCCCCTGTCCACTAGTAAGGGAATATCTGGAATCTCTGCAGGGCATACCTCTTATTGGTATACCATATAAAAAGTCAGCTTTCTACACCTTGGCTCAGAGTCCGGGTCACAGCAGAGCTTCCTCTTCTCAAACAGCCCATCTGGCTGCTTGGCATTTGTGGGTACTTAACCTCCCCTTCTTATAGTCCTTTTCTAGGCATCAAATGTAGTTTAGGGTCTGGGTCTTTGAAGTTTTATGTTGGGGTTCTGCTGCTTTTTCAATGGGGCACTTCTTTCATCTTAACCCTTCCCTCTTCTATCCCTCCACTATCCTTTTACAATCCAAATAGCAAACTCACATTTCCAACCGTCAAATTGATTTCATAGCTCCCGGAGTAGAGTGCTACTTGCAGAAAAAGTGTTTTGACGTCTCATCAGGGGTAGTAAGTGCTATATAAATGCAATTAAGATTACAATCTTCCTTCATGCAAAAGGTCTGTCACAGCAGGCAAAGCTGATTGTCCCCATCATAATTCATGTGAAGGACCAGAGTTTACACCTGGCTGTCAGCCACTGTGATATGTGCATCAAAGGGTTAATCTCAGATCCCCAATGCTATTCTTTATGATTCTCTTATCAGCCCATCTCCCTTTCTCGTATGTGTCCAGGCCCCTTCCTTGTGAACCATAACTGAAACAAAGAGCAGTCTTTGAGATGTAAAGGGAACCTCTTCTTTCCAGACCCAGCTCACAGAAGTGCAGCAAGACACAACTCTGTCTTGGGGGGATTCCTCTCCTCCTCATGTCTTTACCAGGCAGGCCTGGGCTTCCCAAAATGGAACCCAGGGTACTCAGTGCAATTGCAGGCACACTCACTCTGTACATTCAGAACACACTTTCCGTTCAGCACTAATACCTGTATGCGTTGTACCCTCACATGTACACATGACTTTAGCACTCACACTCAGTCTGCACACACTGTTCAGCACTGAAGCTTTTCTGTCTTTAACCAGGGTATGTTATTTCAAAATACACTCACTGCCAGCACACACACTCACTATGTGCGCTGCACAACTCTTCACCCTGCATGCATTGTACTTCAAGCAAGCACACATACACCCATCACATAATGTCACTGTGCACACACTGCACAGCACTAAATCTCTCAGTTAATGTATTCCTCTCAAGTATACATACACCCAGTATATGTTCTAACCACAAATGTACTGCTCCATCCTTATACTGTACCCTTCCCAGGCACACAGGCAACTAACACAGTCACTACTCCAGTTCTATGCAGAACTCCACTTCTACCTGATGTAGGCAAAGGGTGAGCTAAGCACACTGCAACAGAACTTTTAAAAAAAAGTGGGTGAGCCTGTAGGCCTCCCTCCAGTGACACAGGGTAAAAAGGTCATATTCTTAATACTGATCACTACATCCACTCATGCAGCTCAACTCCTGGTGAAGATAGTAGGCTTCCACCACTATGAGGTTTTGGGCGTCACTCCCAATCCAACCAGTGGTGGGTCCTCCGCTATGGTGAAGGATCGTTGCCCCCTCCCCCTGCCAGCAACCTCAAAATTTGAAAAATAAAACGATAATAAAACATGTTTATTATCGTTTTATTTTTACTTTCCTGCAGCGTCTTGGGGGCAGGGCCATTACAGGGTGGGCAGTCACAGGAGGAGTGGTGGCAAGCACTCAGTGCTCATGATGGTTTGGCTGGCTGTCTCAGGATGGCCAAACCCTCATGCAGACTGACATCTCCCCAACTCAAGCTGCATTGCCAGGTGGGAAGAATATCAGGCGTAGGCTCCCACTCCCCTTTGGAGCATAAAACAAGCCCGCTCAGGTCAATCCCAGTGCTTCTCTCATGCACGAGAGAAGCACTAAGATTGGCTGCAGGGGGTCTGGGAGCCTCAGCAGAAAGGACAAGAGCATTGTTGGACTTGGCCCTTTTTGCAGGGTTAGCCCCAAATGTTTTGCTTCTTCCTCCTATTTTTTCCTGACCTGGTGTTGTTAGTTTTAGCTCTCTGGGTGCTTTACCACTGCTGATCAGTGCTAAAGTGCATATGCTCTCTCTGTAAATTGTGAACATGATTGTTAATCCATTATTGGCATATTTGATTTACTGATAAGCCCCTAGTGAAGTGCACTGAGTGTGCCAGGGCCTGTAAATCAAATGCTACTAGTGGGCCTGCAGCACTGATTGTGCCAACCACATGAGTAGGTCTCAAAAGGTTAACTCAGACCTGCCACTACAATGTCTGTGCGCAGTTGTTAACTGCCATGTCGACTTGGCAGGTGCACCCACTTGCCAGGCCCTAACCTTCCCTTTTTCTACATGCAAGGCACCCCTATAGTAGGCCCAAGGTAGCCCGCTGGGAGGGTGCAGTGTAAGTGAAAGGTAGGACATGTACTGGTGTGTGTGACATGTCCTGATAGTGAAATACTGCCAGTTTTGTTTTTCACTATTGAAAGGCTATCTTGCCCCATAGGATAGAATGGGAGTTTATCTATAACATCTTAAAAATATAACTTCCCATTGGAACAAGTTAGAGAAATAAATTTTATGCTCTCGAAACTCAGAATTTAATAACACGTCTTTTAGTAAAGATGGTTTTTAAATAGTGTGTTTGAAAATGCCACTTTTAGACAGTAGGCATTGTCTTGTTTAACCATTCTGTGTGCCTCTGCCTGTTTATATATTGACTGTCTGGTTTTGGAGTGACAGAGGCTGGGGATGTGCATTCACTGTAGACAGCCACTGGGGGAGTGGTGAGGTGTGCCTGGCCCTTCCTGAATGACTCAGAGCTGGCCTGAATAGAACTTGGCTAAATTTAGAGTAGTGGGAGGAGATTTTCTTGCACCTAAATAGTGCCTGTCTCCACCCCTTGCGGTCATACTGCACCAGTGAGGACAGAACTGGTTTGGACTGGGCTCAGAGACCCTTGCACAAAGAGAACAAAGACATTTTGGGGTATGAGTATTAGACCTAAAATTCCTGAACTTTAGACTACTTCTGAAATCAAGAGGAACCTTTGCCAAGGAGAAGAGCTGGAGAAACTGAGGAGAAGTACTGCCCCTTTGCTGTGTGTCTGGGGTTGGCCTGCAGTAGCTGTTTCTGCCCAGGAAAGGAGAAGGACTTTGCTGTGTGCTGTATCCTCTGCTTGAAGAAGCTCTCCAAGGGCTTGAGTAGAGCTTGCCTCTTGTTTTGAAGTCTTAGGGACACAAAGACTTCACCCCCAGCTCCCCTGAACATCCTTACTGGGAGTTCTGACCTGCCAGGAGGTGCCTGTGACTGTCTAGGGCCTCTGGAGGTTGTTTCTGCTGTTGGGAGCTGGAAGAGGAAAGCAATTACAAGAAAATTGACGCATCGCTCTTCTTCCGGCAGTTTTCCCGAGGCATAACCGGGGTGCAAGAAGAATCTCCGCGCATCACTGCACCGCTGCCAAAACTGACGCAGCACCTGTCACCGCTGCAAGAACTGATGCATCAAGGGGTTGCGGCTGAAGAAACCAATGAAGCGCCGCTTGATGCCGTCGCATCGATCGCCGACGCACCCCGGATTTTCACGCATCGTACCTGTGCAGCAAGTTTTTCCCGACGGATTACCCGCAGATCGGAGTCGCCTCAGAATCGACGCATCGCTTTCCCCCAAAAGCCGGACCTGACGCACCGCTCTCCTGAGTGCAGCAGAACTGTTGCATCGCACCCCGCAGGTCTCAGGAAATGTTGTATCTCATTGGTTTTCGATGACTCCCATCGCTGCGGCTGTTCGCCTTTTTTTTTTAATCCTTTTTATTGATGTGACAGGAAACATAAAATGTTATACATTTTTCAATACCCGTTGTATTATAAGTACAATTTCACGTTCCTGGGTTTGTCCCTTTTCCCCACCCTACATTCTGCACTCTGTATTTTACTTATTACCGTTACGGGCAATTGACCGTCTGATTCACTCTCCTCTGTGCCTCTTCTCGCAGGCTCTCACACAAATTCCCACAGTATGCATTTCACATATTCCAGATCTGCTCCCATTTCTTTGGGCACCCCTACTTGTATATACCTTTTTCTCTGCTATCATACACCAATTGAGGTCCCTCTCCCATTCACACATGCACGGCAACTACGGGCCCTCCATGGTCTAGCAATATTCCGTTTTGCGATTATGAACCCCAATGCTACCCAGATCCGCCCTTTTTCACTAAGATCTGTGGATTCCTATATATTAAGGATACACCAGCTCGGAGTGGGGGTCAGTTTTATCCCTGTAACTTCGGACATCTTCCATGTAATGGACTCCCAGTATAGCCGTCTCCTGGGGCATTTCCAGATAATGTGGTAGTATGTTCCCTCTCGGCCACATCCCTTTCCACAAGTGGTATCCTCTATTTTGCCCATTCTAACCAAGCGGCTACGCGAGTAGTAAATTCTGTGAAGTATCGTCAATTGTACAAATCGGAACTTATCCGATATAGCCACTTCTTTCGGGAATGATAGATCGTATTGCCATTCCTCCTCACCAATTTCCCCTATATCGATCTGCCACCTTTCTTTAAGTTTGGTGAGGGGGTCCGGGAAGTTATTTGTCAGTTTCTGGTACGTTAGGGATATTGCTTTCCTAATCATATAGTCTATTAGGATTCTGTCTTCCAGCAGAGTGGACTCCGGGAGTATCTAACCCTTGGGGATCGCCTGCAGTGCGTGTTTAGTTTGCAGGTGGCGAAATTTTGAGTATTAGATCATTTGTATTCCTGGTTGAGTATTTGAAATGTTCGTATGTCGCCCCTCACCCACAGATCTCCCACACAGGATATCCCTATGAGGTCCCATTTTGGTTGGGCCTGTAAGAGCCTGGTGACTGGGTGAGGTGTAAAGTGCTCTCATGCACCCCCTCCTCCCCAGCGCCTAAAACCTTTTCAAAGTAATTTTATTAATACTTGTATGTTGGATTTTTGTCGTTTTGGTCTTGAGTTTAGATAAAGACCCCCATTTCTAACAAGCACCGATTGGCAAGATGAAGGTAAGTTCTTTGTTTTCTTTATATTTGTCATCTGTCCGTCCCCCCCGACCTCACACCCCTTCCCCACCCCTACCACTCTGCCATGAGAGCAGCCGCTACTGGGTCCAACAAGATGGCAATCCTTGAGACAGGCCTTGGTCATGGTGCAAATGCATGATTTGTGTTCACCTAGGACAAACAATCAGCATTAGGGATTCAGACAACAGTACTGTTGGGCAATCAGGACAGGGGTACACGTTTTTTACCAGGCAGAGGACTGTTCCGTCCCAACACGCCAGGCAGAGGAATCTTCTGTTTCAACACACGCGCCTACCTTCCAAGATATCAGAATGCTTTTTGCCCTTGACTTTCATGCCTGAACAGCTAAGAATATACTTTGCCCCTCTTTCCCACCCCTGCACACTCACCATCTTCACTGAGAATTAAAGAACAAACAAGATGAAAGCAGCTACCTCTGGCATGAGGTCTTCTAACTGGGTTCAGGCGGGGATACAAAGAGGCCTGACCCCGTGGCAAGGCTGGTTTAAAAACCTACAGGCACACCACACCCCTTGACTACACAGGGCTCGAACCCCTGCACCCCCCACCCCCACCGCAGGAAACCCCTGGCAGCCATCTGGTGGGAACAGCAATGAGATGCAATGGGAGAAATAGGGGGGGCATGGGGCCAAAATAGTGGTCATGACCCTTGGTGGCTAATACAATCCTAGCTATGGCTAAGAGCCTTGCCTGGGCACATTCTAATTCCCTCATAGAGTATTTTGGCATGCACTAATAGTTGTCTATTGTTACACAACTCAATGGCACACATTTTATTAAATTCAGAAGGATGAAAGGCTGAGTGGACCTGCCACAATTTGAATCCATGACCACAAGGTCAAGCACAGACTGGTGTATTGGATATCTTAATATCTTCCACTTTAGGTACAATTCCCAGCGAGGCAGGATTGTGTTGGCACATGGATAACTTCGAGTTCAGGTGCCTTATGAATTGAATTGATTTCACATTACAATAGTCCACAGAACCACGAGTCCCAGCCTTGGAGACTACAAGGCACTAGTGGAGAGTGTGACTTCGTAGTACAACATGATGATTCAGCTTTGCTCTTGAAGTCAATTTTATCAGTGATACTGAAAAATCTGATGGTGCACGCTGGTAAGTATGTTTTTCTATTCCAATATTTTTGACTCCCTGTCCTGCTGATTGTGCTTGCCAGTTTCTATATTTGTGTTCTACCGCATGTATTTCTTTTTCTCATTGACAGTACTGCTTCCTGCTACTGGTGGAAGTCTTGATGTTTCCTCACCTCCTAATTTGTTCCTCAGTCTCTTAATATCCATCTGTATGTTGGTCTGTCCCAGTATCTCCTGTCCCCGTGTACATGTCTTCTTTTCCTTGTGTCAATGCTTCCGTGTCCGGCAGACTTTGTCTCCAAACGCAGTGCCAGTGCCTGTGTCTTTCGCCTTTTGAAGAGTTAATATCTCACTTTCCCGGGATCTGGGTTTTGCTTTTTGCTGTTATCAGTCCAAATGTTTATGTGTCCTGGTCTAGTGGTGGGTGCCACAGAGTAGTACAGGTGAGGCGGGGATAAGAGGGTGGGGGTGAGGAAGAAAAAAATATACAATGTCACTTACCTGGGTGCTGGCCGCCAGCTCTCCTCCATACACTCTTCTGTTCTTCCTGGACCGGAAGCAGGAAGCACACAGGCTTCCCTAAGCCAATCACGACAGTCACCAGCATGACAGCAGTGTTGTGATTTGTCTGAGTGCCGTGGTTCGGTGCTCAGATAGGGAGTGGGACCTGTGCATGTTTTTCACCAAGACTATGCATTACAGCCCGGTGGAGAACATGCAAAGTGCGCATGGCTATCTGGGTGGCCCAAGACGTCCGACCAAGCCATCATGCACACTTAAGTGCCCCAACCACTTCTCCCCCTGCTGGCTGTGATGGCAGCCCCGCCCCTCCCTGTAAAACTGCCTTGGAAAAATAAAATGATAATGACAATGTGTTATCATTTTATTTTGCCTTTTTCCACTGCTCAACGTTGAGCAGTGGAGCAGCGCTCCTCCGCCTTAGCGGAAGAGCCGCCGCCGCTGTTATCCTGCCCCATTGTCAGAATCTCCCATTCCATGTATCGACTTGCCTGTCCACATGTCTGTGTCTTCTTTGCTTAGTGTCTGTGTATTCTTGCCCCTGTGTTGGAGTCTACCTTTCTAATTTTCGATGGATCCTCTGTCTTTGTAATCATGTATCTTTGTAACGAACATTGCTCATTGTAAAGCGATCTAGAACCTTTGGGTAATGTCCGCGCTAAAAACAAAAAGCATAATAAATAAATAAATCTGTGTTTGTTTGTTGCATTGTAGTGTCCTAGTGATAACACCCATGGTTCTCTGTCCCAATGTCCATGTCTCTCTTTTCGTATCCAAGAGCCAGTGCAAACTGTGAATGAAAGGAGAACAGGGTTGTTTATGCTCTGGCAGGCAGCCCATCCGTCTGCAAGGTCAGCGGAGGTCATGGCCTCTGTCCTCCCAGCAGGGAACAGCCCACCACATTCAGTCCATTCTGGGGTCCCGGTGGTGTGGCGGCTGCACTGAAGAGAACAGAACCCTACAGATGCCCTGTTAGCTGCTCGCTATGCAAAGTTTTCTGTTTTCTGAAAACAAACTCCCAAGCAGGTGCCTTAACTCGTAAAAAGTGCTTTGGGGCAGTTGTGCATTTCCCCTGCCTTGGACCATCATGTCTTACACGACCATTCCTGGTGGGGGAAATGAGTGACAATCTCTGGACCTGAACAGGGAGGGTATTCGTTGTTTTGTCCTGGTGACCTAGTGGTGGCAGACACCCCCCCTACAATGTTTCCGGCACCGGCGTAAACCCAGCTCTTCCTCACACTCTAGACCAGTCAATGTGTGGCAATGTTTAAATATTTCTAGACTTATTTAAACATTGCAGCTAGGTTCTGTCACTGTTTTAGAAATGCAAACAAATACAGGATTTCCAAACATACTATTCTGGTGAGGCAGGCCTTACTACTGTGTAATAGTATCCACAGTGTGAATATTCGAAATGGCAGTGGGGGTTTAGGAGAAAATTTGGAGTCCCTTCCCTCTTGACACCTTCTCCCAGCCAGGATTTAAATGACAAAGGATGTTAATGATGGCCCATTACAGACGAGCTTACTGCCGCTCATTTTTTGGGGCTAAAAACAAAGCATTATGTTTCTTCTGGCCAGAGACTGGCGCCCCCCCTCCCCCCCATCACTTGAGGCCCCCCTAGGGGGTCCGCCCCCCAGTTTGGAGACCTCTGCTCTAGACCGTGTGGGTACCACAGGGCAGGTGGGCTGGGAGCACCCTTGCTTTATGGGGGTGCTCCACCAGAACTCTCCATAACCTCTATAGTCTCTCAATGTATGTCAGTCACTCTAACTAGGTCAGGTATTTCAATGGTTAAATGACTGTTTACATGTGTTTGCTTAGAAAACAAAGTGTTCCCTTTGCTTGGCATGTTTTGAGGAAACTGGGGTTTTAAAGCCAGATAAAGCAATTGTGTTTGGTTAAGGTGTACGGGCACATCGGTTTATACCATACGCAGTGGTCGAAGTGGGCGGGAACGGAGGGGCACGGCGTGCCCCTACTTATTTAATTTAACCAAGTCCGTTCCCCTACTTCTTCGTTTCAAAAATGCGTCCCGGGACGGCAGGAATGCTCTGAGCTTAAAAGAAATACTACAGCATCATCCAGGCCGGTGTGCTGCATAGCGAGGAAGGCCTCTGCAGTTGCCAGGACCCCCTCCCCCTTCCCCACTGTATCTGTGGGCAGGGACCTGCCCAGCAACACTGTAGGAGCCATGGTGCACTGGAGGAGCAATCAATAGGCACAAAAACCCGGCTACCTCTGATGGGCCCGGCTGTGCAGTGATTTACACCTCATTTAGTGAGGAGGCCACCCGCCTGCCCCCACTGTGACCAATACAATGGACACATTAGGACGCATTGGCGGCCCCGCCCTTGACCTCATCTGCCCTTTATTTTCGAGCTCACCCAGACAGGGCCGGTTTTAGGGCGGTGCGACCCACTCACTGGGTGCTGGCTTCCTGGGGGCGCCGTGTTTGAAAGTTTATTGTGCTTTTGAAGCACCTGCTGCAGCGTTTCTTTCCTCCACAATTACCAGGCCTCACATAAATGTCAATAAAACTCGTGTGATTAATTATCTTCCTGGAGAGAGATGAGCATTTTCTATAGTTGAGGTTTTGACTTCGGTGAAGTTAGTGCAGAGGGTTAATATGCCTGCTGCAAATAACGTGTACCAAGTATATTACAGAGTGGGTATGATGTAAACAGATCAGCAGGTTACTGCTTTCAAAAGAGACATCTTTTTTGTTACTTGCAATTTATAACTTAAAGTCCTAATATAGAATAGTGAGCTACTAACTTTCATCCTAGAACTGCATACACACTGCAAAGTATACATTATTAGAACATTGATTAATGTTGCAAAAAGATTTAATTTGGCTAGAAATCGATTCTTGTTATTAAAGAAAACTCCCAACTATGCTGTTTCTTGTTCGACTCCGAGTTTGTGCTTCTCCACACCAAGAACTCTTAAACTATACTAGTATGGATGACATGTGACTCCTACACTTTTAGTCCTTTTGGGTTATGTAACATTTCCTATACACTGATTTACACACGTATGATTGATTGTCTCTGTGTAATGTGTGTGTGATGCAAAGTGCTTGGACACCCTACACTGGTATGAGTGGCGCTATATAACTAATTCAATGCATCTGAGAGACTGTGGTTATGGAGACTTGGTCACTGTTAAAGGGTGCTAGTGAGAGAATCCGTGGTGGAGGTGGTCATTGGGGGGGCGCCAACAAACATTGTCGCACAGGGCGCCACCAGCTCTAAAGCCGGCCCTGCACCCAGACTGACAATACCACACGGAAAGGAAGAGGACTGGAATTCGTGGCAGACTGTGCTCAAACCTTGGCGCGTTTTAAAAATAAATGTGGAAAATGTTTAATGTCTTATCTGCTGTTTTCCATATTATATTTTATAAAATGTGTACTGCTTCTCTGTCTATGTTCAGGGATGTGGTCTTTTTGAAAATACTGTTTACCCTTTTCCAAGGATATAACATAAAAGCAGCCCGAGGTGTCCATTTCTGTGACACCAGAGCCCCTTGTGAGCCCCATCCAGGGTCTGACTGTGAAAACAAATAAGCCCTGGCTCCAAGGCCGGGCTGGTGTACTGGGCATCTGGGTTTATTACTGGAGGCTGCAAAATCGACCCCCAGTAACAAAAACCGCAGGGCTGTCCAGCACAATGACTCACTTCTCACTCTCAAAAACGCAAAAATCACTGCAGGATTCCTTGTAAGCCCAGCAGATTTCAGGCAACAATAAAAGAGTCAAGATTTATATCTCTGGTGGTTGATCTTCCTGTTGGAGAGAGATTGGAGTATTGTCTATTGCCAGTTTTGACCCATCCATTGTAGCAAAGAGGGTTAAAATGCCCGCTGCAAAGAACCTGTACCATACAAATCACAGAACTGTATTTAATGGGCAAAGCTCAGTGGGTTACTGCTTTTGTCACAGAGAGCTACATGCAAACTGCATGGTGAAGGTTTGGAAGTTATGTTTTTTCCCCGTCATTCATTATCCTAATACTGCTAAAATTGGTTTGTTTGGGAAGAAATACATTCTTTTTAGAAAATCCAACTACTGTGTTACATTTTGAAACCTCGGGTTGTGTTCCAGATCTTAAAAAAATGCCAACCAGAATTGATGGCATGTGAATCCTAACACCTTGTAGCCCTTTTTGTGTTGTAAACATTTTCTAAACATTGATTTACACACGTATGATTAATTGTCTCTGTATGTGTGCATGATGTAAAGTGCTCCAAGTCCCTCACTGGTATGAGAGGCACTATCAAACAATTTAAATACATGTGAGAGAGGGGCAGTGGAGAGATGAGGGGCGCTGTTGGAGGGTGATAGTGAGGGAATCCTTGAAGGGCCCCAACAAGATTGTCGTATCCTGGTGCACCGTAAGGTCATCATTTACTGTTCTCTAAAAGCTAATACAATGGAATACATAATACAATGTGTTGTAGAATGCACCATTTATGTAATTTTTTCCAAAATTTTCTAGGGGAGAGAACACCCTCTCCCCGTGTCCCTTGTGCAGTCATCAGGCTTGCTTGCTGCGTTCACATGCATCACACTGTGCAGGGGATGGACAGAAATTTCCCAGGGCTGCTTTGGGTTCCCAGTTTGGCCCTGTCTGGCACCAAACTAAAAGTGCCCCATTTAGTAAATGAGATATCTAAACAAGCATTGGCAAAGCCAATAGGTCTTGCCCTTGGGACCTCTTAGGTTTGTGATTTTGTTTTAGCAATGCATTACAGTCTAACTAATGTACGATTGTGTCACCACAAAAAATAAAGTTGGATGTATCCTTCACTTCCCGAATGAAAATATAATTTTGCCTTTTACCCTCAAGAGCTCTTTCAAGTTTTTTGTGGGTAGGAGAGTTAGCAAGCCAGACAGTTCAAAAGGTATAGTTAGCAGGACACTTGAATACATAATGTCGATGTTTGAGTAGCTTGCTGGATGACATGAATGTGGAGGAGCCCTGTGGGTTTCTGTGAGTCAGATCAGATTTTCCTCAAGAATCCCTTAATCTTCTGAGCCCTGCTTATGCCCTTCCTTGCTGTCCACGAGTACACCAAAGGCTTACCTGTGTACACTAAGAGCACAGTTTTCATGTCCTCAACGTTTGAGGCAAAAAACACTCATTGCTGCTTTGACTTACTCTGCACAAGGGAGGCGTTGCAGTGGGTGTTCCCATTCAACTCTCACGTTTTGTATGCATTCCCAGATTTACAAGGACTTTTAAACCTGGGACTGATTCAAAATCTTACGCCCCCCCCAAGGGAGGCACAACAAGGAGAAAAATCTTTATTTCTCCCTGTTTTCCTCTTTCTATATGTGCAGCACACATACAAAGAGGAAAAAGCCTCTCAGGTTTGCTTTTGTGCACAAAAACAATGCTGCATGCAACGGAGGTACCCTTGCATCATGGTGCAAGGGTGCCTGCGTTGGCGCTAGGCTGACGAAACGGCACCAGCACACTTGGCAAAGGCAGGAATGCACCGTATTGGATAAAGACGGTGCATTTCTGCCCTTTCCCTGTGACGCAGGGCAGCAAAGTAACTTGATGCGTTGCACCACCATTCCCGTAAATATGTCCCTAAGTTCTCAAACTTCACGGTGTCTCTTTGCTTCAAGCAGCCAGCACTTTTAACATGTGCTGCCTGCTTTTGGGCCGCTGCAATTACGCATTAATGGAGGGCAAAATTATGTTCCAGTGTTGACTAAATTATGCAGCAATGAAAGACTGCAGCTTAATGTGGTACATTTTCTGATACTTTGTTATTTTGAAATTTTTACACATACTAACAGTCTCTGCAAAGCTTTCGCCTCATTAATAGCAGCCCTGAGAACGTGACCAGTCAACCTTTGTAAAGGGCCCTCCACTTCACAGCAACACAAGTCACGTTGTTTTGATCCATTTGAGATACAAACAAATTTTTAGGTAAAACCATCAGCTTATGAAGCAGATGGTGCTTTATGTGGCAAACACGGCAGAGTTATAATTATGTGGAAAACATTTGCAAACTAGGATATTTTGCCATTCATGTTTGAACTTCTCTCATGCAGTCTCTGGTGGGTGGTATTCCTAGACACCTACAGTGCTAATGGAGAGACAAAGGAGGAAGGTGTCTAATAGTGATTGCAGAGGATAGTAGCCTGTAGGGGAGAAAATAACTGATTGAAATAATCGGAGGACCACTACCTATTTTTGACTCTGCCAATGTTTGAGTCTCATAATTTCAGAATTGATGCATTTGCAATTCTGATTGCTATCTAACTTGAGTGGTAATTACACAAACTACTCATAAAATAGTTGTATCTCATTCATCTGATACTGCTAAAACATCTGCAAAACCAACAGGTCTGGGTTGTTTTAGAGTGCTAGGTCTAGATACAATAACAGGAAACTAAGAGGCATCTAATGCTGGCTTCATGACATGTTGCTTGAAGCATGTAAAAACACATGAATACAATTTTGCATTGACCGTGGGGCACAGAATGATGTCATCAACAGTGCTCCCCAACACGTGGGGCTTCCTGTCATGGAATCTAAAGCCAAATGTTATGTTCAGAATTGGTTAGAAAAAGGGAGAAGTGCTAATGAAAGAAACTGCATGGCTCGGACACAAATGGCTTATGATTCCATCTATATGCGTATTTGGGACATTCTGTGATTGAATACGTATCCCAAATTGTAAATGTATTTTAATGTCAATAACTCATCTATTAAACCTCAAATAAACGTGTATCTATTGGTTGCATTAAATAACATTATAAGCTGTAACTCGTCAGTGAAATGCCAAACATAGTAAAAATTGGGATGTTTTGCTCTTTCTAGCCACACCTCTGACTCCGCCCACTGACCCAATCCTCGGAATATTCCCGCCCCCTGATGCTCCGCCCACAGTTCCCCTACTTTTTTTTCCCCACTTCGACCACTGACCATACGGCACATTCACAGAACATTAACAATCCGTGTTATACAAAAGAGAAACTAATGTATTATCTGGCTCCCAGCAGGCTTGCCCATGCAGCGTTTCTGAAAGTGCTGAGTAGTCTAAACGGTGAGACTTTGGCACAGTAACCGCAGTATTCAGGCCAGGCAGCCTGGCAGCTTGAACAGTGGCTGAAAACTTCAGCGAACTCTGTAACTTGTTCTCAAACGGCAGTGGCCTTTTATGCATATAAATTCCTCGCTTTTAGGACTTTACAGTAAACTGCTGAGTTAATCAAGGCTGGAAGTTTGCAATAAGTTCTCTCCCCGACAGCATTCAGTGTGATCCTTTTTTTCAGAGTTTACCACCGCCTTTCCTTCCCTCTTCTTATGTCACATGCCTAACCATACTCTGAAGAGACAGTCATGCGCTGCAATAAATCGTACTCTAACAGGAAGAATAACTCATGCCCATGTAATACACGTCTTCCGTTTGGGAGAAGATCTCCGTAAATAAAATCAGGTTTAAAGAGATGCGCTTAAAAAATGGTCAATTCATTACACATTAATTATGTGCCACTGACTATTTAGGCGTCCAAAGTGTAGCAAAGTACTGTGTGAACTGCTCAAGAGAGATTAAAGTAAATAATCGTTCACCCGGTCTACCCCAAATATGGGAAAAGATGGGCGGGCTGGAGGAGGTGTGTCACTTCGGTGACACCCATGCACACACAGCTGTAAATACTGATTAGCTGACTTCTTCTATGCAACTTTAGTGCACAGCCACTGACATTCGAGTCCCTCTCGGGCGCAGCAGCGCACATTCCTGAAGGATTACCCCGCTCGAGGCTGTTTTTGGTGTCTTTCCAGTCCACCCTCGCCCTTAAAGCTACAGAGCGCCATGGCCGACAGTCGTGCCGGCCCAGTGCGGAGAGTTGCCATCTTCGGAGGCACGCACGGAAATGAGTTATCGGGGGTGTGCCTCGTGAGGCACTGGCTTGTCAATGAAGGCGAGCTCCGCAGAGATGGCGTGGAGGAGGTGACGCCATTTATCACCAACCCGAGAGCTGTGCAGGAACGGACAAGGTATATCGACTGCGACTTGAACCGAGCGTTCAGCGCAGACTGTCTCAGGTGAGACCAATGCAATGCACATATGTTCCTCCGCTTTTAAAAAGCGCCTATTTCGCTTTTAACTATATAACTTTTAGTAATCGGAGGGCGCCAGCCAGCTCTGAAAGTGAATATTGTGCAGTGAGCACATCGCCCTCTCTTTTTGTCTCCTAGACCACGTCACAGTTAAGGGTAACTTTTTAACTACAAACACTAGCTGAACCTATGGACATCAAGGGGCATATCAGCAACAACCAGTGATAATTATCGCTAAGCGCACTTAGCGCTAGGATAATTATCGCCGGCTAGAGTGGATTTTTATCGCTGAGATAGCGTGCTATTAGCAACGCTTATCTCAATAGCGATAAAAATCCTAGCGCTACCTGACTAACGTGAGATTTTGGCTGGAAACCCAGCGATAATCTCACGTAGTGTGGCGTTAGCTTGCTGATAGGGACTCACAAACTTAGCCATGATATCCACCTTCCATAGGATATCATGGCTAAGTCAGTTCTGAAGCAGGCGTAAGGAAAGTAGTGATAACAGGGGTTATCGATTCTTTTCCTGCCGCTATGCTTCATAGCGTGGGGCTTGATGATAGGAGAAATGTACCTTAGCGACAATTCTCCGGTCATGTTATGCCCACTTTGCATCTCATTAGAGATGCAAAGCTGGGCGTTAGGAATCCGAAGCTGAAGCAAGGTTTCACGCGTTAGCGTGGCCTTGCTAATTGGGTGATAAAATTAATGCCGCTTTTCGGGCGAAAACGGCCGCAAAAGAGGCGATAATTTTTTATCGCCAGCTTGTAAATATGCCCCCAAGTTTCCAACTCCCACCCAATAATGTTTTTTTGGTATTAAATAAATCCCCAATAAAACAAAAGCGTGTTTTATACTTTTTTAAGAAACTTTGATTAAATTACATATCAAAAGATAGAAGAAGGCACACGGTCCCATCTTGAGCCCCCTAATATCCTCTTACTTCTTGTTGTGAGGGCAAGGAATGGAAACAGTAGAAAATAAAGAGGGATATTGCATCCTTGTTTACTTGTGTTCACGGTGCTACCTTCATGACCTTGAGACCAAGGGGAGCAAGGACAGTGGGGGCGGCTCTTCCGCTAAGACAGAGGAGCGTCGCCCCACTTCTCTGCGAGCAGTGTAAAAACTAGTAACTAACATTATTATCGTTTTAGTTTTTCTTCCTGCTCGAGTGCGGGGCGGGCCGGTTGGGCTGGGCTGGCCAGTGCAAGGGGCAGGGAAGGAGTGTAAGGCACAGGCTAAAGTGCGCATGGCAGTTCGACTGGCCCAAGGTCAAATCGTCATGCGCACTTTGCGTCTTCCCCACCAGGCGGCATTATACAGCGTGGTGGGGGAACATGCAAAGCCTCCAAGCCCACCAATCACAATGCTGCCAGGGATTCTGGGAGGCTGGGAGCTTCCTGTTGTGGCGCTGAGGAGACAGAGCAGAGGCGGCAGCACCCGGGGGCACCCAGGTAAGTCAGTTTACTTTTATTTATTTTATTCCCCCCTCCGATCCCTGCCTCCTGCAACCCCCCGCCCGACCAAGAGGTGTGGCGCCGAGGCCAGGGCGACTGACTCTAAAATCTGGGGCTCACAGTTCGATCCCCGGCACCGGCGGCAGTTCAGCCCAGCACCATGTGACTCTGGGCAATAGCTTGCTTAATCTTACCGATAGCCCCAGCCCCGGGATGCCTTCGGGTAGCTGTAAGCGCTTTACAAATACTGGATTTACATTTTACCCACGCTTAGTAGCAGCCACTACTGAAGGTAACAAAGGCCAACATAACACCTGGGAGAGGGTGTTTTTTGAGAGAGGTGTATATTTTCCCAGAGACCCCCAATATCGTTATGACCAAAGAAACAAATCTGGTACTCGAGTACTCTCATACATGTTATAAGGGTGGCTTTGAGTTCATCTTGCGTCTTGTGCCATGCAATAATTGGTTCTTGCGAATCCCAGTTGGTTGATACTCTGGACCGTTTTCATGCTGGTTGGCAAGAGTTTATTCCATCTAACTGTTTTCCAGTGGGTGCCAGGATCTTGCGTGCCGATCGATTTGTAAACCTGCACCCTCACTTTATAATTTGTGATCCTGATGAACTGTGAGGAGTGGTCACTCTTGCACTTTGCTATTATTATATATGACAGGATCTTCTGAAATAATTGAAGGAATACAAACGTGTAGTCTAGGGCAGATTCAGTGTTATGAGATTTTCTTGTTGTGGTCATTGGGATTTCTCCTAGGAAGTGACCATTTAGTGCCCAGAGACCGGGGGCCTCCAAGGTTCTGAGTAGTTCATAGTCTGGTTTATTTATTTATTATTTTATTTTTTTGAAAGACCTTTATTGTTATGTTTACCAATACACAGCTTTGGCCTACAACCCCTCGGGCCGGCCGCATAGTTGTATACATGCACTTTGTCGTATCTAACACAGCCCAGTGCCGTCAACCCGGGGGTACGGCGGCGATAGAAGGTGCAAGCGTATCACCGGTTAGAGAAGGATAATGCAGGACTCATTTTCTCTGTGTACAGCCATAAACAAGCGGAGAACACCACAATGGCGCCGGGCGCCTAACGATCAACTACTCCCCCCCTCCCCCCCCCAACTCCCTTAAAACCAGTCACCACTCGAACTGCATAAACACTCCGTACCCATGGGCGACCGCGGCACCCACGTTCCAGCCCCAGGAGCAACAAAATCGTGGGAGTCCTATATAGCCCCTGCGTCATCCTGCTCAACGGCAGGCGGCTCACAAATGCCACCCCTAAAGTCATTCCATTTGGACCATACTTCCCCCCACTTCCGGGGGCACCCTCTTGCTATATATACAGTCTTTTCTCGCAGCATGCACCAGTCCATGTCGCCGTGCCAGTCCGAGAGTTTTGGTGGAGTAGGGCTTCCCCAGAGTCTGGCAATGTTCCTTTTCGCCACCATTTGACCAAGCGTCACCCAGAGCCTTCCCTTCGGTGGCAGGTCCGTTGGCTCCCATATGTTAAGGAGACACCTCTTGGCCTCCGGGCGAATTTCCACCTCCCATACCTCCTCCATACACTTTACCACCCTTCTCCAATAACGTTGAATCTGAGGGCAGTCCCACAACACGTGGAAGAAGGTACCTGTACCCCCACATCCCCTCCTACAAAGTACTGTGTCCGCCCTACCCATTTTGTGTAGCCTAGTACAGGAGATATAGATTTTATGTAAAAGCTTGAGTTGGATCAGGCGCAGTCGGGCAGATATCGCGACCTCCCTGGGGGAGGCTAACGCATAGAGCCATTCCTCGTCATCTATCTCAAGCCCGTCAGCGACCCACTTTTCTCTAAGGGGCAGCAGCAGATCAGGGGGGTTGTTAATTAGTTTTTTGTATGTGAGGGATATGGCGTGTTCTGGGAGATACCCATCCAGTAACCTATCTTCCAGCGGGGAGGCTTGCGGTGGCTTAGTTTCCGGTGGAATATTGGCCTGTAAGGAGTGCCGCACCTGCAGGTATCTAAAGTATTCAGTGTGTGCCAGCTCATATGTGTCTTGCAGTTGGGCGAACGTGCGGATCCCCGTGGGGCCCCAGATGTCTCTGATTTGGGAGATGCCGATCAAGTCCCAGTTTCGGAAGCCCTTTGTGCGTCCAAGATTGCCCAGTTTTGCAGACGCCCAGAGTGGCGTGGCTAGCGTTAGGACTCCCGCCCATCCGAGCTTCCTCTGGGCAATGTGCCAGACTTGTACCGAATGAAGTGTAGGGCCCGTGAGGTTATGTGTACCTCGTTTGGAGTAGAGTGCTCTCTCATAGTTCCCTCCGGGAAGCAGCCACCTATCCATACCGAAAGCTGGGTCGTTCCCGTCGCCGTATGTCCCGTGATTGATCGCTGTGAGATGGGCCGCCCAGTAATATTTACGAATGTCAGGGAGGGCTATACCGCCGTCGTACCACCCCAATGTGAGTTTAGTCAACGAGATTCGGGGCGACCCCGCCCAGAGGAGGTCCCGCAGCGCTGCCTCTATCGCCGCAAAGTAGTCGTTGGGGACTAAGTCGGGATAGTTTTGTAGCGCATAGAGGAACCGTGGCAACCCCAGCATCTTGAATAAGGCTGCCCGGCCCAACAAAGACAATGGCAGGCGCTGCCAGGCCTTGGCCTCCCTCTGCAGCCGAACCAACGGTGGCCTGAGGTTGCGCTCGTACAACAGGGTCTTGTCAGTCGTGATGAATATTCCCAAATACCGGAAACCGTCTTCCGCCACCCTGATAGGGCACGCATCAGGGAGCCTCGGGGGGTTGCCCCGCAAGACGTAAAGATGTGATTTGGCCCAATTGATCCGGAAGCCAGAGTTACGCCCGAAACTAGCAAATATGTCGAGTGCCACAATGAGCGACCTGCGCGGCCTGCAAAGGTACAAGAGAATGTCGTCGGCGTAGAGGGATATTCTGTCCTCCCACCCCTCCGTCCATGCTATACCTTTTAGGTCTACGTCCTGCCTTATCCAGGCCGCGAGCGGCTCCAGGGAGAGGGCGAAGAGAAGAGGAGAGAGGGGGCAGCCCTGCCTAGTCCCTCTTGCAAGCGTGAACACCTCGGACAATTTGTTGTTAACCAGTACCTGCGCGAGGGGTTCGGTGTATAATAGACGCACCCAGGCTATGAATTGAGGTCCAAATCCGAATTTATGCAGGACTGCGAACATGTATAGCCACTCTAAGGTGTCGAAGGCCATTGTGGCGTCTAGGGAGACCACCACTGCGTCTTCCTGCAGTCTGTGGCGCTGCCCCAGAACGCCGTGCAACCGTCCAATGTTAAGGGCTGTGTTACGATGGGGCATGAAACCTGATTGGTCCGGATGGACCAACGAAGGAAGCACTGCCTTGAGCCTGTTGGCCAGCGTCTTTGCCAGTATTTTGGGCTCCGCGTTGAGGAGCGAGATTGGCCTGTAGGAGGCACAGGAGTCTTTGGGTCTCCCTTCTTTAGGGAGTGCCACTATAGTCGCGATGCGCTGGTCGCGGGGCAGGACCCCCATCTCCTTGCTTCGATCGAACATGAGTTTCAAGTATTTGCTAGTGACGTCTGGACGGAGTTTGTAGAGCTCTATCGGGAGGCCATTGGGTCCGAGAGCCTTTCCAGGGCGAAGTTCCCCTATTGCACGCTGCAGTTCGGCCTCGGTGATTGGGCTATCCATAACCTCACGATCTTCTTCCGAGAGGGAGGGCAAGCGAATATCAGTTAAGAGGACCCTGGAGTCCTCCTCCGGCCGGTCCGACTCACTCCGATAGACCCGCTGGAAGTGTCTCGCAAATTGGTCAACTATTTCCCGGGGTTCTGTCACTACATTCCCAGACTCGGTACGTATTTCAGGCACCACCTTACTGGCATGTTGTTTTTTCTCCAGCCAGGCTATCAATTTCCCGGCTTTATCGCCCTGGTCATATATCCTGCCTAGCTTGTGTTGAGCCACTGTCTGAGCCTCCTGGGTAACCAGAGCCCTATATTCCGCCGCCTTCAACTGCAATTTGTGCCTAACTTCACGATCCCCACCCTCCGTCGCCTCCCCTTCCAGAACCTCCAATTCCGCCTCGATCGTAGTAACCTGCAGGCGCCGCTCCCGTCGCCTGGCCGATATGACCGAGAGCGCCTCCCCTCTAATCACGGGTTTAAATGCCTCCCATAAGGTGACCGGGGAGTCTACCGAGCCCAAATTGTCATCAAAGTACTGGGAGATTGAGTCGGACACGTGTTTCCTGGTGTCCTCATGTTTTAATTGCCAAGCGTTCACGGGTACTATACCTCCCTCCCGGTGATTAACAAATACGATGTGTGTACGGACAGGTGAGTGGTCGGCGATACCCCTAGGCAGAAGCTCTGTCTCCCGAACTGTCATATCATGTTGCAGAAGGGTAAGGATATAATCTAGTCTGGAGAATGAGTGATGCGACCCCGAGAAGAAGGTAAATTGGGTGTCCGTAGGGTGGAGCAGTCGCCAAACGTCTGTAAGTCCGAAGTTGTCAATAAATTCCGCCAACCACCCCTGCCCTCGGGGGAGGTCGCGGGGGGGCTGCCTATCTCGGGTTCCTGACACCACGGCGTTAAAGTCCCCACCCAGCATCAACTGACCCCCGGGAAGGGAAAGGAGCAACGCACCCAGATCCGCGAAGGCCCGGGCCTGGAGGCCAGGCGGGATGTATATAGAAAGCAGGGTGAGTGTACGGCCCTCCCACCGTCCAGAGACAGCCGTGTAGCGGCCCTGCGGATCAGTTTTGATAAGGTCTATATGGAAGGGCAGTGAGCGCCGCAGGAGGATCCCCACTCCCCTTGAACCAGATGTAAAGCCAGAGTGCGCCGCCAGCGTGTAGCCATACCTATTGAGGGCCTGACAGACATTACCCATCAAATGAGTTTCTTGCAACAGCACCACGTCCGGCTGGTGCCGTTTGAGGAATTGCAGGACTATAGTGCGCTTAAGCCTGTCCCCTAACCCGTTGACATTCCAGCTGAGGACTTTTAGGCTCTTCTCCCAGCGGCTATCCATAGCCCTTGCTCCGCAGGGTGCCTCGTCCCACCACCCCAGTGTTCCGGCTGACGAAGTGATGACCTAGTTCGTGTGACCATAAATAAACCCCAACTCCCCGCCCCTCCCTGATCCCCACCCCGCGAGAGCCCTCAACACCCGCGGTCCGGGACCTAACAACCCTCACACTCCCCCCTCCCCCCCCCCCCCCCAACCTCAACAATCCTCAACATCCCTACCCCCCCTTGCACAACAAACCCCCCCTCCCTGCCCCCTGCTCCGTGGGCTCAAAACTACCCACCGCCCCAATTAGCAGAGCGCCTGTCGCCCAACCCTACCCCGGTGAGAGCCCACCGAGGAACTCTACGTGGGAAGTTCGTGGGCCAGCCCCATCCTGGCCGCCCGCCCGTGGTGCCCAGTGTACTCAGCCCCCAGGCCCACAGTATATCTGCTACATAAGGAGCCCGGCTCAGCAACCGCGGGCATACAGTCTAAGCACCTCATGGAGCAAGCCAGTCTCACAGATAACAACTTTAATACTTTACTGTCCGATGGCTTCTCAGTCGAGCGTCCGTGACTCATCTCACTGCGTCGTCTCTTGGTGTGTCCCAACGAGGACTATTCGATCTTGACCGCCAAGACCGCTGGCTCTGCTCTCCTCCGTCCACTCGCCCCGTCGCTGACCCCGGGGAGGAGTGCCCTGCGCCTCTCCACTGTGCACCTTCTCGCTGGGGGGCCCCCGAAGTATCCTCCGAGTCCAGCCACTCCTGCACCGCCGCAGGCGAGGTGAAGAAATGGGATTTGCCACCAGCTATGACCTTCAATTTGGCGGGAAAGAACATCATGTACCGAATCCCGCGGTTTCGTAGCGCCGCCTTCACCCCCTGAAAGGAGCGTCTCTCCTGCTGAACCTGGAGCGTGAAGTCCGGGAAGAAACGAACCGTGGCGCCCTCGTACTTCAAATCACCGAGTTGTCTAGCAGCCTGGAGAATTGCATCGCGGTCTCGGTAGTTCAATATTTTGGCAATGATTGTTCGCGGGAAGGCCCCTGGTTTAGGTTTCAGGATCGGGGCCCTGTGCGCCCGCTTGACCGTGAACAGCTTAGATAGTCTCTTGGGTTTGAGGTGTTGAAAGATCAAATCCTCAATAAAGAGCTCCATACAGTCCCCTTCAAGTCCTTCCGCCACACCTACCACACGGATGTTACTTCTCCGGGCCCGGCCTTCCTGCTCATCAAGCCGCGAGGCCATCAGCCTATGCTGGTGCATGAGTTCGTTGACCCTCCCGGCGAGCCGCTTCTCGGATTCCTGCAGGGTCGCGATGTCAGCTGCATTGGTTTTAGAGCGGTCGGTGGTGGTCCCCAAGTCAGCCCGGAGCAAGTTAACTTCTATTGTGATCTTATCCATTTTCGTCTCCAGGTTGGTGCCCAGGGTTTGAATTGCGGCCATTATGGACGTCAGGGAGGGTTCCGCCTGGCCTGCCGCCTCCTTCGCTGTCCCTCCAGGCTGCGCCGCCGGTTTGGCCACCGTGTAGTTGTCAAGTTTGTTAGACTGGGTCGCGGCTCCCCCTTTAGGTCGCATGGTGCCGCCGGTACCTCTGGGGACAGCGTCCCCTCTTCCTCCCTCGCTCGGAAGCGCCCGCAGGGGGCCGCGACAGCTCCGGTCGCCCACGTGTAGTCGGGCGCAACCCTGGCACCGCCGGCACTCCCTTGGTCGAAGCTCAGGGCGGGGGTCCCCAAACGAACCTTGCGCGTCCGCTATGGGGTCCGGGACCTCAGCCGCCTCCCTCCGCCGGTTCTGATTCGCCCAGGCCGCACCAACGGCCGTGAACAAGGGCCCCAAGCTGGCGGGCCACACCGGTCACCCCACAGCAGCAGCCCCGGCTGGTCTCCTGCCCTCGCCCCTGCTGAAGCAGTCTGGAAGTCAGCCGGCCCACCTCCGGGATCCTGGCGCCACCTGTCTCAGCGCCGGAAAGCAGGGCCCTTGCCGCCGCACTCCACTCCTTTATGTCCGGCCCCCGGAGGCTGTGGGGGCATTTACACAACGGTGGCAGGCAGCTGGAGGCCAACGGCCCCTCGGCTCCGCAGGGGAATGGCGCCGTCACTCGGCGGCGCCCCTCCGCGCGCCTCACGCGTCAGGCCGAAGCCGGGGCTCCAGGTAGCACCAGAAGCGGGACCGCAGCTCCGGGAGCGAGGCACTCGGCCGCCGCCGCCAGTCGCGGCCGCCGCGTCGAGCCGTCCGAGGGTCCTCGGGCTCCGCAAAAGCGCTCCGCTGGATCGCTGGGCCTTGGGGGAGCCGGGGGGCCTTCACTGGCCAGCCCCACAGCTCGGATCGATGGCGGATGGAAGAGGACACCTACGGTCCCGGCGGAGCTCTGGAATCAGGCGGCCATTTCGTACGGCGCCTGGCCACGCCCCCATAGTCTGGTTTATTGACCAAACTAAATTTGGAGATTTGGATTAGAATTCCCCAGCGCATTTATTTTGTTTTTAGGTTGTCATTTCTTCCCAAATGATTCAAGGTAAATTCGCCTGTGAATATACGTGGGATTCCACCATGCGACATTTCCAATTGCATAAGAAGATTTTCTAGTGCTTTTATGTTCCATCCTCTTTGTACAGAGCTGGGGTTAATGTATATGTTTAGAATTATGATTAGTCCCCTGGTGCTTCCAAATTCCCAATTGTTTATTGTGATGCCTAGTATGAACAGTGAATTGATTGAAAAGCGGGTTAAGGTCAAAGTTTTATCAAGACACATAGATTGATAAACCCCCTTTTGGGTGTCCATTTTTATTAGCTTTTTGTGCTGGGGTAAAAATTTCCACGTAGCCTCCTAATAGCAACTCCACCTCATTCCACGTCTTTTGCAGAGATATGATGTAAAAGTTCCTCAAGTAGTTTTCAAGTTCAGGATCTGAATTAAGTTTTTTTTGTGTCTGCAATGTTCCATTAAATTACAGAAGTTGACTGTAGGTCCTTGTCAGATGGATATGCATCATGGGCATTAGAGTAAAGTGATTTCTATTCGGGGAGGGATTGCTGTGGTTGAGGCTTAGTTTCACAGTGAGAAGTTGAGACTCTTTGGTTGATTACGGCGGAGAGCTTCTAACCATGTCACTCCAATTTTGTTTTGATTAAGGATGAGAGCAAGCCAGTTCCAGTCCGCTGTTTCGAGATGTATGGGATTAGATGGTCGCTGATACGTCCCTGTAATCTGTTTAATGATATTATTACTGAACCTCTATGGGGAATATGGCGGCCGTGAGCTAGACGGTCGCGGGCGCCATTAGGGGAATACAATAAGAACCATGTGAAGAGAGCCGCTGCCGGACGGGAGAGTGTGTGATAAAATGTACCTCATTTCAGGATACCAGAGACACGGGCCCCTTCGGAGGCGACAGACGGGCCTCCTGGGAGCCGGGGGTGGATCGTGGTTCCCAGAGGACGCGATGGAAGGAGGCCGCGGCGGAGCTCCGACGTTCCAGGGAGGCTGGCGTCAGGACTGGGGGCAAAGGCAGAACAAGTCGAGCCTGCTAGCAGTTCTCTGAGGAAGCTGAGGAGACGGCTGGTGACCAGTTAATCACATCGGGAGTATGGAAGTGGGGAGAGTTGGGTGAGAGCGCAGAGCACCTCTCGCATATGGAGACAGGTACTGCTAAGGAAGGTGAGGCTGGAGACAAACCCCCCCCGGTACACTTTGAGGACCAGGAACACTGGAGGAGATAAGGCAATTTTTTTACCTATTTGGTCAGACCCATTTACAGGGCCGTACAAAAGGGGGTGGTGATGGACGAACTGCCAAGCCATGCCTTCTCTGGACCGGAAACGAGCTTCCTAGGACCGGTTTCTGGCATTTCAGCAGTCTTCAGCCAGGCTTGCTTGAATCCAGTGGCAAAGTGAGCAAGGGACTCACGTCTGAGCATACCCTGCCAACTTATGGCGAACAAAGCGGTACAAAAGGGGGTGGTGATGGACGGAGCATCAGAACCAATCAAACACTCACACCCAGTGAGTGGTCGGCGATACCCCTAGGCAGAAGCTCTGTCTCCCGAACTGTCATATCATGTTGCAGAAGGGTAAGGATATAATCTAGTCTGGAGAATGAGTGATGCGACCCCGAGAAGAAGGTAAATTGGGTGTCCGTAGGGTGGAGCAGTCGCCAAACGTCTGTAAGTCCGAAGTTGTCAATAAATTCCGCCAACCACCCCTGCCCTCGGGGGAGGTCGCGGGGGGGCTGCCTATCTCGGGTTCCTGACACCACGGCGTTAAAGTCCCCACCCAGCATCAACTGACCCCCGGGAAGGGAAAGGAGCAACGCACCCAGATCCGCGAAGGCCCGGGCCTGGAGGCCAGGCGGGATGTATATAGAAAGCAGGGTGAGTGTACGGCCCTCCCACCGTCCAGAGACAGCCGTGTAGCGGCCCTGCGGATCAGTTTTGATAAGGTCTATATGGAAGGGCAGTGAGCGCCGCAGGAGGATCCCCACTCCCCTTGAACCAGATGTAAAGCCAGAGTGCGCCGCCAGCGTGTAGCCATACCTATTGAGGGCCTGACAGACATTACCCATCAAATGAGTTTCTTGCAACAGCACCACGTCCGGCTGGTGCCGTTTGAGGAATTGCAGGACTATAGTGCGCTTAAGCCTGTCCCCTAACCCGTTGACATTCCAGCTGAGGACTTTTAGGCTCTTCTCCCAGCGGCTATCCATAGCCCTTGCTCCGCAGGGTGCCTCGTCCCACCACCCCAGTGTTCCGGCTGACGAAGTGATGACCTAGTTCGTGTGACCATAAATAAACCCCAACTCCCCGCCCCGCCCCTCCCTGATCCCCACCCCGCGAGAGCCCTCAACACCCGCGGTCCGGGACCTAACAACCCTCACACTCCCCCCCCCCCCCCAACCTCAACAATCCTCAACATCCCTACGCCCCCTTGCACAACAAACCCCCCCTCCCTGCCCCCTGCTCCGTGGGCTCAAAACTACCCACCGCCCCAATTAGCAGAGCGCCTGTCGCCCAACCCTACCCCGGTGAGAGCCCACCGAGGAACTCTACGTGGGAAGTTCGTGGGCCAGCCCCATCCTGGCCGCCCGCCCGTGGTGCCCAGTGTACTCAGCCCCCAGGCCCACAGTATATCTGCTACATAAGGAGCCCGGCTCAGCAACCGCGGGCATACAGTCTAAGCACCTCATGGAGCAAGCCAGTCTCACAGATAACAACTTTAATACTTTACTGTCCGATGGCTTCTCAGTCGAGCGTCCGTGACTCATCTCACTGCGTCGTCTCTTGGTGTGTCCCAACGAGGACTATTCGATCTTGACCGCCAAGACCGCTGGCTCTGCTCTCCTCCGTCCACTCGCCCCGTCGCTGACCCCGGGGAGGAGTGCCCTGCGCCTCTCCACTGTGCACCTTCTCGCTGGGGGGCCCCCGAAGTATCCTCCGAGTCCAGCCACTCCTGCACCGCCGCAGGCGAGGTGAAGAAATGGGATTTGCCACCAGCTATGACCTTCAATTTGGCGGGAAAGAACATCATGTACCGAATCCCGCGGTTTCGTAGCGCCGCCTTCACCCCCTGAAAGGAGCGTCTCTCCTGCTGAACCTGGAGCGTGAAGTCCGGGAAGAAACGAACCGTGGCGCCCTCGTACTTCAAATCACCGAGTTGTCTAGCAGCCTGGAGAATTGCATCGCGGTCTCGGTAGTTCAATATTTTGGCAATGATTGTTCGCGGGAAGGCCCCTGGTTTAGGTTTCAGGATCGGGGCCCTGTGCGCCCGCTTTACCGTGAACAGCTTAGATAGTCTCTTGGGTTTGAGGTGTTGAACGATCAAATCCTCAATAAAGAGCTCCATACAGTCCCCTTCAAGTCCTTCCGCCACACCTACCACACGGATGTTACTTCTCCGGGCCCGGCCTTCCTGCTCATCAAGCCGCGAGGCCATCAGCCTATGCTGGTGCATGAGTTCGTTGACCCTCCCGGCGAGCCGCTTCTCGGATTCCTGCAGGGTCGCGATGTCAGCTGCATTGGTTTTAGAGCGGTCGGTGGTGGTCCCCAAGTCAGCCCGGAGCAAGTTAACTTCTATTGTGATCTTATCCATTTTCGTCTCCAGGTTGGTGCCCAGGGTTTGAATTGCGGCCATTATGGACGTCAGGGAGGGTTCCGCCTGGCCTGCCGCCTCCTTCGCTGTCCCTCCAGGCTGCGCCGCCGGTTTGGCCACCGTGTAGTTGTCAAGTTTGTTAGACTGGGTCGCGGCTCCCCCTTTAGGTCGCATGGTGCCGCCGGTACCTCTGGGGACAGCGTCCCCTCTTCCTCCCTCGCTCGGAAGCGCCCGCAGGGGGCCGCGACAGCTCCGGTCGCCCACGTGTAGTCGGGCGCAACCCTGGCACCGCCGGCACTCCCTTGGTCGAAGCTCAGGGCGGGGGGTCCCCAAACGAACCTTGCGCGTCCGCTATGGGGTCCGGGACCTCAGCCGCCTCCCTCCGCCGGTTCTGATTCGCCCAGGCCGCACCAACGGCCGTGAACAAGGGCCCCAAGCTGGCGGGCCACACCGGTCACCCCACAGCAGCAGCCCCGGCTGGTCTCCTGCCCTCGCCCCTGCTGAAGCAGTCTGGAAGTCAGCCGGCCCACCTCCGGGATCCTGGCGCCACCTGTCTCAGCGCCGGAAAGCAGGGCCCTTGCCGCCGCACTCCACTCCTTTATGTCCGGCCCCCGGAGGCTGTGGGGGCATTTACACAACGGTGGCAGGCAGCTGGAGGCCAACGGCCCCTCGGCTCCGCAGGGGAATGGCGCCGTCCCTCGGCGGCGCCCCTCCGCGCGCCTCACGCGTCAGGCCGAAGCCGGGGCTCCAGGTAGCACCAGAAGCGGGACCGCAGCTCCGGGAGCGAGGCACTCGGCCGCCGCCGCCAGTCGCGGCCGCCGCGTCGAGCCGTCCGAGGGTCCTCTGGCTCCGCAAAAGCGCTCCGCTGGATCGCTGGGCCTTGGGGGAGCCGGGGGGCCTTCACTGGCCAGCCCCACAGCTCGGATCGATGGCGGATGGAAGAGGACACCTACGGTCCCGGCGGAGCTCTGGAATCAGGCGGCCATTTCGTACGGCGCCTGGCCACGCCCCCATAGTCTGGTTTATTGACCAAACTAAATTTGGAGATTTGGATTAGAATTCCCCAGCGCATTTATTTTGTTTTTAGGTTGTCATTTCTTCCCAAATGATTCAAGGTAAATTCGCCTGTGAATATACGTGGGATTCCACCATGCGACATTTCCAATTGCATAAGAAGATTTTCTAGTGCTTTTATGTTCCATCCTCTTTGTACAGAGCTGGGGTTAATGTATATGTTTAGAATTATGATTAGTCCCCTGGTGCTTCCAAATTCCCAATTGTTTATTGTGATGCCTAGTATGAACAGTGAATTGATTGAAAAGCGGGTTAAGGTCAAAGTTTTATCAAGACACATAGATTGATAAACCCCCTTTTGGGTGTCCATTTTTATTAGCTTTTTGTGCTGGGGTAAAAATTTCCACGTAGCCTCCTAATAGCAACTCCACCTCATTCCACGTCTTTTGCAGAGATATGATGTAAAAGTTCCTCAAGTAGTTTTCAAGTTCAGGATCTGAATTAAGTTTTTTTTGTGTCTGCAATGTTCCATTAAATTACAGAAGTTGACTGTAGGTCCTTGTCAGATGGATATGCATCATGGGCATTAGAGTAAAGTGATTTCTATTCGGGGAGGGATTGCTGTGGTTGAGGCTTAGTTTCACAGTGAGAAGTTGAGACTCTTTGGTTGATTACGGCGGAGAGCTTCTAACCATGTCACTCCAATTTTGTTTTGATTAAGGATGAGAGCAAGCCAGTTCCAGTCCGCTGTTTCGAGATGTATGGGATTAGATGGTCGCTGATACGTCCCTGTAATCTGTTTAATGATATTATTACTGAACCTCTATGGGGAATATGGCGGCCGTGAGCTAGACGGTCGCGGGCGCCATTAGGGGAATACAATAAGAACCATGTGAAGAGAGCCGCTGCCGGACGGGAGAGTGTATGATAAAATGTACCTCATTTCAGGATACCAGAGACACGGGCCCCTTCGGAGGCGACAGACGGGCCTCCTGGGAGCCGGGGGTGGATCGTGGTTCCCAGAGGACGCGATGGAAGGAGGCCGCGGCGGAGCTCCGACGTTCCAGGGAGGCTGGCGTCAGGACTGGGGGCAAAGGCAGAACAAGTCGAGCCTGCTAGCAGTTCTCTGAGGAAGCTGAGGAGACGGCTGGTGACCAGTTAATCACATCGGGAGTATGGAAGTGGGGAGAGTTGGGTGAGAGCGCAGAGCACCTCTCGCATATGGAGACAGGTACTGCTAAGGAAGGTGAGGCTGGAGACAAACCCCCCCGGTACACTTTGAGGACCAGGAACACTGGAGGAGATAAGGCAATTTTTTTACCTATTTGGTCAGACCCATTTACAGGGCCGTACAAAAGGGGGTGGTGATGGACGAACTGCCAAGCCATGCCTTCTCTGGACCGGAAACGAGCTTCCTAGGACCGGTTTCTGGCATTTCAGCAGTCTTCAGCCAGGCTTGCTTGAATCCAGTGGCAAAGTGAGCAAGGGACTCACGTCTGAGCATACCCTGCCAACTTATGGCGAACAAAGCGGTACAAAAGGGGGTGGTGATGGACGGAGCATCAGAACCAATCAAACACTCACACCCAGTCAACAGATCTGGGTTTGATCCATCACCGTTCTTTAGCCCACTCTGCCACCCCAGTTCAGACATGGCCATATGCAAATCAGTCTGACCCTGTGCCTCATGGGAACAGTCCAGCCCGAACTGCCAAGCCATGCCTTCCCTGGACCGAAAACAAGCTTCCTAGACCGGTTTCTGGCATTTCAGCCGTCTTCGGCCAGGCTTGCTTGAATCCAGTGGCAAAGTGAGCAAGGGACTCACGTCTGAGCATACCCTGCCAGTTCGGGCTGGACTGTTCCCATGAGGCACAGGGTCAGACTGATTTGCATATGGCCATGTCTGAACTGGGGTGGCAGAGTGGGCTAAAGAACGGTGATGGATCAAACCCAGATCTGTTGACTGGGTGTGAGTGTTTGATTGGTTCTGATGCTTCGTCCATCACCACCCCCTTTTGTACCGCTTTGTTCGCCATAAGTTGGCAGGGTAGGCTCAGACGTGAGTCCTTTGCTCACTTTGCCACTGGATTCAAGCAAGCCTGGCTGAAGACGGCTGAAATGCCAGAAACCGGTCTAGGAAGCTTGTTTTCGGTCCAGGGAAGGCATGGCTTGGCAGTTCGGGCTGGACTGTTCCCATAAGGCACAGGGTCAGACTGATTTGCATATGGCCATGTCTGAACTGGGGTGGCAGAGTGGGCTAAAGAACGGTGATGGATCAAACCCAGATCTGTTTACTGGGTGTGAGTGTTTGATTGGTTCTGATGCTCCGTCCATCACCACCCCCTTTTGAACCACTTTGTTCGCCATAAGTTGGCAGGGTAGGCTCAGACGTGAGTCCCTTGCTCACTTTGCCACTGGATTCAAGCAAGCCTGGCTGAAGACGGCTGAAATGCCAGAAACCGGTCTAGGAAGCTTGTTTCCAGTCCATGGACGGCAAGGCTTGGCAGTTCGGGCTGGACTGTTCCCATGAGGCACAGGGTCAGACTGATTTGCATATGGCCATGTCTGAACTGGGGTGGCAGAGTGGGCTAAAGAACGGTGATGGATCAAACCCAGATCTGTTGACTGGGTGTGAGTGTTTGATTTGTTCTGATGCTCCGTCCATCACCACCCCCTTTTGTACCGCTTTGTTTGCCATAAGTTGGCAGGGTAGGCTCAGACGTGAGTCCCTTGCTCACTTTGCCACTGGATTCAAGCAAGCCTGGCTGAAGACGGCTGAAATGCCAGAAACCGGTCTAGGAAGCTTGTTTCCAGTCCAGGGACGGCATGGCTTGGCAGTTCGGGCTGGACTGTTCCCATGAGGCACAGGGTCAGACTGATTTGCATATGGCCATGTCTGAACTGGGGTGGCAGAGTGGGCTAAAGAACGGTGATGGATCAAACCCAGATCTGTTGACTGGGTGTGAGTGTTTGATTGGTTCTGATGCTCCGTCCATCACCACCCCCTTTTGTACCGCTTTGTTCGCCATAAGTTGGCAGGGTAGGCTCAGACGTGAGTCCCTTGCTCACTTTGCCACTGGATTCAAGCAAGCCTGGCTGAAGACGGCTGAAATGCCAGAAACCGGTCTAGGAAGCTTGTTTCCGGTCCAGGGAAGCCATGGCTTGGCAGTTCGGGCTGGACTGTTCCCATGAGGCACAGGGTCAGACTGATTTGCATATGGCCATGTCTGAACTGGGGTGGCAGAGTGGGCTAAAGAACGGTGATGGATCAAACCCAGATCTGTTGACTGGGTGTGAGTGTTTGATTGGTTCTGATGCTCCGTCCATCACCACCCCCTTTTGTACCATTTCCAGGGCCAGCGCAAGGAGCTAAAATCATTGTCAAGGGGAGGCGAGGTCGGCAAGGAGGAGTGAGCCTCTGTAAGAGGGAGGACGGCTCGGCTCAGCGGAAGTCGGAAAACCCGGATGGAGCCATGACGAGAACACCGGATATCAACCGCGTTCTAGTCTCCCTTGGGACGCGTGACGTCAGGACGCAGCCGCCAATGGAGCACAAGAGGGGCGGAATCAGGAAGGAGGAGCGGCGGAGCAGGACGGAGAGCGAGGGGATCGAAGGTGAATGGACGACGGAGCAACGGATATCCAGAGTGGAGGACAGCGAGGTTCCAGAACGGAGGACCGGAGGCGCTGCCGGAGAGCAGGAGGAGCGGACGGGACGACAGAAGAAGGACGGAGACCCCAGCGCAGGAGTCCCAGAGCCCACAGCGACGACCGAACAGGAGTTTGCTGCTTTCAAGCCCGGCGGCTCACGAGAAGGAGAGGACGCCCCGGGTCCGGCTGCCGCGGCCCGGTACACGGGTCGTGGCCTCAGGCAAGTGCCGCTTAGAGGGTCTTTTTGGTGGGGTAGCTGGAGTACCTATTAGGAGACACACCCTACCGGAGCCCACTATTCCCTCACGAACCTTTAGAAGGGTTCCTCCCTGACATCCCCATTCCCTCCTCCACGTCGTTATGGTGAAGGTGGCACAACGTAAAGAATAGGAAGGGTAAAGCCTAACCCGAGTGTTTTCTGTTCTTTGTTTTTCAACCCTGGTGAGGAGAACCCTGGGGACAGCCAGACCCGAGGAGGGACGACCAGGACATCCCAGAGTAAAGAGTGGTAGATGGACACATACCCCTTTGGAACAAGGAGACGAGAATCCTAACTTCTTGGAAGAGATTATTAATTTCCCGTTGAACCTATGGTGTAACACGGACTGTCTTTCTCTTACTGTGGCAAATAAACAGTATCCCTCTCATAGACACATAACCTGACTGCTTGTCCTTCTATACCACTACTCTGCCCTCAAGCCTCCTTACAAAGTGGTGTCAGAAGTGGGATTAGAGATCCCAGTGTGTCGACGACATGACACAACCCGTGCCTATTGAGGATGTCCTTACACAATTGGCCGAGGGACAAAGACACCTGCAGCTGGTGTTTGAACAACAACTACAGGCTGCTAGACTAGAGAGAGAGGCGTTACAGGGAGCTCTTAAGGATCAGGCTACAGTGGCTGCCACGAATCAGCAAGTTCAGGACACTGCAATCCTACGACTCACGGACGCCATAGTACATACCCGGGTCCATCCCACTGTCCCAAGCACGGTCCTGCAGAAGTATAAGGAAGGCGAAGACCCTGACTATTTCTTCCTGAATTTCGAGCGAGTGGCATCCACAGCAGCCTGGCCACCAGAGAGGTGGGGCCAATACATCGCGCCACTTCTCTCCGGAGAGTTACAAGCCGCATACCAAGCCGCAAATCCCGATGGGACTACTACCTATGTAGATGTCAAGAAGGCGATCTTAGAAAGATTAGGATTCGATCAGGAACATTATCGGACCAAGTTTAGGAAAGAGAAATGGAATGCTGGGGATAATCCTAGGGCTTTGTATTACCGAATCCGGGACTTAGGTAACAGATGGTTGACACCCCACACATCCACCATGGAGGAAGTAGTTGAAAAGGTGTTTCTGGAACAGTTTCTGGATGCCCTACCCCCCACCACGAAATCATGGGTGAAACAACAACCACACCTCACTGCAGCCTCCGCAGTGGAACTAGCGTGTGCCTTCCATAGGGCCCCAGATTTCAGATCCGGCACTACACGTCCACAGTCACAGTTTCCCATCTCACGACCCCAGTTACATCCCCCCCTAAGACCTCCCCTAAGGCCCGAGTTAAGGACCTTACCACCCCTGCGCGTTAGTCCAAAACCTTCCCCTAGTTCTACAGGTGCCGGCGGTCAAGGTCCCCAATGTTTCAGCTGTGGTGAATGGGGACATATAGCCAGACAATGCCCCCACCGAGTATCACCCGCTGAACCCATGGAGGTAGGGTACACCAGGGGCAGGATTCTAGTAACACAGGGAAGCTCTCAACGCTACAGAACGGAGGTTTATTTAAATGGCAAGAAACAAAGGGCCCTGTTAGATACAGGGTGCCACGTCACAGTCGTTGACGGATCCCTGATAGGGGAACACCAATTACAAACCACTGAACAAGTGCAGGTGACTTGTGTCCATGGGGATACCAAGTCGTACCCCACGGCGGAAGTCATCCTGGACGTAGATAACGACCCACATCTTAAACGGGTAGGGGTCATCCCCCAGAACCCGTTATCATAGGGACCGACCACCCAAACTTTGATAACTACATAGAGGGAACTAAGAACAATACCCACACATGGCTAGATGAAGCCCCTTTTCGCACCGCAGAGATAGAAGCCATAGAAACACGAGAAAAGAAAAGCAGAAGGGAAAGGCGTAATGAGAAAAAAGGGTTTTACTGTTCGCAAGTATCAAGGAATGCCTTTCCCCTTTCCATTGCAGATACCGATGGAACACCTCCTTATAGTTACCGGGCAGCCCAACGGGATGACCAAACACTCGTGCATGCCTGGGAACAGGTCCAGGAAGAGCCTCCAGATCAGGTAGGACCTTATTTTATTGTAAAAAGGGGTTTGTTATATAGAGCTGAAAAAAGAGACTCAGTAGAGAAGACTCAACTGCTCGTTCCCCTATCCTTCCGGGAACATGTACTCCAGTTAGCCCATAATAAGATGGGGGGTGGGCACTACGGCAAGGAGAATACGCTGAAGTATCTGTTAGATAAATTCTACTGGCCTGGGGTTTACAGGGATGTGGCAAAACACTGCGCTACATGTGTGCGATGCCAATACACGAGCTCTGGACCCGTCACTAAGGCACCCCTACAACCACTCCCCATCATAGACATTCCCTTTAAGAGAGTGGGTATGGATTTAGTCGGGCCTTTAACTCCCTCGTCACGTGGTCACCGATACATACTAGTTATCATCGATTATGCCAGTCGATACCCCGAAGCCTTCCCTTTGTCGCGTATGACTACTCCCGCTGTGGCCCAAGCCATGATAACGCTTTTTTCCCGAGTCGGTTTTCCCTCTGAGATCTTGACCGACCAGGGTACCCCGTTTGTGTCGCACATGATGAGCCAGATTTGTGATCTCCTCGGGATCAAGAAAATGCGCACGTCAGTGTATCATCCACAAACAGACGGCCTTGTGGAGCGGTACAACAAAACCATCAAAAACCTACTCCGCAAGGTCGTCTCGGATACGGGGAGAGACTGGGACCGTCAGCTTCCGCTGGTTCTCTTTGCCTTGCGGACACACGAGCAACGATCCACGGGGTTTTCCCCATTTGAACTACTGTTCGGGAGAAAACCCCGAACCTTATTGGACATGGCCAGTGAACAGTGGGAGGGGGAAGAGGAAGAAGGGAAGCCCCTACTGAAATATGTTACTGACTTAAAGACGTCGTTAAACCACATATGGGGTTTTGTACATGAGAATCTGCAGGAAGCACAGAGAACACAAAAAAGATATTATGACCATAACAGTCGACTTAGGGAATTAAGACCAGGGGACAAGGTTCTTATACTACTCCCGACCACAGAAGACAAGTTGTTAATGAAATGGCAAGGGCCGTATGTGGTAGACAAACGAATCACCCCTGTCACCTATAGTATACTACTGCCACATAGGACAGGGGGTAAACAAATATACCATATAAACCTCCTCAAGAAGTGGGAGGAACCCCAGCCCCCTGGAGCACCCAACCCCGCCTTGATGGCCTGCAGCTCCCCGCAGTTAGACATTCCACTCTTGTCACTGCAGGACCCCTTGACTCCCTCTGTTCCCTTCGGAGACATATTAACCCCTGAACAAAAAACGGAGCTAGGCGTTGTGACAAACATCTACCCAGACTTGATGTCCACAAAACCCGGTTTAACATCCCTAGTCCAACATAAAATAGTACCTCTGAACCCAACAATCATCAAACAAAAGCCATACCGCATTCCGGAAGCCCGTAGGGAGGCTGTAGAAAAGGAAGTGGAGGACATGCTCCAGGCAGGGATCATAGAACCATCCCGGAGCAATTGGTGCTCTCCAATTGTACTCGTACCAAAGCCAGACGGTAGTCTGCGCTTTTGTATTGATTTCAGACAAGTAAATGCGATCACTAAGTTCGACACGTACCCAATGCCCAGAATAGACGAGATGATAGAACGCCTGGGAAAAGCTAGATACATGTCAACCCTCGACCTCACGAAAGGGTACTGGCAAATCCCGTTGGAGCATACCTCCAAAGAAATAACTGCGTTTTCCACACCATCAGGCCTGTACCACTTCAAAGTACTTCCGTTTGGGTTACATGGGGCCCCCGCCACATTTCAGAGGCTGATGGACAGGGTATTAAAAACACACCAAAAGTATGCAGCCGCATATCTTGATGATATTGTGGTTTTCAGCCACACCTGGGAGGAACACTTAGTACACCTCAAAGTCATATTTCTAGCCTTACAGGAAGCCGGCCTCACAATCAATCCCAAGAAATCACTTTTAGGGACCAATAAAATACAGTACTTGGGATATACCATACAAGAAGGACACATCAGGCCCCAAGTTGATAAGATCGAAGCCATCCGCACCATTTCCAGACCTGTAACCAAAAAAGAAATTCGTTCCTTCTTGGGGTTTATAGGTTATTACAGGCGATTTATTCCACATTTTTCATCTATAGCCAGTCCGCTCACCGAACTACTATCCAAAACACATCCCACACGCATACAGACATGGCACGCAGCACAGGAAGCCAGCTTTGAGGCCCTTAAACAAGCTATATGTACCAGCCCCGTTTTACGGTGCCCCGACTTTACTCGTACCTTTGTCCTTCAAACGGACGCCTCAGACTGTGGGTTGGGGGCGGTCTTATCTCAACCAGACTCAAATGAAGAACTGCGACCCCTGTTGTACATCAGCAGAAAACTCTTTCCCCGAGAGAAGAACTACTCCACGGTAGAAAAGGAGTGTTTAGCTATTAAGTGGGCTATTGAATCCTTACAATATTACCTGTTAGGCAGACACTTCCTGGTCCTCACCGATCACGCTCCTTTGACATGGCTTGCACGAAATAAGGACACTAATTCTCGCATACTACGATGGTTTCTCGCTTTGCAACCCTTCTCTTTTCAGACCCTCCACATGCCGGGGATGAAGCAACTGAGTGCTGACTATTTATCCAGGCATCCGAGTTGTGAATGGCCCCATCGTCCATTCCTAAGGGGGGACGACTGTAAGAGGGAGGACGGCTCGGCTCAGCGGAAGTCGGAAAACCCGGATGGAGCCATGACGAGAACACCGGATATCAACCGCGTTCTAGTCTCCCTTGGGACGCGTGACGTCAGGACGCAGCCGCCAATGGAGCACAAGAGGGGCGGAATCAGGAAGGAGGAGCGGCGGAGCAGGACGGAGAGCGAGGGGATCGAAGGTGAATGGACGACGGAGCAACGGATATCCAGAGTGGAGGACAGCGAGGTTCCAGAACGGAGGACCGGAGGCGCTGCCGGAGAGCAGGAGGAGCGGACGGGACGACAGAAGAAGGACGGAGACCCCAGCGCAGGAGTCCCAGAGCCCACAGCGACGACCGAACAGGAGTTTGCTGCTTTCAAGCCCGGCGGCTCACGAGAAGGAGAGGACGCCCCGGGTCCGGCTGCCGCGGCCCGGTACACGGGTCGTGGCCTCAGGCAAGTGCCGCTTAGAGGGTCTTTTTGGTGGGGTAGCTGGAGTACCTATTAGGAGACACACCCTACCGGAGCCCACTATTCCCTCACGAACCTTTAGAAGGGTTCCTCCCTGACATCCCCATTCCCTCCCCCACGTCGTTATGGTGAAGGTGGCACAACGTAAAGAATAGGAAGGGTAAAGCATAACCCGAGTGTTTTCTGTTCTTTGTTTTTCAACCCTGGTGAGGAGAACCCTGGGGACAGCCAGACCCGAGGAGGGACGACCAGGACATCCCAGAGTAAAGAGTGGTAGATGGACACATACCCCTTTGGAACAAGGAGACGAGAATCCTAACTTCTTGGAAGAGATTATTAATTTCCCGTTGAACCTATGGTGTAACACGGACTGTCTTTCTCTTACTGTGGCAAATAAACAGTATCCCTCTCATAGACACATAACCTGACTGCTTGTCCTTCTATACCACTACTCTGCCCTCAAGCCTCCTTACAGCCTCCAGAGCAGGGGAGCAGGAAAATCACCAGGGAAAAACAGAGGGGATAAAAATAAACCTACAAACGTGCCCACTAAAATTAAAATCACTCCCTCACTTAAATCATTCTTTCACGTGCTACCAAGTATGCAGAAAGATGGCTCGGGCGGTGCCGGCCCAAATATATGTGCAGATACTCTTAGCACCCGAGCTAATTATGAGAAAATGGCAATAAGCATAACTAAGGGCACAAATAGCTGCGACGGATCCCCACAACAGAACGAGCCCAGCTGTAATTCCATGGTATCCCTAGAAGAAGCTGTTACAATTTCCATTAGTAACAGGTTTGCTGTGTTGGCACTATCAGATGTTCCAGGAGTGTCCGTACAAGTGTGGAGATTGGCTATAGTCAGAGCAGTGCGGATGTGGTAAATTGTGAAAAGACCCAGGGAAACTCAGAAGACTTGTTGGCAAGTATTCTACTGGGTCTGAAAAACGAAATCAAGCACCGCTTCGAAGTTTCAGAAGCAAATCAGGTAGGCATATAAGCCTCCTGCCTGGATTTAACCCAAAAACTAGATAAAGTTACCCTCCGCACTAAGAAGTTAGAGGAGGAGGTGGTCATGTTAAAGCAGGATGGGACAAAGAACGCATCTGAGGTTTCTAAGTTAGCCAGGCAAAACCAAACCTTAACGGATGAGCTTGAGAGATTGAAAAACCATTCCCGGAGAAACAATTTGAGATTTCTGAACATTCCGGAAGCCAAGGAGGGATCGGAAATGAAGGCCTTCATCATCAAGTTGTTACGGAACACGATCCTGAAGGACATGGAAGATATAAACCTTGAGTACGAAATCCAAAGAGCTCATAGAGCGCCTTTCTGTCGCAACCCCCAAAGGGTTAAACCCAGGAGATCCTTGTGAATTTCCTCTCCTATACCATCAAAGAGGAGATTCTCAACGGGGCCATAAAAAACAGTCCATACTTAGTAGACGGCTACTCATTGCTAGTCAGGTCAGACTTATGCAAGTCCACAGAACAGAGGCAATGGGAGCTAGGAAATAAGATGGAGGAGCTATGGAAGTTGGGAGCTAAGGCCCAACTAAAATTCCCCGCAGTGGTGCGTATTATGTGGGACAATCAAATGTACAACTTTCGTTCAGTAGAAGATGTTGAGTCACTAATTGATACGATTAAAAAGAGGAGAGATATCGCTAAGTGACCAACATAGGATTATTGGGCCAGTTTGCTCTGTTTGCTCTCTTTTATATCTTGAATTAGTTTACATTTCCTTAATGGTGCACCCACTAGGCATTGTTATGCCTAAAAAGATAGGGAGGGTTACCCGGGGTTGGTCAAGGGGGAGGGGTGGGATGGTGGAGGGGGGGTTGGGGCACGGGTGGGGAGCAGTGGGTTAAAAAACAAAAAAAGTCCTCCGAACCTCCTACTTGGTAGAGTCTTTATAAGTTCGCAATGAAGCAGGAGGTGGAATTTGAGGGGAAGTACTATGGCTAGAATTCCTAGTATCAATATACTCACATGGAATGTGAATAGCCTTAGGTCCAAACCCAGACAGAGGGTAGTGCTGAGGTACTTGGAAGATAGTCAGGCGCAAATCATGATCCTACAGGAGACACACTTGATAGCGAACAAAAGCAAGGATCTGTTTGGCACATGTGGTTGGGTCCAGGATTTCATAGTCTCTGATCCAGCACAACGTTGCAAGGGGGTTGCAAATTTAATTAGAAGAGGCAGTGGGATCGAGCTTAAGTCGTCAAGTACGGACAGCTCCGGTAGATGGGTCCTAGCTCGTATGAAATGGGCAGATAGCGATTTTATATGCGCTGGTTTCTATGGACCTAATGAGGATGGTCCACAGCACATTGTATAATTGGGATTTAGATTGGTAGAAATTTCAGCTCCTGCGATTGTGGGTGGGGATTTTAATGTATTGTTGGACCCTGTATTGGATCGTTCATCGCAAAGGGATAGTGCCCCAGTACCCAGAATGAGGCATGTATTGAAAAGTTTGATGCAGGATCTAGGCTTAGTAGATGTTCGGAGGCATCTGAGAGGGCACGTGAGAGGGTATACCTACCATAGTAAAAAATATCGTCATTTTTCAAGATTAGATTATTTTTTGGCTGATAGATGCTTTGCGTCCAATACTAAAAAGATTGAGCATCTTCCAGCCCACATTTCGGACCATTCAGCAGTTATTATGACTTTACAGGCCCCAGGACCACAGCCCTGCAAGAGATGGACAATAAAGCGCGCCCTCCTTTTAGATGAGGGCTTGCCTTAAAAAAGGCTGCATCAGAATAACAAAGACACTGCCCCCCCACCCCCCGAAATAGTATGGGACACCTTAAAGGCAGATATATGGGGGGGTCTTAAAAAGTGTTGGCTGTGCCAAAAGCAGAGAAGAAAGGGCAGAATTAGTAAATATCCAAAGGGAAGTGGGAAATCTTGAGGAAGCCTTGCATTTTATAAGTGTGGGAGAAGAAAGGGAGGGGATGGTAAGAAGGTTAGAAGAGGCCCAACTAAAATATAAGATCAGGTTGGAGTTAAAGTGTAAGGCAAGGTGGCAGGCCGCAAATGTGAAGGTATTTGAGTATGGAGAGAAAGCGGGGGCTTTGCTGGCCTGGAGGTCCAGGGTTGGAAGAACCAGAAATGAGATAAAGGAGCTGAGGGGGCATTAGGGGAGGTGCTTGACAACTGGGAAGATATGCAGAACCATGTAGTGGCACTTTTTTCGCAGCTCTATAAGGAAGACATAACCCCAGAGCCCCATAAGTTCAAAAGTTGGCTTAGGACACTTGGCCTCCCTGTATTGAATGGCAAAGGGGAAAAGATGATGGAAGCTCCAATTACTCAGGAGGAGATCAGGGGGGCAATACAAAGAGCTAAGAATGGGAAGGCTGCTGGCTTAGATACTGTCCCCTCAGAAGTGTATAAAATTCTAATAGAGGAAGTTCTGGGAAAACTTGTTATATATGGGTATATATGGGAGAGACACAGGTTCCAGAATCATGGAGAGAGGCCTCTATAGTCTTGATCTTAAAACCAGCCAAGGACCCCAGGAAAGCAGAGTTGTATCGACCAATATCCCTGCTAAATGCAGACTATAAAATCTTTGTTAGCATTTTAGCGGTTAGGCTGGCTAAACTAGCTCTTCAGCTCATCCATGAGGCTCAGAAGGGATTTATTCCTGGGAGGCAGATCCACGAATTAACCCAGCAGCTAATTGGGAGTATTGACCTAGCTACATCAAGGTCGGTCCCCTTGGCAGTAATTACAGTGGATGCCGCCAAGGCCTTTGACCGTGTTTGTTGGGAATATCTATGGGAAGTATTGGAGGTTATGGGGTTTGGGCCACGTTTTGTAACAACACTAAAAGCCTTATATCATCGTACAACAGCTAGGATCCTACTCAATGGCTCCCTCACTTCCCGATTCTTAGATGGAAGCGACAGGGGTGCCCTATCTCACAATTATTGTTCGATATGTATATTGAACCATTTGCCAGATGCTTCGCCAAGATGATCAGGTTATTGCTTTCTGTGCAGGTGCATATAAAAAGAAAATTGCGCTATATGCGGATGATCTTGTAATCTACACAGCTGATCCGGTTGTAACGAGCCCTAGGGTGGAATTATTAGCTATAGAGTTTGTGGGCGTTTTTGGGTTATTTGGTAAATAACAAAAAAACTGGAATACTGTGTTGGAATATCCCAGATTGGAAGGGAGGTGTTCAGAGAGAGATCAGGTACCTTGGAATAGGCATTATTAATTCATTAGAGGGAATCCCTCAGCTCAATCTAGAGATGGTAGCGAAGGAAATCGATAAAACACTTGTCAGATGGAAGAATTTGCCCTTGTCATTATATATGTTATGTTATAACAACTTATAGAGCGCTCTAATACCCGAAGGTGTCCTGGCGCTGTAGCAGAAAGTTTGGAGAGGCAATGAACAACTAAAACCAGAGGTGGAGAGAAAGTCTAGAATGAGAACAGCCAGGTCTTTAGACCTTTTCTAAAAGAGAGGAGATCAGTAGTGGACCTGAGAAATAAAGGGAGTTCGTTCCAGGCGTGGGCGGCTTTGCGAACAAAGCTCCTCCCGCCCCAGTTTGCCATTTTGGCCCTAGTTACTACCGCCAGTTTGGCATCGCTAGAGCGAAGAGTTCTCACAGGAATGTACCACTGGAAACGGTTTTTAAGGTCCAGAGGTCCGGTTCCGTGAAGTGATTTATGAGCTATACAGAGGGACTTAAAAAGAACCCGATGTTTCATGGGTAGCCAGTGCAAATCTCGTAGTCCTTTGCTAACGGACACAAATTTAGGAGTATTCGTTAGCAGCCTGGCTGCCACGTTCTGTGCCATCTGGAGTCTGTTAAGATGTTTATTGTGAACCGTAAGAAAAAGGCTGTTGCAGTAGTCCAGACGAGACAGAGCTAGGGTGGACACAACAGATCTAAAGCTGTTGGTGGTCAAATAAGGCTTTATTTTCCTCAACGTCCTAATGGTTAGAAGGCACGTGGATGTGACTTTATTAACCTGCTTCTCAAAGGAGAGTTTATTGTCAACAATCACCCCCAAATCTTTTACTTTCAGGGCGGGAGAGCGGGGAGGGCCCAGATCACTGGGCCACCAGGCTGGGGACCAGAGGCAGGGATTGTTCCCGAACGTGATGACCTCTGTTTTGCCCGCGTTAAGCTTTAAACAGTTGGCAGCCATCCAGCTGGTGATGGCGGACATACAGTCTTGACAGGTAGAGGCTTTGGTTACATCCGTCCCTTTGTTAAGGGAGATCACGATCTGGGTGTCATCGGCATAAGAGGTTAACCTGAGGCCATAGGATCGTATGAGAGATCCAAGAGGTTTAACATAAACATTAAAAAGCGTCAGGCTCAACGAGGACCCCTGAGGCACTCCACAGGGAAGAACAAATGATTTGGAGGAGAAAGTGCCCATGTCCACGTTTTGGGTTCTGTTGGACAAGAAGGACTTAAGGAGGGCAAGGGCAGTGCCCTGAATGCCGACCTTGGAGAGTCGATCTGTTAAGACAACATGGTGAACCGTATCGAAAGCCGCCGACAGGTCCAGTAAGATCAAGATAGCTGAACCTCCCTGGTCGACGGCTTCCCTAATCTCTTCCGTGGCTTTCAACAGGGCCGATTCCGTGCTGTGCCCGGCCCGCAACCGGTATTGGGAGTGGTCCAATAGAGTGTTGGTGTCCAGAAAAAGACTGAGTTGCGAATTCATCGCCTTCTCCAGTATTTTGGCCGGTAAGGGGAGACGGGAAATAGGTCTGTAGCTGTTGGGGTCTTTTGGATCGAGATTGTTTTTTTTTAAGAGAGGTAGGATCGAGGCGGTTTTCCAGGACAAGGGGTATTGCCCAGAAGCCAAAATCCGATTGAGAAGTGGAGTGAGAGTGTTGGCGATAGTATTTGGGGCCATTTTGATTATAGAGGCAGGGCAAGGGTCTTTTGGGGAACCAGAATTACAGCCCAGCAACAGATTGGCCACCACCTTATTAGAAAGGGGCGTGAAATTATCAAAGGTGGGGAGGTTATCAGACAGTATCACGTTGGTGCTAATATCAGCGGGGGGTCCTGAGGGCATGTTGAAAGAGGAAAAGATGGCATCATACCTTAGCGAGGAAAAATTGTGCAAGAGTCTTGTGGAAGTCATAACTACTGTCCGGGGTGGGTTTGGGGGGAGCAAGAAGGGCAGTAACAGTTTTAAAAAGTTCTTTAGCAGAAGATTTGGCTTCGATGATTTTATTGGAAATGAAGGCCTTTTTCTCACTAAGCAGCGAGTTTTTATAGTCTAGGAGGCGGGATCTGTACCTGTCTTTGTTGATGGAGTTATAGCCGTTCCTCCATAATCGCTCCAAACGTTTACATTCTGTTTTCAGCTTTTGAAGACTCTGCAAGAACCAAGGGGCAGAAGGGGTTCTACGTTTGGGGATGCGCCATTTGACCGGTGCGAGACGGCAGCAAGCTGATTTAATCCAGTCAGTATAGGCTGCAGAGGCATCCTCTATATTAGGCGTTGGGTCCGGGGCTGAGTTAGTCAATGCTTCATTAAGGTTGGATGGATTGATATTTTACCAGGCCCGAATGGCTAACCCGTTCCTAAGATTTCGGAGAACTTGAGGAGGGGTAGACTGGGCAATCTCAAAGAGAATAGCCGAATGGTCGGTCCAAGGTAAGGACAAGGTACCCGTGATTGACAAACAGGGTGAGTTAGTAAAAATCCTATCCAGGGTATGGCCGGCCCTGTGAGTGGGACCAGATACTAGTTGGTGAAGATCAACGGCACTCAAAGAGTCAACCAGTTGAGCCGTTTCAGAGTAAATTTAATTAAAATGGTGCTACTACCCAAGCTGACATTTCTCTTTAATTGTATCCCTCTCAATTTCCCCAAAGGCATGATTGATAAACTACAGGGGAAATTGGGTAGTTTCGTCTGGGCAGCTAGGGGAGTAAGGCTGTCTTGGCAAAAAATGAGGTGTAAATTGGGAAAAGGCGGGCTGGCACTTCCGGATCTAAGACTATACTGTATGGCCTTTCAGTTACAAAACTGTAGAATCCTCCTAGGCAAACCAGGGCCCCTGGAATGGAGTGGGCTATTGGAGGAAATGGTTAAGGAGTGGGGCTCAAAAGGCTTTCTTTATAAGTTTGGGGGAAGAACATTTTAAAAAAAATTCAGACTGATGACGCTTAAGGCTGCACTTACCTTATGGGTAGGGATAAGAAATATACTTGGAATGGATTACTTTTCGGTTGGTGCACCAATATGGGACTCACCAGGCACGCCAGAGTGCCTTCAAGACCAGTTAAGTATCCCATTAAGGAGGGCAGGAATTGAACTGCGGGGGGATCCCCTGGTGATGAAGGAGGTGGTGCCATGGGAAATCTTGATGGCAAAGACGGGAGGTTCCCTCTCAAGATTCAAATACCTGCAGTTGCTATCTTGGGTGGAGGCTAACAGAAGGGAGATCGGCGGAGTCTGGGATTTTGAAAGGAAATGAGGCCCCGAGAAGTAAGGAAGTCACCGACTGGTATTGGACATTGGTGCTCTCGGATGATAATAAGACAAAAGCACCATATGAGATCTGGGATGGTGTAATTCAGATGATGGAGCTGCAGAGAATTTGGCAACTTTCTTTCAAACTTCTCTATAAGGTGGTTAAACCAGCAGATCTGAAGAGAAACCACTTCTTTACAGTTAATAGGCTTTATTGGACCCCCCCAGAAATTGGCAACATTTGCAACAGCTGCATCCCCAATATGCCATAGATGGAGTATGTTAAGTGCGGATGATCGATATATGTTTTTCGTATGCCCCCAGTTACAGGAGTATCGGCTTATGGTCGAGAAAGTAATCAATGAAATTCTGCAGACCAATATAAAAATGAGCTTAATGCTGATTTTGATAGGGCTGGAAGATCAGCCGACTTTTCCCCTATCGGCAAATAGGCAGGACTTAATTTTGTATCTGATTCTCCTTGCTAGAAGAGAGATCTGCAAAAGAAGGCTAGACTCTGCACCACCTCATGGTTTTGATTGGCTTCAGGCGGTTAAAACTATTTGCAAAAGGGATATAGGAATCGAGGTGGACCAAGTAGTAAGATCTGGGATGATTTTTTGACTCGGAATGGAACAATAAGAACTTAATCCTCCGCGTCCTATGATTACATCTGCGTGGAACCAGTAACCAGGAAACTGGATGGACTGGATCGCAGGACTATATGTTTAATTGCAAATAGCCTGGAGTGGTACAGGTCTGATGTCAGGCTTGACTTTGCAAACAATGGTGGTATGAGGACACAAAAAAATAAATATTACTGAACCTGTTGGACAGATATAGCTGGCGCCACCTTCGCCTGTTCGCATACCTCAAAAGAGAGATGAGCTTTGTCTGGCCCACCCAGGCTTGTTGGATGCCCTTTGCTGATAGCTGTGATTAATATGTGAATTGAATCCCCACGGGATTCAATTCACCTGCCTTGGTCTTTTGTGTTCACTACATTCTTAGACCCGAGATGACCTCTGTGTTTACTTAGTATATGGGGAAACTTCATCTTGCTGGTCTATAAACTTTTTCCCTTTGACCCCCCTAATTCCTGTTAATTATAGCTGTGATTTATAGTCATTAGGTAATAGCACAGTCAAATATTTCGCCTCAGTCACATCTGATACCATTATTCCCTAGTCTGTGAAGACACTAAGATTTGATGTAATCAATTTTGCAATTTCAGGTGATGTCCACGTTAATAATGTAGTCTGGTAAGGCTTTCCAGGCTTAAATTCTATTGCATCTATACATGTGGAAGATAGGTGTCTCAAGTCCTACTATGAAGCCAATAGTTTCAGAATGTTAGGTTTATTCAGGATGTCGTTGATACTACGTGATTTTAAATGGGGTTGGAATAAAGGTTTTTTTCTCACAGAGTCTTCTCTTTGGCTGTGAACATTTGAAAGGAACCAGCATCTGATGAAGGCTTATTTCTAAAGGGGATTGATTGTTTTGGTAGTTGGTCCCTATCAACAAGAGTCTGAGAAGAGCTAGTGCCACGAGTCATTTGTGGAGTGCTACATTTTTTCAGTAGTTCCTGGAGGTTTGGTGCTAGCACTGGGTGCTCTCCTGTAGCACATTGGGCCTTAGCCGTAGAATGAGAAGACGATTTCAACTTTGTTGTGCTAAGGATAAGCTGGTCCATGTTCTTGGACACTTGGATTTGCAAAGATGTAGTAGAATGGAGATGCACTTCAACTTGATCCGAGAAGGGGATGATTCATTTTGAGATCGACCTTGTTGAGGTGCGGGGGGCAAGCACTCAGAGTGTATTTGCTCTCCATTAGGTAGGGGGATTGTGACCTTTTGATGTTCTATATTGGAGGGAGAACTTCGTGTTTGTTTGAATATCGGAGAAAAACGTAGCAGTTGTTTCTTTTAGTTTCATCGCTTTTTCGTTTTTTCTCTCTTTTTTTATTTTGTTTTCTTATTTTCTTCCAATTGCTTCTTAAAGAGGGAGCAGGTTCCGTGGAGGAATTTAATATTGGGCTTTTATTAACGAAATTTAGTTGGGCATTTCACATCCATTGTTGCCAGAGAGGCCCGGGTTTTTGTGCACTTTGGCTACTGGGCAAAGTTTTGTTGAGAGTTGTGGCACAGAGGGAATTGTTTGAAGAGGTATTTGATGCACCAGTTCTGTAGGATCTGTAGATATAGGGCGTCTAGAAGAATTATTATCTGTGTTAGCGGGAAAGTGTGTCTTGATAATATTTATTTCCCCGACCAGGGTGACACAATAGCAGGACCATCCTGCAGTTTTTCAATAATGTGACTGCAGGATGCAGGATGGTCTGGTTCTGGTTCTGGTTTTGTATGCTAGTTGTTGATGCTTTAATACACTCTCTTAATAATCATTTTATCGTTCAGTGCATATTCTTGAAATTGATTGTCAATGGCGGTGGTAAATTGTGCTAGAGATTTCAGTAAAGCAATTTGTATGTCAAATTTGTTAGATTGGAAACGGAAGTATGTAATCATGACAAAGTTGTTAACTTTCAATAAACAGAAGTTTTAAAAAAAAGAACAAAAAATAAAAAATTTGTTAGATTGGAATTCAAGAGCTTTTGATGTAGCCTCTAATATCTGTTATAAGCTAAACCTGATATCGGGCTCCATGACTCTGCTGCATTCGCAGGGGGGCTGCACTCCTTTGTCAGCATTACATGAAGTAAACGTGTTCCAGCACTATGTCTCACATTTGTTTTTTGAGGGTTCAGGAGAGTGAACACTCAGGGGGGGGGGGGCCTTTTGGCGAAGAGGGACAGATGTTTAAATCATTTACATCGTCTTTAGGCAACTGCAGACGATCAAAAAAGAACAGTGAATGATCGTTTGAAAATTGGGCTGCTGGAGGTGTAGACAGGGAGCTACTTTTTGCAAGTGAAATACTTTTTACAAGAGAGAGGGCGAGGATTTGCTCTGCATCCATCATAGCCTCTCCATTCCTGGCAGACCAGGCTATGGTTCGTATTCTCGAAGATCTTGAAGCGGGTTTTAAGCCTGGTGCCAGGATACTTTCTCTGGTGTGCCTTTTCCTAGCTTTCTTGGTTCCGGAATTCATTCCCTCCCCAAGAAACTGTCATTTGCCTGAGGAATCCAATTTAGGGCAAGTAATTTTCCAAATAGGTTGACAAATCGCCCTGTTTCTGCAGCAGCAGGTTGGTTGCAAATTCCTGTAAATAGATGTTGCTTCAAGTTTCCTCTATCTGGCAATATGTTAATCAAATTGTGTTAGGTGGATCCCAATCCTCTGATACTCAACATTTTTTAAAAAGACACACTTTTTAGAAGCCGGTCGCACCACTAGCGTCTCACTGTCTCTCCCTGGGCTCCACCTGAGACCCACAGCACGGTTTGAATCGTTATGAGGGTCATGAGGAACAAAATAGAGGGTGGGAGCAGACTTTTCAATGGCAAAATAATTATAAGCTTCAAGGTCTTGATATGGCGCAGTAAGTACACCGGTTGGTCAGCTATTTAGTGAAGGTTGCTAGGGGCGTGGAGATCACCCGTGTCGCAAGCCGCACCCAAACCTAGCCGGGCCGCTTCCGCAGAGCGGGCCTCAAAAAAAGTGAATTGGAGACTGATCCACAGCTAACCTCTATTAAGTCTTGCCCCGATGCTTTTTGCAGAGTACAAAGATGTAGAAGTCAGGATTTGAATGCCAAGCAGTTGCACAGCCGACGAATGGTGGCAGTCTTTGGTGTCCATAACAGACATGAGCCCCAAGCTGTCAGCTATAGATGGCTTAATAGAAGAAGCTTGCAGTGCCTCTCGTACTTGCCTTTGCTTGCTGGGGGGCAGCTGGAGGGCAGCAGGAGGGCAGCAGAGAAGCCAAAAGAGAGGGCCACAGCAACTGATGGTGGCCCCCGCCCCAGTAAGTGACCAAAATGCCAAGCTCCCAGGCACATCCTAGTGCCTCGCCAGCCCCACTGCCCAGCTCCTGGTTTACTCAGTCAAGCCTCACTGGAAATTCCGCCGGCCGTCATCGATACACCGCAGCAGCACTGGGCTATAAGTGATGATTGTGGCCAGTTATGGCTGCGGCCAGTAGTCGGGAGCTGAGTTTCAGGGTGCGAGGAATCGGGAACCGGAGCCCCGTCCTCCGACCCCTCTGCGAGTGATCGTGTGTTGTGCGTCCTTCATCACTACTTGCCCTTACAAAACAGTAATAAAGTTGAAATGCAAATCAATACAAATCTCAAACTGAATACCAAAAACAATACATAGAACATTAACCCTTTCAAACACTAATGTAATCAACCTAAGACAATCAAATTTAAAAATCAAGGGCGGAACAGTAAAGGTGGGTTGTGTACTGGACTTTCCCACCGGTAACTGCTTAGAGCCCCATCATGACACACTAGCTAATGCAAAAAAACTGACAGTCATATAATCCCTAATGAAATTCCATGGCTTTAAGGACTCCCGCCCAACAAATAGCAACCCATGTTCCAATGCGAGAATAAAGAGAAGGCGTGAAAGAAGGCAGCCCTTTCTGGTACCTCTACCTATGGGAAATGGTTGAGATTAAAAACCTTTAACAGTTCTCCGCGGGTGGTGAGTTGTATAAAAGGTGAACCCTTCTGATGCAGTCTTTTCCAAGTCTCATGTTGGCCATCACATGGAATAGATATGACCCCTCCAAGTGGTCAAAAGCATATTCTGTGTCTCATGATAAGGGGAGTCATTCTTCTGGTGAGTCCCTTCAGTCCCACGGTACATTCCTGATTATCCTCAGGTGGTTATGAGAATTGCAACCAGGAACATATCCCATCTTTAGGGAAGAGGGTGATTATGGCTTTGTTAGAGAACACATCCAGGAAGCCTGCATCAAAGGCCTCTTCATAAGCCTTGGTTAGAAGTAAATTTCTCCTGGGAAGCCATCTTCTCCAGGGGATTTACTTGTGGATATTTGGGAGATATCCTTTGTTATCTTCTCTCGATGACCACAATAACATAGACACCCACCAACCAGCCCGACAGCATGAACAATATGGGACTCACCCAGCTCATTCATGACCCTACGCACACCGCAGGCCACATGCTAGACTCCATCTTCACCTCCAATGACTACATCAGGTATAGCCACACCCCCGAACTCACCTGGATCAACCACTCCATCGTCCACTTCAACATTACAGCCCGTCCCAGTTTGCCCAATGCCCCCCTCCGCAGCTGGCACAAATTCTCAAAGGACACATGGATCAACGATCTCAACAACACCCACACAATCTCCTCCAACAACCAAGACCTGAATGTCAGAAACTTCAACAATTGGATCACCAACAGCACCCACAACATCACTCTCATCGGCAACAACACCCACAGAAGATCCACCAAGTAGTCTAGCTGGTACACTTAAGAATTTAGAACCACTAAACGGCACTGTAAATGACTGGAAAGGAGATGGCACACCAGCACGGACACAATCAACAAGACCGCCTTAAATTCAGCCTTCAATCTCTAACACAGTCAGTTGAGAGAATCAAAGAAAAAGGCCTTAGCCTCACGCATCGAATCAAGCTCTAAATAACAGCAAAGAACTTCTTCCACAACAAGAACACCGACATCTACAGAGACTTAAAACACCAGCCCAAAGCCACTGACTTTTTCAAGCAACACAACGACCCCGCTACCACCACAGACATCAGGCTAACCGAATGGAGGCAGCACGCCCTACAGGACACCGCATTCATAATGAACTCGGTCAACTCAGGGGCACCAACTGACCCATGCTCTCACCACATCTTCAACCTAGATGAAGCCAGAATCAGCCACGTACTTACCACCTCCTTCAACACCTCAATTGACACAGCCACCTTCTCGGAGGACTGCAAACATACAGAAGTCAACAGCGTACTAAAGAAACCATCAACAGAACCCAGTGAACTCAATAACTACAGACCAATCTTCCTGCTCCCGTTCCTGGCCAAAGTTTTAGAAAAAGCCATCAACCTGCAACTCTCCTCACATCTGGAACACAACCTCCTACTTCACTCCTTCCAATCCGTATTCAGCAGCAACCACAGCACCAAGTCAGCCCTCATTGCTGCTACCAACGACATCCGAGGTCCACTCTGAGCTCTTCTCGACCGAGGAGAGACTGTGGCTCTGATGCTCATAGGCCTCCCAGCAGCATTCGATATGGTCTACCACCACACACTTATCACAAGGCGGCACAGCATAGGCATCCAAGGATCCACTCTCAGATATATTACCTATGTCCTCACCATAAGAATGCAAAAAGTCTGACTTTACCTCCGAACCAAAGGAATTCATCTGTGGAGTACCCTAGGGATCCTCACTCAGCCCCAACCTCTTTAACACCTATATGACACCTCTGGCCAGCATCGTCAAAGTGCACGGTCTCAACATCATATCCAACACTGATGACTCACAACTCATCCTCTCTCTCTCCGATAACGCCATCGAGACCAACTTACAAAACTGCACGACAGATGTCGCCAACTGGATGAAGGACAACTGCCTGAAGCTCAACATTGACAAGATAGAGGTACTGATTTTCTGAAGCAAAAGCTCTCCGTAGGATGCATCCTGGTGGCCCTCAGAACACAGACATACTCATACCCCCACTAGGAACCTTGGCATCATTCTGCTGGACAACAAGCTAACCAAGATGACTCAGGTCAACTCCGTCTCCTCTTCTTCAACTTCTGCATTCTTCATAAGTTATTGAAATGGCTACCCCAAAGCTCAAGACTCACCTTCCCCCAGGCCTTCATCTCAGCTGACTGGACTACTGCAACTCTCTCTACACAGGGATTGCAGCTCATTGAACTAAAGCGCCAAACGGGTAGGTTAAAGATGATAATCTTTATTGAGATTAGTAAAAAACGAGAGGAGCAACCAGTCAGCCTCCCAACTGCCTCTACTTTGCTAGTACCACCGTAACCCTGCCCCCCCATGGAATGGAGGAGCATTCCATACATTAAACAACACCACAGACAATACAACACATCTCACTTACCCAACTGTGAACTTGAATACCTAACACACTAAAAACACACCTAGTAGCACTAAATAAACAAAATTTAATTTGTAAATCATAAAAGCAATAATATACACAGAATTACACGTTCGTTAGCAATATCAAAATTACCTATGTAGATTATACAGGTAATAATACATACAGAATTACACACTAGCAATAAAATATGGAAAAACACATTCCCATTTCCCATTTCAACTTAACTGATCCATGATGAAATCATTGAAGCCCTTCTGAGACTTCTCTCCATCCAACAAACAATCAGGCACCTTCACCACCTTTTTGATGTTACACACATTCCTATCGCTAAACAGCACAGTGTAAAGATTCACTTTCTTGACTTGAAGAGGTTTGGAAAACTTTGATAAACCCTGGCATTCCTTCCAGCCTTTACTTACCCGTACCCAATCACCTTCAACCAATCGTCCTGTGTCATCATTCTTGGAATCCTTGAATAACGTGGCACACCATCTTTTTCAACACTCCCTTCACCAGCATTGCTCTAGATTTTCTTTCCCTCATGACCTCAAGCGGTATCTTACCAGTGACGCCATTGGAAGTAGTGCGATAAGCCCATATCACTTTTCTCACAGCAACTCTACTGCTCACCTTGACCCAAAGCCAACTGAATTCTCTCCTTTAATGTTCTATTTCACCTTTCTACAAGGCAGGTGCTCTGGAGATAACATACTGACGACCTAATGTGCTCCACACCATACAACCATAAAAAATCACTCATGACATGAGATACAAACTGTACACCATCGTCTATTACCATGATTTCCGGCACACCTTCCTTTTCCCAGAGCCTTTTCAAAAACTTGATCACATCCTGTATGATTACCTGATTCACAAATTCAACTTCAGGCCGCCTTGAATAGTAATCAACAGTGACAATGGCAGACACTGGACAGGACCCCAGGACATTGTATGGCTCAGAGATGTCCCGACCAATTATTTTCCAGGGGGCATCCATCTTCTCCACTTCCACAAGTGGATAAGTCACTGTCTTCTGTGACTTATCACTCCATGCACACGGTGGACACTCTCTTACCATCTCTCCAAATATGTGTCCAATCCCAGCTACCAGTATTCTGCTCTCATCCTACACTTGGTCGCACTCATGCCACCATTACCCTCATGGGCCAAACTCAAAATATGTGATCTTAATACCTCTGGCACCACCAACAACTCCCCTCTTAACAAAATTCAGCCCTCCATTGATGATTCCATTCTAACATTCCGAGGTAACTCCACCATCTCTAAAATCATTCCTTTGGCCAGCCACCCAACAGACATGAGTCTCACAACTTCCTGCAAGGTCTCCTCCTCCTTTACAGCCTGCAACCATTCCTTATGCTCTATCTCTATACGACCCACCGTAACGGCAAAAACACTGCCCACTAATTGCCCACCACCATCAGTCACCTCGTTGCTCAGATACCTTACCGGCAACCTTGATAAAAAGTCAGCCACCACGTTTTTTCTCTTAGGCATATATTCCGTGGTATATGAGAATGCCAACATTCTGAGGACCCAACGCTAAATTCTGGATGACTCCAGGCTAGCCCCCTTATTGGTAAACACATCAAACAAAGGGTGGTGATTGGGGCAATACTTGAACTCCGTACCAGACACAAATTTCTTAAAATGATTAATTCCCCACCAGCATGCCAGCTCTTCCCTTTCAATTGTGGAATACAAAAAAATCAGCATCTCTTAGCAGCCTTGATGCATAGGCAGTAGTTACTTCTCTTCCCTGTCTTACTTGTAAGAGTACGGTCCCAACCTCTGGCACCCATACACACTATACTCTTGTGACGAGTATCAAAGGGCTTGAGAGCAGGAGCAGATGCAATCTCACTCTTAAGCCGCTTAAACTCCCGCTCACACTCAGCACACCAATTATAATTTGCATTCTTTAACATTAACCTACGCATACATCTAGTCTTGTCTGCAAACTTAGGGATGAACCATGAATAGTATTCCGCCAGTCCCAAATAGGATCTTAACTGGTCCTTATCTAAGGGCGACAGGGCTTCTTCAATGGCTTTTACCAACTTCAACTTTGGTGACACATCCTTTTCATCCATCTAATGCCCCAAATATTGCATGCGCTTGACCCCAATCTTACAGTTATCCAACTTTATGGTCAACCCTCCTAGTTGCAAGATTTCCTGCACTTTAAACAAGATTTCATCATGTTTCTCCACATTCTCTGCAAAAATCAGTATGACGTCCTGAAAATAAGTTATGTTGTTCTACCCCTGGAACAATTGGTGCATTACTCACTGGAATACAGCAGAGGCTGAAGCCAGACCAAAGGACATGCACCTTTTTTTTTTTGCCCCTTCAGCGGTGACAAACGACGTGAGATCTCTCGAACCAGGATTCAATGCAATCTGGTGATAGGCGGACGACAAATCAGGGATAGGGAACACTCTTGCACCCATGATTGTCGTTAGCATTTCCCCGATATTGGGCAGCGGATGTCTGTCCACCCAAATACCATTGTTTATTTAGCGCAAGACAGTGCACATCCTCAATTTCCCATTTGTTTATTTAGCCAAAACCACTGGGGCCAACCATTCCGAGGCCTCAATTTCCTCGATAATGTCCGCATCACACAATTTCTATAACTCCTTCTTAAAGGGCTTCCTCATTACCAAAGGCACAGTGGGAGCTTTATGTACCTTTGGACACACACCCTCTTTCAACGCAATCTTGTGAGTAAAGCCCTTGAGCAAACCTAACTCCCCTTTGTATACCTCAGAAAATCTCTCTCGCCATTTCAGGTCACAGACCATGCCCACAGAAATTCCAACATGCCCTTAAGGAAACCCAGTAAGTCTGTGGGCTTGGTTCCATAAGCTGCAAGTTTGATATCTGGATTAAACTATTTCTGATTGAAAAATGTATCAGATGTTCCTCACCAATCAAGGTATTATGAGCACCAGAATCTCCATTGCATGCTCTCTACTCCATCCATGTTAATGGTACAATAAGGATGCACCGCCTCAGAAGCAACTCCTACTTAGCTGATTTGTAAAATAAATTCTTCTTCCTAACCTCTCAAACTTTCTTCACCCACCACGCAAACAGATGCTGTTGCATTAGGAAAGCCCTCTTTCCATTGGCAAACCCTGTCAAAATGCCCCTTGGTTTTGCATCTCCTGCACACCAGCCCTACAGCTGGGAAACTGGGATTGGTAGCTATGTACCCTTCCAGGCAACACTTATAACAAGAGTAACGCCTTTGATCTATCCAATTCCCCTGCAAAGAAGCAGTCTCATTTTTTGTTCTTCACAGTACTAGATGAATTTGTTTGTACCACCTCCACTTTTCCCGCACAACTTGATGCCATTTCCATGAGACCGTCCTCGGTATTCTCTGCCCTTTTAGCTAACTTCATGGCTTTTACTAACGTTAAGTCTTCCATTTTCAGCAACCTTTTTGTGTATGCTTGTCTCTGATTTTCTGTACCAGTTGATTCCACAGCACCTCATCCACAAATCCTTTGTAGTTGCATGTTGATGCCAATCTACATATTCTATGGATTCCCTAGGCATTTGATCTCTTTGCAAAAACTTAAACCTTTCCAGTACTACATTTTGTTTCTTCCCATAATTTAAAACCAGTTTTTAATGCTCTTTCATGGTCATCACAATAAGAATCCTACTCATCCTCCTCCTTTCCCATAATTTAAATCTAGTTTTGTAACGCTCTTTTATAGTCAACACAATCAGAATCCTCCTCATCCTCCTCCTCCGATAAGGGTGGTAAGTGTTTTAAAATATGATGCCCCTATGCCCTTAGGCAATGCTTCAGCTTGGTCAGTTTGTGCGAGTTTGTATATATGTCACCCCCATTTACCTCAACTTAAGCCTGAAAACCTTCCTTCCAGTTATTCCATAATACAACAGGCTCACCAGGCACACCAAGGAACTGAGTAGGTGCCACCATGCCTTCCATGTTTAGCTCAGATAGAATTCAATATTTTCCAAAAGTAAGAATGCCTTTCCTCTGTTTATGCCTCACCTTTCCTTAAATAGGCATGCCTGCTCAACTCATGCTTCTACTTTGGGAAAACAGAAACGTGATGAACAGTGGGGAGACAAAGCCGCTGATGCAGGCAGGTTGATAGGCAACACTCTGGGCCCATGTGGTTCCTCACGCACCACAAGTGCACAGCTGGGCTCATGTAACATTACGCATGTGTGTACACAGGGTCTAATTAAGTATGGAGTACAACACCACTGCTGTTATGGTGCTGCTGCGGGCCTGTTCGTCACCACGGACTGGTTCAGGGCAGGACAGAATGTTGTGGGGCAGATGTTGCCAGCTCCTATGCCAGAACACTTTCCACTTCAAAAGCCACCATCCTCACGTTGACAGAGAAACGAAGCACCCAATTGGGAGGTTAAAGATGGTAATCTTTATTGAGTTAAGCACAGAATGAAGAGGGAGCAACCGGCCAACCTGCCAACCATCTCTCCTTTGCTAGTTCCACCGTTTCCTTGACCACCCATTGAATGGAGGAGCATTCCATACATTCCACAACCCCACAGGCAATTCAACACTTACCTCCTACAACGACTAAAGACTATACAGAATGCTACAGCCAGATTTGTCCTGGATCTCCCTAGAAGAACCCACATCACCCCCTACCTCAGGGAATTCCACTGGCAGGATGTACAGATGACAGTTCAAGCTCCCAACCCATGCATACAGGGCCCAACACAGCTGCGGACCCACCTACTTGAACCACTGCCTGAACTTCCATCAGCACACCAGACACCTCAGCTCCGCATTCCTTTCTCTAACCTTCACCCCCTGAATCCTACCTAGCAGATGCGGAGGTCACTCCTTCTACTGCCTAGCAGCGAAGACATGGAACGAGCTACCCATCTACTGATCTCCGTATCTCTTCCAGAATTCCAAAAGTCCCTGAAGAACTTACTATTCGGCGAATTAATTGGCACCTGCCAGCACCTGGATACCCTCAAGGGTGACAAGTAGTGCTCTAGAAATCTGTTGATTGATTGATCTCCTTTTTCATGAAATCCCCTTCAAGTACGGCCCTCCTCATTGAGGAGAGGGAGATGCAGGGGGTCAAGGGAGGCGTCTAGTTTTTTGGGGGTGGAAATGTTTTCAGCTTTATACAGCGATGTATAAAAGGTGGCAAACCTATTTACTCTGTCCACTGGGTGGTTAAGATTGTCCCCAGCTCATCTTTAATCGCTGGTATTGCTAGTTGCGATTCCCGTTGTCTCAGTTGAGCAGCCAACAGCCTGCCTGCCTTCTCTGCAGTTCCTGAGTGTCCTTCAATGGATCCTCACTGGGTGTTATGCTGGTTGAGGGAACCGCTGATTGGAGTCTCACGTTGGTTCCAGGGGCGGTAAGGGCCCCTATCTCACTCCCCCGCTGCCTCCCGCAGGATTAATTGCCTTTTTTTGCGGTCCGTGTGCAACCCAACCCAGGTCGGGCCACTCTGATGAACTGCTGCTTCCCTTCCCCGGTGCCTCTTGCAAGGTGGATTGCTTTACTGTGTTCCCCGTGCAGCCCACTCCAGTTTGGGCTGAGCTGGTGGGCCACATTGATCTGGTGATTGCCAATCCTGCTCCCTCCGCAGTGAAGTTCTAACAGGTTGGTGCGCCCGTTGTTGGGCCGGGACCCTCGAGTTCCGATTCACTCTCGGCGGTTGGTGTTAGGATAGGCCATGGATTTTCAGCAGGATGTAGGCCTCAGACTGCTTCGAGTTGCCATATCTCGGTATCCAAGGGGGCACGCTTCGATTCATTTCACCTCGATTGGTGCACTGCGCCTTCTGCTGTCTGCTCTGGTGCTGGCCCACTATCAGTGCTCCATCTGCGCTTCCCGCTGTAGGCAATACTCCGGGCCACAAGAGTGCTCTAAAGATCCACAGCCATATTGGTCAGGGCTGGATCTGCCTCGATGATATTATTATTAGAATAAATCTGCAGATACTGAGAACTGGAAAAGCATTGTGCAGGGTTTCTTATTATTCTTAATGGTCTTGACTGAGTGTGAAAGTTCAGGATTCCCCCTTTCCTGCCCATGGACCCTTCTTAATTTATATGGGGTGGAGCGTCAAGAGGGTCAAGAGCAGATTTCGAACTAACATTTGAATGCCAAATGTTAACCTTCTGTTGTAAGCCCTGAGGGCTCTATTAACAACACAATTATACATCTCAGCTAGCGAAGCTTAGTTTCTGCTCATATTCTTATTTGCAAACCTAAACCTAAATATATACAAAGGCCGGCGGGAATACTGCATTTATAATTACGGTTTTATTAATTTTACTGGTGTATGCCTGTGTTGCCTAAGACTATGACTGTGGATTTTTTGCATTGTGCAAAATCTGTATTTGAAGAATCCCTATATTTCTGAAATGCACAATTCTTTTCAAATTTTTCACCTCCACTTATAATTCATTTTTGTTATGTGAAGATTTTTCTTCCCCTTCATTAAAGGCTGTGTTGTGTACTCACTACCGTGGATTGTGTTGCTCAATCTAAAGATACAGGCATGAGTGATATAGTTATGTTTGGAAAGTACACCAAATGTTCCCAATTTCAAAGGGACATCTGTGAAGAAAAGTATTTTCCTCAAAAATAATTTTGCACCTGAAAGTTAAAAAATATTCAGTGACAATAATAGGAAAGTATTTTCTGTTATAAGTCTTTACTTCACTCCTGGATTCTATCAAACATTGCTTACTCCTTTGGGAATGTATTGAAAATGTTTGTGAATGGCCATAAAGGTGATAATTAATTTGTGAGCTTTTACTTAATGTTCAAGTAACATCCCTTGGCAGTGTCCTTTGGACACCCCCTAGATGCCTTCTATGATAATGGAATTTTTGAACACATGGTGGAAATTTCACAGTTTCCACTGGCATATTCATCCTTAAAAAATATATGTAATTGCCCGCTATGGTAGCACCAGTACCTTGGCGGGGTCATGCTCCTGTCGAGTAGGCCCCAAAACACTTTAAACAGCAAATCATCAGTGGACTAGATTAAGTCTAACCTGACAATAGATCTGCCTAAAATGTCATAGAATAAATACACTTATGTGTTGTCCGCAACAGTGTAGTCAAGTGATACCCTGTTACTTGATACTCCCTTCTTGTCGTGTTTTCAGTCAGTTTACCTTATGTTAATCCTGTCAGAGTCCTACGTGGGCTTTTCTGATGATAGAGTCTTTGTCTAAATTCTCATTCTGCACTCCCCAAATCTTGGCTCGTGTCTCCCTGTGCGCAGCCGCTGAATGGTCCACTGTAAAATCCTGTTGTGCATTTGTTATAAATGATCTTGTTTTCATCAAAGAATCATCACACCACTTTCTAGTCTCATCTTCAAATATCTCATTTTCAAATATGTGGATTTCATGTATTGATGCATGCAAAAGTTTGAAAAAATAATCTCTGTGTGAACATTTCGTGCAATCCAAATTCTTGATAGTTCTTCATGATACAGTCACCCTGTTACTAATGAACTGCCCAATGCATTTCGGGTTCAGGTACTGCCCTTTGGCAGGGGGTGACTATTCATATGTCCTCTCCATTCCCGCCATCCCCCACCGAAGGAAGGCATCTGTAGCCCTCTGTAAGTATGATGAGGGCAATGCCACTTCTGATGCCTGCATGATCTGGGCTCGGTATAAAGAGAAGGAGGCCTTTTTTATTAGGAGGAATATTCTGAAATTAACTATACTTGTAGCATGAATTGCTGACCGCCGGTATAAATATCCTGATCCAGCTCATAAACTCGGAGGAGTCTTGTGTCCACTCACAGTCTCCCGTTCACTAAAGAATAGGTCGCTGTAGTCAAGATCCACCCACCCACGTGTCCGTGACGTGTTCCCTGTCTTTAAACACTGGAAACGAGAAGGTGAACAGTGTCTTCTTGAACGGCGAGTGTGTCCTCTTCAGGCCAGCGTTACTGCAATAATGGGCTGCGATGGTAACTTGGCCTTTTCACATTTCACACGATAATGCTGATATTGTAGGAAGATTATAGGAAAGGAATGTTGATAGTATGTTTTTTATTGCATGCCTATGTTGTGAACTATATATTAGAGTGATTACAGTGTCTTTTTTACAATCCATTTTATGTTAATAAATGACTGCTTCTTTTTTAGGCTTTTCTTTTTTGCCTCTAAAGCCGTAAATGGCGGGTAAGAACCTTTTTGGTGTCTGAAAGCTATAGGAACTTAGCTGTCCCCATCGCCATAAGCATTCATGACTTCACTACTCCTTGGAGAAAACAGAGGGGTATATTTACAAGAATTGCCGCTGAGCAGTTTTCCCACTGCTTAGCTGCCGATCACCAAATCCTAATGCTATGTGTGCGAAGTATTTATGAGACGTTAGGATCAGCTAGCAGCAGCGAAAATGTACGCTAACTTTAGCATCAAGGCGCTAAAAAAATGTATGTTCTCGTGAAAAAAGTGACGGCCGGCCAAATAGTGGAAAAAAAGTTGACGCTAGTCAGCCCACCGTCACTTTTCAGCGTCTAGTGGCAAAAAGAGCCTACAAATACACAGCTAAGGATTTTTTTTTAAACTGAATGCAGAATGAAGCAGCCAGGATCAGGTTCAGCACAGGGCAACAACCCCCCAGCCCCCACCAACAGCCAGGATGACCAGCAAGAGCCCCAGGGGAAGAGGAAGAGAAATCGCAGATACAGTCAGGGGGAGAATGAGATCCTGATTGCGGAGGTGACGGAGCATCAACACCAGCACTTCGTCACTCCAAGTTGTCATTGGGGACCGAAAACGCAATATGGCAGTCCATTGTCAACAAGGTGAAGTCCATCGCAGAAGTCGAGAGGACAGTGACGAACTGCAAGAAGTGCTGGCAGGAAAGCACAAAACTAAGCAGAAACTGGCAGTCGATCGAAAGGCAGCATTGCAGGTGGCAGTCCAGTGTAGTTTGTTTGAATTTTTGTGCCACAAACGGTTAAGAGTTGAATACTTTGTGAGATTTTTTATTTCGGCTATTAAAACTTTATATTAACATATAATGCCGTTAATAAAATAACGCTAAGCGGTATTTGACCTGTATTTGTACCATTTTTTTAGCTGTTGCATGCCTGGCAACAGTCTATGGTTATGTCATGTGACATATGTTGTGTATGTGGCTTTCATTGATCAGATGTCTTTGTTTAAAAATGTGTCTGGGCTCTCAACATGCATACCGTCACAGATGCTTGCTGCTCTATACTTCACGATGTTTTATTGGCAATGCATGCAACGGTAGAAGTTACACTGTTTTCCATATGTTATGTGTGACTACATATGCAGCAAGTACTCACCCCTTTCCAGTAAGGTTTCTACCACTGTTGTGGGGTTGAGACACAGACATATGTGTCAACCAAGCATGTACTTGTGTCAAAGATTTGGCGGCATGTATGCATACACAGCTCAAACGCCAATGGGACATCACTTTTGTTTATGTTCTTGTGGTGTTAAAAACATCCCCATATTTAAAGGGTTGTGCAAATCCAGTTAACCTTGATTTACGCCACCTTGTTCATATTTGCCTTACCACATAGGGCCACTACAGCTAAGTGTTGGGCAATTGGTGATGGGTTGGATGTTCCACCACAACATCCATAGCTTTTGAGGCGGCTCTAGGTAAAGAACAAAGGTACCCAAGCACACGCAGAAATAAAGTTTACATAAATTATTGCGTCAAGTAGAACATGTAACACAATAAGTGAATCTCCGTTTCTTTCTTCAATTTAATATTCTTGTTCTCATAGTAATTTTGCAGTCTTCACAGTGGTTTCCAAGCCAACACGTGTTTCGTCGCCTCTAGTATTATTGTACATGCGACTTGTTCACGGCTGAACACTGTCTAATTATCAATCATTTATGTATGACGATAATTCCAGGTCATACAGACAATCGACGGGGGGGGGCCCAATCCTTGTAAGGTAGACGAATTTCTTCGGTAACTGTGCTCAATATTTAAGGAAGAGTTCCCATCTCCGAGTAGTGGAGAATGTATCTGTTGTATGCGACTGCCCCCATCCGCGTCTGGCTCCAATTCGAGTTGAACTCAACATGTCCAACATGTCCAACATGGAGTGTAAATAGTGCTAGTATTAGGGAATTGTCCCGCATGTTGGTAGTTTAACTGTCCCAATGCATCATGTGTGCTACTGATCTAAGTAATCCCTGGTGGCAGTGGTTGTTCCATCAATTACATGTTTGTGCACTCTGTATATCTCTAACAATGATTGTATACATGAGGAACATTAGTTATGCGAAAGACATTAAGCACGTTGCATTCGCAACCATTGCACGTGTCCACACAACCATAGGCATGCACACATGGCCTAATAAATGGTGATATGTTGTCAGCACACCTCCACATGTGGCTGCTGAGTGCTAGGCTATAAAAGATACTCAAACTATCTGCACGCGCTTGCCCTCATCAACGCTACCTTACCTGAGTGCCGCCTGTCTTCAGCAACGTTCTTCCAGACTGGGCTTCTCTGCCCTCCCAACGGTTTCTCGTTGTGCGTCTCTCCTTCTTCTATGGTTCCCGACGGCTCCAGAGAGTCTCTGGCTTTCTGCAGTTCCCTGTCTCCAGCTTCCTGTTGCTGACGTTCCGATGGCGCAATGTGCCACAGCATATTTACAAGACCACGTAAAACCACTTTTTAAAATGTTTTTAAATACATTTATTTATTGTCATTTCCAAAAACAATACAGACAAAAAAACATGAGCACATAGTTATTAACACAATATCATTTAGGACGCAATATGCACATTACAGGAATTTAGGACATATACATTTTAAAATCCTAGTGTTATAACTCAGATGATCAGCTAATGAGTTGTACTTTCTTAAGTATCTAGTAGTCTGTACCTTTTAACTAGTGTATGGTTTCCTGGAGCCCCATTGATGTCCTATTTGTGGCTTAGGTTCTCCAATGTGCCCATACCCCTCTGGAACTCTTGTCTGTTAGGGGTGAGGGGGCATCCTGCCCACCTAGTACGTCTGTATTAGTTATCAAATACACGCACAGGGGGTCCCAAATGTCTTTTAGCCTCGAGGATACAGGGAGTAGTTCCGCATAGGTCAATGTATGTTCCTGCCAAAAAAAAAGAAGGTTTCTTTAAATTTTGGTGCCGCCCTCTGTCCCACCAGCACGCCACCCTACGCTTGGCCAGGAATATCCCCAGCGCCACATACCGTTTGTATGCTGAAGGTATGTCTTCCGTGTATCCCAGGGCGACTCTGTTAGTGGTGCTAGGGTCATCTGTCCTACGACTGCAAAGACCTGTCTCCAATAAGATTTGACTGTCGTGCATTCCCATGCAACATGTAGAAACCCTGCAGCTTCCTGTCCGCATCAGTCGCAGGCATCGTTGTCACATAGTTTGAATTTTAACATTTTAACAGCGGTGTAGTATAATCTATATAGATATTTTAAATGTATGATGCGCAGCTTGCTGCTCGCAGATGCATTTCCAGTTTGTTGACAGCAATAGCTCCATTTGTCTTCACTAAGGGGTTCACACAGCTCCTCCTCCCACTGCATCTGAGCTGCCTCTCCGGCCGTCTAAGTTGCTGTCTGCATGCTATGGTATATGAGAGATACAATGTGCACTGGATCCGTACTTTGTAGTAAGCGGTGTAGTGGGATTAGTGAAGGGGGCTCGTTGGGGAAGTCTGAAGTAGCTGCTCTCACATTCTGTCTCAGTCTAACATACATAAATAGGTCCATCGCCGCAGGGTCCCTGTCTGTAAAAAAACTGTTCTTTAATACGGAAAACCTCATTAACATAAAGATCTCCCCATTTCGTATTGCCAATTTTATCTAATAGTTGGCGACATCTTAGTTCCTGGGTTACTTCTAGATCGGGGTGGCGAGCCACCGGGAGCAAGGGCGAGTATATCATTGCAATGTCCAGTCTTTTCGCAATTTTTTGCCATGCTATTACAGTGCATGCCACAGTAGAGGAGCCAGTATCTCTCACTCTCGCCTATGTGGCTATGAATCCAGACAGTGGCGTAGGCTGCATATAGTACTGTTCTACTGCTAAGTGTGGTATATATGGAGGGGGCATAAACCAATATGTAATATAACGTGCCTGTGCACTGAGATAATACAGTTCAAAATCAGGGGCCTCGAATCCCCCATGCACAAAGTGCAAGGTCAGGATCTCCCATTTCGAAGTTGTCCCCCCGCCCCCAGGCGAGCCGTATCATTTGGGTTTTCAAGGCCCTAAAGAAGAGAGGTCCCGGAGCAAGAGGGATATTGTTAAATAAGTATAACAGTTTAGGTAGGATGACCATTTTCATCAGGGATATCCTCCCTGCGAGAGACAAGGGCATGGCGATCCATCTAGCACCCAATTCTGTTATGTGCTCTAGTGCTTTTCCATAGTTTGCTTGGAGCAGCTCCGCCCTATCTCTGGTGACATTCATCCCCAAATACTTCACTTTGTCAGGGCACCACTCAATAGGGTAGTCCATGGGATAAGAGTGAACCTCAGAAGTAAGTGGGAACATCTGAGATTTTTCACAGTTGATTTTGACCCCTGACATTTCTCCCAAAAATGAGAAATTCTCTCAATATGGGGTTAAGGCTAATCTGGGGTTTCCGCAAATATAGTGTGATACCATCTGCATACAATGGGATCAGCATGTGCCTGGTGGGGTACTCAAGAGCCCACGTTCGATGGTACTGCCAGAGCTTAGCCGCCAGCGGTTCAATGGCTAGGACAAATAGTAATGGTGAAAGCAGGCCCCCCTGCTGCGTACCTCTCTTGATGGGAAACAGGGGTGGGCCGGCACCATTTAATATTACTCTGGCTCGTGGTTGGTGGTATATCAGTTGTATCCAAGACAGAAAGCTGCCCGGCATACCCATCCTCTGAAGTATTCCAAACAGATAGTCCCATTCTACTGAATCGAATGGCTTGGTGGCATCCAAAAACACTGCCACCGCTGTGAGGTCCAGGTCAATATCTTGCAATATCGTAAACATGGTTCTGAGATTGAGGGAGGTGGCCCGTCCTGGCATAAAGCACGCTTGGTCTGGCAGTAATAATGCTCCCATGAGGAAGCTCAATCGGTTGGAAAGTACTATAGCTAATATTTTCACGTAGCAATTTATCATGGAAATCGGTCTGTAGGATTCACACCTATCAACCGGCTTCCCATGTTTAAGTATGGAAATAATGGATGCCTCTTGCATTGTGGGTGGCAGAGTACCTTCTTCCATAGCTTCTTCATACACCTTTTTAAGAATAGAAGCTAAATGTTCTATATAAGCTTTATAAAAATTGGCTGGTATGCCTTCTGACCCGGGGGCTTTGCCTGATCGGAGTTGCATAATTGCACCCCGAAATTCATCTATTTCTATCTCAGCAGAGAGGAACTCCCTCTGAGCATCGCCCAGCGAGCCGAGAGCAACCGGCTCCAGATATTGCTGTAGCATCCATGGTTGTTGCCGTGTTGTGGTGTAGAGTGAGTAGTAAAAGGCCTGAAATGTATGGACAATTTCTGACGTATCTCTAACTGACTTTCCCTCTGGTGTTTGGATTTCCAGAACATAGTTCGAGAAGTGGGGCTTACGGATCTGCTTGGCTAGTGCCTTAGCTGGCCTTTCCCCTTCCCCATATCTATGAGCCTCAAAGTATTTGCCTTGAAACAGGCATTCTCCATCTGCTGTGTCCCGATATTCAGGTTTTTTTTATCTCTGAGTGTTATTTGTCTGAGTGCAGATGGCGAGCAGCTAATTTCATGCTCCGTTTGTTTTATCTCGCTCTCTAAACGAGCAAGCTTTGAGCGCAGGTCCCTGAGCACCCCACCCCCCTTGGCAATTCATATCCCTCTGATGGTGACTTTAAACGCTTCCCACATTGTTGTCATTTGCTTAACCGAGCCCACGGTACGTTGGAAGTAGTCTTGGATTTCCTGGTTTGTTTCCATTTGGAATGCTGAGTCTAATTTCATAGTAGGTTTTAGGTGCCGGGTCATATGAGGGACACACCCAGCCTGCGGTGCGAGGCTCATTACCACTGGAGAGTGATCCGAATAGGTGCGTGCAAGATGTTCCACACGCGTCAGCCATGTGCTGAGCCCTTAGAGATCACCCAGTAATCCAGCCACGACCATGCCGCATGTACGGCAGTGTAATATGTACCTTCTCTCCATTCTGGCTGTAAATATCGCCAGGTGTCTATTAGGCAATTCTCTGTTATGATGTTGCATACCTGTCGTTGGGCGTGGGTATCATGATGGGGATGTGGGTGTGATCTGTCCAGCGTCGGGTTAACTGTTGTGTTGAAATCCCCCCCAAATAACAAGAGTCATTGGGTCATCAATATTGGGTCCTTAGCAGCTAACTAGTGTTGCAGAATGAGAAGCCAGCTTACCCCATATTATGCTGAAGCGACCTTGAGGTTCCGAAATAGAGCCCATATATATATATATATATGAAATGGGTTTTTTTACTATCGTTGTGCCTCGCGAGTAGGTAGAGAAGGATGCAAAGCAGCTGTGCACTGCCCATTTGGCAGCGAATCGTTGGGGCTGCTTATGGTCGAGGTGGGTTTCTTGTAGCGTCGCTACATGCATACCATGTCTGTCCAGGTATGCCAGTATTTGTCGGCACTTACTTGGGTTCCCCAGCCCCCTAATGGTCCAGGTTATAAAGCGTATCTCTGGTTGGTTACTGGATTCTGTCATCTAAGTGGATCTTTATGTAATCCGTCATAGAGTACAGCAAATCAAGCACTGTGTGCTATGTGCTCTTTAGTAAATGCAAGTCGTACCTTTCAGTATCATACGATGTGCTTATAATCAAACATTCCCATCTACCCCCTGACCTACATCGACAGCCCCAACTTGTCGTGATCTCTGTACCCTCCCGCGTAATCCCCGTCCGCAACTAACGGCTGCCTCAGCAGCAAATGTAATTCACTTATAAACCCCATAGCAGGCCTATGCAATTGTTCCAAGCAAGGCTGCAGCAGTCCACAATGTAATAAAGGGACAATAAAACTCCCTAAATATTTGGTGCACTATCCAAGAAAAAGCTGTATATGAAGCAAGAGGGTGGCCAGCTAAACATGAACGGGTATGGGGCAAATGGATGTGACCGTTGGATTGAGTATCCGCAGCACCGGTGGGCTTACATTTCAAACAAACAGAAAGGGGAAATCACTTGTAACTGTATTGGAATGTCAAATATATATCAAAGTGGTGCTATGTTTACTTTGTTGTTTAAAATGCCAATAAAATTGGTTATCAAAAAAAAACCCTCCCTAAATAAAAAAGGGGATGGGTGAACAACAACAAAACAAGGAATACAATTAACACCTAGTTGAATCACTTTAGTGCGTTACGAGAAAGAAAATAGAATCGGGGGGGGGGGATCACCCTTTGGGTTCACATCAGAGGGTGCGTCAACCCACTCTCGCCACCCCTGAAGTCAGAGACGTGAAGGGAGAGGGGTGCCCAGGAATGCGAGAATATGTGCTCACTGAATCACACAGGCCCATTTAAACAATTAAGCATGCCTGTTAACTGTGTCAGCTTCCAGCTTAGCAAATACTCAAATCATAGGCTAGTCCATGTGCATGGGGGACATGTTCAGTCATGCAGTTCATAGTTCATACTCACGACCAGTCCGATACTGTTTCAGTCAATCAATGTCTGACAGTTGCGATAGTGATCGGTCTTCAGAGTCTTCTCTCTCTCGATTCAACCGCTGCTTCTTTTGTTTCTTAAGGAAGTCCTCCACTTGTAGCGGGTTAGTGAAGAATTGCTGCTTTCCCTGATGAGTGACTGGAAGCCGAGCTGGATACATCCTTGCATAATCTATTTGCGCCTGGAGTAGTTTCTTCTTGACCGATGCAAATTTCTTCCTGGCTGCTTGGACCACGAACGTGAAATCAGGGAATAAAGCAATATTGTGCCCCTCTTACACAAGTTGCTGTTTTGTTCTTGCCATCCGCAATGCTGTGTCTCGGTCCTATAATTAAGTAGCTTGGCTATTATAGGCCTGGAGGGTGCTCCCGGAGGTGGTCTGGAACCTAGGGAGCGATGCTCCCTTTTCTACCACCATTTGGGCAGAGAATGCGTCGGTGCCGAAGTCTTTGCAAAGCAGTCGTTCAACGTATTCACCCATTTTGCCAGTGTTGGCACTTTCCGGCACTCCCAGAATACATATGTTGTTGTGCTTTGAGCTTGCTTCAAACTCTTCATTATTGGCGGCTATAACTTTTAACAGACGGTCCATTTGCCATAACTGCGATTTCCTGGCTGTTGCGGTATCTTCCAGATCGGAAAATTACGCTTGGTTGTTGTTCCCCCCTGACTGAGTAATACAGTGTCTATAATGCTCACACCCGAGGTAAGGTTTAATTAATTGCGGTGATCCGTTCGCCTGCTGCTTGGAAGTTGCTAGCGCGTATGCTGGTCACGGGTAGGTGTCAGAGAGTGTCTCCCACGGTGCTGGTTTAGTTTGATCAGTTTTGCAATATTTCAACTATTGGTTCATAATTTCTGCCTACCGCGGCTCTTCTGTAAGGAGTCTGATCCAGCTGGTGAGGCTATCAAAACTCACATTGTCTCTAGGTGTTCAGGGGAGGGTTCAATGCGGCGCCAGGAGTCTTATCCTGTTTCTTTTGGGTGTTAATTCCGCCTCCCAGCAGTTACCCACCCAGACAGCCATGAATGTGTCCGGTTCTGATGCATCGGTCACTCCTCCCTGGCGGTCAATACCCCGTGCAATGGGTCCGCTTCAGAGGAGCAGTGGGGTGCCTACAAGAGGTCTCGACTCTCCTTGCTGCTATTGGGGAGAGAGGCGGTTGCCTACTCTTCTCTCCCTCTGTTCCAGCTGGGTCAGGGTACCGTATTTAGTCACTTATGGGCACTAGTCTAGTAACAGGGAGGACCTTGATCAGGCCATTCCTACCATGTGGCTGGCAGTTCCCGATTTCTGCATGTATGGCCCATGATTGCATCTTCTCTGCCGCAGGCTGTCAGAGGTCAGATCACACAGCAGCTCCGGCTGCCAGTTGCGACGAGGCCCAGGCCTCCTGAGACGGGTCATCTCGCCGCTCGCCACACCTCTCCCGCAGGGCAGAGCATGTGTCTCAGTTTAATCGCGGCTGAACCCGGCACCGCACAACCAGCTCCGCACTCGTGCCTCGCTCTCCCGGCTCTATAGGCCCAGTCCCCCCAGGTCAGTGGGAGCCTAGTTTGTTTACTGAAATGGCCAGTTGTTGTGTCTCAGCCACCGCTTATGTTCAGGGATTGGGTTCGTGGTAGTCGCTGCCGCTAATAGTCGCTGCAGTCAGGCCCTCAGGAACAGAGGTCCGGCCTCGCTGCCCTCTGCGGTGTTTTCATAGGCCAGGGTGGGTCTCTCCCACAGCAGCGGCAGGCCTCCGCTCCACCCGCCTGCCCGGCTTCGCTCACGTTCCCTGCGTACCTGCTGTTTCAGGGCCTACTTGATTGGCCTGCTGCCGTGCCTCGTCCGTCGAGCGTGAAGGCCAAGTCTCACGGCAGTTTCAGCCGTCAATTGCCGTCGTTTCTAGGCCCTCAGGGACGGAGGACCGATCCGGCCATCTGCCGCGATACCCTCTTAGACCAGTGCAGGCTTCTCCACCAGCAGCGGCAAGCCTCGGCTCCGCCCACTGGGCTTCACTCTCGTTCCCTGCGTACACGCTTCTGCAGGGTCTGGGAGAGGCCTGTCTGTTTACCAAATTTGTGGCCACCAGTTTTGTAGCATATCACACCAGCTGTATCCAGGACCTTTCCAATTTTAATTTTAATCGCTTTTGGAATTAGAGTCAATGCTGGAGCAGGATGATGACGGATTATATCTCCTGGGCCGCCGGAGTGTCACAGTGGTGCGGCCATCTTGCGTATCCGCCCTCTAGCACCCCCCTGTAAAGCCACTTTACGTGGCTTTTTATAGTCTGGTATATATGTGCCCCTTTCATGTAGAACACTTACGAGAAATTGTAAACCTGGGAATGCGTCAGAATGTTTCTGCAGCACACATTTAAAGAGGAATTCGCTTCAATCAGCCCTGCAATGCAGGCACCCTTGCACCATAGTGCAAGGGTGCCTGCGTTGGCGCATGGCAGCCTATTGTGCACCAGTGCTGGGAAAAGGGCAGGAATGCACCGTATCTTACAGATACGGCGCATTCTTGCACTTTTCTTTTGACGCAAGGCAGAGCAGCAAGATTCCTTGTGGCTCTGTCTTGCACGAAACCGTCATAAATGAGGCCCCTATTATACAAGTGTGTTAGCATAATTTGTAAGACCAGGTAATTCCTAGTGGTAAGAAACTGCCGCTAATGTGACTTAGTGGCAGTTTTTCTTTTTTAGCGACGTACAAGGAAATACTTGTAAACATCGCATTGTTATTTAAGGGAGTTTTTTCGCCGAACGCCTACCTTGATCTCATTTCCGGTAAGTCATGCTAAGCGGCGCTGTGAAAAATTTCCGTTAACGCTTAAAAAATGCCTCTAACTGGGCTTTGCGGCAACTTGTAGATATGAAAAAAATGCCGCCATAGCATCAAAAAATGTACGCTACAATGGCATTAAATTCTTGTAAATATACCCCAGAGACTGCCCAAGTCTTGGTTCCTCCGCCTCCTTAAGAGGTGGAGGTACCTCTGCACTTCTGATGGTGTAGCCTCAGCCGGCTGTGAAATCAGAAAGACCTTCACGACAGGTGTGGTTCCGCACAACCTGCACCTCATTTGGCATATAAGATGGGGGGCTTCATACAACATATCCGCTATGTTTTTTTCCAGCCAGAAGCCAAGTGCAACGTGGTAGTCACTGACAGCATAGCTCAAAGAGAGAAATCTTTGTGTTTGAAACAAAATGCAGACCAGTCCATCATGACATGGCAGTCTGGCTGACCAACACTTTTTCTGTGAAACAAAACCCACCATACTGATAATGTCATCAGAATATGTCTGGCAGGCTGCAGGGGCAGCCTATTCGCTGTCGCATGAATGGATAACTGAAACCCTAAGTCTTTGTTCAAGTTACACTGGTTGAGAGCTTCTTTTTAAGCTGCAGAATTCGAGAAGAGAGACCTCTAAGATCAGATTCAGCAGGTATTTGAAAGGACACAGCAATTATAAACAAAGGGTGACAAGTGGGTCCTCTGGAGATTGTCTTCACAGCATTGGGATGATTAAGCAGAGTTTGGTAACCCTCTCAATGTGTTGTGTTGTCATTGACTGAAATACCATCTAAGATGCTCTTCATACCTTCTCCTCACCTGTAAATTATTGGAGAACATACTGTTCATGACCTGTGCCTCACTGAGCTGAGAATATACAACTGCAGATTGATCAAAACCTTGACTGAGAGCACTATAAATCGCATACCTGATTATGCTGTGCAAGAGAACTTGCAAGAATGATGACTTGTAAGTGAGAATACACAAATTAATTAATTTTCTTTGTAAATGTAAACAGCATGGCGGAGACTGAGGATATGCCTTATGAAGTGGCACGGGCCCAAGAAATTAATCGTTTATTTGGCCCAAAGGGAACTAATGAAGCCTACGACCTTATTTTTGACCTTCACAATACAACATCCAATACGGGTGGCACCCTTGTCATGGAAGATGCTAAAGATGACTTTATAATTCACCTGTGCCATTATATCAAGGTAACACCTTCAAGTCAATATTGTAGCACTGTATCTGCTCTATATACTGTTCGCTAACAACCAGTTTTTTTCTTTACTGTCTAAAGCCGCTGTGTCTACATGCATACGTTCGTCAATACAGGAAAAATCTTTGAACTATTAAAAATGATTCCTCTGTCTCCAGTGTATCCGTCATACAGGTGAACTTTCAAAAGATCTAACGGAGGCATATGTCAGCAGGTATCTTCCACGCCCCAAACTCCCTGTGTAACATTTGTGTACAATCTTGTTGTGGCTGAGTCTGCTTGGATCTTTTTCTTAATGAAACATCATACTTGAAAAAGATGATCGCTTATATTGAATTAGTTGAGCCCACGACGTCTCTCATCCCATTCAGGACTTTTAAGCTGAAACTCAGTGCCTAATTCCAACACCCTGCTCTCCCAGCTCCTCTCGGATTATTCCCTAGCCACCTCATCTATGCACAGTCACATCATCTTGGTTCAATTCACTAGCTACCTCCAACCATACTATCACTCTAATTCTGGTCAACAGCCCTTCTACCTCCACCTCGCCACCTACCCAATTTCCAAAACAAAACATTCACCAGATTCCCTTCCTTCATCTTGAACTAAATCCCAAATGACCAGACATCTCTGCAACATACCACATCTTTTTACCAATTTAACAAAGCTGTGAAACTTACTTTCAACACACTTCATCGTTTGCACATATTTTCTCAGTAACATTATTCCCACCGCCTTCTTCTCATCTAATAGTCATTCTGTGGAAAGTGAGATGCTAGAGTTCCTTTGCAGACGGAGGAAGAATAGGATGACGGAACATCACAGTGCATACAATCAAGCCCTGAGCACATTATCCTTGGGCCTAGGTAATGCTAAGTTAACAAACTTTCTAATCCTCATCATCTAACTGTGCCCTACTTCCGCTGTCCTGCATGCACAATCGACAACTCACTATGCTGACCATGCACACCAAATAAACGATCTCTCCTCTCAGCCACGGATTTTCCATCATATCTCAGTCTCATATTGACAAGAACCACTTGACAAAGTGTAATGTTCTAAAGTTAGCCTAATGCCAAGTCATGGTAGTTTGTTAGCATTTTTTTGTATTTCATTAGGAAAACCCTAAAATTGAGGGTTTGAAAAAGTGACGCCAATGCCAGGGTGAGCTTTCTGACCCAATGAAGCAGGCACGTCTGTGGTGGACAGCCTGCCTGGGGACAGTACCTGACGGAAGAACGGGCTGAGATCCCTCTGGTGGAAACATTGATCGTTTTCACTGAGGGTTTAGTAGCCCCTGCTGCAATAATCAAGTCAGGAAATAATCAAGGACTGCAAACTCGTCCTTTGGGTAGAGTCAGGTAAGAGCCAAAGTATTTTCCTCAAGCATCCAGGTAGGCCAGAGCAGCTAGAGGCCGCCTTATTTATTTGCTGGTCCATTGTGAGCCTATCATCTTGCCAGAAGCCAAGAGTTATGACAACCTGCCTCGGATTAGGAAACGACCCCAATTCATCCGGGCACCAGTGCGGGCCCCAAAGATGCGGTTGATTACCTATCAGTAAGACTTCTGCTTTATCGTTCACTTTTAAACAGTTGTTCCTCATCCAGCGCAACCTCCAAGAGACATGTGAGATCAGGTGTTCAAGAACCATCCTTAGCAGAAAGTGACTCAATAATTTGTGTGTCATCCTCATGAGAGGGTAGTCACATACCATAAGCTTCCAGTATGTTGGCGAAAGGTTGAACATTGGTATTAAAATAAGAAAAGTGGGGCTAAATGAACAACCCTGCAGAACTCCATGTGCCTGGCAACAGATGTGCCGAGGATTCATAGGGTTTGGAAATGACTTGCAAAATGGAATGAAACCAAGATAGAGCGAAACCCTGGTATAGAGGAGCTCAGGATGGGAGACAGTATCAAATGCTGAACTCCAATCCAAGAGAATAAGAGCACGTTGGGGTTCAAAGCTTCAGGAGCAAGGACAACCATGGGCCAGCAGGCTGCGTATGTAACATGGGAGAAGCATGTGTCAGCATGCTGCCACGCAAGGCTTGGCAAAAAGAAGGCCAAATGCTCTATGGCTTTTTTGGGCCATATTGGAGTTATCTCCGCCCCTCCCTGCAGTGTCTGTCACACACTTTGTGTGCAGGCACGCCGGGATTCCCTCCACTCCCGGAGCACTTACGGCCAGTTCAGACGCCGCTTCCATGCTTTTTAGTGCAATTAATGGGGGCGCTTAGATTGGCTTGGACAGGCAAACTCACCGCTTCATCGGAGAAGGGGAAGGTGGGCCTGCGCTCCCTTCTGGCTTCGCGAATCAATGTAGATTTGACGGCTGAGATAGCCATGTCAGGCTCACCGTCAACAAGGGTCTGACCTCACAGGCGCGCGGGTTTCACTTCACTGCGGCTCAGTGCCATTCTTATGAAATCACCAACAGTCACTGCCACGAGGAGTGATGGGCAACACCCACTGCCTTTCAGCAGCCCTACCCCACAAGGGTTATGTAAAGAAAATGTCAAGGTAAAAGAACAAATGGAATAACATACAAATAAATAATGTAGTTATCAGCTGTGCGTGGCAACTTGCCACGGGTGGGGCAGGGAGCAATGCTCAAAGCCCATATGGAAAAACCGCAGCGGTCTAGCAGTAATGCAACGATTACTTCCTTTGTATGGTTTTGAATTATTAAAGCACATTACACTGTCAGGTCTGGGCTCATCTGATTTGATTCAGATAGCTATGATCACCAATGAAACATCAATCGTGGCTTAGATATCTTGTGCTTAAGTCTCACCTATGCGGTGGTGTTTTTCTAAGTTTATATTTAAATTTTTGCGCAATAAATAGCGAATAATAATTTTTATTTAGTTATGCCACATTTATGTAAAAACACCATTTTAGATCAAATGGATTCTGTTTCTGTCATGCACACCTGTATTCACCGTCTCCCATACGGTTTCACAAGCCCTGTAGAGTGAAGGCAGCTGATGTAATGGTTTATTAGCACTGTTAGTAGTGCTAAGTTTTTGTTAGACCTGACATCCTTGGTATGGTCTTCCCCCAAACATTTTGCCTTCACAACCCCTGCTTTCTGAATTCGTTTTTGTTGTCACTATGACCCTGTGCACTTTACCACTGTTAACCAGTGCTAAAGTGCTTCTGCTCTCTCCTTAAAACATGGAAAAAATAGCCCACCTTGACTGGCACATTTAATTTACTTATACGCCCCTAGTCTATGGACTACATGTACCTAGGGTTTCTAAATTAAATGCCACTATTAGGCACTGGATTCAAGATAGCCTGGCTGATGAGGGTTATGAACCCGAAACCGGTCCCAGGATGCTTGTTTCCGGTCCAGGGAAGACATTGCTTGGCAGTTTGGGCTGGACTGTTCCCATGAGGCACAGGGTCAGACTGATTTCCATATGGCCATGTCTGAACTGGGGTGGTGGAGTGAGCTAAATAATGATGATAGATTAAACCCAGATCAGTTGACTGGGGGTGAGTTTTTGAATTAGCTCAAACGCTCCGTCCATCATCCCCTTTGGTATCGCTTTGTTCGCCCTAAGTTGGCAGGGTATGCCCAGACGTGAGTCCCTTGCTAACTTTGCCACTGGATTCAAGATAGCCTGGCTGATGAGGGTTATGAACCCGAAACCGGTCCCAGGATGCTTGTTTCCGGTCCAGACAAGACATTGCTTGGCAGTTTGGGCTGGACTGTTCCCATGAGGCACAGGGTCAGACTGATTTCCATATGGCCATGTCTGAACTGGGGTGGTGGAGTGAGCTAAAGAATGATGATAGATTAAACCCAGATCAGTTGACTGGGGGTGAGTTTTTGATTAGCTCAAACGCTTCGTCCATCACCCCCTTTGGTATCACTATTAGGCCTGCAGCACATATTATACCACACACTAAAGTAACACTTTAAAACATGTCTCAGGCCTACTATTGCAGCCTGTGTTGCAGTTTTAAACTGCCAATTCGACCTGGCAAAAGAAACCATTTGCCAGATCTAAACCTTCCTTTTCAATGCATATAAGTCACTCGTGAGGTAGGTCCTAAATTGCCCATAGGGTAGGGTGTACCATATTTAGAACGTAGGACAAGTTTTACATTTCCTGGTAGTGAAAAACGACCAAATTTGCTTTTTCACTACTGTAAGGCCTACTTCTCCCATAGGATATCACTGGGTTACCTCGTTGCATTTAATAAGTACTAACGTTTTATTGGGAACTGGTAGAAATGTTATGTTTGGATTCAACTGAATTGTAATTTAAAATCCTCTTCAATGGTAAAGTCAGATTTTAAGCCACAATTCTTAAAATGTCACTTTTAGAAGGTTGGTATTTTCTTGTCTATTATTTGATGCCTGCTGCCAGTGTCCTGGGTCACGTGACCCCACTGTTAAACTTTGTGTATTCCTCTCAGACACTGAAACAATAAGGCTTGGGTATGAGCACCGGGGCTCCGTCACAGGAGCGGGATGGAATCGAAGGCCTGCAATTCAAGGACTCTCCGCTCGCCGGTCCCCCGAGGAATCCACACTTCGGCAACATAAAGTTACAGCTACTATCGACCTGTGACCAAGAAGCAGAGTGAAGCAATTTTATCTCACTTTCCCTTACCTTCACTGTACGTCCTCAAACCTATTGATTGTCACTACTGCTAAAACCAGTGGTCTAAGCCTCCAGGTGGAGGAAAAGCATTTCACAATAAAACCCAATGAAGATGCTTCACGTTTTTAGAGGCGGAGAACCAAGATATATCTCCTTCGCTCCTGTACGTGACTGAGGGTTTTAATGACGGTTACCACATCTGACCCTGGGATTACAGGTACAAGTGATCCATTCCCCTTTTGATCATTAATATGGGCAGAATGGCCCATCCAGAAAGGATAGGTAGGGACGGAGCTGTTCTCTGCCCCAGTTGCACCTCTTAGAGGCTTACCTCCAGCAGACTTATAGAAACCTAACACTAGTCTTTTGTGACCCTAGACTTTTTGGAGCCTTGGAAGAAGAAGCAAGGAGTGTTTCAGAACCAGATGTGGGGGTAAGCAAGAAGATTTTCCCCACTTTAAAGGCTGGCACAAATTTAAATATTGGACCCTCAGATCAACTTTTGCGTACACTATTGGACCTGCGGAGGGCATCAGAAGTCCATCTTGGATTCCCAGAAGACTACCATGCTGCTTGAGGCCTGCGTGGTATCTCTGAGGACTGCCCTGCTGCCAACAGAGGTCTGCCCTGCTGCTTGAGGCCTGGCATGCATCCCAGATGACTGACCTACTGCTTGAGGCCTACCTTGCTGCTTGAACCCAGGACTACCAGAGTGACTCCAAGGGCTAGTTGTCTGGCCTCCTGTGTGAGGTACAAGGACATACCAGGCTCTAGAAACCTTAAACTCTGCACCAGGCCTTTCCACGAGTGAGCTCTGACCCTCCAAGTGGAGCCTATATAGTTCTGGACACTTGGAGGGGATGTGGAAGGTGCTGATCCCAACTATCTTTAAATGTTGGAACATTTTTGGAAGTTTGAGGAACTTGTTTCACCAAAATGTGGTATGAGAACCAACAGAAGACCGGGACCTGCCTGCCTGCTAAACCGTCCTAGGAGCATCGCTGGTCGGTGTGACTCAGCAGTATCTCCTGCTACGTTCTCGGCAGCGGTAAATCCTGTTCAGTAGGACCTGCCAGGGTATGTATACAGCCTCGTGAAGCCTATGTCGGCTACAGCCTGCAGCTTCCGCTGGGGATTTATTTCCATCTTCCCAAAAATGTGACAAAGTACAAAGGTAAAAATCTTCATGTGACTCCATCCCAAGGCTCCCCAATGACTACGCATTCTCCGGGGACACCGCCAGCTGCCATGTCCTGCTGAGCTTTAACTTCTCAGGAACTTTTCCTCTAAATGCATTTCAAGTCTGAAGGTAAGCTGAGACCGGGCCCAATCCACCTTGTGTATCCAAGGCACACTCCATAACAGTCGGCCTTAACTTTTGACTTTGCCCCTTGCTTGCGTGACCTGATATCCGCGGTTGGCTCTTTGGTCTTTTAGGTGCAATTATTTACTTACAATTTTTAAAATATATATCTCTGGTTCTACTGATTGGATTTAATTCGATATCATTTCATTTATTTAATGCTCTTTTGTGTTGTGTTTTCATTTTATTACTATTTGTGTACTGCATAAATACTTTGCACATTGCCTCTAAGTTAAGACTGACTGTTCTTGTGCCAAGCCACCAGAGGGTTAAGCACAGGTTAATTTAGTGACTTTTGTGGTTTACCCTGACGAATTGTGGCTGTTGTCTGAGTAGGGTTTCACATTCCTTAACCAATACCCCAATTTCTTACATCCCATTGGTGTTCAGTGGTATGGGATCTATTACTTGTGTTTGTGCAGTACCACTCAGTGATTGGTGCAACACTAGAATCACTAAAAATAAGCTGACATCAAATTCTATTTTTTTCTAGATTCTCCTTGGATCTTTATTTGGTACTTTTTTTCTTCTAAATTTAAGTTTACTTCTCTTCCTCTTTACTACAATGGGGATGAAGCTGATCAACATTGATAACCTCTGCAAGGTAGAGTTGCAGAGGCTTTGCGAGGAAAGAGAACTGAATGTGGGAAAGAATGCCATGAAGGTGGACCTCCAGGTAGCTCTCCGGGCCTTTGAGCGAGCCAGAAGGATGTAGACCACCCCAGAGGGGCAGGAAGAGAATGGTCCTGAGGAGGTGGACCTGGAGGAGAAGGAGGAGTTGGAAAGCCTGGCCACAGGACCTGAGCTGCAGCCACCCAAGGAGGAGGACACCTTCCTCACAGGAGTGGAGTTCCATGCCAGGGCAGGGAAAAGTGTGTACTCCCACAACCTGTCCCCTGATGAACTGGTAGACAGGAAGGCTGAAAGAAAGTTCAGCCTGCAGCTGCTTAAATTCAAGATAGAGGAGGCTGCCAAAAATGAGGCAGCAACCTAGAGAGCATTGGAGCAAAATAAACATTTGGGGACTCATTAAGTGAGTCTTAGATAACTTAACCTTAATGCTAAGCAATACTCAGGTGCAAGTCACAATGCTGGCACTAATACCCCAGTGCCTAGTGGAGACAGGAAGGCCCCATCCCCAAGGATCTGGCACCTAACCTTGTTGTAGGGGATGATATTGACAAGTGGTTTGAGGGTTATGAGGTTGCCTTAGAGATGCACAAGGTCTCTAAGGGGGTTTGGGGAGCTAGTCTCTGGAAGCACATTTTTAGTGAAAGTAGGGATGCAGTACTGTCCTAGATAAGGGGAATCGAATAAGGTATTTCCTCATGAAGGACGCCCTTGTCAGGAAGTATGGCCTCATCCTTGAGAAGAATACGCAGTAGATTAGGGACAGCCAGAAGCTGCCATAGCAGTCCTGGGTGGATTTTGTGGATCACTTTTGCAAGGCACTGAATGGGTGGTTGAAGGGTAGTGATTACAATGGGCTGTTCAATTTAATTGCCAGAGAGCACAAGTTCAGCAATTGTTTTACAGACCTCTGACAACATCTAGTGGATAGTGGACTCTCTGACCCCAGGGAGCTTGCTAAGAAGAAAGACTGCTGGCTCAACACCAGGGCCAGAAGAAGGCATCTGGGAGGATCCCCAACAGGGAAGACATGGTCCCCAACAGAAGACAGAGGGGGGAGACAAAAATGAAAACAAGGCGTCCTTTAAAGGCCCCCAAAATGGTTCTCTGTGAAAGATCACCTGATCCCAACCTGACTATAAGAAGAGTGAGTTCTGTTAAAAGAAGTCAAGGAAGTTGACCCCCAAATGGTATAAGGGCCATAGATATAGGCACGCCAAGTGAGATGGCAGATAGCCCAAGAGGGCGCAGCTCCCCACTGGTGGGCAACCACCAGATTAGGCTAGAGTAGCGCTTGGAGAAGAGGTTTTCCAAGTTAGCCTGGGGGAGGAGCAGAAGTTAGCCTAGTGTCTCTGAGTGACAAGGAGATGGCACCCATAGCCTGCCTGCCTTCAACTACTTCAAAGAATAGGCAGTGGGTCAACATCAGTGGTCAGAAGGTGGAGGCTCTGAGGGACACAGGAACCAGCAAGACTACTGTCAGGTGTCATCTGGTGTCCTCAGAGCAGGTAATCCCCAATACATTCTACCAGGTTGTGGTAGCAGACAACCGTGAGAGTCACTACCCTGTGGCTCTGGCTCCCTTTGATTGGAGAGAAGTCTCCGGTTCCCTGGAGGTAGATGTGAGTCCTGCGATGCCTGTAGTTTGTCTGCTTTGAAATTACTTAGCGCACACACATCTGTAAGGGGGGTGGATCTTCAGTCTCACCTGCGGATATTAGGGTTGCATGAGTGGGTCTGCCTGACAAGGCCCATGGCAGCCCCAGAAAGTAGTCAAGGATATCTGGAATATGGAAAAATGGCCCACATAGTTGCTAACAACAGGAAGGACAAGGGGCATGGGGAACATTCCCCTGAAACTCCCACAGTCTGGGAGAAGGCTGATCCTGAATGTGATACCCTAGAACCTACAGTGTAGGACATTGCTGCCCTGGGAGACATGCCTGAGTTGGCTGGTTGGCAAGCACAAGCTGAGCCACTCAAGGATGAGCTCCGCAGAGCTCAAAAGGAGTGCCCTACTCTTGAGGGCCTGAGGCAACAAGCTCAGGCCCAGGCATCTGGAGAACCTCTGGAGATCACCTTATAGATTGTTAAAAGGGCTTCCTACACAGTGTGCCTAAGGTTCCTGCGGCAACCCATGTGTTGGTCGTCCTCCAGTGTTACAAGGCCTTCATATTCGGTTGACTCATGATATATCGGGGTTAGGACATGACCTTTCCCAGGTTTGCCACCCACTTTTATTGGTCCTGGATGAAGGTGTCCTTGGATGCATTTTGCAGGTCATGTCTTACCTGTGAGGGCAGTGGAATGTCAGGGCAGACGCTAAAGGCTGCCCTGGTTTCCTCGCCCCTGGTTGGCTTCTCCTTTGAAAGGGTGGGCATCAACATTGTTGGGCCCCTGGACTCCAAGACTGCCTTAGGCAACAGGTACATCCTGGTTTTGGTGGACCATGCCACTAGATATCCGGAGGCCGTAACCCTGAGTACTGTGGCTGCACCTTCATTGGCCAGGGCCCTGTTACTGGGTGGGGTTTCCCAAAGAAGTGGTGTCTGACAGGGGCACAAACTCCTTTTCTGCCTACATGAAGTAAATGTGGGATGAGTGTGGAGTAACCTATAAGGTGTTCCCACCCTATCTCCTCCAGACCAATGGGAGAGGTTCATCAAGATCCTTAAAGGCATGATTATGGGTTGACAGAGCCCTTGAGGTGGAAGTGGGATGTCTTCTTGTCATGCCTTCTTCTTGACTACAGGGAGGTGCCACATAAAGGAGATGGGTTTAGTCCATTTGAGCTCCTGTATGGCCATTCTGTCAGGGGACCCTTCAGTCTTGTAAAGGAGGGGTGGGAGCAAGCTCCCAAGAAGCATGCCCAGGATATAATTAGCTACATGTGAGCTCTCAAGGTTCAGATGCAGCACTTCTGGAAAAAGGCCTCTGATAATCTGGAAGCCAGCCATGAGGCGATGAATCTCTGGCATGCCCCGAAGGCCACGCTGGTCAAGTTTCAGCCTGGCCAGAAAGAGTGAGTAGTGGAGCCATTGTAGCCCAGGGCCAACTGTGTCTGTACTGACTTTATACTTTTACATTTCAGGTGCTGCACTGATAACATAGATGCATTCTACCAACCAAATGCAGCGCTACTGTCTACTTCCTCAGAAGCCCTTCTAACACCAATTTATGCCATCCAATGTCATTGTGTCAGCGTTGAAGGGACAGATGGCTTTGTGTAGATGTCAAGTCAAAAGGAGTTGTAGGCATGTCTTTTGTGACACTCTCATTTTCTTCTACAAAATCAGGGAGTGGAAACACTGTTACCTTACGTCTGGGTTGTGCAGGTGTTGTGGGTGATGGAATGTTTTAAGGCTGTATATCTGGCTGAGTGTCCTGATTTTCCTCCTGTTAAGTTTATTCTGTAATTCTTGCAGGTAGTTCTGTTGGATATATAATAAATAGTTTTGTTCATTAAAAGTTTTGTTATGTGTACTTTTACTTAAATTTATTTCAAGTAAAATTCTACATCTATTATGAAGTTCTTTCATGTCATTTGGTATATCACTTTATACAAGACTACAAAAGGGTTCATTTTACAACTTTATTTTTCTTATTAGAAATACAACTACAAATCCCATAATGCTTTGTTGAGCTAATGATAATTTGTGGGGTGGAGTGGGTTTAATTTTAGAGGTAAGTATACATTTCTAATAGTAGAACTTTTTAACTAAAACATTTGTATATGGAGCAAAATCAAAGCCTTGCCTTTGGTGGTACTTGGTGTGGCAGAGGTATCAATGTCAGAGACCCCAACAGTAGCTTCTGGCTGCAACGTAGCCTCTATCATGTCCTCAGGTGGGCTCTGTGGTACCTGAGTGGATGGTGCTCTGCCTGCTAACTGTGCCTCTGCCTGGCTGATGAGGGGTGATGCCCTGACACTGGTCTCAGGATGCTTGTTTCCGGTCCAGGAAGGATCTGGCTTGGCAGTTCAGGCAGGACTGTTACCATGAGGAACAGGCTCAAGACTGATTTGCCTATAACTGGGTCCAAACTGGGGTGGCGTGGTGAGCAAAAGAACAATGGATTAAACCCAGATCTTTGTGACTGAGGGTGACTGTTTGCATTGTTCAACATTCCGTCCATCATTTGTTCCTTTTGCTTCTGCAAGTCTGTTAGCCACCTTTTCAGGTCTCACCTGAGCCAGCACATGCGCTGCTCTGCGAGACATTAAGTAGGTGGGTTTTCAAAGTGCTGCCACAGGCTTTTGGTGGCCTAAAGCTTGCGTGCACGTGAGCGTGCACGCGCGCAGCCGCCATCTGTCTTTCTTCCAGTGATCGCAATTGCGATCACTTTCACGGGCAGCGCGGCCGTGTCAGTTTCACGGCCGCACGGCCACTGCTTGTTTACATTGAGGCACGCACATACGTTTTGGGGCGCCATGCGCCCGCTTGTGTATTTATACACATAACATGCTTATATACAGTACAGCGTCCACTTTTGTTTACACAGTGGTGAATATTTGTGGTCTCATCTCATACTGCCCCTAACCCTCTTTCATGACTCACCGAGGGGCATACTCGCTCTCTTCCTGTCCTATGCGCCCCACCCGCCACTTTACTCCCTCCCTCCCTCTCGCTCCGTCCGCTCTGCCTCAGCGTCGGACGGGACCGGTCTCTTCCACAATGTCGCAAGATAGCGGAGCTGAAGGTGACTGTCTCACTCTCCTCTGTACTGTGGTCTCATCGCATACTGCCCCTAACCCTCTTTCATGACTCACTGAGGGGCATACGTGCTCTCTTCCTGTCCTACTTTCTCCTTTGGCCCTCCACCGTCCCCGGGTCCCGTCTCTGTCCCTCCTCGCGCTGGCGCTTGCTCCTTTGGTCTCAGTTCTAATCTCTCTTCGCATTCTCCCCCTGTGTCCAGGCTCAAGCCCCGCCTGAAATGTTGTCCCTTGTACTATGGTCCCAGTTCCCTCCCCCTGGTCCTCTGGCTCTTCACCCCCTTCCTGCCCACTAGCTGTGTCCTTCTCTAGCCTCACACTTCTCCACATGCCGCCATCATCTTTAAATTCTGTCGCTGGAGCCAGGCCTTGCAGACAGTAATATTTCAACGCCTGGCGGGGTACGGAGGCTTTCCAGGGTACGGAGGCTTTGCGTTCAAGCAGTGGCGCCGTGGCTCTTTCCAGGCCCTCTTGAATACCCCCCAAGCTGTACTACGACAGAACACTCCGTCCGTAGCTTATGGCCGTTTTTAGGCAGCCAGCAGCACAAGGCTTGCCTCCCGTTCTCTTCTTCCCTTGTACTCGGACCCTCTCAGCCCTCGGTTCCCTGCGCCTCTCCAAGCTCACATTGTATCTACAGTTTCTTAACGCAATCTTTATCTCGCCATCCACCCAGCACCCTTTCTTCTATAGCCACACACCGCCATAAATCAGAGACTGCCACGCCGGACCACCATGTGCAGCATCTTATCATCACTGGGGAGTTCTGTGCACGCTCCCACCCAAGCAGAGTCTTAGCAGTTGGTTATCCAGATTGTTTTTGCTTTTCGAGGCACTCGACACGCAAACACCCACCCCCCCCATCCTCAACGCACACATAACTATAAGAAAGAGATAAACAGCTCAGCTTGTGTTTCTGTAAGGGAATCGGTGGGTGAGCAGGAGTTCCAGCCCCTGCCTGCTCTGTCAGATCTGCCCAACCGGTTTTAACTTTATTAAAAAACTAAGCTTGCTAAAGAACACAAGGCTTGCTGCTCCCTCCCTACACATCCAGGCATTGTGTGCTGCTCCTCGATGGGGTTTGTGTGATTGGCACATGCGCTGTGAAAACACTCCCAGGCGCTTCCAAAACACCCCCTCATACAGGTGTCATGGGGACGTACATCCGTTATTTCACATTTGTATGACATCTCCTGTCCCTGCTGTTACACAAAAAACCTCTGTCAGGCATGTTTGCCAAGGCAGCGAGCACTCCCCCTCTTCCAGCCTCCCAGTCACGGGAGCACACATGCCACAATGTGGAGAGCCAGCCCAAAAACACCCACCAGTCTGACTACTCGTACTGTTTATGCGGAAGACTCTTTTTAGGTCTCGCCTGACCCAGCGCATGCGCTGGTCTGGCGAGACTTATTGAGAGGGCTCCAAAAAGTGCTACCAGGCCAGCCTAGAGCTACAGTGCATGTGCGCGGGCGCGCGCGTGCCGCGGTTTACCGCGATTACTTTCACTTTCGCGACCGCACGGCCGCTTTGATGTTTGATCGTGATCACTTTCACTTTCGCGGCCGCAGGGCCGCTTGGCATAGCCAATAGGTCTCGCTTTTGGGACCTTATAAGTATTTAGTTATGCAACTGTTGCATGGCTAAACACTTATAAGGTCCCAAAGGCGAGACCTATTGGCTATGCCAATGCTTGTTCTTTTTACCAAAGAGCAACGTTTCATATTTGAACCCGTCTCCCAGCTAAAGTGTCCCTAAAGTCAACTCACAATGATGACTGAAGGCAGTGCCCCCAGGTTCTCCCCAAAGACGAGAGACCTCAGTTGCCTAATAGAGTTACCTGGTTATCGGCATGTTTCAGAAATATGTTGTTGCAGAAATAATAATATTAACTTATCTACTGATGGGGCTGTTTTAGCGTGAGAAAGTTAAAAAAATATATGTTTCTACATTTTGCCTAACAAAGGGGATTTCTGTGTCCACTACAGCAGGAGTTAACATATGTGAGGAACGTAACCAAACACAGAAACGCAGCTAAACACATACTTAGTAACACACAGAAAGCACAGACACTCGCACATATAAAAACACTCATAGAAACAAGTATAGAAGACACACAAACACCATACATACCCAAGCACCAACGATACACAGGCACACAATGGTACGCAATATATTTATAAATATAATAAACACAAGTATTCAAGAACACATACAAGCACCTATACAGACTCACAAGCACGCATACAAGACTCAGGCACACACAAACACACACAGAATGGCACCAAAATGCAGGTCAGCACACACACATGCTACCACATTCACAGTATGGGCATATAAACATTCCCCGCGTTTCTCTTTAGCACCAGGACGCACAGCACCCAAGCCAGTGCAGTGTGTATCCCTGCCCAGCTCTCTGGGTGCAGCAGGATGCACTGCATCCAAGCCAGTCCAAGCCACAACAAGCATTAGCATAGCCAATAGGTCTCGCCTTTGGGACCTTATAAGTATTTAGCCATGCAACGGTTGATGTTGCACCAAGGATATTGTGCTGCATAACTAAATACTTATAAGGCCCCAAAAGCGAGACCTATTGGCTATGCCAATGCTTGTTTTTAGTACTTGTCAGATCATACCAGCACATGCTAAATTCTTCAAAAGAGCAAAATGTTAAACTAACCGCGCTGATCTGCGCCTGGATGTCCTTCCAGATTTTGCGCTTCTCACTTTCTGGAACTTGCAAAGAGCTCTTTCCCAAAAGCTCATTGTGGTATTGTACACACTCTTCAGAGAGCACCTGAAGTTCTTTTTCACTGAATTTCAGCTTTCTCTTGAGCCTACCTGCATCCTCGACATTGTCATCTGTGGCCATGGTGAGCAGATTGCTTCAAATACACCTCCACACTAGGTTACAGTTGCTCTGCTGACACAGCCTGCCTTCTCCTAAGGATCTGGATTCAGTATGATGTCATTATGTTTCTCCAGAAAGTGACATTCGCAATTTTGCGATCCCCAAATTGTGGTTGCGTATCCTAAACAAACGCAAAATCGATGCTGTTGACTATGATACATTAGAAATTGTGATTTCCAAATAGCGATTCAGTAAAAATCTCTATTTGTAAATCACAAGTTTAATTCTTGATACATATGGCCCTTTGTGTTCTTTCTGACATAGCAATGGTTATCAGCACCATGTCCACCGTAAGCAGTGGAGTAACATTAGCCTCCGCGGTGCGGGGTCCTGAGCTCCAGGTGGCCCCCTCCGGCACTGTGACCGGGCAGCAGGTGCCGGACCTGAGAGCTCCTGACTGTATGTATGTCATTACATCGCATACCAATACCACGCGTGCCATTACAACGCGGGCATTACTACGCGTTGTCAATGACAACGACATGCCATTACATAGCAACATTTTATCACGACTATGCTTTTACCACGCATGTCATTACAACACAAAGGCATGCGTGGAAAAGCTATACTAGTGGTTAAATTTTGCTATGTAAGTGCCCCTACCCTGCCCCTGCACAACCCTCCCCGCCCCCAGTCCTCTCCCTACAATAACACTACACTACCCTGCACAACCCCCGACACTACCATAAAACACTACTCTACACTAACACTACAACACTACCCTAAACCCTAAAACACTACACTACACAAACACTACAACACTACCCTAAACCCTAAAACACTACACTACACAAAGACTACAACACTACCCTAAACCTTAAAACACTACACTACACTACACAAACACTACAACACTACCCTAAACCCTAAAACACGACCCTCAGCACGACCCTACCCCTACCCCCAGTCCGGTCTCTACACTACAACACTACCCTAAACCCTAAAACACTACACTACACAAACACTACAACACTACCCTAAACCCTAAAACAAAACACTACACTACACAAACACTACAACACTACTTTAAACCCTAAAACACTACACTACACAAACACTACAACACTACCCTAAACCCTAAAACACTACCCCCAGCACGACCCTACCCCTACCCCGAACCCTACAGTGAACCACTACCCTGCCCGACTTCCCCCACACTACCCTAAAGCACTACACTACACAAATACTACAACACTACCCTAAACCCTAAAACACTACAATACACAAACACTACAATACTACCCTAAAACACTACACTACACATACACTGCAACACTACCCTAAACCCTAAATCACTACACTACACAAACACTACAACACTACCCTAAACCCTAAAACACTACACTACACAAACACTACAACACTACCCTAAACCCTAAAACAAAACACTACACTACACAAACACTACAACACTACTTTAAACCCTAAAACACTACACTACACAAACACTACAACACTACCCTAAACCCTAAAACACTACCCCCAGCACGACCCTACCCCTACCCCGAACCCTACAGTGAACCACTACCCTGCTCGACTTCCCCCACACTACCCTAAAGCACTACACTACACAAATACTACAACACTACCCTAAACCCTAAAACACTACAATACACAAACACTACAATACTACCCTAAAACACTACACTACACATACACTGCAACACTACCCTAAATCACTACACTACACAAACACTACAACACTACCCTAAACCCTAAAACACTACACTACACAACACTACAGAAACATTACAACACTACAACAAAAGTAACCCCCACCCCAAGCGCAATCCCCCTTACCTCACTCTCCTCGTGGTTCCTCTCTCCTGCTTCCAGAATCGTCTGAGTGGCGGTGCACGTCGTTGTGAGGAAACAGCCTCAGTTTCCTCACAACGACGTGGATAGCCATTACATGGCATGCGTTGTAAAAGCGCATGCGATATAATGGTATGAGTAGTAATGACTACACGTTGTTATATCGCATGCGTTGTAACGCATGCGATGTAATGGTATTGCGCGGTAAAATCCGCGTTGTTATTGCTGTTTCCCCTCCTGACTAGGTCCAATGAGGAGGGGGACCTTCCATGTACTTTGGATGGGGGCATGCTCAATTTTCGTTACGCCACTGACCATAAGGCACACTAAATGTAATGTCCTTTTCTTTGAAGTATGACCAGTGATATGCTCAGGTTACAATAGTGTTGATAATCATAACTGCCTGCTGTGTTTTTAGAATTTGAGTCGATCTCAACCCTAACTTCCTAATCCTAAATTAATTTTGTGGGTTTTGTAAATATATTTTAGAATTCTACGGGCCACCCATAAACATACAGTGGTATTGATCACAATATTGAAAGAAGCATTGGCATAGCCAATAGGTCTCGCCTTTGGGACCTTATAAGTGTTTAGCCATGCAACAGTTGATGTTGTTGCACCAAGGATATTGTGCTGCATAACTAAATACTTATAAGGTCCCACAAGCGAGACCTATTGGCTATGCCAATGCTTGTTTTCTTTACTGACGTTTACAGTAAAACCACCATTACACTATGGTTGGGACACTGATGGCCTACATACGCCTCCTCTGTTTCAAGCCTGATCAATATTGGCTAGAGAGGTGCTTCACGTGCTACGGATAACGGCTTTTCATGATGCCCACAGAATCGATAGTGTGCTGCATATGGCTAATCACTTATAAGATACCAAAGGCGATACTTAAAACTATGCTAATGCTTTGCTGCGGCCCTTTGCTGTGGGGCAGAGGTGCGCTGGCCCTGTGGGCAGTGGAGCTGCTAGCATCCTGTCTATCTGCCTGTGCTGCCTGTGTGCGAGATGGGGCGCGGGAGGTACATTCCCAGCCTGGGGCTGTTTGCCCTTTCTTCCTCGAAGTAAGGAGGGTGCTGCACGTTGCAGATGCCACAGCTGTGGGAGATTGCTATCCCTGCGCCAACATCTCCGCGAGCCCTGTGTTGTGTGCGGTGGATTGGCGGCGGAGCCTATGGGTGGTGTCCTCCGAAATACGAAATCGTGTCTTTAATGGACTAGATGGTGTTTACCGAGTATCTAAACTGTCCCAGTTGTGGGAATCAACGCTGCTACCGGAAAAGACGAAAAGCTGAGCTTATGAAACTGCAGCAGATGCATAAAGCTCTCAAATCTACGGCATTGTTTCGTGAGGGGAGAAGTTGCTCACCTAAAGGGGGCGTGCATGACAGTGAGGCCCGCACGCACTGCGAAAAAGGGCAAAAGATGCTGGCGGATAAGAGACTGTTACCAGTTATTCACTGTGGCATTTTGTGAGCACGGGGGGGGGGACAGGGGCTACCCCTGCACTGGATGCCCTGTGCCTGACTACCATCTGCGCAAGGGAGGGGGACGTTTTCTGGCAGCAGCCAAGGCAGGGTCAGAGCGGCATTTATGCCACACTATCAGTCAATTGACCCCCCCCCTACCTTCATTTGTGCCTGGTAGGCGGCGTTGGGGTGGCTGTTCTGGGACCTTTAGTTACAGCAAAGGCAGTGCTATGAGAGTTGCAGGGAGGTACACGTTGCGGCTATTCCACCAAGTAACACTGTGGCTTGAACAAGAACTCACACACGAGCTGTATTCAGTGGACAGGAAGAGGGCATCACGGCATGGAGGGTTTCACAAGTAATCACTTGACGCTGTGTTTTGAGGACAACAGGAGAACAAGAGGAGCTAAACAGCATTGAAAGCGTGCGTCATCGCGATCGCTCTGAAAACGAAAGCGATCGCGATGACGCACGAGTTTTCAAAGTGCTGCTGGTTGCTGGCTGCGCGCGTGCACGGTCACGTGAACGCAAGCGCTAGGCCAGCCAGCAGCACTTAGAAAACGCACTTACAAAATGTCTCTCCGAGCCAGCGCATGCACTGGGCTCAGCGAGACCTAAAAATGAACTTTAAACATTACTCAGACACCACCAAAAGCATCCAGAGCTTTCATATGAAGTCTGCTGAATAAATATGATTGTGATCCTCACGTGGCTGCCGGATAACGACAAAAAAAACCAGAAAGCATGAATTGCAAACATCAGCGTTTCGCATTCTCAGATTTCAGAGATAATTTGGACATGCTCTGAAATGTACTCTTATTCTTCTAGTGTTGATATGAGTCAGAAGGTGCTCCATCGCACCTCAGCTAAACTTACTTTTCATGGCGTCATCCATGGTCTTCTTGTAAACATTATTGATCTGACTGACAGCGAGAAAACTCTCAGATGTTCGTAGCCAATTAGAATCGGATGGGTTCTCAGACCAAGTGTGTACGTTTTCTGACTGCGAATAATGGCAACCAATCAAATTCATTGAAAATATGCAGATACCAATGGTCGAGATATAGATACAATTAATCACGGATTTTCTCAAAAATGATAAACCAGATTTACACCAAACAAAAAAAAAACTTTTCACTGTCTTCATGGGTTGGTGTATATGTGTCCAGGAAGTTGCACTGTAGTGGACAACACAAATTAACATGGACATTGTGCATGCACTCACTTAAAATGTATTGTGGATTACTTTTGACTCATTAACTTATCTGTGTTAGACTGAAGCACCAGAATTAGATGAATCAAATACATGTATGCCAAGTGCATATATATATTCCCTTTGAAAAAGCACATTTAGAGTGAATGTATTGTGACAAAACAAAAACAAAAAACCCTTGCAATTGGACAATTATGGTTAGCTATGCTAATCATACATTACTTGTGCTCTTGCCATGCACTGAACATGACTTCTCACCTCACATCACTGATCACATTTTAAATAATATTACTGCTGAGATCATACAAGATATCACCAATGACAACATTGATGGCACTACTGTTGTGGACAAGTAGAATGAGTGAAGCAGAGTGTGTGTACAATACTTAAGGACAAGAAATATTTTAAGACTGACCTACAAAGGTGAAGTAACCCAAAATCGAAATTTTATTATGGGGGAAAACAGCTGATAGAGAATGCTCGAAAACGTATTTCTTGGGTAAAATGTGCTGGGCACAAATTATGTGTATCTTCGTCATACAGGTGGATGGTCAACCTAACCAGAAGTTGTAGACAGAGGAGAATGATTGAAACCCCATTGTGTGTTTTCAGGAAGTACTACTTGCAGAATGTACACATGTACAATTGTTCTCTGTGTACGCAAGAAGCAAACAGGTAGTCATAAATATTGGGATATGTTTGGTATTTATACGTATTAATTCATATGCACAATTGAAGGATTTACACCACAGATTATGTGGTTAAAGATAGTATATTGCAGATCGTTAGATAAATCTATCCAATTTCTGGTAGATTAGTTATTTAATACATGAAATTATAAAACAATTAATCATTAAAGCATTAGTACTAAAACATAAAGCAAAATACACTTTATCACATTACCATCCCAAGGGATAGGTGACATTACAGTCTGGGGGGGATAGCGCTTGTCTCCGTGGCATTAATAGAATTGTAAATTACCTCCACTACAGGGACCCTACACTGGATTAAATACAAACAAGCATTCTCAAAGCCAAAGGGTCTGTCATTGACTTCCAGCCTTTCAGACTTTGTTTTGACATTTTGTTTGCAAAACTTTATTGTTGGGGAAGATTCCAGGCATTCATCAATTGAAAATAAATATTGGCAAAAAGCAAAAAATATTTGTTGGTCTCAAAAGGGACACATTTCCATTCCGTGTTTCCTGATTGGAACTACTTTGCGTGTAGATATGCTTCTTGTGAAAGGGTAGAATACCGTCACTCACTGCAGTGGCTAAGGTGGGCTGACCTCTTGCACTATGCTGTATACTGTAAGTGGCAGAAGTAAAATGTGAATGACACAGTAACAGACCAGTTGATGAAAAGGACTAGCTGAATGACCCTTTAAGTAAGTAGAGTATACATACAATTGTAGTGCAATTTCAAGGTCTTGGCTAGTGCCATACCTAAAAATCAAGATTAAATGGTTAATGCATCAGTGATTTCGCCTGTAACCAGCGGCGGCTCCTCCGCTATGGCGGAGAAGCGTCACCCCTCCTACCAGCAGCTGCTGTAAAACTTGGAAAATAAACCGATAAAAAAACATGTTTATTATCGTTTTATTTTTCTCCTACCTTGTAGTCTTGGGGGTGGTGCCACGGGATGACAGGCAGTGAGGGGAAGTGGTGGGCACTACCTTCAGTGTGCATGAAAGTTTGGCTGGCCGTCTGGGGCCGACCAAACCAGCTGCGTTGCTGGGTTGGAGACAGCAAGCACCTTGGAAGCACAAATCAAGGGCGCTCAGGCCAATCCTGCTGCTGCTCTTATGCTGTAAGAACAGCGTCAATATTGATTGGCCGCAGGGCAGGCTGGGAGCCTGTGCCTACCTGTAGTGGAGCCAGAAGAGCAGCAATGCAGAGGGATTCAGGTACTTTAAAAAAAAAAAATGTTTTGCTTTAGTTCACCCCCAGCCCCTTCCTGCCACTTTGCCCCAACAGAAGCCGCGACTGCCTGAACCTAATTCAAACATGGGCACTCATCTTTCATTGTTTCGAGTCACAGAAGTAATTCGAGTTCCCATAATTAAATCCATGCCTCACCTACTTTTAATGATACAACAATATAGCAATTCTGGTATCACTTGTATTACCTACTACCAAACACTTTCCTTTCTTTTGTTAAAAGTTGTCATTTCTTTTGTTAGAAACAATTTCTCCTTTTATCAAATGCCTATTTTATTAAACACTATAATTTTTTCTCAAGTCCCAGCACTTGTTGTCTGAAACATGATCACTTATTGTAAAAGTTACCATTTCTTAAACACCTTTTTGTCTAATACTGTTATATTCCATATAGGTACCCTATATAGGCGCAGGTAACATTACAACCTTTCACCTATATTCTACCCTACATTACATACATAATGGTTCTTAGGGACTGACCTTTTACCTAGATACGACACTGCATTCAGAACATGGGGTTTTCCCTTATTCGGATCTCATACATTATGCATGAGGTTTCATGGAAGCAAAGCAGGACTACCATCTCCTGTATAATATCTCTCTACAAAGTTCAGGCCAGATGTCATCCTTTGGGGTGACAGAGTAACACAACAAGGTAGGACCCCTGGGGAGACCTATGGGTATATATACATCACATCTTGCTTAGAAGGACAGAGGAGACCGAGACTTCCCGGCTGAAACACTGACCAGAGACGCTGAGGTTCCTAGATGCGGACACTCGAGCTCGCAGTGGTTTAACATCCCTCGCGAGGTGTCAATCTCGAAACCAGGACAGGGTCCCACATTCTCTCATTCTCAGGTAATGGGGTTGACTAGATCCTAGATGGATTCTTGGCATAACACCTACACAGATGCTAGGTACATTTAGGTACATCTAGTTAGGGAGGCATCGTAGGAGTACGCACTTTTTATCATGTATTTTATGTACTTGTATATATTCATGATTACTGCAAGATGGTAGAACTGTACCATCCTTTTACTTTCATAGTACTTCTAATCATATATCTCTGCTACTGTCTAATGGTTGTTGCAGCTCATCTTTTCTACACTAGTATAACAACTGTTCAATAAATTCTTATTGAAAACGCCCAGCCTGTTTATTCTGTGTATCTCTGAGACAAACGAAGTGAGCAAGAGTGACTGAGCAAAAGGTAGTATATTGTTTCCATGATTCGGAGGGATCAGGGTTCTCATGTTCTGAGGTTGCCGAAAACAATTTTCTCCCCGATAAGAGGACATTCTAGCGGCACTATGAGCTAGCTGATACAGACAAGCTAACACTCTAGATGAGACTATCAGAGGGCGCGTGTTACTGAGTACTGTTTTGCTATTTTACCTGTGTTTTTAGCAACATCTACGAATATTTCGTTTTTAACAATTGTATTTTTAAACTGTGTTCTTTTTAAGCCACTGCGTGATTTGCACATGTAAAACTTTATGTAAAATCGGCAAGCTTACCGTTCATTTGCCCGCCTCGGTCCATCCCGGCTGTGTGCCGTTTGTTGTGGAGGGCGTGGCAGAACGTGATAGGACACACTACTTACGGGCTGGTCGGCAGAGGCGGGGCTTCCACCGGACTGCCTTCAAGTAACCGAGGTGCCCGTGACCGCGCAGAGACACTCTAGATGAGACTATCAGAGGGCGCGTGTTACTGAGTACTGTTTTGCTATTTTACCTGTGTTTTTAGCAACATCTACGAATATATCGTTTTTAACAATTGTATTTTTAAACTGTGTTCTTTTTAAGCCACTGCGGGATTTGCACATGTAAAACTTTATGTAAAATCGGCAAGCTTACCGTTCATTTGCCCGCCCCGGTCCATCCCGGCTGTGTGCCGTTTGTTGTGGAGGGCGTGGCAGAACGTGATAGGACACACTACTTCCGGGCTGGTCGGCAGAGGCGGGGCTTCCGCCGGACTGCCTTCAAGTAACCGAGGTGCCCGCGACCGCGCAGAGACACTCTAGATGAGACTATGAGAGGGCGCGTGTTACTGAGTACTGTTTTTCTATTTTACCTGTGTTTTTAGCAACATCTACGAATATATCGTTTTTAACAATTGTATTTTTAAACTGTGTTCTTTTTAAGCCACTGCGTGATTTGCACATGTAAAACTTTATGTAAAATCGGCAAGCTTACCGTTCATTTGCCCGCCCCGGTCCATCCCGGCTGTGTGCCGTTTGTTGTGGAGGGCGTGGCAGAACGTGATAGGACACACTACTTCCGGGCTGGTCGGCAGAGGCGGGGCTTCCGCCGGACCGCCTACAAATACCCAATGTGCCCGCGACCGCGCAGCCGTCCGCGCCCGACCGGGATCTAGGGCCAGAAACCCTGAAATAACGGAACCAATAACTAGGATAAAATACTCCAGAAATGCATTACTAGCTCTACAGACAGCTGTCAGCGATGCCTGCAGACATACCACTAATGTGGAAAGCATGGAGCCCGCGTGCGCATATTGCACAAAGAGACTGCTATATAGAGCGCCTTTATCCAAAGAACATAAAACTCACCTCGCTCTGTTAAATTGCAGATCCCTAATCAAGCACAGATATGAGATATGTGATCTCCTTACGGAAAAAGGTATTGATGTCCTATTTTTGACTGAGACATGGCTCACTGAACACTCTACACCCGATATCAAAGATGCGGTACCAAAACAATACCATATACTTAGGCAGGATAGAGAGAGCCAAAGAGGAGGAGGGATCGCCATCATTTATAAAGAGAACATATCATCTGAAATCAAACAAGCAGATTTAGAGAAATGTGAGGCCATTCGTTTCACCTTGTCCACAGTAGAAGGTAATACCCTGACCGGGTTCCTCATATATCGCCCTTCGGGCCAGTCAGCTCAGTTTGTGGCCAGTTTGGAGGAGAAGATAGTACACCCAGCACTGAGGCATAACAAATTGCTGATCCTAGGGGACCTAAACATACATTTTGATGAGACTGATAATAAAGAAGTAGATGCTATCTGTAAAGATATGCTTACCCTTAATTTAAGCCAGAAAGTAAAAACACAAACGCACCAAGGAGGCCATATATTAGATCCTATCTTTACGAACTCGGCGGAGATTGAAATAGGAGCCCCCTGGCCTGTTCCCTGGTCAGATCACTTTATGGTTCCATTTACGATTCCAGCATACAGAACGAGAGTGCCACCCTCCAAGGAGGCAATTACCACTAGAAAGTGGAACAACTTTGACACCGCCTCCTTTGAACATGCTTTGATGGGAAATAAACCTACACTAGATAAGGATATTGAAGTAGCTAATGAGCAGTTTGAGGCTTGGGTATCCAGGGCGCTGGATAAAGTTGCACCTTGGACGACTAGAATCCCTCAGAGAACTAAAGCCACAGCTCAGTGGTTCAATGAGGAACTACGTATAGCAAAAAAAGGATGTAAAAAATCAGAACGAGCCTGGAGGAAAACCTACTGCACTATATCGAAAGATAAATACCATAAGGTTTTAAAAGCGTATCACGCATTGATAAAGAAAACTAGACGTGAGTTTTATACTAACAAAATCGACAGTGCAGAAAACTCCCATAAGGAATTATTTACGATATTAAAATCCCTCAAAAATAATGAGGAAGAAGGAGTGGTAACCTCCTCCAAAGAGATCTGCAATAAAGTGGCAGGTTTCTTTGCTGATAAAATCACAAAGATATATGCGTCGTTTCCGATGGAAGCCCAAATGGGCTGTAATCAGCACTCTGGCAGCAAGGAGGAATTTAAGGGTGTGACATTAAATGAATTTATAGTACCAGAAAGGGATGAACTCTTAGCCACGATTAGGGGAATAAAACCAGGATCCCCCCGTGATCCAGCTCGTCCAGATAAATTATTGATTGGCATCAATATGATCTTACCTTTTATTTCTGAACTGATATACCATTCTTTTAGGACCGGGATAGTTCCCCTAAGTTGGAAGCAGGCCATTGTTAAACCGCTGAGGAAGAAATCTTCTTTTGATTTCTCCGTACTGGAGAACTTGCGTCCCATTTCGCTACTACCGCTAATGGCTAAGATAGCAGAAAAAATAACAAATAGACAATTAGTGGATCACATTACTGCTAACGCTATCCTCCATCCCTCTCAGTCAGGTTGCAGAAAGGCACACTCCACGGAATCTGCCTTGCTGATGGCTACAGAGACCCTAAGAAAATACGCGGATGAAGGGAAAACAGCGGCGCTCATCCTTTTGGATTTGAGCGCAGCTTTTGATACCGTCTCACACTCCCTACTACTACAAAGATTAGAGGCTTGTGGCATACGGAGGCTTGCCCTCCAATGGCTGACCTCCTTTTTATCCCAACGAAGCTTTCAAGTAGCACAACTTGCACACATATCAGACAGTTTCCCATTAAAGCAGGGAGTCCCTCAGGGCTCGACTTTAAGCCCAACCCTGTTTAATATATATGTGGGACCACTAGCAGAGTGTGTGACAGAGTGTGTGCAAAAGCATGAGATATCGATTGTATCGTATGCTGACGATACCCAATTAATCGTGCTACTATCCCAAAATAGAGAACAGGCAGCGATCCGCTTCACCAAATGCATGGAAGAAGTAGCAGAATGGATGACCGATCATTGCCTTAAATTGAATGGAAATAAGACGGAGGTATTGGTAGTCGGAAAAACACCCACCATCTGGTCCTCTGCTTGGTGGCCTAATACACTAGGACAAGCTCCTCTCCCTAAAACAGAAGTGAAGAATCTGGGTATCTGGGTCGACTCTAAATTGTCATTTGACAGCCAGATACGGAAGGTTGCAGGAAAGTGTTATGGAGCAATGAAAACCCTGAGGAAAGTCATTGACCTGCTCCCTGTAAAAGCCAGGAAAACCATAGTCCATGCTATAATTACATCTCAACTGGACTATGGTAATGTACTGTATATAGGTGCTTCCAAGAAAGGACTTATAAAATTACAGAGAGTACAAAATGCGGCAGCCCGCCTAATCCTCAACCTCCCGAGGAGAACGAACTCTAGAAAGGCCCTAACCACCTTACACTGGCTACCCATAGAAAAGAGAATTCTGTTTAAAGCCATGTGCTATGTTCATCGTATCCTGACAGGTAAAGGCCCCCTCTATCTTCAGACACTGGTATCAAAATATATCCCAGGGCGCAATTTACGCTCCATGAATATGGCTCTATTGACAATCCCGAAAATATTCAGAGCCAGAATGGGAGCTCGCTCCTTCCGGTACCTGGCAGCTAAACTATGGAATACGCTGCCGTTGTCTACGAGAACGGAGCCTAGCTAATATATTTTTCGCAGACAATTGAAGACATGGCTATTTCTTAAAACAGATCTCTGATCATCGCTTGCCTCTATCTAGTCCATTTTTGATGTCTCAGCGTGGGGACACACCGATTGGTGTAACCATGCGCTCTATAAGTGAATAAATAAATAAATAAATAACTAAAATAACATAGGAGGTGCACGAAATCATACTGCCACCAATCCCACAGTTTATGTTATCCAAACGCGCAGATCCTGTATAGGTTATATAGCAACTACACGACAATACAATTACTTGTTTTGTCAAGTTCCATCACTTGGTTTACAAATTCATCACTTTTCTGTCAAAAACTGTCAGTTGATTTGTATAACACCATCACCTGTTTGCCAAACAGCGTAAATTCTTTCATACAACATCATTATTTGGTATGTCAAACACTTTCCCTTGTTTTGTCAAACAATATTATTTGCTCCAGCTTGAGGCTTGACTCCCAACTGTTCATACCATGAAAGCATCAGATCAACTACTCAACTGGCCTTACGTTTTCTTTAAGAATAAAAAAAAAAATATTGAATAATTCCATAGATTTTTAGTAGGAGAGCTGCCTTTGACGTCTTACATGTGCTCCAAGCAAGGACAGAACTCACACAAAGAAAGTGTTAGAATGTATGCAATTAGAGAGTTGGTGCTGTAGATCAAGGGAGATGTAGAAAAAGGACTAACGTCCAGAGGATCCTTGAAGGTGTCTTCCCTGCATAGCACAGCACAAACTAAATGTGCACCAGTCCTACCGTGGTGCTTGTAACGGGTCCCAATGGTAGCACTCTATGCCATGATCAGGATAATTGCTGCTGTTCTGTTCATTAAGATAGCTGCTGGAACCCAAATATGGCTGATTCAAAATTTTATTAGCATCGGTTCTTTGTCTTGTGTTCTCTATTTCAGCATGCTCAAAGGCTTACCACCATCTAGTACATATTAGAGGCAGTACATTCACTGATCCTAGAGTACATTGGACTCTTTCCTACAAAATGTTGGCTCTTTAAACTTTCACAGGATATTTTCACAATATAACTTAAGAACTATATTAAATGGAGAACTTCCGGTGGCTCTCTGTCTGCTCATTGTAATAGGAATTATGTGAATTACTGAATTACGTTAATTTATCTGCTCCTTTCCTGTAGTTACAGTCATAGAAAATGAATATCCTTTTCTAGATACTCAAATTCATTGTCAGAACCAATGGCATATTTGATCAGAGCATGATAGTAACTTAGGGCCTGTTGTAGAGTTTGGCATGTTACATCATCCCATATGCGTGGCTATTCCGTCCACCATATTACATGTCCATTATATCCTATGGCACTTGTATTACAGTGGATGGGATATCTGTCACATTTGTGACTAAGTAACTTGTCCACCAAACTCTAAATGAGACCCTTAGTGTCTTAACGCCTACTCTGCAGAAACTGTGTGCAACTTGAAATTAATAGGATAGAATCACAGATGGCTTACTCTTTCAACCATCAAAATTTAATAGTATGAGCACAATTGATGTGGGCGGTAATAACACCAGTTCTCTATTATTGTCTCTTACAAAGCTTCACAAGCTTTTATATGCTCCCCTATATCATGAAACCAAAGTGCTAATTTGTGTTACCCCGTTTATGTCACTTTAAGAATTCAGTTCCTTATATATACTTTCTCCAGAGACACAGAGGAAAACTCTTTAGCTCATAGAGATGCCACTGAGCTACTAATGAGATTGGACGCAGAAATCATGATGAACTACTGTACTGCCTGGTAATACCGTTATACTCCGAAATCAAGTTGCAATATTATACTGCCTGGTAATTTTTTTGTACTCAGAGATCCAGTTGCAATACTACACTGCCTTGAAATGTTTTGGTATGGTAATTTGTGCAGTGCTCTACTGCTCATGTGGCTGAGTACTCAATATAAAAAATATGCACACATAAATTAAGTATTGTGGAAATTAGGGCTATACAAAATAATAAGTTATTTTGTTTAATTATTGTAATTGGTAAGTATATTTTGTAGTTAGTGTGCTTCTAGGAATATCGTGACTGTGCAATGCCACTGTGCATATCTGAGATGCGTGACTGCATTAGATTAAAGGCAAAAGGAATATTTATGCAATACTGACATTTTAACATATATTTTTTTCCAGAAAGCCTTAGCCCCAGCGTCATGCCCGGTGTTGTTAATTGATCATCCACATTTGAAATATGCAACAACCCGATCTGTAGCCAAGCATCCTCTGGGTAAGAACACATTTCAGTATGAGTATGAAGAGTTTTAATTGCAGTAGGCACTTAGTAAATGTGAATTTAAGTGTTACTGTTCTCTGCTCAATGTGTTAACCGTGAAGACCCTCTCCTGGGGGTGTTAAACGCTGTTTATTGCACACCTTGCCCCTCGGATGTCAAGGGTTGTTAATGAGTGAAAAGCAATTAACAGCTGTTAACATACCAGCATGTGATCAATTAGGTAAATAATCTTTCATAGGCTCACACTCTGGACCATAAAGATCACTGAATGAGAAGGCTCCCAATAGGTGCAAGAATAATGTCTTGTATTTAGTCCCTCAGGAAAATAACAATCGAATCCTTTGAGCATCACTCTCTAACACATTTCCTTGGAATGTGTATTTCAAAATTGTTTGTTATGAACTGAAAACATGTTATGTATTTGAAATGTAGGAGTTGGTTAGTGATAGGTATCAGCCTGATTTAGAGTTTGCGACTTCCAGAGGCAGTACCCTCTTTGCCAAATTCCAAGATGGCCGCCAGGCCAGCAGGCATCTCTTTCAATGGCAGGAACCCCTGCCATCGCAGTTCCTGGTAATGCATTGTAAGTCTCACTGGCAGCTCCATCAACATGATGGAGCCATACGGCAAACATACAAGTTTTTTACATTTTCCTAAAAAAAAAGCCAAAGTAGGATTTTGTTTTGGAAAATATAAAAAATGTATGCCCCCCTCGGTATGGAAGCTTTATCTCATAGCGAAAGGGAATATTTTGCAGGTTTAACTGCATGTCATTGCCATACTTAACCTGAAAACAGGCCATGTGTTTGCCGACCCTAAATCGGGTAGGTGGAAACATGGCGAATCTCCGACGGCCCTTAGGATGTTTGACCATTGGAGGTTTATGTCAGTGGCAGAGACAGAGTAAAATCCTCCGTTCACATAATGAAGGCCCACCTGTCTCTGAAAAGGCGGGCGGACCTTCAGTTTGGCAGAGAGGGTACTCCGTCACCATTTCAACAGAGTACCCTCTCCGCCAAACTCTTAATCGGCCCCTATATTACTAAATAAATGCACACTATTTTTTTTGTGTCATGACTTGAGTTTATGTAATGCTTTATATACTTTCATGAGCTTGACCCCAACCTTTGTTACTGCCTTTACACATTATTTGTTTGGAACAGGACAACACAAATCTTTTAAGTCATGAAATACATTTTGCGGGATGGCCGCGGTAACCACGCAGCGTAACCACAGCTGACCTGACCTCGCCTAGGCCACGCCCCCCGTCAATGGAGGCACACACGGGGATGGAGTAGAGGGATTTCGCGCTCACCTTCTCGCCCGGTTTCCTTTGTTTCCTCTCACTTTGAGGAGTTTTCTTGCCAATAGCGGTGACTACGGGTGAGCAGAGGAGCCGGGGAGGTTTTGTCTCGTGCAGGCTCTTTGAGACGAGCGCGTGGAGTGCTGGATTGGATTGGAGTGCTGAGATGAGGAGGTTGCTCCAACAGCTGCTGTAAAATGGGGGAGAAGGACTTCAGCCTGCTGCTGGGCAATCGGTTATACCTTGGAGGGCTACAGTAAGAATTATACTTGTACGAAGCCCACTGGCAGGAGTATTCTATAAGTAAAGTAAAAAAGAAAAAAAAAATGACACAGTGGTGCCTTCTGGGAGCTGGAGTCCTGGATAGCTTGCAGGGAATTTCTGACTGTATTTTTGAGGTAGACCTGGGGCAGGCTGTTTCTGCATGAAGAAAAATAGGCTCTCTTAAGGAGTAATAAGGAATGATAAGGCTTTAAACCCCTTGTTTTGGAGGACTATAAGGAGGAAGTTGGTGAAAAAGATCTCCCCCTCCCCCGGCTTCGGCTGTAGCTTTGACCCCGGTATTAACCTCCACTAAGGATTTATTTGGAGTGCATGTTGCTAATTCATGGCTACCATCCAACGTAGTGGAAGCTGCGAATTTCATGAGTCAAAAGGGGCCGCAACACAGGCGTAGCTAGGGGGGGCGGTCCGCCCCAGGCGGCACTATGTGGGGGCGGCGGCCGCGCGGCTCTCGTGGCCCATGGCGGAGGCCTTTCTAATTTATTTGGACACTCGCTGACACTCCTGAAAGTTACTACAGTAGTGTCCGTGTATTCAAATAAATTAGAAAAGCCGCCGCCATGGGCAGCCAGTGCCGCGCGTGTGAACAGCAAGCACACTTAGGACACTTAGGACCTACGTAACCCGGTTGTAGTTCCCATCCCAGGGCCATCCGTGTAGCGCGCGAAAGCGCTACCAATGACGGCCCTGGCATAATTGGCCAGCCCTCGCGCTGAAACGTAGCGCAGCACGGCAGTAGTGATGCGTCACGCGCACGCACTCGCCTCTCGTGAGCGCGGCCCTCAGCACGGCTATTATCACCGGAGGCGGGCGGCAAACTCAAATTGCCGGCCCGCTGTTTTTCATGGCCTGAACCTGCCTGCAGCCAGCCTTGCTTGCACCTTTGCAGCCTGGAGGGTAAATGTTTATAATGAGGCGGCCGACAAACCTGAATTGTCACAGTGACAGCGCACAGTAGCGGCCTAATTCTGCCTGCAGCCACTGCCTTGAGAGAGGCAATTCTTGGAGCGCCACCGCCACACTCCTCCGGACTCTGCCTAAGTAAGTGCCACCAGCCTGTTGAGAGTGGGGTAAAAAATCTGGATTAGTGCTCTGGGAAGGTGGAGGAAAATTATCCTGCCTCAAGAGTGGAACTTGCGCAGAGGGCGGGGAGGGGTGGGTGTGTGTGTGTGTGTGTGTGTGTGTGTGGAGGGAGCTAGGAAGGTTCGGTCCTGGGTGAGGGGCAGTCAGCGAGGCAGACACCCACACTAGGGGAAAGTCGGGGTACCTGCACAAGCAGTGCTTTAAATGAGCAGGTACCGAGTGCCCTCGGGGCTTTCTATCGCAAGTGAGTACCTGCACTTCTCGGCAGAGGTGCAGTAGTAATTAGAGATTACCGACACTTCTCAGTAGTCAGTACCATACAGCTACTCTGAGTCCGCGAGGCCCTATTCTTCTGTATTCCAGTTTCAAGCATTAAGCCAAAGTGCTGTTCAACTGGATTTTAGTTTAGTGTACTCAATCAGGTATAATGTGCGCAGTTGGCTACAGCTCCAATTTTGTAATTTACCACCAGCATATTGATTTAGGGTACGCTGGGTGGTCACACAATTTTACCCGAAGCAGAACTTGAGTCAATATTTTATAGCTGCAGGATCGGACTGGCCTATAGGCAGGGCCACTGAAATTGTGTGGCAGGAGAGGGCCGAATTATGCAGCAAGGTTGAGTAAATTCTGCGGCAAGACCAATTATGAAGCTTTATGCGGCACATTTTGTAATAGTATTACTTCATTACTTCTTTAGTTTTTAAAATTGGTAACACTGTCTAGGCATTGGCTGCACCACATTAGTACCAGTTTAGTACCAGTTTAGTACAGAAATATAGCAATAAGCAATAGGAAGGCGGCCAGTCCTGCTTTTGTAAAGTGCCTTTCACTACGCTGCAACATTTTTAGTAGCTTTTGAATCATTTAAGCAAGAAACAGATTCTGTTAAAATCTGCAGATTATGCGGAAGATGATGGACTGTGTGGCAAACATGGCAAATCTAAAATTATGGAAAAGTTTCTGCGGCCGCCCAATAGCATAATTCCAGTGTCCCTGCCTTTAGGGCAATCTGGCAGTGCCCAATGGTCTGGTCTGATTGGTCAGTGTGTGGGCTGGCTTTTTGTTTGTGTCCTGTTTTATTGTCTTGTGGGCCAGTTTTTACTGTTGATTTCCCTGACAGTACCATAAACATAGTCTTCAGAAAACACAAATAGTTGCAGTCTTCCATATCTTGCAAAACACACAGAGTGTTTTTACAACTTTAAAAGTGTCCCAATTTGCATACATGAGAGACTTTTTTAGCTTTCTGATTCACTATTGGGGCAACTTTTTATTTTTATTTTCAGGCCTGGGTCTATTTTCCTCCCAGTGCAACACTGCAGAGCTGCATTGATAAACAGTGTTAGTGAAAAACAAATTTGAGGCGAATTTCAACCTGCACCTTGTTTTAAAAGGGGACCCATGAGGTGCAGGCTTGCTGTACTTTGGGGCTGTGAATGTTAAATTAGCATTGTCGATTTCATTGAACAATTTTAGTGCCTGCCGCTCCGAGTGCACTACGAGAAATAACGACTGGTGGAGAGATCTGGGAAGGCAAGTTGAGGGGACGGAAGGGGACGGTGGTAGGTGGTGGGGGTGCAGAACGCGCCTGTGAATTGATGTAGCACTGAGAATGGCATAGCAATAAGGCAGTCATGGCTTTGGCAGCAGGGAGGTATCTGGGCAAGTACACAGTTGCAAGATTAAACGTTTTCCGGGACAGAAACATGTACAGAGGGGAAAAACGACAAATTTTTGGCGTATCGAACGCTGCATCAAAGGGAGAGCGGAACATAGGGGCATATTTACAAGCCCTTATCGCCCAGGAACGTCACTTTTTCTGACATTCCTGTGGCGATAAACACTTCGTCTTATTTACGAGGCAGCATTAAACCACTGAACTTGGCTTAAAGCCACCTAGTAAATTAGACCCCATTTCACACTGCATTGTGCAGCACACATAGAAACAGCAAAACACCATGAATCATTTAAAGAAAATGACAATTTGCAACTTCTATGTGTGCTGCATAATGAAGTTACAAATCACGATTTATTTATGTGCAGGAAGGGACACCTTCCTGCACATAAACAGACATTCCCACCAAGGTAGACACCCTTGCACTATGGTTCAAGGTTGCCTGCGTTGGCGCTAGGCAGCTAGATTTAGCACCAGCACCAGGGGAAACACAGGGGTGCACCGCATTCTTGTGAATACGGTGCATCCCTGCATTTTCAAAATGGCGGAGGGAGGCATTAGCAATGTTTGTTTAATGCCACATTTCGGCATGTGAATTTGCCCCTTAGTACCATGTTCGTAAGATATGGTGCTGCTTCTCTCCACTGCTGCTGGCGCATCTAAGTTCCCTTCCTTTCTGGTGCTTTGCAGCTGTTAGAGTTTCTCTTTGCTCAAATGGGAGTAATTTCTGATATTTATATGTTTCCCTTGTCTTCTTTGCTTGATTTTGCTCGGGAGAAAGTGTCACTCTTAGTCATTGAAATGTCACTCATAATTACACTAAAATTATGAAAATGTCACACATAGCAATCTGAAATCTTGGCAGTTATGAGTTGAGTCTGGGGCAGTGGCAGTGCTGGGCGATTTGCTGCAGACTGCAGCAGAACCAACCCCTTCGGTAGAGACCCTGCCACCACTGTGGCGTACTGGAGCCTGAGGAAGGTAAGAGCTAAACATTTGTCACGAGGGGAGTAAAGGATCTTTGGTGAGTGGCAGGGCAGTGGACACAAGTCCTATAAAAAGAAGTGGGGGGGACTAGCCAAGTTAGGCAGTTAGCAAATGACATAATGACACGTGCCATCCATAGCTGTCAAGGTTTCAGATTGCTATGTGTGACATGCTCATAATTTCAGTGTGTTTATGAGTGACATTTGACACTTTCTTGCGAGCAAAAATCAAGCAATGAAGATGAGGAAACATAAATATCAGAAATTTGACCCATTTGAGCAACGAAAAACTCTTAGAAGATCTAAAACTGCTGCAAACGCCTGCTGCAGCTGACTATAATTAAAATGACAGCTATGGACCTCTAGAAAGCAGGTCACATGGCTTCGCTAAAAATTAACACCGAAAAGAGCAAGGACCTGCGGTTAGGCTGTAGAACCACTGGAGCGAAGCTGTGCAATAAGAGCCACTGACAATACAAGACAACAGTTTAGTAGAGAACACAGATCTTTACTGGACCCCACTAATGTAGAAGGGGTATTGCTGGGTGCATATGAGGCATTCAGAGTTGTTGTGGCATGAGCATCACCAGAGCCTGCCTTGATGTCCTGGCATAAATATTTCTAGTGTCGCAAAGCGAGTGACAAGTTACAAACCAAGTATAAATACACCAGACGCCACTTCAAGCAAAGATTGAATTATTTTTTTGGCTGCCCATGGCTCATTAGCAGCTTGGTCTTCAGTTTGGTATTCAGTCCACCCTGCATTGCTGTTTAAAGCCTGCAGCACAGCAGGTGTCGAAAGACCCCTAAATCCAACACCGCACCTTCAGATCCAGATTCACACAGGTAAGTGCAAAAGTAGTCTGTCTCGAGTGACAGTCACAACGCACGCTGATGAGAGTACTTGTCTGTGAACATGTGGCTGTTTGGAGAGAGCTCGAATAATAAACCAGGAGAGAAGAATCACTAAACTCCATGCTGCTGTCTCTGTCCCACATGGGACCTGGGCCCAGACTATATTAGGGTGTGAGAGGCCCTAACTCAAATCTCAATTGCCTCAGGCCTATACCATAAATTCATTAGAGTCAGCTGACTCACGGACTCCGGCCACCACAGTGAGCATGTGCGTGATACCATGATTGCTGGGCAAGCCTCAGGAAAGCCTGTGAGAGACCCATAGCAGTCACAGTCAGGCAGGATAATAAATATGTTTGAAAGTATTTTTAAAAAATCACACCAGTATATTTAAGCGAGTGGCCCCGGGGTGCTGTAACAACTGCAAGTTCAGATAGTTAACACTTACTTGCACTAGTTATTACACCAATGTAAAACTAGCATTCCAATGATACATGTGAGAAGCATTTATGGCCGAAATTTGACAGTGAGGTGAGATTCAAAATTCGAGTCCGAGACTTAACCTCACACAATCACAGGGCTACGTATGCCAGGGGCGGCAATCTGAGGGATAGCCCCGGGCGCCACAAGCTCTAGCTACGCCTCTGGGCCGCAAGATAATTTAAATGCCTTCTTTGAACAGGAATTGACCTTAGAAAACGCAAAAGGATTATTGCAACAGCAGCACGGTGGAATTAATAATAACGCGTCTAGCTTGGCGCCACCACTACCGAATAAGCTGCCAACTCCCCCACCTCCTTCACACCCTGGAAATCACACTCAAAAGTCTTTATCAGAGGTGGAATCAATTTCAAGCACGGGGCGATGGGAACTCAGCCGGTAGCCATATTAGATACCTCAAACTTTCTGCCTGATCTTAACTCCATCACGGAACCAACAAGAGAACTGCAATTGAATATAAAGGATATGTTAAACCTAATCCTACAAGAAATACGGGATCTTAATCAAAATCAAAAAGCGGAATTGACCTCCCTTCATCAAAGCCTAGATAAAATGGAGGAGGTAATGCTGAATTTCCCAGTAAGGTTAAATGAAGCAGAAGTTAGAATTTCAACTCTTGAGGACCAAATGGTTATCGTATCCGAAGAGGCAAAGCTAGCGGTCAAAAATCCAAGCTTAAGGTTCTGGTTAGGGGCACATTTTTCATGTTCTCTAGCTTAGAAGAAGCACAGAACCTTCTTAAAGAAATCTCCCAGGGTCCCTCCACAGTTTAAAGGCTGTCAGTCTCTCAACTATTTTATTATTATAGTTGGGGTCCTTAGGGTTAGCCTTGAAAAGGTTCTAAAATATAAAAATATAGAAGTCTGCCCTAACGAACGTTTATAAAGGAGGAAGGGGAAGTAGAAGGGAGGGGGGGGGCAGTAAAGAAATAAAGAATAGAGGAAAAAGAAAAAAAGCATGTTCAATTGATAGCTATAGGGGATTCGTTGTTATCCCTCCTCCCCCATATTATTTTCTTTTTTTAGAAAAGGGAGAATAAAAAGAGAGGGAGGTAATGGGGAAGGGGAAAGGCGGGTTAAATAAGAAAAGAAGGGAAGGGAGAGAGAAAAGAAAAAGGGAAAAACAAAGAGATAAAAACCCAGGTGGGTCCCCAAGAATTTAAAAAAGGAAAAAGGGGGGAAATATATATATTTTATATATAGTTTTTTATTGTTTTTGATTGTGATTTACCCACGGAGCCCACTTGGGAGAGACTATTTAGACCACGATAACCAGAATGCCCAGAGGCCAGTGGGCGGGGCTTATAATGAAAATAAAATGGTGGTTTTACGAAGATCTATGTGTAACTCATGCCGCCAGTGATCAAGGGAGCATATCCCGAAACGCGTTTGGCAGAAGATATTGGCTGTGAGCACTGTCCTTCGTGCTGCATTTCTCACATGTTGCTTGGGACTGCAACCTACCTGTGTGGCTCTTTCTACAAGGTGCAAACTTGATTTTGAATGAAGTAAGCGGCCTGCTCCGGTCGCGGAAAGTGCCTGCCGCAATAGCGGATCATCACTTGCAGGACAACTTGCGCTGGAGACAGGTGGGGTCCCCCCAGCATGAATATATGATGGCATCATGAAGGAACTGTTGTTCATCACCAACCCACAGGGTTTTTTATTGTTTTTGATTGTGATTACCCACAGAGCCCACTTGGGAGAGACTATGTAGACCACGATAACCAGAATGCCCAGAGGCCAGTGGGCGGGGCTTGTAATGAAAATAAAATGGTGGTTTTACGAAGATCTGTGTGTAACTCATGCCGCCAGTGATCAAGGGAGCATATCCCGAAACGCGTTTGGCAGAAGATATTGGCTGTGAGCACTGTCCTTCGTGCTGCATTTCACACATGTTGCTTGGGACTGCAACCTACCTGTGTGGCTCTTTCTACAAGGTGCAAACTTGATTTTGAATGATATATAATATATATATTTGTTAGCAGAGGACGGGGGGCGAGAGGTCATAGGTTAGGTCACTAGGGTGTAATTCCATGACACCCAACTTAGAAGGGAGGGGGCAATGTGGATGGTGTGGTGCTGAGTTAGGGTCCACATTTTGGGAGGGGTAAGGGGTAGTGGGGTAGGGAATGCGACGGTAAAAATAAAGTCTTGTTTAAATTCCTTTGTTTATCAAACTCAATCAGATCTGATACTTGAGATGTGGTATTCGACCTTTTTTGTTGTTTATCATTTGCAATTTAATATGTCATTTGAGACGTGGTACTTGAGTGGGAAGTGGTGCTATAGTAGTCGTCAAATGCCCTGGTGGGATGAATTTTATGGCAAGTAAAGATGTATTTAAGGTAGTTTCATTTAATGTAAATGGTCTTAATAATGGGAAAAAGATGAGGGCAATCGGAATGTGGATCAAAACTGAAAATCCGTCTGCTATATTATTACAAGAGACACATATCTCTACTACTCGACTGTCTGATTTCTCTATGTTTAGGTCATGGGCCTCCTATCTGGGTTCCTCATCCACTGCTTCACATAAAGGGACAGCTATATTCTTGAATAAGAAACTACAGGCCGAGGTAGTGAAATTTGAAACAGATCGAGATGGACGTTGGTGTTGGATAACATGCACTCTCAAACAAATTTCTACATCAATCACATTTGTGAATTTGTATGCACCTATTGAAGATCAGTCACAAGTCTATGAAGAACTGTTTCAGTCCTTGATCCTAGTCTCAGGCGACATCATAATGGGGGGTGATCTTAATATTCTTATGAACCCCCTAATTGATTCTTCAGGGTCAAGGAAAAGGCAGATGAAACTCTGATCTTTTAAAATAATACAGCAATACAGCGCAACATTAAACTTACAGGATCCTTGGCGGGTGGCTTTCCCTTCTAAGAAATCTTATTCGTGCTGGTCGGGCAGATTTCAATCCTCATCTCAAATTGATTTTTTTTTGGTCTCTAGTAGGCTTTGTTTTAACAGTCAGGCATTCCTACCCAATGGCTTTTCCGATCATGCAATGCTGACTTTACAGATGGGGGTAGTTGAAGATGTTAAATGTCCTAAAAGGTGGTCCCTGAACCGGCAATATTTGCTGGAAGAAGACAGGATAGGTTCCGTGGCACTGGAAATTAAATGCTTTCTGACACGAAATGTTGAGACGGCACCATTAGCTGTAATATGGGACATACTTAAGGCCTTTTTTCGGGGCTTAGCTATCGGGAAAGAGGCTGATCACATTAAAAAAGCTAAAAAGATAAAAAAAGATCTGGAAAATAAAGTTTAAACCCTATATGCTTCTGTTCTGAATAATCCTTCCCCGACAAATCAAGACCTTTTAGTCCAGGCGAAATATGAACTTAGCTCCAACTACTATGCTCAAAGTGAGGTGTTGTTCCAGAAATCTAATCAAAAAATCTACGAGCAGAGTAATTTCACAGGCAGGTTCCTAGCGTGGCAGGCTAATCTGATTAAAATAACAAAATGCCCCTTATCAGGCACATGTTTTGAAGATCCAGCTAAAATAGCTGAAATAATGGTCCAACATTATGGCTCTACTTATAGCTTCGAGCAAAATGTAAATATGAGCTCTCTAAAAAAACATCTAATTGAGAATGATCTACCAAAACTTTCTGAGACTGAATATATCGGTATGAAAGGACCTTTTACGATGGAAGAGCTAGAAGGCGTAATTAAAAATCTGCCAAATGGAAAGGCCTGGGGCCCGGATGGACTTCCACCCGAATTTTATAAGGTTTTTTAAGCACATTTGCAGAATTTTTTCTTCAATTATTTAACTCTATGTTAGAAGGTGGCGAGGTGCCAGAATCTTTCCGTCAAGGGAATATAGTGAGTTTTCCAAAGAAAGGGAAAAATATTGAAGATCCAAATTCCTATAGACCAATAATATTACTTAATTCGGACTACAAGATTTTGACCAAGCTTCTGTCCCTTTGATTTAATAAACACGCTGCGAACTTGATACATAGCGACCAAAAGGGCTTCATTGCAGGGAGACAATTAGCCACCAATACGCATTATCTGGCAGAATCACTTGACTATTTTGAGATACATAAAACACCTGTCTTGGTGATGTTATTTGACGCTGAAAAGGCTTTTGATTTAGTGGTATGGGATACCCTATTTATGATCTTAGACCATTTCGGCATCCCCAGCAAAATCTTGTCCTTGATCCAGCGACTATATGGCAATGCGCAAGCCAATTTAATTATTAACACCTCAATAGCTGGTCGGGTTAAAGTGAAACGTGGTACGCGACAGGGGTGCCCCTTGTCGCCAGTTCTTTTTGCGTTCTTTATTGAGCCATTGGCGGCCGCAATAAGGAACTGCCCAGTAATTTCTCCCCCAATTCCATCAATGTCAAAACTGAAGCTTTATGCTGACGACATAATGCTCCTGATTAAGCCAGAGATGGAAATTCAAAATAGAGTTTTTCAATTGTTTGAGGCTTTTGAGACATTAGGGGGATATCGTATTAACAAAAATACAACTGAAATTATTCAATGTGGCGGCGTGACCAGCGATTTACATATAGATATTCGATTTTGTATTAATTCTAACCCGAAAAGATATCTCTGGTTTATTTTTAGAATTTAGTCTCTGATCTGTACCACTTGAATTATGTGCCACTAATTCGGAAAACCCAAGCTTTGCTGTTGCGCTGGAGCTCTCTTCCCATTTCGATTTTAGGGAGAGTTGCACTTATTAAAATTCTAGTCTTACCTCTTTTTAATTTTTTATTTTCAACTATTCCATGCACCCTATCAAGTTTGTTTTTTACTAAAATAGTCAATGTTTACCACTTTTCTATGGGCAAAGAAATCTTCACCTATTGCACTAAGCACCTTATACGAGAAGAAGGAACAAGGAGGGCTAGCGCTTCCAAATCTTAAGGATTACTATTATGCATATTTTGCACAATATTTATCGAGATTTAAGCCTCCCCCACAAGTACATTTTTTTATTAATAGTTTTATGGATCTTGTGCTTAAAGAAAATCAGATTCAATCACCGCTTGCAATTTTTAAATCCCCTAAACTGGTTAGGTATAAGTGCCAAAATTGGGTATTCAAAAAATGACAAGCACTTTTTAAGAGATATTCTCTCCCGGCCATTAACTCAGGTACTCTTTTGGCGGGGATACTGCCCTTAGCCGGGATCGTATCTTCTATCGAACTTACGTTAAAATGGGCTATGATAGGATTCTACCAAGTAGGTGATTTTCTGCAAAATGGTCAATGGCTATCTAAGCATGAAATTTTACAGCGAGCTCCGAATGATTTTATTCTATTGGGATCTTATAATATGTTATACAAATTTTCTCAGACTTAGATATTTCCCAATTGAATGGCTCAAGCCAGTTCATCAATGATCTACTATTAGTAGCTGCTGTTTGCTCCTGAGGCTTGAGCCGGGAGAAACGCTTGGGTGCACGCTCTTCGCGGTACCCGCTTTTATCAATTTTAAAAACACTGTTGCTGCTAATTTTAAGGGACCATATTGATTTTACTGTGTTCTTACCTGTTTTACTTGCCACGCTGATCTGCACAGACTCCTCGTGTTACGAGGATCGGTGGGGGCCGCCATCTTGGGTGGAAAGGAGGGTTAGTGGTGCAGTCTTGCAGGGCTTGTACTCATTTAAACACGCATGGCACGTGCGCGTGCTGCTGTTTGCTCCTGAGGCTTGAGCCGGGAGAAACGCTTGGGTGCACGCTCTTCGCGGTACCCGCTTTTATCAATTTTAAAAACACTGTTGCTGCTAATTTTAAGGGACAATATTGATTTTACTGTGTTCTTACCTGTTTTACTTGCCACGCTGATCTGCACAGACTCCTCGTGTTACGAGGATCGGTGGGGGCCGCCATCTTGGGTGGAAAGGAGGGTTAGTGGTGCAGTCTTGCAGGGCTTGTACTCATTTAAACACGCATGGCGCGTGCGCGTGCTGCTGTTTGCTCCTGAGGCTTGAGCCGGGAGAAACGCTTGGGTGCACGCTCTTCGCGGTACCCGCTTTTATCAATTTTAAAAACACTGTTGCTGCTAATTTTAAGGGACAATATTGATTTTACTGTGTTCTTACCTGTTTTACTTGCCACGCTGATCTGCACAGACTCCTCGTGTTACGAGGATCGGTGGGGGCCGCCATCTTGGGTGGAAAGGAGGGTTAGTGGTGCAGTCTTGCAGGGCTTGTACTCATTTAAACACGCATGGCGCGTGCGCGTGCTGCTGTTTGCTCCTGAGGCTTGAGCCGGGAGAAACGCTTGGGTGCACGCTCTTCGCGGTACCCGCTTTTATCAATTTTAAAAACACTGTTGCTGCTAATTTTAATGGACAATATTGATTTTACTGTGTTCTTACCTGTTTTACTTGCCACGCTGATCTGCACAGACTCCTCGTGTTACGAGGATCGGTGGGGGCCGCCATCTTGGGTGGAAAGGAGGGTTAGTGGTGCAGTCTTGCAGGGCTTGTACTCATTTAAACACGCATGGCGCGTGCGCGCCGCTGGCGCGCCGAAGGCGCGCCTAAGACAAGCCCGTCTGCGCCCGTCCGCGCTCGGACAGCGCCTTGCGCCAAAAACCCTGGCCAATTTTTTTCTGATGATTCTACTGTCTATAGTTACTCCAGCAGGCAATTACGAGTCCTTAATAAATCTCCCAGGCAGCCTACTTGTGCCTGTATTTCACCTGCTTCAATTTCAGGGTCTACATTACAGCTATGCCCAGCCTGTCTCACACCTTTGCCAGTACTTGGCTTTGGCAAAACACTTAGAGAAGTCCGCGATTTTAATTTTAAATCATCTAAGGGCAGGTCCACGGAGGTGTTTCAATGCCTTTTAATTAATGCGCGCTCACTCGTTAAACATAGTGTTGAGTGTGCAACATTATTAGAGGATAAAAACATCAAACTGGCTTTCATTACTGAGACCTGGTTGGATGAAGCTTCTGGGCCAGATCTCGTGAAAGCCATACCCCCTGGCTTTTCCAGTTACACTGCTAATAGACCCTCTAAGAAAGGTGGAGGGTTGGCTGTGATTTATGACAGCTCTATAAAAGCCATCTTTGTTACAAAAACTTATTTTAGTTTTGAAGCTCTTTCCTTCGCTCTTACCCTCTCTCATGGATACATTTTTAGGGGTTTCTTAATTTATAGGCCGCCAGGTCCTAGAAGTTCTTTTTTAGCAGAAGTGAGATCCGTCCTCGAGGAGGGTCTGCCATGGGACTCATTTACCATCCTGGGCGATCTCAATTTCCATCTAGAGATAGAAGGGGACAGAGATACTGGAAAACTGATTGATCTGATGGGTGGTCTTGAACTTAAACAACTGGTTCAGGTCCCCACCCATCAGGCTGGGCACACCCTGGATGGAATTTTCTCTAATTCTTCACAGCTATTGGTTTCGGACATTCTGCCCCTCGCTTGGTCAGATCATTATGCGATCAGGTTCAATGTTGCTGGACTGGAAGATCAGGGTAAATCCCCGGGGGTGTTGAAGCCCAAGGAAATCAGATCCTGGAACAGGGTGGAAGGTAACAACCTTAGAGATCTTCTTTCCTCCTCACAAAGACCCCTCCCTGCAGAGGTTAATGAAGCTGCCTCTGCATATACAGACTGGATCGATGAGGCTTGCCTCACTCTTGCTCCAAAAAAAATGTTAATCCCCAAGAGGCTACATCCCTCAGCACCATGGTATTCACTAGAATTGAAAACTCAGAAGCTTAAATGTAAACAATTGGAACGGGCATGGAGGAAGAGCTACTCCCCTTCAGCCAAGGATACTTATAAACAAAGTATTCTGTGCTATAAACACTTGCTGACGGAAACCAAGAGAGAGTTTTTTGCAAGCCAGATCAAACTTGCGATTAATTCAACAAAGGAACTCTATAAAACGATAACCAGGCTAGCGCACCCTTTACCGACTCTCCTTACACCTACCAAGGATTTTTGTGAAGAAATTGCTACTTTTTTTCAATCTAAAGTGGCAGCAATCTTCAACACTTTCAAAAATCCGGTCAGTGTCAATCTAGGCCTCACCGACTGTCCTGATTTAAAACCCTCCCTAGATATCTTTCCGCCCATAACATATCAAGAGACGCTCAACTTTTTGCTAAGGGCAAAATCTGGATCACCCATTGATCCATGCCCAGTGGCAGTTGCAAAGTTGGCACCCGAACCCATAGCTTCAACTTTGACGGCGCTTTACAACGCTATGTTTTCTCGGGGACAGTTCCCAAAATGTTGGAAGGTAGCTTCAGTACTTCCTCTACTGAAAAAACCTAATCTGGACATGAACGACCCTAATAATTTTCGTCCTATTTCGCGCCTTCCCCTACCGGCTAAATTGGTAGAAAGATATTTGAACACTAAGTTAAGTATCTTCTTGCGTGATACCAATGCCCTGGACCCCACCCAGTTTGGCTTTAGAGAAGGACACAGTACCGAGGCCGCTCTTCTGAAATCTACAGATGAGATCAGGAGAGGGTTGGACCAAGGTGGTAAGGCAGTGTTGATCCTGCTGGACCTTTCCGCGGCCTTCGATACGGTCCATCATGGTGTTCTAATGGACCGACTATTGGCCAGTGGTATACGGAATAAAGCTTGGTCTCTTCTAAAGTCCTTCCTCTCTGAAAGACGACAGTCAGTGGCGTTGGGTGACTTCGTCTCGAACCCTTTCTCTCTTCCTTGTGGAGTCCCACAGGGCTCTTCCATCAGCCCTACGCTTTTTAACGTGTATGTTGCCCCTCTGGCCCCGTTGATTGAATCGTTTGGCTTCTGTCTTACATCTTATGCCGACGATACTCAGATTGTAATATCTATGTTAACAGGTCAGGAGAGGGTGTCAGGGGAGAGACTACATGATTGCATGGGGGCAGTCGGAGACTGGATGTCTCAAAACTGCCTCAAACTAAACGCAAGTAAAACCGAGGTGATGTTAATCGGCAACAATGCCAATATGTGGACTCCTAGTTGGTGGCCTGAGGCCATGGGTTCCCTCCCAGTCCCCTCCCAGAAAGTAAAAAATCTGGGGGTAGTGTTGGATGACTGCCTCTCCATGAAGGCACAGGTGAACGCGGTTGTCTCTACCACCTCGTTCGTTCTCAAGAACTTGAGGAAAGTGCTCCCGCTCCTGCCTGCTGAATATAAACTTACAGTGGTTACAGCATTGATCATGTCTCGCCTGGACTACTGCAATGGTCTTTATTTGAACATGCAGGAGGGCAATCTTTGTAAACTCCAGATGCTTCAAAATTCTGCAGCCAGGCTGCTTACGGGTACATCGAGATCTACCCCAATCTCGGGCGCAATAAGAAAATTTCACTGGCTGCCGGTAAAAAAAAGAATCCTTTTCAAGGCCTTATGCTTTGTTTTTCGCGCCTTGCAGAACACAGGCTCTCTTTACATGAGACAACAATTTTGCTGGTATGTGCCGGCCAGAACTCTGCGCTCCCTCGGAGCTAAACTTATCATTCTACCACGTATACGGAAAGCTAAATGGGGTGGGAGAAGCTTTGTGGCGGGTGCAGCCAGGGCCTGGAATGAATTGCCTTTTGCCTTGATGAACTCTAACGATCTGCTTTCCTTTAGGAAAGCGCTTAAAACGTGGTTGTTCTGATTCTTCCGTGTGCTAAGTGTTGGGAGCTTTACAGCAAGCGCCGGGACACCCTAGGGTAGCTGTGCGCTATATAAGTTTGCCTAACATAACATAACATAACAGTTAACCGGGTCAGTGGAAACAATGCTTAACCTCGGTTAAGAGTTTGGACCTTGCACAGAAAGTAATTAAAAAATTGTCTGACCAGGAGGATGTTGAAATTTCTATGAGTGTTTGGATGCCGATTAATAGATTAAATTTTAACACACTTAGAGGTGCAAATTGGCATAGGATGCTTTTTTTCAGTAAATGGCTAGTATATCACACACCTTCCGTTTTGCAGAAAATGTACCCTAATTCTTCAACTCATTGTTTTAGATGTATCAGTCACCCGGTAGTGAATTGGACTCATACTATGTTACAGTGCTCAAAAATTCAAACATTTTGGGAAGATGTTTTTGGTTTTCTTGCAATTGAATGTGATTTACAATGTTTAAGATATGATAAACTGATCCTTGGTTATGACCCAGATCGTCTACTCCCAGACCAGATGGTCAAACTTGTATATATCGCAATGGCAGTAGCTAGATCTCTTTTATTACAGAAATGGCGAACAGATTTAGTCCCCTTACTCATGGAATGGGTCAATAAGATGCGGGCGGTTAAGCGAAGCGAACGCATATAAGCTATGAGAATAGGGGGGTCTCAAAACATTTACAAAAATATGGTCTTCCTATTTTGAATAAAAAGTCCTGGGATCTATTATCATTATTATCATCCTGATATAAATTGGTGTAGCAAGAACCAGTGAGTTTGGAGGCAGGATTGGGTCTAATTTTATGTACATTGACACATATTCTTGGGGGATTTTATCGGCAGTCGAGCCCTGGTTTTAGCAATCCTTTTCTAAATCTGGATGTATTTTACTTCTTGTATATGCAAGGTGTTTTGAATTTCGGGTTGATATCTTTTTTTTTTTCATGTATTAGATGTGTAAATGTAATCTGTTTTTTGACAAAAAAAAAAAATGAAATACATTTTGCCCCTACTTTCTAAAACCGTCTTTTTTTAATACTACAGGTGTGGAAGTTGGTCCCCAGCCCAATGGAGTTATTAGAGCGGATATTTTAGAGAAAATGAGAAATATTATCAAACATGCCCTTGATTTTGTCAAGCTATTTAATGAAGGTATGTATCTTCCAGGAGAGAACCTTAGTACAGCTTCAAATGCAATAGACGCTTTCAGTTTCAAAGTGTTTAATTTAAGAAATATTAAAATGCTTTCCTGCCATAGACTAACATTTTTCTCAGTAATCATGTATTGGATTCTAGTATATTCAATCACAAATGAGATACAAGGCCAGATGTACGAAGTAAAATTGCATGCGCAAAAGGGTTTGCGACCCGTTTGCGCATGCAATTTTAGTATGGGACATGTACTTACACTATTTAGCGAGTCGCAAATAATTTGCGGCTCACAAAATAGTGTATTGCAACTCTGTTAGGAAGGGGCGTTCCCTTCTCAATAGCGACTGCAGACCCATGTATGAATGTTTTACGACCGCAATTGCAGTCGCAAAACATTCACAAATTACCGCCCTCTTCAAGAGGGTGGTAATGAAGACGCAAATGAGAAGGGGTCCCCAGGGGACCCCTTCCCCTTTTTGACTGGCTCTGAAAATATTTTTTTAAGGGCAGGCAGTGGTGCCTGGGTTAACTGCCTGCCCTTAAAAAATGAAACGAAAGCCTTTCATTTTTTTTTTTAAAGCTGCTTTATTTAAAAGCAATCACAGACATGGTGGTCTGCTGAGCCCTGCAGGCCACCATCCCTGGGAGGGCCTTTCATTCCCAATGGGCTCGCAATTTGTGAGAGGCTCATTAATATTCAAGAGCCTTGCAATTTGCGACCCCATTGGGAATCGCAAACAGTGTTAAACACACTGTTGTACATGCAAAATAGCACCTTGCAAATTGCGAGTCGCAAAAGACTTGCAATTTGCGAGGCACTATTTTGCGCGTCGTACATCTGGGCCACAGTATACTAATAAAAATCAAGTAATCATTATTATTAACTGTTAGAAATGGGGGTCTCTAGTTGGCAGTGGCTTGCACCTTGTCCAAGTAGGGACCCTCCCTTCTAGTCAAGTTAAGGGAGTTACACACCCAGATAACCCCTGATCACTCCCTTGGTAGCTTGGCACGAGCTGTCAGCCTTATCTCAGAGGCAATGTGTAAAGCATTTGTACATAACACACATAGTAACACAGTGAAAACACCACACCAGTTTAGAAAAATAAAGTATCTTTATCTAAAACAAACAAGATCAAAATGACAAAAATCTAACATAGACAACTCAAAATATGACTTTTAAAATGTTTCAAGCACTTCTTTCCACAGAAATCTATGGATGCATGATTTCTACACAAAGTAACTCAAATGCATCAAAATCCACAAGTTAAAACAGCCACAGAGGAGGGAAGTGTCAGAAAATGCAGCGATAAATCAGTTCCTGAGTCCTTGGGGAGGCGATGCGACAGTTCTGCTGAACGCAGCAGAAGTGGTGTTTCGAATCCGCACTGTAGGGGGAAGTGATGGTCGATTCTGGTCTGCAGGTGCTGCGTCAGAAAAACCTGGCGCACAGGTGTGATGTGTGGAAATCCAGAACGCGCTGGAGGTTGATGCAGCGTTGGCAGCGAGAAGCTGTGTCTATTCCTTCAGCCACGCTATTTCTTCAGCTGCGGTCCAACAATGCATCGTTTCTTTTAGCCGCACAGCAGGGCCTTTGTCGGAGTCAGTGCGGTGGATCGGACTTCGGAGACCGGTGCATTGAACTTGGAGTGATGCGGTTCGTCAGGCTGCTGACAGGCGCTGCATTAGTTTCTTCGGCTGCACAGGGCTGTGCATCGGGATTTTCCCCACACGGTAGTGCTGCATCGGAAAATACTGCTGCAAGAAGGGCGAAGCATCGCTTTTGTAGATTTATTTTTTCTTTTTTTAATTTGATTAACAAAATTGTAACAGCAAGGTTACATAAATACATTAGATAATGACAAATTCATTAGTTTGATCATAAATAGAATGCAACAGCAAAAGATCGCCGCAGATTACAGATACATTACGGCCATTAAATAAATGCCACTTGAACATAAAACACAGCAGCTATTATTTATTTAAACAAAGATACCCAGATCGAAAACCGCTCCCAAATCCTCCTCCCTTTACTTTTAGCCCTCTTGCGCTTTCGTTCATAAAGTGCTTTTTCTAAATTGTAAACATATAGGAAGCGTCCATTCTATTGCTGAAAGGTCGGGGTGAAGGATCGAGCCAAGCCACAAAGAGTCTAAACACCGCCATAGCTATAAAAATTAGCTCTACCCCAATAGCTGTATTTAATTCATCCACCCCCAACAACATAAGATGGTGTGACGGGGATATATTCAATTTGAGCACTTAGAGAACTTAGCCTAGAAAGCCTGCAATTTCTAAGCCAACTGTTTTTAGGCTGGGGCAAGAGGGAAACATGTGACCAGGTCTGCATTGGATGCATGGCATCTAGGGCAGCGAGTCCTAGCCACCCGTCCGATTTAGTAATTTTAGCTGGTGTTGTATACAAATCAAAGATTGTTTTATAATTTTGTGTTTGAATGTTTGGCAAACACAAAATTGACCCTCCAGCTTGAGTGTTTTCAGGCACCCAGAATCCAATAGATCGAGCCCCGCCCGCCATTTTTCATCATGCTTATCCAAATCATCTGAGACCCCTTCTAATAGACAGCCATATAATTGCGAAATTATGGAGATAGTGCCTTTTGTTAACATTTCCATCAAGGGGATCTGCGCAAAACCAGATACACCCCCAGCCTTTTTCAATAGGAAATCCCTCAGCTATAAATATTTTAAAAAGTCCTTAGGCCCTATATTAAATCTGTCACTAACCTCCTCAAATGACGCAGTATGGTTCCCGTGAGTAGATCCCCAATCCTACCAAAGCCCACTTGTTCCCATCTAGCTAAACCGTTGCCCTGGAATATTCGTGGGAGTTGATAATCCCTAAGCATGGGAGTATACCAACTATACCTATCAACCGAGCTCGGCATAAAAATCTTTAGCAGGCAGCCCTTAGCGACTGTCCCGATCAGTAACTCATAAATTGAAGGCACATATCCTGCCTTCCCCCTTCATTTGCCTTATTATTAAATGAAGGGCCATATCATTTCAGTGCTGCTGCTAGATAGTATAATTTAAAGTTGGGGAGCCCCCAGCCCCCCTGTATCTGGGTGAGCACAAAAATGAATTTGCCCTCCTAGTCTTCCCATAAGCCCAGTTGAATCTAGCTACCATTCTTTCAATTACTTTAAACCAGTCGTTATCAACCTCCAAAGGAATAGTGCGGAAAACATACAATAACTTTGGCAGAAACATCATTTTGACAAGAATACGTTTCCCCATTATTGAGAGTTTTAAGCTATCCCAACGGCTAAAATCCTTCATAGTCTTTTCAATAATAGGGATTATATTTATATCAACTAGGCGTTCTACTTACGCTGTAATACTGACCTTCCTCTACTATCCTACTATTGGAGCCAGGCGTATGTCTATTTATCACTATCTGTGTTTTGGCTCTATTTAACAAATACCATGAATTAGTGCCAAATTCTTCGGTTATCTTTTCCACAGAGTGGACAGCCCTATCTGGATCGCTGGTAACTATTGCCATGTCATCGGCATAGGCCAAAACTTTAGTATCCCAGCCCTGCAGACTGACGGGCACGATATCCAGAGAGGCTGCTAACCTCCTGAGAAGGGGATCAATGGTATAGAGCAACTAACAGAGGAGAGGCGGGCAGCCCTGTCTTGTTCCCCTCTCTATCGGAAAGGAATTCCGACTCACCTCCCATTATTTGTAATCCAGCTATAGGACTGCCATTGGCCTCCATAACCTGCTAGAGGTTATCACATGATACTCCGTAGAAGGCCTTCTCGGCGTCCAGCAGGGCGACCCCCGTGGGTTCTGTAAGGACCTCGGTGGCATCAAACAATGAAATTACTCGCCTTACATGAATCGAGGTCCCTCTCTCTGGAATAAACCCATGCTGCCGGACCAACGCTAGTTGATATATTAAACTACCCAACCGGCTGGCAAAGAGTAGAGCTTAACATCACTGTTTAGCAATGTGATTGGCCTCTAAGAGACCAAGGCTGGAGGTTCCTTGCCTTTTTAAAAAAAGATAATTGCTTTTGCAGTACCCTCAGACCATACAACGCAAACCTCATAGAATTCCAAAGGAATAGAATCCGTTCCTACCGCCTCTCCAGATGGGAGAGCCTGAAGTGCCACTTGAAATTCTTCTGGTGAAATATCTGCCCCTAATAGAGACATCGCCTCCTGGGTAGTTTTATCACATGTCACTAAGTCCAAATGTGCCCTAGGACACTCTATGGGGGAGGCTTTATAAACATCAGTGTAAAATTCCCAAAATGCTTCTCTAACATTAGCGGGTCTGTTACCTTGCTGCCTTGCATTTTCCTGATCTGACTAATATGCCTAGCTGCCTGCTTTTGCCTTGACTTGACTGCAAGGAGTCGCCCCACACGTTCATTGAATTCATAGCACTCCTGATCTTTAGCCATGAATTTCCCAGCGATCTTCCCAGCTGTAAATTTGTTCAAGCATGCCTTGGTTATAGCTATCAAGTTCAGCACGGGGTAAGGCCTCTCCCGATGGCCACAGCACCGACCAATTCGGGCTCCAGAATATTAAGCTTTTGATAAAGTTCTTTAATCTGAGCCCGACCCAACTTCTGTTTGGCAATACTAAACCTCAAGGTTTCCCCTCTTACACTGGCCTTGAAAGCATCCCAGATCATCCCAGGAGAAGTTCGAAATACCCTGGAATCCAGCCCTTTATATGGCTTACAGACACTGGGTCCGACAAAAGAGCCCTCTCAAAGGTCAATTTTCTAGACACACTTCTTAGTCCATTAAGAGTTCCAAGACAATTGGGTTGTGGTCAGACATTCATTTTGGAAAAGCCCCCCTAACCAAAACTGGTGAGACCAAAAAATAATCCAGCCTAGCGAATTTACTGTGGGGGACTGATTAATAAGCGTATCCAGGCTCAGGCTCTTTCAGGATAGGCCAGACATCAATTAGGCCAATGTCATTCAAACAGTCACTGAAAGATCTAAATTATTGCGGTTTGCACCCAGCACGGCAAGCTTCACTGCCCCAGGGCCCCCTCTCGAACCATTTAGATTAAAGTCCCCACAAACTATATACAGAGCAGGCCAAGATGGTAATTCAGTTGCTAAGAAATTGAGCAGACAAGGGTTATCCATGACTGGGGCATATATCGAACATAGTGAAAAAGAGCTGCTGACAACTTTACACTTCATTTTTACCCATCTCACAAACCTGTCTGCTGCCTTTCGGCCGGGAGTGACAGTATTTCCTTTAACTAGGATGCCGACCCACTTGGTCCTGCTGTCCTGAGTTGTGTGACATACTACATTCAGCCCTAAGGAGTTCAACAATGCACTATCATTCTGGACGATATGGGTCTCGTGCAGGCAGTACACAATACACATCTGCACTTAAAAATGTAAGGTCCTCTTGAACCCGTCTCCTTTTAAAGTTATCGTTTAGCCAACTAATGTTGATAGTAGCAATGCGGAGCTTAGCCATCCCCCACAGATATTGTCCTGACTACAAACATCACCCACCAAAGTTTAACAGGTCCCGAACATGGACCCCACCCCACAGGTTTAGCTTGAACTAGTCTCAAAAAGTCCTGTCTGTCAAAACTCTAAATAGCATTACTCTGGCCGAATTTAAAATCGCACCACCATCTTTCCTTTCATGTCACAAAATAAACAATCAAACTTTGAAAAACTTGCTGAATTTTCAACACCATATCACCCATCCTCATTTCCCCCACCCTACCCCACTCCGAATCCCCCTAAAACCCCTCCACCCAGCCTGCCCCCAGAGCCAATTCCCCCCATACCCCGACTCCCCCCCACCACTGGAGACAGCCAGACCCGCAAGGGTCTGTGTGATGGAGACTGGTATCGGACAGTGCGAGCCCCCCCCGCCCCCCCTCCGAGGCCATCCTCCGCCACCACCCCACACCAGCAAGATAAAGTGAAACTAAGGAAAAAAAGAGAAAAAAGGGAGAGAGAGGAAAAAAAGGCCACAAAGACTTCTGCTCATAATCCAGGCAATCTTAAACCATACTAAGGGCCCTCTTCTCCACAAATTCCGAATTGATCCTATATAAAAACCAGCAAACAATAAGAAAAAAAGCTATAATTAACTAAATTTAACACTTTGCAGGAAGACCCCCAATGAGCTAAACATTGTTTTTATCTGCCGATGCGCCACACAGGTATTCTCTAGCTTGGATTTCAGAGGTAAAAAACTTAATGGACCCTCTGACTATTGTTTTTATTCTGGCCGGAGCCAGTAAATGGGCTTCAAAGCCAGCATCTTGAAAAGTCTTAATCACTTGCCGAAGGCGCCACTGGCGCTCTACCGTTGAATGGCAAAAATCAGGGCAGACAAAAAAAGAGGATTCTCTGTATATCTGTTGTGCCTCTGGGTGGGCCTTCTCAAAGATGGCTTGTCAAAGTGAAAAATTGCCAAAAAGAAACTAATAAAGCCCTTGGCTGCCTTTGATCTCTACTACCCTGGATAGGCTTATGCCAGGCTAACGGAAACTGGGGAGTCCTCTGGATTTCTGACTCACAGTTCCACCCTGAAAGTTCGGGAAAAGCGCTCCTGAGAAGGTCCAGCATAAAGGATCGAATATCGTCTCCTTCCAGCCCTTCCTCAATCCCATGAAAGCGGAGATTGTTCCTTCTCTGCCGGTTTTCCAAGTCCTCAATCTTCCACAGGACATCGGTCAGTTGGGCATCGTGCGACTTAACTTGCTCCTCCACTGTTGCCATATCAGTTTCCACAGCAGTGGTCCTTTCCTCAATGCAGTTAAGCTTCTCACCAATCTCTGAGCAACCCTTCCCAATCTTCCTGATAGCGCCTTCCAGCTTTTTTGTTGCCTGCCTAGCTTTTTTGCCTTTTGTGCGGGTCTCAGCACGATGTAAGATGGCGAGGAGGCAAGATGGCGAGGAGGCAAAATGGCAAGGAGGCAAGATGGTAACCCCGTAGGAGTACCGCGGCGGAGCACCAACTTCTGGCTCTCCTCTCCCCGTCATCCTACCTTACTGATCGACGAAGCACTGATCGGTCCTGGCGGGGCCGTCTTGATCGGCTTGATGCTGGCTTTAACCCTTGGTGCAGCATGGTTGTGGAGCGAGGATCTGCCTGCATTATAGAAGCCTCAAGGAGCTGTACTGATGTGTTAGATGGGATCCTGGAGCAGCTGACCCGGACGTACTGCATCGCGCTCAGAAGGTGGGCAGGCCTCGCCAGTAGAATCTCCGGTGCAGTCGCTTACCACGGATTAGATTCTGTTTTGCTGTGTGTTACTTACATTATGGCCCCTAAAGCTGCCAAAATTACAAAGAAGAAGGGAGACGCGCCATTCATTTCAGTGCTGGCTGCAGCACCGGCACTGGGATCAAGACAGGAGTCTCCGCTAGATCATGCAGGCAATGGTGCAGGTAAGCCTATAGACTCTCGCTCTGTTAAAAATCGGGCGGAAAGTTTGGGTGTTGGGAGAAGGAGGAACTTGCCAGATCGCTCATTGATTACAGCTAAAAACCTGGGGTGTTCTTGGCTCCAGAGGCAGGGATTTCCGGTCCCAGCAAAGAAAACCAACTTCATTTTACAATAAAAAACACAGTGATGGGCCCAACCCCCCAGAAGATTGCAAAAAAGTTTGATATTGACGAGACAGATGTGGGCTCTGCCTTAGCTCCTGCTGATTTGTGTGGGGGATCCCTGGAGCTGCTAGAGATGCCTGAAGTGGCAAATAAAGTGGTATCATTGTCATGGGCATTGGGGCAGCCCTCACAAATGGTGGCAGGAGATCAGGGTGAAGTGGCTAGTAATCCCACTGAGACCTTGCAGGTGACCGCTGGAAATATTTTCTATGCATGCTTCCCGATCTGTTACTCCAGAACGAGCCAGGGATGGACTCGAGCATAACATAGGCATGCTAGCTGGGACACTCCGGATCTTACATCTGAAAGGGGCGACAAATTTTTCTCCCTTACCGACGGTTCAGGCTCAGAAGACTCTAATTCTTGTCTAAGCGAGGCCGGGGGCAGCTCCTCAGCTTCTGTCTCCAGCATACTAGAAGCACCTGAAACAGCCTTTAAATAACAAAAGCACCGGAAGAGCTCCAATGGCAACATAGACTTCCGAAAAATAGAGATAAACCTTCTGTTGGCGGTGGACTAAAATAGGACTACTCTCACACAAATATACTTGGGATGCCAGAAGCAGCGAAAGCTGTGACAGAGTCGGGCTCTTCAGCATCGCAGGCTGTGGGGGACGCAGCCTTAAACCCCGCTCTGGCCTTGATATTGGAGTCAATTAAAAGCATTGCGCTTTTGTAGGTTTTATTTGTTCTTTGTAGATCTTTGCAACTGGAACAACCTCCAGGGACCCAGAACTGGCTTTGGCACCACAAGGCAGGTCAGAACTCCCAGCAGTGGAGTTCAAGGATGTTGCAGGTGAAGTCTTTGTGTCCCTGAGACTTCTTAACAGGAGGCAAGCTCTACATCAAGCCGTTGGAGACTCTTCTTAAGCAGGAAACCACAGCAAGACAAACATTTATTCCTTTACACTGCCCACAGACAGAATCAGAAACTGCATGCCAACCCAGCAAAGGCACAGTACTCCCTCTAGCAGCTCTTCTTGGCAGGGTCCTCTTAGTCCAGAAGTAATCTAAAAGTCTGAGATTTTAGGTCTAATACTTGTACCCCTTTTTCCCTTTGAAGTCTTCGTAAGAAAGTCTCTCCTGCTCAGTAAAACCCATTCTGCCCTCCCTGGTCCAGCCAAGCAACAGGGGATGGAGAATGCATTGTGAAAGGCAGCCACAGCCTATTGATGTGTTAGTGACAACTCCTCCCACTACTCTAGCCCAGGAGGACTCTTCGTAAGAAAGTCTCTCCTGCTCAGTAAAATCTGTTCTGCCCTCCCTGGTCCAGCCACGCAACAGGGGGTGGAGACAGCATTGTGAAAGGCAGCCACAGCCTATTGATGTTAGTGACAACTCCTCCCACTACTCTAGCCCAGGAGGACTCATCAGCATATGTACGGCACACCTCAACTCACTTTGTGTGAATGTCTGGAGTGAATGCATGAACAGGCCCCTGTCAATCTAAACCAGACGTTGATTCCACAGGCAGGCAGAGGCACAGGATGGTTAAACAAGAAAATGCCCACGTTCTAAAAATGGCATTTTCAAACACTCAGTTTAAAAACCACCTTTACTTAAAGATGTGCTATTAAATTCTGAGCTCAGGGAGCCAAACTCCAAATCTCTCGCTGTTCCTTATTGAAAGTTACACCTGTAAAGTGTTAAAAGGTAGCTCCAATGATAGGCTATCGCAGAGCTAGTCCTTGCAATAGTGAAAATGAAATACACAGTAGTTCACTATCAGGACATGTAAAACGCACCAGTACATATACTACCTATCACATATACTGCACCCGGCCCATTTAGAGGTGACTTAGATGTAAGAAAAGGGAAGTTTAGGGCCTGGCAAGGGGTGCCCCTGTCAAGTCGATATGGCAGTAAAAAACTATGCATGCAGACACTGCATTGGCAGGTCTGAAATACATTTGAAAGGCTACTTGTGTGGGTGGCAAAATCACTGCCGAAGGCCCACTAGTAGAATTTGATTTACAGGCCCTGGGCACACACAGTGCACTTTACTAGGGACTTTCCAGTAAATCCAATATGCCAATTATGGATAATCAATCATAATAATGACAATTTATACAGGGAGTGCTTGCACTTTGGCACTGATCAGCAGTGGTAAATTGCCCAGAGTACCGAAACCAGCAAAAACTAAATCCAGCAAACAGTCAAAAAACTACAGGAGGTAGAGGCATAACGACATGGGAAACCATGCAAAGGATGCCAGGTCTAACAGTAACTATAATAAAAATAACTGTACTGTATTTGAATCAATAGACAGCTGCAATGGGAAGATAGAGAGCGCATTTCATGTAATTGTAATTTGATTTATGTAGTGCTTACTACCCCTGAAGGGGCGTTGAAGCACTTTATGGCGAGTAGCATGCTACTCTGGTGCTCTCAAGAACAATTAAATGCATTTACTTCCATTATTTTGTGATATCTTAAAACCAGGTAGGTGTGATCATTAGTGGGGGCTATGTGGTTTCAGGTGAATGGATGGTGAGATAGATAGGTTGGTGGAGATTAGGTAATGTTAGATTAAAGGGAAAGAATTTTAAAGAGGCAAAGGTGTGAACTATGAAATGAGCCAATTGCAGAAGGATTGTGGCAGGCAGGCATGACACTGAGAGGAGGATATTCGCAGAAATAGAAGGTATGCAGAGGATGGAAGGTAAGAAGAGGGTCACTCTGAAGAAAGAAAGGAGAGGAATCAAGTAGGAGTAAGTCGAGGTCAATTTTGCATGCAGGATTTAGTGGAAAGTGGGAGAAGGCTATATGAGTTAGCATTTAGAGAATGTAAGCTATTAAGAAACAACTTTACCCATAGTATACCATATCTGGGACAGACAGCTTAAACATGTGATTCAGAGAGTACATAACATTTAAACACAAAAAGCATGAGCCTGCTGTATCCAAAGCCTAGCGCAGCTCTTTTAAACATAGTTTGGAGGATTCCAACCTTGGAACAGGGTCTGTACGCTGCACAAGGGGAGTTGGCACGCAAACAGATAGGTCAAATTTAAAGATCTTCCCTCATTCTTCTGTACATAGAAGGTTTTTTCACTCACTCGTCAAAAATGAGTTCTTTGGTACTGGCTGGGAGTCTCACTAATGTGCAATCAGATTTATACCCTTTATTGTACCTAATCCTTTCACAAGTGTATGTTGTGCTTGTTTGTGTATGTGACTATTGTAGTATATGCATTATATGTATAAGCATGGAATGATGAAGGCCTGTGGGTTCGATTTTGGATGTCCAGGCAGTGGCGGTTGGTGACACAAAAATATGGTGAGGGCGCTCTCACTACATACATTGAAACGCACACACACATACATTAAAGAACTACATTAAAACACCACAAACACATTAAAATAAACATTCAAGAAACAAAAAATAAAACTAATTTACTTTATCCTGCAGCAGGTCCTCGATGCTCTCCAGTCCATGGCTCCAGACTCCTCTGAGTGCGAAGGTGACGTCACACAGCCAACTACATCTCATGCTGTTTAGCAGCATGAGCGAAGCATCTGGAGTGGCTGGAGCAGGCTGCCTCAGTGCTCCAAAAGGTACTAGAGGCTTGTGCCTGCTCTTCAACCCAACTGTCTAAGACAGCTGGGTTGGAGAGTTTGAATTACACATGTCAGTTTGGCCAGAGCAAGGTAGCAGGCCAAACCAGCAGGCGCAATTCATACTGAAGGGTCCACTCGTCATTTCTGCCAATCAGCAGCAATGACGCAGTGACCCTGCCCTATCTTCTCTGTTCGGCAGAAACCTGTAAAAATAAATCCTTTTATTACCATTTTATTTTTCCAGCTTTCTGCACAGCAGTGTGGGGGTGTGGTGCTCCTCCGCTGCTATAGAGGAACCAAGCGTGCAACGCCCATTGGGATCAAAGGGCTTTAGCCCCCACGTCGTGTGTGGCAGCCTGGGCTGAGACAGCTTCCCGGGCACATACACAGCCGCACCGAGTACTTCACACATCTTTAAAAGACCATTCGCTTGTAAATGAGGCTTTGTTGTTTTTTCACCCCTTCTAGAGCCCCTGCATCTCCACTCTAACTATTGCTGGAAGAGTCAGCCCCCCACGAAAAAATTTCTTAGCCTCCCCCCTGAAATTCGGCTCTAGTTGCACCCCTGAGAGGAACCGCCGCTGCGTCCAGGGTCTGTTTCAGGTGCACAAATTGGGGGTGAAGTTGTTTTTCCAGACTGTGGACGTATATCAGGATGCAGGAGGTGGGATACCTAGCCAGTGAGGACAAAGGAGGGGAAGGCTCTCCCATGGAAATTCAGTTAGGTCCTTCCTGTAGCAGTACATCTTGGTAGATGGTGGAGTGAATGGTGCCCTAGTCTGTTGTTGAAAGTAAAAAGGGTCCTTTAGGTGAGACCAGACTTTTCTCTCTTTCCTGATCACTCATGGTTGTTAATAGCCAGGAACAGATAGCTCACACCTGTTTGTGCCTCTGTAGTGGGTGCTCCAGGCTGGAGACTACCCTGCTGTAAGGGGGCATCACCCCACACAAAGGCTGTGTCCACAGAACTACATGAAGAGGTATTTGAAAGGGAAGCCACCCCAAACCAGTTATCTTGCCTGCCCCTCTTATGCCTGGTCATTTTAAATCTGTTTCCAACAAAACTCAGAACAACGAAAAAAGGGCTTCCCTCCCCCTCCGCACCCCGAATGTTTATAGCCCATCAACATTCTTTCACCTTAGTATAGAAAGCACCTGGTGCATACTGTGCCCTGGGTAGAGGTTTTGGCTGACCTTTCACGGCGTCCTTCCACATCACTACGTGTGTCCGTGTGCCAGTTGCGCTCATGCCGAGGCCAGCTCTGGTGCTCTAAGCAAACAGGAGACCCTACTGCATCACGCCGACTTTTGCCAGCTCCGGTACTCTTTTCAATCGAGATATATTGCTATCCGATCACCGAGACCATCTTTGCATATCCCCATGCACGTCTCCCAGCTCCGCTCACATGTAATTCGCAAGTTCATCAACTAACTGCTCTCCTGCGACCAAGCGGACTTAAGAGTACCTTCTGATATAAAACGTACCTTAAGATTTTATTACTTCCACTAAAATATCTCTACAAGATAAGTTACGTCCTGGCAAACGAACACCTGATTACCAACTATTTGGTTTGAATATAAATAAACATTCCCTACCCAACAAGGAACTACAAAATAGAACAATTTTCTCCAAGGTTCTCCTTAGTTCACACAAATCAAAGATCAACCTCCTGCTATATATATATAAATTTGTTGTGGCTACTCCTGACGAAGGCACCCCGTGCCGAAACGCGCGTCGTGAAGAATTCCCATTTTGCCACTATTTGTAACATATTATGTTGATTTGTATCACTGGAAAATTCATTTTTAGTACATATTGCTATTTTATCATATGTGATTTTATACGTCTTTTTTATTAAAACTGTGAATTGCATTAATTGTTTTTTTTTCATTTCTGTGCTTTATCAATTTGAACTGTTAGTCTTAAACATTGCCTGGGAATTATACCTTCCATTGTGTTTATACCCTGTCCCAGGAATTAAATTATTCCACAGGGGGTCCTTGATACTCACATGTGACCCTACTGCGGTACCACATCCGTCAGCGTTAGCAAACACCCAGCCGCCTGTCCAAAGGCATACATTCCTAGAGAACAGCCCATGCCCGTCCGTGCACATGCGGGAAAGGGAGCTGGCAGGCAGATCAGGTTTCAAAACACCATCTTCTGGAGGGCCACAGACCCTCTAAGCCCCTCTGGACTGCCAGATGCAGATGGCTCGACATTCTGCCGCTCATGGGTGGCTTGTGTCTTCTCCGTGACAGTTCTCTGCCACCACGCCTCAAACATTGCCAAACACAAGTAAAAATAACAAGCATTTGCAATGCAATAGGTTTCGCATTATTAAAGTTTGAGCTATTGGTGTTGCATTATTTAGCAATGCCAATAGCTCAAACTTTAATAATGCGAGACCTATTGCATTGCAAATGCTTGTTTTTCTTGTAGGCAATCGCAGGGTTGATGCCATGACTGAGAGGTACAGGCGGCCTTTCAGATGTAAATGCGGATTTTTCATTGATAATGCGCTCTGTGCTGAACCCGTGCAGCACGCGCTGCCCCGCGAGCGCCACCAGTGATTTAACTGACTCGACCCCGGCCCTACCATTATTTCAGTGGCATCAGTCAAAGTGAAAACCACCAATTTATCTGTAGACCAGTCCTTTGTACTGTGGTAAATATTTCGTTACCGGTACTATTTTTTATGCGGTAAAGTCTATTAAGAATAACTCAGTAAAATGAGAGGCAGAATCCGTGGTATTAGAGGTTTAAAAAAGGCTTTATTCCTATACAAAGGAATACAATTCGAATTGTTGGCGTTCTATTCCATCACCACGAAAGTTCAGGAAGGAAGGGCATATATTATTGACAGGTAATCATTTTTATAGAAAAGGCATTACAGTAAAACAGATGCAGTAGGCGTATCAACTGATAAGGCAAAATAAACTATGCATGCGTAACTAGAATAGGCGTAACTAGACAACGTCATTATACATGATGTCATAAGTGGGTGGATCCATAAGAGAATCCTGCAATGTCAGCAGAAATATTTGGCAGAGATGCGTGCGCAGCCGCATGACGTGTGATTGACGTGCAACTAGAGGGAGAAAGGGACTTGACATTTAGCTCTACATGTGGAGACAGAAGTCTGGGGTTATGTCAACCTAATCCCAAATCATATCTAATATCCTATGTTTAAAGAACAGTGTTATCCAAAAAGAAAGGTCTCTTAGGATAGAATCTTATTCTATACTGACTATACTGACTGTTAGTGCGTGTACAAGCGTCTAAGTGTCTACACGAGATGCGAGGGGGTAGGAATATTCCATGGTAACAGGGCTATGAATTACTTGCATGAGGACAGCGAGGCCTGGCCCTTTGCACGGTAGCTGGAGGAATGTTTACCTAAACTACTAGACAGGAATGCATCGGATGAGGGGCGGAGGAGATAATCTTGAAGGTGAAATACAGTTTTTTGGCAGGCGACGGGCTGGATCAGGCACCGTTAGCCGCGCAAGGAGTAAGACAAAGTTCATGGTCACAGATGCAGGCTCAGACTGGAGCTTTCAGAGGCAGAAGGCAGGAAAAGGCTTGATGACAGAATTCGGGCCTACTCGCCTGAATCTGTAAAATGTGGAAAGTGAACCACATAAAGTCGGTGGCCTTTCATACTTAGGAAAGGAATATCTGACCCATTCATAGTGGATCTGAAAGAGGACATGTTGACGGTGGACGCACATATATTTGCGTCTTCAAAACTGGAGCAGGAGGGAACATACATGTACGTATAGCATGTACATGGAGCCGTTGGGGTCTACGATAGGGGACATAACTGATCACAAAATTCATATTTCCTCATTCCCTCCTTGTCCCCTTCGGACCCTTAGGAGATATCGATCTTCATCAATCCATCGATCTGTTCATATAGCATCATTTGCTCTTCTTTCTTCTTCCGGGATCTCGAACGAAAACTTGGATGTGGGATACACGAGGTGGCACACAGACCACAAATCGCTGGCCCACATTGTAGACCTAAGCAGCAACTGAATAGTATGAGAAAGCCAATACCTAGGAAGGAGAGCATTCTCCATCCCCAGGCTGACAACACGCCCCAGAACCAACCGGACCAAGTCCAGGTGCCTGGATTCTGGTGTATCTGGCTTACAATCTTATGAAGGCGGGTTATGGCTTTATATACTGACGGCGAATTTTCTGGTATGAAAATGCAACAACTTGATCCGATGACCTTACAAGCTCCGCCCCCATCGGCCAGGATGACGTCAAGGACAAGACGATTTTGAAGCACAACAATCCGCATAGCAGACTGCTCTTCTGTTAAATTGCCTAAAGCGGAAATAGTTTCGTTCACTACTGCTTCAAGGGTTCTGGTTAATCTACGTATCAGCTTACTATTAGTGACTGTACCTATATAGGGAAAGAAACCTTTATTGAAATCTGTGTATTTTTCCCATGCTGTTTCAGTGTAATCAACAATTGGGAGATCTCTCTGCTGTCTATTGTGTACTAAATGGGTATTTCTATAATAATCAGGAGGAGCTAGGAAAACAGGTGGTAGGAGGAATGCTATGTAACAGGTACCATCCCAATCTAAAGGTAGACGTATATATGCGGTCTGGCCACATATAAAGTAGGAATGACGAGAAGCTCTAAATGTAGACTTGCCTTGATCACTGAATTTTATTACAGTGGTGCATTTACTATGGGCCATGTGTATGGAGCCATTCTTTCTTATACATAGTTCCCCTTTTACTGGGAATACTGACATGGCGGGCAAGATTGGTGTAGCTTCAGATTCAACGTTCAGGATCATGAGGTTAAGCGTAAAATTACCTAATCCATATACTTCATTTTCTAGATCAGTTCCTGTTCTTTTGGGAAGTCCCTCCTTGTTAGGGTAGCAGACTTTAAGCAAAACTAAGTTCAGGTTTCCCCATACCCAGTTGTCTTGATAAACAGCGGAATTTGAATCTAGGGAATTAATCAAACTAAACCATGCTCCACAGGAGCCATTGTGTGTGAACGGATAGGGAAAGAGGGGCAAAACTCCCTTATAGTTCTGATAGGGAGGGAGTCGGCCACATATCCAACAATTTGTGGCATTGCTGGTTTGATGAGAATGATGTAGCATACTAATGAAAGTGTTATTGCGCAGCGCAAATCTATAGGACAATTCATGTGGAGGTAATTCACTAAAAGAATGTTCTGCAGTTATATTATAAGCACGCTTAGGAATAGGGTAATACATGTGCAATAGGATGCTGACAATGATGATCAGAAGACTTAGAAAAAACAAAATTAATAATGTTACTGTACAAGGACTACGAAATGATTTACAATACGCATGCTTTTTGAGCAGCATTTGATTATTTCTTTCTCTATTCCGGTCCAGAGGATACATGTCAGAGACAAATTCAACCGATTCACCTTGGAGAGGACTTAAACAATCAAATTGTCTGACTTACTGGACCTCAATTTTAGTTTATACAGTTCTGGTTTCGTTAATTCAGCCAAAGGGAGCTTTGAGTCTGTTTGTGAGGGAATACAGGGTTGAGTCTCTACGCTGGATGGTAGTCCATAAAATTTCTTGATATGACTCGAGTGCAACCACCCTTTCCTTCCCTCGATTTTCACAGCTGTCCTTGTGGTAAGTAAAACTAACTTCGGTGACTTCCACCTCGGATCCAGTTGGGTCTTCCGGTCGAAATTCCTGACCAAAACCAGGTCACCAGGAACCACGTCATGGGGCTTCACCTCAGTATTGTCGGGAAAAGCTGCGGATACCTGTGAACGACAAGATTGTAGTGCAGACATCAAGGAAGCCAGGTAATCTGTCAGCATATTACAGTCAACATCAGTGATTTTACGAGGTATAGGCGTCCCCCACATATTTGGTGGTCTACCGAAGATCACCTCATACGGGGATAGCCCTGTTCGAGAATGTGCTACCATTCTCATGTAAAAGAGCGCAACTGGTAAGGCTACTATCCAATCGACTCCTTTTTCTCTACATATTTTGGACAATCTAATTTTCAGAGTTTGATTATGGCGTTCCACGAGACCTGCCGCCTCGGGATGTCGGACACAGTGGAATTTCCATTGGTATCCTAATAGAAGGGAAACGTGTTTCATTAGTTCGGATGAGAACGGCTGGCCGTTATCTGAGTAGACAACACGTGGTAAACCGTACCGTGGGAAGAATTCTCGAACTAACTGTTTGGCAGTAGTCGGGGCAGTGTAATCTGAAACCGGGTATGCTTCTGTCCAACGGGAAAGAGCACAGACAACTACGAGAACATATTTGAATCCTCGACATCGTTCCATCTGGATATAATCCATCTGGAGGACTTCAAAAGCATGATCGGGAGTTTGAAATCCACCCTGTTCTACGGGGATGCTTTTACCTGGATTAAACTGACAACATATCATACAGGTACGAACTTTTTGTTTCGCTGCGGCTCGCAAGTGTTTGTTGAACCAAATGTGTTGAATGCTGTCTAGCATAGCTTTTTCTCCTAGGTGCGCTGGACTATGTATAGTGTTAAGGATGACTTGGACCATTGAGTCGGGAAGAAACCATATAGATTTTTCCTTCGTCATCCATCCTTGATCTGTTTGGATCCCTCCTAATTCAGTCCATTTCTTTATTTCTTCTGGTGTAGCATGTGTCTGTATGTCAATTACATCAAGGGCGGGATCCTTAACTGTCATGCAATGTGTTGGTGTCAGGACTATTGTCTTTGTCACGTCAGTTGTGAGAGTCTGATTCTGAGCAGTCTGTTTAGCTGTTCTGTCAGCTAGGTCATTACCCTGAGAAATGATATCGGTAACTTTTGTGTGGGCTTTGCATTTCATAATCGATATTGCAGTAGGTAAATGAATGGCGTCTAATAGGGCTTGAATGAGGGGTCCGTGTTGGATGTGGGCACCGTGAGAAGTTAAATAACCTCTCTCTCGCCACAGTACGCCGAAGTCATGGACGACTCCGAATGCATAACGTGAATCTGTGTATATGTTGACTTTTTTATTTGTGGCTTGAATACAGGCTTGTGTCAGGGCGATGAGCTCTGCTGCTTGAGCTGACAAAGTGTTAATACAATTTGTTTCAATGACTTCAGTGTCTGTTGTGACTGCGTAAGCGGCCACTAACTCTCCTGTACTTGTTCTCATACATGACCCATCTACATATAATGTCAAGTCTGGATCTGTCAAAGGGATATCTGTCAAGTCTTGTCTGGGTTTCGTCGTGATAGTAATAACTTCGACACAATCATGTGCCAATGGATCTGTTCCGCCTACTGGTAACAGTGTGGCAGGATTTAACGTATTACAACGTCTGATTTCTATGTGTGGCTGAAACAATGTTAATTCGTAACCGGTGAGTCTTGCTATAGTCAAGTGTTGTGTTTGTGTGCGGTTCAAGAGAACCTCTACTGCGTGTGGTACTTGTACTGTCAATTGATGCCCTAACACTATGGCATCGCTTTGTCTGATTGCTAAAGCTGTTGCTGCCACTGATTTCAGGCACGCTGGAAGTGCCTGAGCTACTGGATCTAATGTACTAGAGAAATAAGCACATGGTTTGTGTGATCCTGCTTGTTCCTGAGTGAGTACTGACAAAGCAGTACCTTCGCGTTCTGTAACAAAGAGTGTAAACTGTTTACTGTAACATGGTGTTGCTAGGACAGGTGCTTGACATAAAGCTTTCTTTAAGCTTTCAAAGGCATGTGTATGTTCTGGAGTCCAAGGGAGGACAGTCGATGTGGCTGCCTCCTGTGTTGTCAACTGGATGAGTGGTTTTGCTAGAAATGCATATTGAGGGATCCACTGCCTACAGTATGAAGTGAGGCCTATAAAAGCCCGCACCTCCTTTTGTGTCTTGGGTGGTGGCATGTTAGCAATTAACTGGATGCGATCGGGTGTAAGCTGCCTTCCCTCCTTGGACAGCGAGTGCCCAAGGTAAACAACTCGCTGGACACAGAATTGCAGCTTGGAAGGGGACACCTTGTGCCCCTTGTCGGCCAGAAATTTTAAAACCGTCAGTGACGCTTTTTCACATTCAGGTTCGCTTCGGGCGGTGATCAGCAGATCATCGACATATTGAAGCAAGGTAGTGTTAACTGGCATGTGGATACTGTCAAGTTCTCGTTTCAGTGCTTGGCTATAGATGCTGGGGCTTTCTGTAAATCCTTGAGGTGCGCGTGTGAATTTAAAACTTCGTCCATTTAAACTAAAACCGAATAAATATTGACTCTCTGGATCAATTGGGACACTAAAGAAAGCATTCTTGAGATCAATTACAGTGAAAAACGTTGCTTCTGAGTCAATAGCTGTGAGTAATGAAGAGATGTCTGGGACCACGGGGTATTGTGGTACAATGCATTTATTTAATTCGCGCAGATCAATAACTAATCGGTATACTGGCGGTGCCTTTGGATCCGTTCTTTTAAGAATCGGAATTATCGGGGAATTACATACATTGGAGTCGGTTTCGACAACCACTCCTTGTGCAATGAGCTCGTCAATGATTTGCAGTAAAGCCGTTACAGCATCTGGTGGTAACTTGTATTGTCGCATTCGTGGTAGTACCACTCCTGTCTTTAGTGTGACTCGATATGGTGTAATGTTCATGCAACCAACATCAGTGGGGCCTTGTGCCCATAAATGTGTAGGTAAATTCTGCAGTCGGTGATCCATGTCTCTGGATACGTAGTGACCTTTAAAGTCACGTAAAAATAGTCGTACTCCTTCCGGAGAGCAACATATTATGGCTCCTAGAGCTTTCAATGTTTTTATACCCAACAAGTTTTCTGGACATGATTTAGTAAGCAATAAATCTGTAGTACGTGTTAATGGACCGACTGTAAGTGGAAGAGGTTGTGTTACGTCATTTATTATAGGTTTTCCTGAGAATCCAAGGGAAATATTTTGTGAGCCTGAGAGGGGTGCCCCTGGAACTTCACTGCGTCTTATAGTTGTTCTGCTTGCCCCTGTATCAAGTAAAAACTTTCTGTCTTCCCCTAATAGTTCACTATGTACATAAGGTCCCTCTTGGTCTACAGGAACCTCTATAAGGGGTAAGCCAACTTCCCTCTCTAGGCTATCTCATGAGTATCGCTGATAATCGGGATAATCTGTTTGTGCGTACTGATACATTTGTTGTGTTGTTGCTTGTGTTGCAGCGACAGGCTGCGCTTGTGGTGGTGCTACGATCTGTTGTGGAGCTGTCTGTTGCGGAGCTAATTGTTGCGGAGCTAACCTAGGTTGTGCCTGCTGAGGCAGTTGCTGTTGATTCTGATCCTGTCTAGGTGGACGTGGTCTCTCATGTGTTCTACCTGTGGCAATATTATGTTTCAGGACTGGACAATCGTGTATATAATGACCTGGTTGTTTACAATAGTTGCATGTCCCTTTCGCAGGACTTGCGGAATCACCCTTTTGATGACTATCGGCTGGAACTGACTGTGCAACAAGCATTTTCATTTTTGTATCTTTCATACGTCTTTGTTCATGTTCTTGTTCTTCTCTAATTCTATTGTGGTGATATTGTAACATCTGTAGCATTTGTGATGGGGTATTACCTTGCCAGGTACTTTCGAATTTCAATACTCTATTCTTGACTTGTAGCAGAGAATTTTCAACTAATTTTGTCACAAACAGATGTGGATATGACTCACTACTGGCTTTTATGCCACTATTTATACTAAAACATTTTTCAAATCGGGAATAGAAATCACTAGTGTCTTCATCTGGTTTTTGTTTACAGGCTGAGATTGCACCCCAGTCTTCCTTTTTCGTAGTTAATAAACGTGGCAGTACCTGTATTAGTTATCCTGCTAATGCTGTAGTCTTTTCCCCAAGCCCTGCTCCTGCAGCTCGGGCCTTTTCTTCGTTTTCTAATGCTGTCCAATCTATCTTTTGGTCTCCCACTTCCCATTCCTTTTCTTTGAGTTTCTCATAAACACCGGCTGGTAATAGGACTTTCAATATTTTCATAATGTCGGGGTAGGTATACTCTCCCATTAGTAACATGTCTTTTATCTCACGGTGGAAACCTGCTGGGTCCTTGTCATGGCTAGGTACTACTTTCTTCATTTCTAATAATTCTAGTTTAGTTATAGGCGTGTACACAAACACGCGTGTAAAATTATCACCGGCACCTCTGATTGGGTGCACTTCGCGTAACGGATTCTGTCTATCTATGTGATACATCTTTCTTCCCATAATGGGAACTGGAACGTGTTCTGGGCATACAAAATTTAAATATTGATTTCGGGATTCTAGAATTTCCTTAATCAAATCAGTACCTGACCCTCTCCATATATTCGTGAGTAGTTCTGTCAATATGTCAGGTAAGGGTCCTGGATCGGAGTGTTGGTTTTTATATAATATAAGGAGGTGTTGAATCATGTATATACTAGCTAAACGCTGTTCATATGGGTCTAGATTCAGAAACGTGTGTGCAAGTACATCGTCATTGTATTCGCCGGGACTGTCAGCCCATTGTACTGCGGACCTGGCTAATTCTTGTTCGTCCATGGAATCAAGCACGTGGTACCCCCTTCGATCTCGGAGTAATTTATCAGCGGCTTGGAATAAGTGTTCAGGGGATTTCGTGTTTAGCATAGGGTTTGGAAGATGTCTATGACATTCTGGACGTATTGGGCGTATTGGGTCGTTAAAACCTCTGGTATTATTATGGGATCTTCCTCTACCTACATAAGCTATTGTATCTACTTGGTCTGATTCTTGCTCCTCCTCCTCTCTGTTTAGGTCAGCGGCGTCTATCTCTAATCTTTCTTCGTGTATTCGTTCTACTTCTTTGCGGATCTTTCGGTACATAGCTACTATACATAACTGTTTATCATGTCTCCCTTCTGATATATTCTGGCCCCAAGTGACAAGTTTTTGCATTTCTTCCGGATTTACCCCAGGCCGGTCTTGATTTCTGATTACACAGTTTATAAGGAAACGTAACAGTTGTCCCTGTACCTCCGCTTTCTGGTACTCCATGGCTCTGCTAATACTTTCAGGACCTCGTCCTGACTGGACAAAGTGATATATATTTTCTAAATGTGTAGCCATTCCTGGTAGCTTCGTTAAATATATTGCAGCTCGTCGAATACGTAATGAGGACAGCAGCATTTCGTCCCGTTTACCGGGCCCAGGATCATATCTACAATCTACTAGAAGTTCCTTGAGCATGTCGGGGGTTGCTAATTTGGGCGTACGTCGGTGTGCTAATTCTCTAAGGGAAAATTTATTTCCTCTGGGTGGCGTAGAAAAAATGTCTGTTGTACCTCCTGTAGCACCATCTGGGGTGCTGGACGTGAAAGGATTTGTTGAAGGTGAGACAGCAACCGTCGTTGCGGGAAAAGCGGTAGAAACAGATGCGCTTGTCGGAATGTGTGTCGAAGCTTGTTGTTGTGGAGGTACAGACGGAGAATCTTGGCGATGCACATCATCGGCAAGCGGTCTATGTGGTGCGGTATTAGCATACTCGGGAGCTGCGTCATCTAAATAAGAGGAAAGGAAAACATCTTCTGCGGTTCTAGGATGCCCCTTGGGATGTGCTTTTATCGGAAACAATGGAGGTGGCAAGTCTTTTGGTATTTCCGGAGTAGCCTTAGGTAACCCTTCGGCCAGAAGTGGATACATACCATTCATAAGGGCGTTTCTTTGTCTGTCTACTTGTTCTGATTTTACTCGGGTACCTTCCTCAAGTAATAGATTTTCTCGGGTTTTATTTGAATTCTCTCTACCTTTCTCTTCCTGTCTGAGTGCTTTTTCCGTACGTCTATATGATTCTTTACGCCATAATTCAATGGCATCTTTCTGCGACTGTCTGGCTTTCTTTTTCCATAATTCTTCTTCTACTCTCATGATGCAATCTGCATCCCAGGTCCCCGCTGCGGGCCATCTCTGACTCTCTGGTAAGCCTTTGGTGTAGTCTACCCATAAATCAAGAAATAATACGGCATCTAGGCCATGCTTATGATACATAAAGTACCCTGGAGTGTCCCTAGGTGGGATGGGAACAGCTTCTTCAAGTACACCTTTTCTAGTTTTGATCTGTCTTAGTTTCGAAAAGAGCGGCATTTTTAGACCTTATTACTAGAACACACTTTATACAAGAAAACACAATAATGAACAGTCATTCACACCACAATATATAGAACGTATTTAAAACATTTAACACTTAACAGTTTTACGAACAATGATAACTAATAGAAAACTAGTTACTGACATAATACTGACACTAGATAATACTTATTTATACTTATTCATACGCAAAACATACTATATATATACTGCTAAACAGTACAGATACACTGCTAAAACAGTGCAGACCGGATTTGTGTACCCAAACCCGTCTTGACCGGCACAGACTATGTGCACGTTAAATGCCTCCCCGGTAATGGTACTCACCGGGTAGCTCGGAACGGAAGGCCTCGGAACGGAACTGAAACTGGACTGGACCGGACTGGACTCGGAACTTCGGAACCTGGCGGGTCTCTGTATACCTCGGATCTTGCTCTCTCAGCTAGGCTCTGGTCGGGATACTTCGCACTTCTCACCGCCTCGTCTGGGTGTTGATCGCAGCCTCAGTCGTCCCCGCTTGGCCGGAGGGAGATACAGGAAATCCTGCAGATACGCGTTTTTGTCCGTTCAGCTGTGGCAGGAGACCGGGCCTGCAACGCACCGCCGGCGCGTGAGATGAGAAAGTGTCCCTGTTCGGGCGCCAATTTATGTGGTAAATATTTCGTTACCGGTACTATTTTTTATGCGGTAAAGTCTATTAAGAATAACTCAGTAAAATGAGAGGCAGAATCCGTGGTATTAGAGGTTTAAAAAAGGCTTTATTCCTATACAAAGGAATACAATTCGAATTGTTGGCGTTCTATTCCATCACCACGAAAGTTCAGGAAGGAAGGGCATATATTATTGACAGGTAATCATTTTTATAGAAAAGGCATTACAGTAAAACAGATGCAGTAGGCGTATCAACTGATAAGGCAAAATAAACTATGCATGCGTAACTAGAATAGGCGTAACTAGACAACGTCATTATACATGATGTCATAAGTGGGTGGATCCATAAGAGAATCCTGCAATGTCAGCAGAAATATTTGGCAGAGATGCGTGCGCAGCCGCATGACGTGTGATTGACGTGCAACTAGAGGGAGAAAGGGACTTGACATTTAGCTCTACATGTGGAGACAGAAGTCTGGGGTTATGTCAACCTAATCCCAAATCATATCTAATATCCTATGTTTAAAGAACAGTGTTATCCAAAAAGAGAGGTCTCTTAGGATAGAATCTTATTCTATACTGACTATACTGACTGTTAGTGCGTGTACAAGCGTCTAAGTGTCTACACTAGATGCGAGGGGGTAGGAATATTCCATGGTAACAGGGCTATGAATTACTTGCATGAGGACAGAGAGGCCTGGCCCTTTGCACGGTAGCTGGAGGAATGTTTACCTAAACTACTAGACAGGAATGCATCGGATGAGGGGCGGAGGAGATAATCTTGAAGGTGAAATACAGTTTTTTGGCAGGCGACGGGCTGGATCAGGCACCGTTAGCCGCGCAAGGAGTAAGACAAAGTTCATGGTCACAGATGCAGGCTCAGACTGGAGCTTTCAGAGGCAGAAGGCAGGAAAAGGCTTGATGACAGAATTCGGGCCTACTCGCCTGAATCTGTAAAATGTGGAAAGTGAACCACATAAAGTCGGTGGCCTTTCATACTTAGGAAAGGAATATCTGACCCATTCATAGTGGATCTGAAAGAGGACATGTTGACGGTGGACGCACATATATTTGCGTCTTCAAAACTGGAGCAGGAGGGAACATACATGTACGTATAGCATGTACATGGAGCCGTTGGGGTCTACGATAGGGGACATAACTGATCACAAAATTCATATTTCCTCAGTACTCCAAGGTGAACCACTGCACGGGGAGGGGGGAGAGTTGGGGGAGAGGCAACTGCAGAGAATTCTGTAACCTTCCTTGTATACCTCTGCAGAGCGCCCTGTTAACTTCTGCAATATACAAGGCGCTATATAAATACATAGGAAGAAAGAAGGTATACACGTGGAACGCGGTTCTCAATGTGGTTAGGGCCCAATTAAATACGAAGGGGGCAGAGGGGTGTTGTGCCATAAGTAACAGGGAGGACGCTGGTTAGTGGTGGTAACAGCTCGTAGGTTTATTTGCATAAATACAACATGTATGTTCCGTTTTAGGGCCCACGAGGAGCGGCGATCGTAAGCTCGCCGCCAGCGCTCTCCTTCCGAGTGTCTCCGCCCCCCTCCGCGTCACGGAGCCGCCCGTCCCGATTGGACGGGGCGTCACGTGACACAGAGGGAACGACACACTAGAACGTACAACATCTCCCCTTCAACAATATAAACAGCAAAACATTAATCATGTCATGACAAAGTCTTCAAAGCGCTTGGGCGCCCTAACAAATCTGGTAGGCCTCCTAGGAGTCACAAACCGAGGTTGCCCCTCGGCGCATGGCGTGCTACTATATCTGGTACCTTCCTGGACACCCTGGTTGCCTTCGCACTCTCGCACAGATTTCGTTCCACCACGCCCACCGGCACCACTTGTCTCAATTCGCACCTCCTCGTGACATGCTGATTCTCCTTTGCTAGCTCTATCAACAAGCGGGGTGTGCAACCAACCATTATCCGCCCGTTCACTCCTGCTCACAACCTCGTACTCTTGCCACTCAGGTACACTATCGTCATTCCTGGGCCCACTCGCACGGCCTCCATTCATAATGATGTTTTCCTGGCCTGCTTTGAGCTTGACGATGTCGTCTTTGCTTCTCCATCCTCCACTTTCCAAACACACTGCCCCTTTCCTAACCTCCCGCACACGTACGGGAGTTTGAAAGACTGACTCCCCCTTCATCACCTTATGCGGCTTCTTTACTAGCACCCAATCTCCCTGTTCCACATCCTTTGCTTTGGCTCTATTCACGGTATCAGCGTACCTTTTTGCACACTCTTGCTTAGCCATGATTCGCTCCCTGACTCTCAGCGTCTTCTCTTGTACACCCTCAGTGTCTTCCCGTACATCATACCACTCGTTGTATTTGGGGGTAAGCTCACTGGTGCACCGTCTCACCCTCATCAAATAGAAAGGCGTGTGGCCTGTAACGGCATTTGGAGTGTTATGGTAAGTGTGCACCTTGTCCGCGAGAAACTGCTTTACGTCCAAATTGGACGCCAGTGCTTGCTGAATTCCCTCCTTGAGGAACCTGTTCATTCTCTCCACCTGCCCATTGCTCTTCGGGCTGTACAATGGGGTCTTCTCCTGCTTGATCCCCGAGTGGGCGAGAAAATCCATCATCTTCTTGGATACCAGCTGGGTGCCGTTATCGGATACCATGACCTTCGGTTGCCCTTCTTGAGCGAAGAGTTTTCGTAGCACTTGAATCACCCGGTCCGTGGTAACCTCTCGGACGAACTTGTACTGTATCCACTTGGAGTAATAGTCAGTGATCACGATGAGAAATCTGCAGTCCTCCGGCAGCAGCGAGAACGGATCCGCGAAGTCGATGGCAATCTTGCTCCATGGGCCAGCCGGAATCTCCACCCTCTGCAGCTCCCCTCTGCTGGTCTTCCAATGCTTGTCCGCCTTCAGACACTGTTCGCACCTGTCTATGAAGTCGCAGACATCGCTGGTCATCCCCGGCCACCAGTAGTACATTTTCAATAGATTCTTGGTCGCGGTGCCGCCAGGGTGACCTTTGTGGGCAATCCTTATCAGTTTGCCTCTGAGACCTTCCGGAGGGACGAACAGCTCATGCCGTTTCAAGAAGCCATTCTCGAGGGTGAGTTCCGCGCTCACTTGCTGGAAGCTCCGGAGAGAACCGTGTAGATTCCGGACAGGAGGCCAATAGGATGTCATGTGGCCCATCACGGTGCGGAGCACCACGTCCTTCTCCTGAGAACCGAGCCACTCCTCCTCAAATATGGAACCTTCGCACATCGTCGTGGCATCCACCAGAGCCACCACACACTCCGTATCGTCAAGGGACCCACCATCGTCCCCTGTCACGGGCAAGCGGGACAGGCAATCCGCTCTGCAGTTGAGGCCACCCTTGATGTGCCTGATCGTGAAGTGGTATTCCTGCAGCTTGGACAGTAGGCGCAGCAGCCGCGAACTGGCCTTCCCATTACCACGGCCCTCGCCGGCCATCATGTAGATCAGCGGTTTGTGATCCGTGACGATTTCGAACACCTTGCCCCACAAGTAGTTCTTCAGTTTCTCCACCGCCCAGACACAGGCGAGCGTCTCGCGCTCAATGGTGCTGTAGTGCTTCTCGGCATCGCTCAAAGAGCGGGATATGAAGGCGATGGTGTTCTCCTTCTGCCCGTGGAACTGACAGAAAACCGCCCCAATGCCCTTTGCACTTGCATCGACCGTGACCACATTCCGCAAGTCCTTGTTGTAAGGCTGCAGCACCGGAGCCTCTGCGATACCCCTCTTGACGGCCTCGAACGCCGCGTCCTGCTCCGCTGCCCACGCGTACTTGACATTCTTCCTCAACAAGGCCCTCAGTGGCTCCACCGTGGTCGCGTACCCTTGCAGGAACTTCGAATAGTACTCACTGAGCCCCAGGAAAGACTGCAGTGCGTCCTTGTCGCCAGGGCACGGAGCTTCTCTGATCGCCTTCACCAGGTCTTCTTTGGGAGCAATCCCATCCGGGGTCAAGACATGCCCCAAGTATTCGATCTTGGACTCCATAAATTTGCATTTGTCCTTGGAGACTGTCATCCCCTTCTCACGCAGAACCTCCAACACCTTGCCCAACACCACCAGGTGCTCTGCTTCGTCCTTAGTGTGAATCAAGATATCGTCCTGGAACGCTTCAACCCCCTCCATGTCACAGAACAACAGATCCATCAACTTTTGAAACACCCCCGAAGCAGAGGCGAGTCCGAAAGGCAGCCGGACATACCTGTACGCCCCAAACGGAGTGACAAACGTGGTCAGCTTCTTAGAGCCTTCGGTGAGGCAGACCTGGTGGTACGCGGACTTCAGGTCAATCAGGGTAAAGAGGCGGGACCCGGACGTCGACGCCAATATGTCCTGAATGTTGGGCAGCGGGTGACAATTGACCAGGATGTTGTTATTGAGGGAACGCAGGTCCACGCATAGACTGATGTCTCCAGATCTTTTCTTCTTCGATACGATGATCGCGGACACCCATTCCGAAGCACCGGCACCTTCAATTACCCCTTCATTCTCCAACTTGTCCAGCACAGACTTGAGTTCCGCCATGACAGATAGGGGCACAGTCCTGACCTTGTGCTTGATTGGCATCGCCCCCTCCTTCAGCTGTATGTCGTGCACGAAGCCTTTCACACATCCTACTTCATTTGCGAAGACCGAGCTGAATTTTGCAAGAACTCCGGACAACCCACCCGGTTCATCGTCCGCCTGAATAGAATTGACCCAGTCAGCTCTGAGGACTATGGGATCCGCCGCCCCCGGGATTAGCATCACTCCCAACTTTGTCAGATCCTTCCATCCCACAAGGCTTCTCCCTTTCTCGGCCACGTAAATCTTGGTATTGATGGCCCTCCCTTTGAAAGTGAGGGTATCAGGAAAGTACCCTTTCATCACTATATCCTGCTCCCCAAACGCTTTCGGGTTTACATCCGTCACACGCAATTGCACATCGTGCCACATCGCATCAAACGTAGTGTCAGAAATCAGGGTAATAGGGGAACCTGAATCAGCAGTGAACGGAAGCTCAACAGAGCCAATCATCACGGAGCCTATGGGCCCCTTCACTCGCCCATCCTCAGCATCAATAGAGAGCACTATATCCCCAATCGCCTCGAGATCACCTTCGATCACAGAACTCACTTTCACACTGCTAGCTGGCTTCCTGGTCTTGCATACAGCAGCAAAGTGGCCCACCCTCTTGCACTTAGCACATTTCCTGCCCAGCGCAGGGCAAGCCTTACTGTCCGCCAAGTGATCTAGCGCTCCGCACCTGAAGCAAGCAAGCGGCTTCCTACCCGCCCCCTTATCATTCGCCCCTCTGTCAGGAGGCTTCTGGGCGGATTTGCTCCTGTCCTGCACATAAAACACATTGGCAGCGTGGCTAGTCTTGGCAAGTTCCTCTGCGGATACCAGGGATCTCTCGATGGCCTTCGCAATGGCCACCACCTCCTGAAGCGTAGGATCGCGGCATGTCAGTAATCGTTCCTGCACTTTCTTGGAGTGGCAGTAGAACACCACCTGGTCTCTGATGTAAGTGTCCGTCATGCCCGCAAATTCACAGTCTTGGGCCAGAACGCGCAAGCAGGCAATGTATTCCTCAATAGACTCCCCCTCTTCCTGCTTCCTAAGTGCGAACTTGTGGCGCCCCACCATGATGTTAGTCTCTTCAGCATACTGCAGCTCCAACCTCCTCACCGCCTCCTGGTACGCGTTGAGCTGAGTGGTAACACCAGGCGGATTCACGAACACAGGCAAACTGTCGAAGACCTCTTGCCCAGCCTTCCCCAGCAGTCCGAACAGCAGTGCCTTCTTCCGCTCCGCCGAGTACCCCGTGCCATCAATGGAAACAATATAGTTCTCGAAAGCCCTCAACCAGCTTTTCCACTTCATGCATGGCTTGCCGGGAACCTCCAAGAAGAGAGGCGGGACACAGATGTTGCCTCCGTGTGCCATTTTGAGCACGCCCGGCACACGTGGCGCGGTCGGCAGGCTCCCCCACGCAGCGGCAGGACCCCAAGCCTTGACAGGACTTGAGCACGAGGAATGGGAACCAAGCAAGGCGCAGACACCGCCAGGCGAGACCCCACGGCAACAGAAAGTACCTGGCACTCAGGGCCGGAGACAGCAGCAACAGGCAGAAGCACGAGGCAAGGAGGCAGGCGAGGCAGGCAGCAAAGCAGGTACTAGATGCAGCAGGGACGGACTTCAGCAGCAGACGCCCACGTGGGAGGACTCCGCTTCAATCAGCAAGGACAGCAGGGCATGGAGAGACACTCGTGGGCCCAGCTTCCAGAACCCTCGTCGCCATTTGTTGTGCCATAAGTAACAGAGAGGACGCTGGTTAATGGTGGTAACAGCTCGTAGGTTTATTTGCATAAATACAACATGTATGTTCCGTTTTAGGGCCCACGAGGAGCGGCGATCGTAAGCTCGCCGCCAGCGCTCTCCTTCCGAGTGTCTCCGCCCCCCTCCGCGTCACGGAGCCGCCCGTCCCGATTGGACGGGGCGTCACGTGACACAGAGGGAACGAGACACTAGAACGTACAACAGGGGGATAAATTACATTGGCGTTTGAGAATTAATCGGATCCGCGTGGACTGTCTACCTACCACGTGGCACAGCATAGAGTACTCTTTATTATTTCCGAAGGCCTCGAGTATTCTAGAATTCGTCTGATCCGACCTCTTCCTTATCAGGCGAGGCCCGCATTCCGCACCGGACCTCATCAGCACAGGATTTTGGGAAGGTGCCATGAACTGCAATGATTTTTAAATAAATTGCTCAGTCAGCCTACATTTACTTTTGCGGCTATTATGAGGCCTGCTTTTCATGGTTATCAAAACTTTAAAGCACAACCCGCAGCCCGGGCGAACTGGGACAGAAATTAGGGGCACCAAAAAAAAAGAAGCCCGCAAGTGGTGCGTGCGCGTGCCACAGCATGCCATATGGTTTCAATTATCGCGCCCGTGTCTGGGCAAGATAATTGAAACCATATGGCAGGAATGCGTGTAATAGACACCAATAGGCCATGGGCGGAGCAATGCCCCCGCCTTTGGCCTATTGTGTGCTATCTTTAAAAAAAACACGTAGGCAAAGGCCAATAGCAGGCCTCAAAAGTAAAAACACACGCACAAGCGTGTACAATTCCAGGGTCTGTTTCGGAACCCCGGACAAAAGGACTCTCACTGCTAGAGCAGTGCTACGCACTGCATCGCTAGGCGATGAGACCTAAAGACTACACACTTCACAAAGCAACACAGTCCTTAGTGACAGAATGGGGTTACAGTTGAATTTGTGAGGATTGTTATGTTCTAAGTGCATTAAATACCCCAGCCCCTTTGTGAGGCACCCGCCACTGACCCTACTGCACAACCAGACCGAAGACGCCACAGTCTCTACAGACGCCTGTCCGTTACTTGCTTTGCATTAATAGGCTGTATTTTGACAATGCATCCAAAGTCTATGTGCAAAGCTCTAAGAAGGCCATTAGCAGACGTACTTGTATCGCCCACCGACTGTATAGTTTCATGAGATCACCAAGTGCAGCTGATATTTTGTCCTTTGCTTTGGGGTGCTTCCCACGTGGGACAGAGGTGCTGGTAAGAAGCTTACTGATGCATTCAACAAAGATTCCTTTACTCCAGACGCACCAAGAGCTAACATTTCTGAGATAGGTGTCCGCAGCCCCAGCGCGGAATCTTAAACAAACTCATGCACAACCCGAGCCTCTTTCACATACCAAAACCCCTCCCCTGTCCTTGCAGCCGGCAGCTCCGCCACGCACACCTCCGAGCACAACCACCCGATGCAGCCACAGCACTCCCATAACCCAACGACACAAAGAGACCGCTCCCTCACCGGGCATCATCGGAAGCACTGTGTTCCCCTGGGCAGGGCTGATCGAGGCGTAGCTGCTGCGGAGGTGGATCCGGGACGGCCTCAGTAAAATGTGATAACTGTGTCTGGGTGCAGTTGACCAGAGGACACATTCAGTGGCTCCCACACTTATCTGCTGCTCTAAAATTAGTGGCCGAGCTTGTAATGATGCTATGTGCTTAGGCTGTCAGTAGGTTTCCCCCAATAACTCTCAGAAGGCACTCAGGATATTGCAGAAACCTTTATTCTACTTTTATCTTCTATTGCCGAGAGAGCGCCGGGCAACACGCTCCGATCGCCGTCTCTCCTCGCGCGCTATGCTCGCGCATGCGCAGTAGCGTCCAAATGGCCGCTACGCACATCGCCGTCCTCACGTAGTGCGCGCGTCAACTAGACCGCGACACTACATATCTCCCCCTTTTCATACCACACAACACAATGTCCCAGACCAAGTGGTCAGTCCATTTCAAAGTCTCTAAACTTGGATGGTCTTACCACTGCTCTTCCCCCCCGGGTGTGTCTTACCGGAGTGGAATGTCCTTCTCGGCTTCCCTCTGCGACCAGGCCTCCGTCGGTACCTTTCGGAGTGCCCTGGCCCTCTCTCTCTTTTACCTCACCATCTTCTCGGGTGGTTTCCCCCAAGGATCCTCCACCTGGGTTGTCTCTCTCTCTCTCTTGCTCTCCGCTCATGTTCTCTCTGCGGCCTCCTTCGGATGAGTCTGTGTCTTTTATCGGCCCTTTCGTCGGGGTTTCCCCTTCTGTGTCCTCTCGGGGCCATTGCAAGATATTATTGCATTTGGCCATGCGCTCATGTGACCACACGTTTCCGTCGCTGAGCAACGCTGCCCGGTCGTACACTTCTTCTACTCTGAGGGGTGGGGAGTACTTGCTTTCTCCCTTTCGCTTTAGGACTGCCAGCTTCACTCTGACCCACTCTCCTTTTTCCAACGCCGTCTCCTTTACCCTCTTGTGGCGGTTGTAGTGTTCCGTATAGATGCGTTGTGCCTTCTGCAGGTTGTGTTGCACCACCGCCGGAGACCATTTGCTGGTGATGGTCTTCTCCTGCCACGCCACATTGTCTCTGGTGAAGGGTTGCCTTCCTCGTAAGATCTGGAAGGGACTGTACCCCGTACCGGTGGGGGTGATACGGTACGCCCATATCGTGCTTTGCACTTCTTTCTCCCAGTCTTTACCTCTCGTGATGGCCGCCTGTATGGAGCCCATCAGCACCCTGTTGAACCTCTCTACTTGTCCATTGCTGGACGGGTGGTATATCGAAGTGTGTCTCAGTAGTATGCCATTTCTGTTCGCAAACGTGACCCACTTGTCGGAGATGAACTGGGGGCCATTGTCGCTGATAATGCTCCTGGGTATGCCTTCCCGGAGGAACACCGCTTTGAGGAAGCGCAGTATCTCATCCGTGTCCATGACCTCGTTGATGTGCACTTCTGGCCATTTCGAGTACTTATCAACTAATACACAGAGGTATTTGGGGATCCCCTGGTCGTCCAGTATCGGCCCCAGTATGTCCACAGCCACCTCTTCCCATGGGTTGCTGGGGTTCGTGAACTTCCCTAAGGGTGGTCTCATTGGTTTCAGTGTCTTGTCCGCACCCAGGCACTGCACACAGTCTCTCACGTGCCTCTCTACATGCGTGTCCATCCCTGGCCACCAGTATGTTTGTTTCGTCCTGGCCTTTGTCTTCACGATTCCCAGGTGGCCTTCGTGTAGTATGGTTAGCAGGGTCGGTACGATGTTCTCCGGTGGTACCACCCTGTCAACTCTGTAGACGAACACCCCGTCGTTTCCCACCGACAGCTCTTCTCTGACCTCGTAGAACTGCCTGATTTTTGGTCTTTGTCTTCTCCTTTCTGGCCATCCTCGTACAATGTACGCCTTGATGTCGCCCATATCGCCATCCGCCTCATACGCGTTTTTCCATTCCTGCCTGCTGATGGCTTTTTCCGGGTCGTCCGTCAGGGCCACCCTCTCGTCGTCGTCTTCCCTGTCATTGGAGGCACTGTCCATCGCAGATGCCCTGCTGAGGTAGTCCGCTATCTTGTTTCTGGAGCCCGGGATATACTCCACGTCGTACCTGTACTCCAGGAGTTTGTGTCATTTTCGCAATCCGAGGTGTGGCGCTGGCATGGCCGTCCGATGTCAATACCTTCACTAGAGGCTTGTGATCCGTCTTCACTTGGAATCTGGTGCCCCACAGGAACTGACGGTACTTCGCCATAGCCCACACCACCGCCAGCATCTCTTTCTCAATCACACTGAACTTTTGTTCCGACGCCGTCAGCGTCCTGGACGCGAAGCTGATCGTCTCCGTTCCACCTTCCGGTCTTTCCTGCATGAGCACCGCTCCAAGCCCTTTTTCACTCGCGTCTGTCATCAATATTGACCGTCCCTGGGGATCGTACCCTTGCAACGGGATCGCTCCACCGATTTCCCGTTTCACTGTGTCGAACTCCTCCTGCGTCTCCTCGGTCCAGATGAACGCCGTCTTGTCCCTCGTGAGTTGCCTCATGTGGTGGGTTTTTGTGGCAAAGTGGTGGACGAACTTGCTATAGTACTCCGCCATCCCTAGAAATGACCGTACTTCTTCCTTGGAGGTGGGCGGTGGTGCTTCGCAGATGGCCTTCACGTTCCCTCTCTTCGGTGTTATTCCTTGCGCACCTATCTCGTGCCCCAGGTAGGTGACTGACGTCATCCCGAAGTGGCATTTCTCCCACTCTGCCGTTAGGCCCTTCTCTTCCAGGATCTTCAATACTGCCGACAGCTTCCTGTCATGGTCCTCCAGCTCTGTCCCCATCACTAGGATGTCATCCTGGAAGTATTGCACTCCCTCAATGTCCTTAAATAGGCGGGCCATTAGCTTCTGGAACACCGCCGCTGCCGAGGCGAGACCGAAGGGCATGCGGCAGAATTGGTAGCAGCCGAACGGCGTGATGAACGACGTCAATTTCTTGCTTGTCGAATGTAGCGCTACCTGGTGGTATGCCGATTGCAAGTCGATGGTGGAGAACCATTTTACTCCTTTCGTGCGGGCCAACATTTCCTCCATGCGTGGCAAGGGGAACTTTTCAACCACTATGCACTTGTTCAACTCTCTGAGGTCCACACAGAGGCGCACCTTGCCTGACGGTTTCATGGCCACCACCAGAGGCGCCAACCACTCCGCACTGTCGATGGGCTCAATGATTCCCCCTTCTTCCAGTCGGTGGAGTTCCTGTTGCACCGCCTCCCTCACCGCAATCGGGATGTTCCGTACTTTGTGCGCTACCGGCCGGGCGTTTTCTTTAAGGACGATTTTGTGGGAGAACTTCTCTAGTTTCCCAATCTTCCCGCCGAAAACCTTCGGGTGCCCGCTCCGCCATTTTTCTGCCGTCGACTCCTCTCCGTCCAGAGTCACCATCACCTGGGTGTCCCCTCCTGGGTTCAGCTGTACGCCTAACTCTCCTTGGTCCATCCAGCCCAGGACTGACGGTCCCTTCTCCGCGACGTACAGCTTGCAGAGCGCACTCCGCTCTTTGAACTGGAACTTCAGCGTCTTGAACCCTACCATCGGGATCGGGTCCCCTGTGTAGGTGACCGGTCGAATGTCGGGGGGCTCCAGTTGCGTGCCCCACGTGGGTCTGAACCTTTCATTCCATACCGATCGTTGAACAATCGTGTATGGAGATCCTGAATCCGCCACGATGGTGATGTGTATTCCTCCAATAATCATGTCGCACTGGGGTTTGCGCGTTCTTCTCCCCTCAATGCCCAGTACCTGGTCTTCTATACACAGGACTTCTTCGTCTTCTTCACGGCCTTCCACTTCTTCCCCCTCGTCCTGTGCCACGAATTTCACCGCCTGCTGTCTCCCTTTCCTCCGGCATACTTTTTCGTAATGACCTACTAGGCCGCAGAACGCACACTTGGCTCTGAATGCGGGGCACCGTTTGTCGTGCGCTGCATGGCTCGAGCTTCCGCACCTGTAGCATCTCATAGCCTCGTTTTTTTCTTGTTTCCATGTCTGTCCGGGTCTTGTTTTCCCTTTGGTCGCTCCTCTGTACTCCCCCGTCGCTGGTTTTCCCCGTGCCTGATGGTCCGCGTCGTCCACCTTGTTGACTGTGAGTCTGGGGGCCGGGTCTCTCTTAGCCGCTTCCGCGCAGCGTTTGGTTAGTTCCGCTCGTTTCACTATGGCGATCACCTCGTTTAGCGTCGCATCTCCATTCGCCCACAGTTTGTCCTGTACTGACTTGCTTGTCGTGTGCATAACGATCTGGTCCTTGATGAATTCATCCTGTAGTCCTCCATACTTGCACGTCATCGCCAGTTTTCGCAGCGCCGCCACGTAGTCATCTACGGATTCCCCCGCTTCTTGCTTCCTCTGCTGGAAGTTATAGCGGTCGATGGAGGTGCACACCGCTGGCCGATAGTGGTTGTCCAAGTCTTCTATGGCGTGGGCGAACACGTCTGTGTCCCCTACCTGCCTGACGTTCGGTGTGAGGTTTTGAAACACCCGTATTCCTTCTGGTCCCAGGTTGTGTAGAAGTATCCTCTTCCTCCTGGCACTGGAGAACGCCTCCTCGTTCTCATCTTCCAGCGCTTCCAGGTAGTTTTTGAAGTACTCCCTCCAGTCTTCCCACTTCATTATGGGTTCTCCCGGGCGTGGTAGGAATGGGATTGGCGTCGTCAGAGTCGATGACTGTGCACTCATTTTGGCTTCCACTAGCTTCCTTGGGCTACCTGGTGCGTCTGTCCCCGCTCCCCTACTTCGGGTACCTGGGACTGCGTTCGAGCTGGCTGCTCCGTCGTCCCCCGACTCCGCCAGGGTCTCCTCTGTCGTTCCGCTGTCCGCTTGCGATTTCCTCTACCTCGTGGCCGGCTCCTTTACTGCCCACGTGCCACTTCCTGGCGTCTATCTGCCTCTGCCGCGCTCTCCCGGTGCGTAGGCGTCTGTCCTCGACCCCCTCGGTCTTCTTACCGCGTGGGGTGATGTCCCTTCTGGTGGACCTCCTCTCTGATGCAGGTTGGGGGCACCTTCCTCCTGTTGCACGTAGGGTTCTCACCAGCCCAGTCTCGTCGCCACTGTAATGATGCTATGTGCTTAGGCTGTCAGTAGGTTTCCCCCAATAACTCTCAGGAGGCACTCAGGATATTGCAGAAACCTTTATTCTACTTTTATCTTCTATTGCCGAGAGAGCGCCGGGCAACACGCTCCGATCGCCGTCTCTCCTCGCGCGCTTGCTCGCGCATGCGCAGTAGCGTCCAAATGGCCGCTACGCACATCGCCGTCCTCACGTAGTGCGCGCGTCAACTAGACCGCGACACTACAGAGCTCTAGTTAACACCTGCTAAAGTTAAGCATTGACTGCTATATTGTCTGCACTTGGAGCTTTACTTAATTCTCTTGGACCCACCAGTTCTGTTTCTCATTTCCACGCCACCCCAACCCATCAGGCCTCAAATATAAGACACACAGAAGCAGAGGCGCAACTAGAGCCAAATTTCGGGGGGGGGGGGGGGGGGGCTGAGCAAAAATTTCGGGGGGGGGGGGCTGAGCAAAAATTTCGGGGGGGGGCTGAACTTTAAGCAATAGGCAGAGTGGAGCTGCAGGGCCTCTTAGAAGGGGTGAAACAACAGCGAGGCCTCATTAACATGCAAATGGTCTTTTAAAGACCTGTGAAGTGCTCGGGTGCGGCTGCTTTTTTGCCCGGGAAGGTGTCTCATCCCGGGCTGCCACATACGACGGGGGGGGGGGGGGGGCTGTGGGGGCTGTGGGGCTGAAGCCCTGTGAGTCCAATGGATGTTGCGGGCCTGCACAGAAGACACCACTATTTGCCCCTATTTCCGGGAGGAGGGAGAAAAGGCTGCTTTGCTTAAGTGCATTTTTCAGTCAAGGGGCCCTCCCAGATTTGTAATGTTAGAAATATTCACAGCCCTTCGGCTGTGATTTACTTAAAAAAAATATTTTTATTTTTACCTTGTTGTAATCAAAAACGATATAAAGTGCTACAAACCCAGGGCACCCGTAGAAAGATTTGATTGACTACATAAATGTCTTTTTATAGTTAATTACACTTCGGTTAAAACAGAAATCTTAGCACAAAAATTCTAATTATAAGCATTTTTTATATTGTCCCAAAATTGTAAGTTGGAGCTTACTATTGTATGGGCTACTTGGATGGTGTACGTCTAATACGGCATGTTGTATTATGATTAAATACCTTTGTTTTATAACTTCGGCACATTTCAAACATCACAGCATACACCATATCTGCAGACATGTACAGAGTAACATGCTATTTTTCACTATTGATGAGGAATAGGAGTGGCATCAAGGTTAGACCTGGATAAAATGTTTTTAACATCAACAAAAGTGGCGATAGTCCCAAATTTGTGTGTGTTATGCAAAATTCCTAAGAATTTTGCATGATGTAATTTCTTATTGCTTATTTAACCAAGTGCATGCCTTGAGTAAAAAGGTTTCCCTAGAGCAACCTTGGAAACTGATTTCCTTTGTACTCCACTTTTGGGAACGATTCTCAAAGCGCAGACTAACTAACTATCTGTAGATGAAGTACAAATGATTGTCATTTATGCAGAAAAAACAGGTGATCAGACTAGTCCATGGCTGGAGGAAGTGAGAGAGCGTGATTCCTAGGTCTGTGTATTCACTTGTATCCTAGAAGCTGTTCTAAAATGCTGGGAGCATTAGATGTAGTCAGATACTGAAAAGTTTGTCTTAGAAGAGTTTTCGACCTCTGGAGGACCAAGTCAAGATGCAGAGGCTACCTGAAAAAGACATTACCGCCCAAACAACATGATTTGTTCCACTCTGAGTTTCTTAATTGGAAAATGTTATCTAACTTTGTGCAGCCTTACCGCTCCTGGCCTTACCCTCTGAATGATTTTTAGGACCAAGCATACATTATCTACTGGCGGTCGCCAGTAGATAGTTATAGTTAGGACCGAGTTTCCATAGGAAATCTGAAAATTCTATTTTGAATAACTTTGGAGCCGGTTGTCGAATCCTCGCGAATTTTTCAAAACTAATGGGGCGCTCCGCTCAGCTCCTACCCTGAAAGTCTCGGGGTGATTCGTCAAGCGGGGGCTGAGAAAAAAGGGGGGTCCCAAAACGCGTTTTCCCCATGCATTTTCCCATAGGACCTTTAGTCGAAGGTACAGCCCGAACGGCTGAACAGAATTACTTGAAATTTGGCAAAGAGGTAGTCCTCAGGTCAGGGATGTGCCTTTTGCATATATGGAGTCAATCTGTTCAGAAGTTCCTGAGAAAATTGCAGTTAAAAGTACATAAATATCTATAGGCGCGCACGGTGCGCGCACCTTAACGTGCACGAGCGTAATTCTGATTGGTGGTTACATGTCAGTCAACGTTCGAATCGGTCAATCAGGAAGTGTCGGCCGCCATTTGTGTGTTTTGTGTCTGACAGTGAAAAGGAAAGGTGGAGAACGTGAAAAGGGGGCAGGGTAGAGAGTTCCTGACCCCCTAGTCTTTGTCAGGGGGTCCCTGAAGGACCCCAAAGGGTGAAAAAAACATTTTATTTTTTTTTCAAAAAATCGCGGGGTGCGCGCACGGTGAAAAACCTTAAAAAAAAAAATATACATATATATATAAAAAATATAATAAAACATACATAACTTAGCATTTAAAAAACCTTACAAATTCACTTAAAAAACCATAGGTTTCGCACACGTTATAGTTAGGAATTAGCATTTAAAAAACCTTGCAAATTCACTTAAAAAACCATAGGTTTCACACATGTTATAGTTAGCTGGACATTTCACTCGTAAAAAATCCATTGAAATTCCCCTGTTATAGTTAGTTCAGATAACTATAACTCGCGCTACCGCCACTCTATCACAAGGATGATGTCATCAGTGATGTCATGAGTGATGCCACTGACCATGTCATGAGTGATGTAATATGTGACGTCATGAGCAGTGGATAGCGGGCGCGCGAGTTATAGTTATCTGAACTAACTATAACGGGGGAATTTCAATGGTTTTTTATGAGTGAAATGTCCAGCTAACTATAACATGTGTGAAACCTATGGTTTAAGTGAATCTGCAAGGTTTTTTAAATGCTAATTCCTAACTATAACGTGTGTGAAACCTATGGTTTTTTAAGTGAATATATATATATTTACAGATAGTTAGGGAGAGAGAGAGAGAGAGAATTGGCCATTATGATTTTCAAGTTTTGTAGCTTGTCCCACTAAGAACTTTTGGCATCAAAATATACGGCTTCAGCAGGACATCAAATCCAACCTCTCTGACCATATGGAACCCTCCTCATCCACGATATCCATATGGTCATATCTTGGAATACTGGAATCCAACAAACAATCTACTGTTGACCATCCCTAAAACATGGTGGAAGAACATTCAAGGTTCAGGCTGCCATTCTAGGGAATTCCATTACTCTATTGATTCAGAAAGAGCTCTTGCTGCAGAAGTTTAGTAAGATATTAGAAACCTGACTCTTCACATTGTGAGCCTTCCTGAATTAGGTGAGGGGAAATCCAACTGAATCGTAGCGTTATGATGAGTCCCTGTAAGGGGTGTGATGAGCGTCACAAATATCTTAAATAATAATAATATTTTATTGACAACTGTTACCATGAAGATCAAGCTACTGCTCAGTTGCACTTTCACTTATTGTTTGACTGGACCACTTCAACGGTGCCAATTATAGCTTGCATGCCAGAGGAGCAGAAATGTGTACAGCTCCTACAGTCCAGAAGCAACCTGCAGGTGCAGAAGGCAGATTCACTGTTCTATACAACAGCCTGCTTAATGGATGACAGATAACAAGAGTAGGCCCCGTACACAAATGATCCAGCCTTCTTTACAGAGCTGAGCTGCTTATTGGATCCCCACCTCCAGCTTATAAGGCTGGGATGATGATAAGGATAGGATTCCCCCAAGGAAATATGTAGAGAAATGTCCTGATCGCTGGTGCAGGGTATGGTTTACTTAGAACTACTAGAATTCTGGTGAAGACTCAACGCAAGACAACATGAGTACTCATGTCACATACAGGTGCTTAACTGATATTCATGAAACTAACATATGAACAATGAAAAGATCTAGTGGTCCCACAAACTAGAGGAAATTAATAAGGGCTTTCTGCCGCATGGTACCAAACATATACTGGCATAATAACACCAAACCTCCTGCACATTTAACAAGAAACTATTGAAGAGGTCGAATTGCTCAAATCCACTACAAGTCTATTACACAAAACCGCGATGAAAGTTAGAACTAATGGATTCATTTTGGAGGAATGGAGCTGAAAGCATATGAGACGAGGGCACGATTTGTCCTAGCAATAGAATCCTTAGCTGTCAGCTATGTAACAAACTCCTAAAATGTGCAATAGAACTACATGGTTGTAAAAACATTGAATTATTGTGAGCAATTTACTATTGCTATACCTGGTGTACCCCTTGGCGTTGTTGGAAATTCTATCAATAATGAAGGAAAGATTCGGACTGCAGTCTACACTGAGAATTTACAGACAAAAATTACAAATATTCCTATTAGAGTCAATTTATTTCAGATGCTTTGAAATACTGCCAGAGATGGGGATGCCTTGAGTGAAAGAATTGCTCCGCTACCTTGATCTACTCTTACATGTACGGAAAGAAATCGCACGCAATTAACAACTCAGTACATTTTTTTACATCCTTATCCTCTTCTTAGCCGAGAGTGGACATGACCAAAATGCTAATACTCCCTAGATATTACATTTATTGCAATGTAGCATGTACCCAATTCCATGGAAGACCTTCAAACAATTGAAATCCACAATTATAACTATAGTACGACCCAAGAAGAGAAGTAAAGATGGATGCTCTACAATGCAAGTACAAAGATAGAGGCCTATAAGTCTCTGCTCTAGAGCAGTGATCGAGGTGCATTAAAAAAATGTATAGGAACTGTGATGCTACGTGCAGTGGGGCGGGGTTAGTGGTGTGGGGGCGTGGTCTAAGGCATGGATATTCATTACTTTTCGGTGTTTCACCTTCATGTAACTACATATAAAATAACACAAAGCTTAAATTCAAATTAAATGCGAGATATGTTAATCAGTGAGAACTTTACTATCAAACATTATGATCGCACATTATGAAACCTCTGTTAGTTAACACACTGCACCAGAGAGCCACAGAGTTGAATACTGGTTGCTGTAGTTCAGAATACTGACTTGTGTATATTTTGTGCTAAAAGGTTCCAGTCTGTGACAGAAAGCAGTATGAACATGTAAGTTGTTATTTTAAACTTGCATTACACACAGTATAGAATAGGCTCCTGTACGTACTGTAAAAAATCTTTTGTAACTGTCTTTTAAAAGCACACACTTCACAGCTTAGCTGGCAGCTTCCTTATCATACCACTCAAAAAGAATAAATGTGTGTCATCAGGAGGCTTCAAGTGAGTCTTTTAATTAAAGCCAATACTAGGTTACAAGCACCCTTTACATTTGCAGATTGACCAGTTGTGCTTTCTTTCAGGGAAGCAGGCCCCCTCGGAAGGAGACTTGTTTAGCTGTCTGCCCCTCCCTCGGCTTTACATCACTGGAGACTCCCTGCCTTACACTTCAGCTGAAGCATACCCTTTCTGAATTCACCGTCCTGGGACTGATGTCTTTTCACAAAAAGTAGGATAACTGTTCTTCTAAAATTAAAAAAGTTGGGGCACATCATGCCCCTCGGATCCCCCCGCCCCCACTTCGACCACAGCTCTAGGGGCCTACTACCTTGCGGCCCAACTGCTGTTTGCTTCTGGCTGGATTGGAGAAGAAAAAGGCATAGATAGGGAGGCTCTGGGAACCGCCTACCTGCAACTTCAGATTAGCCTCTTGGAATCTAAACCCATAAATAAAAACACAGCTAGACTAGAAGTAATTATGAACATAACAGTCTGGTAAAGTGCAGGAAACAACACAGCAAGTGTTGTCTATGCCACTGACTGCTTAGCTACCCTAGACAGTGCCATCACGTTCTTGCATCTGACAATTGGACAATTTGTAGAATAATAAGGTGTCATTGAAAAAGTAGAAATATAAGGGGTACGACACAAAACTTTACCTGACCCTATAAGGTAACACTAGCAGAAACACCAAAACAGCCACAATCTGAGATATACTGCGAATTAGAATGTACAGCAATTACATGAGAGAATGTCCTACAGCTAACATACCAAATCACCCGTAATGTGTGATTCTGCCTCTTCCCTTTCAATGTATTGTGTACAACATACGTTACACTGGTTGGGATGCATAGCAGAGTCTAATAAAGATACTAGCTGTCCAAAATGTAAACGGATAGACACAACATGTTTGCATTTGACCTGGAACTGCTAGGTCGTAGTATCAAATCGGGGTACTGTGAAGAAATAAATACTAGAACATCTATAGGCTACAATATAGTGCATCCCCAGACCTGTTTATTTGGGATTGATGCTAGAAAACCTAGATGTCAATTGCAGATTTCCCCAGTTTTGACGGACAGAAAATGTAGATTTTTCCCAGCACTGATGGACAAAAAATCTGGATTTTATTAAAGACACAAAGGCTAATATCATTGCAATCTCCTTTATTTGCCACCACTCAGCAGCCCCTAAAGAACTTACAATAGCAATAGTAACAAAAGTTCTAACATAATAAAAGGCTAGAACTCCCAGCCTTCTTCCTTTTTTTAGCTCACTGCAACAAGTCACAAAACATATATAACATAAATAAAGTCTTAAAAAACTACAAGAACACATGTCAAAGTCTGTAAATATCAAAGTCCAAAGGCTCCAGAATCCAAGGGGAGAAATTCAATATTCACAAGAATCTCCAATGTCCTCTGTGGATTCCATTTCCTCCATCCGCTTACTCTGTTGTTGTCCATGAGTAACAAAGTAAACACAATAGTAATGAAAGCAAGGTCGGGATGAAGGGTGAGATAATATTAGCCTCTGTGTCTCTAATTAAATCCAGATTTTCTGTCCATCAAAGCTGGGTAAAATCTACATTTTATGGGAAGACCAGAGGCTAACATTATTGCAAGGCTAAAGCTTCTCTACCAAACAACAAGCCACACTCACCACAGGCTTAAAATAAAATCTGTGATAAATTGCATCATTTGACCAATCTTCACACCTCAAAATGTCTTGCACCCCCACATAAAGCAGACTTCCCCCTCACAGAATGTGCTCGAAACAAAGTCAAATCCACGCCTAATCTTTTCATCACCTCTATCACCCGTCTTGCAAGAGTTGGTGACAATACAGCCTTATATAGTTGTCTAAAGCAACTGATTCACAGCCAAAGCTCTGAATTGTTATATCCTCTTCTCAAATTCTTCAACACAACGAACCACACACAGATGCTCATCAAAAAATGGATAAAATATTGCAACTGAATTTGTTTTTGTCCTTTTATTTAAATAAAAACACACCCCTTCTGGTAAAAAAATCCTGTTTGAAACATCAGGGGCCCACACATTGGAAACCCTCGTAAATGAAATTAAACATAATATTATTAACTTCTGTGATACTTTCTTCAAACTTAGACAATCATTAGCGCCTAATCCCTCTATATAAATCAGTACTTTAGAAACACTCCACACTAAATTATACCTAGAAACTGTTGGCTTCTATATCCTTATATTCCTCCTTAGTCTCTTCAGCAAAACATCCTGTTCCACTGTGATGCCATTAAACAAAACATGGCCTGCAGCAATTGCCAATCTATGTACATTAATGGTACTGTAAGATGGTCCCTTCTCAAACATTTCCGATAAATAATTCACAACATCCACTGACACAGGATCAAAATCCCTATCCACACACCAGCAAAACCATTTCTGCCAACATTTACATTTTCCGAGTACCAGGTGCCCAGGATTCCTTAATGTGAACTGAAGCTCCCCCTGAAAGTTCCAGCACCTCCCAAACTTACCTGAAACTCTCCATGCTACCATCCGCGACTGATCTGTTATTACCATATCATTAATTTCTCATGAGCCTACTAATATTTCTTGAAATACTGGCAACCAGATTGGGAAATCCACTGACAGTTCTAGAAGAATGGGATAACAAGCCTGAGATCTCCAAAGAGGTGTTATTTACACAACCATCTCCTTCCATTTGTGGACCATCAAGGTTACTCGAGTAATCATCAAAAAGGAAGGGAAAGTATGTGACCTGAGCTCCCTCGAATCGTGTCGGAATGTATCTAATTCCGGAGACTCTGGATCTGGATGCCAACTGAAAAACCTCCTTATCTGGGCATTCAACCTGTTTGTAAACCGACACACTGGAAAGGGACACCAAATCTCTACTAACTTCAGGAAAACTGATCTGTTCCTTAACCAATTGCTCGAACCCCTGTAATTCCTCGAGAACCAATCTGCCTCCACATTGCTTAAACGCGGTATGAGATCTGCTTGCACCAAAACATTCCATTTCAAACAATACTCCCAGAATTCCTTTGCCAGATCCACCAGATCCATTGAGCTCGAACCTCTGAACCTGTTCATGTATCTCACGGCTGAGATGTTGTCCATCCTTAAAAGAACTGAAAACTTCGCCTTGCCTTTCATGAAACGTCTTATTTCAAAGGACTCTGCCAACAGTTTTAAACAGTTTATGTGTAACCTGCTTTCCTCTTCCAACAATATTCCCCCTGTCGATTCTGCAACACAACGTGCACCCCAACCTACTGAACTTGCATCTGTTTCTATTGTACTCACCATAAACCTCAAAAATTGAATTTCCTGACTCGGAATCATACACGACTTCTGCCTGTTCACTGCAAAGCCTAGGTCTTCCAGCAAGGACACTTCTAAATTTGTGTACTCCACTATCCTCGATCTCTCCTGATCGAAGAGCAATATCTCATCCAAATAAATTATTAGACCTACACCACATTCCTTTAGAAATGCTGCTACAGGGCGTAGAACCTATGTGAAATACCACGGGGCAGAGGAAAGCCCGAATGGTAGACAAATAGACTTCCACATCCCTCTGCCCCACCTGAACTTTAAAAACCTTATAATGGAATTGTTAACTAGGCATCTTACAAATCTAGCCCGGTCAAATAGTCCCCTGGCCGTAGACTGTCCCTTAACAAGTGCATGCCTTCTATTTTGAAATGATGGTACTCCACACAATTGTTCAAGTTTCTCAGATTTATCGCTGGTCTCATACCCTTGTCCTTTTTCTCTACCAGAAATGTATTGCTCACAAACCCTTTTATTTCTTCTCTTACTTCCTCGATTGGTCCCTTTGCCACCAATTCCTGAACCTCCTTGTCTACTAGTTCTGACAGTTCTGCACTGAATCTTATGATTCCTGGACAATGATACTGTACTGGTTCTTCTATAAAATTGATGCAATAACCCTGCACCATCTCTGGCCCTCAATGATGCTCTGTTACCCAAGTCCAGTTGTTGTAAAATTGAGCTAGTCTACTTCCAGAGTGTAAAGGGATAATAATAGGGTCTACTCTTACCTGATACCCGGGAACAACCTTCTCCATGATTTCCTCTTCCTCTAGGTCTCTGCTTCTAGGGATAGAATGTCCCTGCTTGAGTTGAGCTCTGATATTGAAAGATTCTAAATCCTTGAGAAAACGAAGCCCTCATGATGCCCTGACTACAGACGGGGTAACGACTTCTGCTCTGCTCAGCCCAGCCAAAAATATGCCTGTGAAAGACCTTCTTAATCTCACATTGTGATTTCTGCAGTGAACGAAATGCTCCTACATACTTTGACATTTCGTTTATGAATTCATCCCCAAATAACAATTAATTATTGGCCAATTCTACCAATTTCGGGTCTATCTTCAAAAAAATACTCTTTCTTCACTCAACAGAAATAGCCGTGTTAGCACTGCATAGTAGGCAAAGTAGACTTTGACCCCACTATTTTAACTCCCCCACATCTAAAACGTTTTTGTTATCATAAGCATCCTCAGTCGGTTCTGTAAGGTCCAGTAACCTATCCTGAAACATCCTTAGTCCTTTATCCAATGCCTTTCTGGGATCTTGTCCCTGTTTACCAATAAATGCTAATATTTTAGCATCTAAGTCAAGCGTCATCGTCACCTTACTTGACAAATATGCCTTGGACAATACGATTTCAGACGTAATCTCACATTTGAATTTGCTTCCTTAACCATGTTTCAACATACTCAGCAACATGTGCTGGCGGGACCACTTGGGTGAAAGCGGATGCTTTATTAACATGGGGTTAAACATAAAATACCCTAACAAGTCTGTTAAAGTTTCAGCATCTCCACTCTTTGAGCTCTCCAATGGCTCTGATCTCTGGGTGTTATTCTCATCAGCAGAATCAAACTCGGATGACCAGCTCAATTCTACTTTTCCGCTGCCAGAGAATCCTCACAGAGAGCAACTGTATCTTTGCGAACATTTTTAAAACTTCTCTTCATTTTTCTGGACCCTTCTGTTGACCCCCATGTGTTTCCTCAACACCATCCTATTTTGTGCGGTCACAAAACCCAATATCTGCCTCCGCAGATTTCCTTTTCTTCACCTGTGTCAGGCTGACTTCAATTTGTTTCCTGTTCCTACTAAGCTTACCCCTTTCCCGATCATGTGAACCTTCACCAGCTGACCAAATGATATTGTGCTTAGAGGTTAAACCTCTGGCCTGAAACATAGGCTTCATTTTCCTCTCCATCATGTTACTGAAATCTTATGAAAACTTGTCCAGAACATTATTTAGTTTATCTTCTATAGAAATCTACTTTTCCTTTGGTGTACTAGCCTTAGCCATTTCAAAATATTCTTACGCATTAATAAATGATGAATTTAACACTATCTGACTAGCTAAGCCTCAATAATATTTAATTTTACTTATTTATAAATTATCTACTTAAACACAAACCAACCACCTAAACCACAATAATAACTAGTACTTATTCCTAAAATACATTCTCTGCAACCATACCCGTCTTGCAAGTTTCCTCAGCTGTTAAGATACGGTACGTTGTTTATTTTTTAAAGCACTCCACAAGTGCGTGTGCTCTACAGCTGAATTCCTTGTGTGCTTCTCACCCTCTATAGCACGTTGCTCTCTTGCCCCTAATCTTTTTTAAAAATATTTTCTTTACCTTTATTTAACTCATTCCTTTAATCTTTTCTGCCCACTCTGTTGCTTCTTTTGGAAAGTTTTGCAGCAGAGAAAAGGCAACTTCAACCTTTTCTGCTTTCAGTCACATGTGGTTAAATGTGTTGCGTGACCCTAACATGGCAGCCAAGAGGGCAGACCATCTGCCTGTTTAGCTTAGCTTGGTGCATGCACACAGCCTTCAACTCTGAAACATTAAGATCTACGAGGGTGTGAAGAAGGGAAGACTTGTTGCAGGATCGGTAACCCTTGGAGCAGGGCAGCTGCTGTGACCCGCATCACTTTCTACCCAACTATGTCTACAGCAGCGGTGACAGTCTCTGCTTGAGTGCCTGCACCTATTTTATGAATTGGGGCACGCAGGACTGTATATTAGTTCTCTTTCTGGGTGGGGGGGGGGGATTGAAAGGAGACGAGTGGCTCAAATCTGTCTAGGCCACAAAGGTCAGCTCATATCTGAGCAGTAGCAGGCACTGCACATGGTGCCGGCCACGCTGTATTACCTAGGAGCAGCAGACACCTTGATCTCACTGCACAACTCATTTCAACCCATGTGTGCGAGTTTATAATTGCGTTTAAATAAATAAAAGGCATTGTCATTTATAATGCCAATAGCTCAAACTCTCTCAAATGTGAGACCTATTGCATTGCAAATGCTTGTTTTGAACAGGTTGCACCAAGTTTGGACATATGTTGTTACTAAAAGAGTTCCTCACTGATTTTTCGTATATCTTTCTATGGTCTAAATTGCTTCTTGCTATGCCTCCCTATAGTGAACGATATACACTTAATACTCTGTGAATATTGAAATCTTGGATTCCAAGCAGTACGAATATATGTCTTTGTCCCGCAGTCTTTTTCCCCGCAGGGATTCACATCGCGGTCGTTACAACGACCGCGTTGTGATTCCGCATACCATTACTCCGCAAGTCTGAACAACGACTTGCAGAAGGGGGGGCGCTGGATGTTGGAATAGTATAATTTACTATTCCAACTCCAGTCTGTGCGAACACTAAGGAAGGTGTTGGATTTTAAATCCAACACCCCCCCCCCCCTCCGCAAGTCTGAACAACGACTTGCGGAGTAATGGTAAGCGGAATCACAACGCGGTAGTTGTAACGACTGCGCTTTGAATCCCTGCGGGGTAAAAGTTTTGTTATAAACATTGTATACCAAGCAGTACATATGTTCTTGCACTTTATTGTTCTTTGTATATTCTGAAAACAGGAGCAGCACCTCTTAATTACTTACGTTATTGTTCTAGAATGAAATTAGGGTAATTCGGCAAATGCTAGTTTTATGTTGTTGCTTTTAATCTTTGAATTTTTTAAATACAAGTTGCAGCCCAAAGCTGATGGATACCTGTACTTTTGCACTTTGTTTCTATAGTCCATGTTAACAAATTTCTCTTGCATTTACACTTTTAGGGTGTTCAGTGGAACCCCCTTTTTCTGAATCTCCATTTACAAGTGACGATATTCGTTTTTTAAATATGTATGTCAAAATTCAAGAAAAATTTATTGGGGGAGGGTTAACAGTGTTTTCAGAATCATCAATAACCATCTAGCTCATCAATTGATCGGATTTTGGAATTGTCTAATTTTGGAGCATTTTTTCCAAGAGACTTTGTTATGCATTACTTTAGTGCAAAATGTAAAAAAACTATGCACTACTGGCCTTTGGTCTTTGGTTATAGTCATCTGTATAATAAGGTGATGATTTCATGTGTTGTGTGTACTTTTATGATCCTAGAGATCAAAATAAAGTTACTTATGATGATGGAATAAAGAATGGCACAAATAAAAAAAGTCAAAAACTACAGCAACACCCAACTATGGTTAAATGATTGATAAACTGTTGGCTCTCACACTTGAATGATGCATGATACATATCCTTCTATGCTGAAATCTTTAATTCAGTTTTGTGAGTTTACATAATGACCCATTTATTTATAGCATTATGACTATTCATTATTCATAATTTTCAATTAATCACCCCTTTCAGGAAAAGAATTCCCCTCTTGTGATATTGAAGTTTACAAAATATCAGAGAAGATCTATTATCCTAGGAATGTAGATGGTGAAATTACTGCTATTATTCACCAACATTTTCAGGTATAGCATGATTATTCTGCATGTAATATGTGTGACTGTTTAGGGGAGCTGTTTTGATACTTGTGAAATTGCAGCCTAATTATGCTTATTTTTGTTTTTTGCCTTGGGAGTTCCCTTATTGCCTGAAAAACGACTAATCAGGTTATATAACATATGTTTTATACATTTTCTCAGAAGAAAAGAACAGCTTGCAGTGATGTACCCAATGATTTAACTGTCTCTTTATTACTCCAAGTCCTGCTTTTCTGATTGCACTTGTTACACTTTGAGCTGCGTCGGTGCACAGCTTACTGTGGACCTGCAAAAATACATGTGTAGTTCAGTATTGTTTAAAAATATATATATATCCTTCTTAGGAGTTCTAAAACTAGGGCGAATCTCACCCTGACTGCTACTCCTTCAGGTATCCTCTCAGCACAAGCTGATGAGACCACACAGGGCGTGTGGGGGGGGGGGGGCATAGGGACTGTGATGTGGAGAAGTAGGACTCTGGGTAATGTAGCCTATCAGTGATTAAATAATCCATTCCCCTACTATTCCTTTTTCCACAAGCCTTACACAATGATAGCATTCCAAACAACGATGACCACAGGTGAAGATAGAGAAACCATGAGCAAAACCCATGATTTTATTTCACACAGGAATAAAGTATTCTCTTTCTGCAGCACCCTGGTGCTGCAATTCATATTGGAGAATTAGGAAATTAGAGAATGTATTTGTTAAGTAGCAGCTCTGCCGATAAACAATAAAAAGATTAACTGAATTTTCTCTCTCTGTTGTGACAAAAAATGCAATGACTATGAGTTCGTGAAGTAGGCTGCCTTTGTTGCCTCAACTATCCAAGAAACTATCTTGCAATTGCTGAAATCTGCCACCCATTCCAAACACATCTCAAACACCAATGGGCATTCTATGAAATGGGAAAAGATATCCTGCTGCTGGAATAGTGGCCCTGGGCTAAAGGAAGGCAACACACTCTCCTGAGACAATGAAGAAATGAAAGGGTTTTCTAATAAAAGAGGGTACAAAATGAAGCAGGAATGTGTCTGATAATAAGCATAAATACAGCCACCAACATGGATGGAAGCCTCAGTTTTTTTAATCCTCCAAGCTGACGTGATTTTCACCAGGAGAATTATAGATCATGGTATTCCACAGATTGATATGATCTAATCTGGCGGTGCCTCTGTTAACCTGATCAATGTCACAGATTGGAGATGTACTGCCATTGATGGACATGAAATTGGAGAATCATAGGACAGCTGTACTAATGCACAATCACTTCAAGATCTCTTGCTGATCCCTGATGCAGAAGGCCTTCTCTCCTAATCTTGAAACAAGAAGAACTACAAACAAGACCTTCAAAATACCGCCACGTCAAAAGGTGCTACAGGAGTATCCCCTTGGGGGGTTACTGCTCCGGGGTATTAAAAGATTTCAGGTGTCTCTGGGCCCAAACTATCATGTTCTCATACTCCGGACCTGTTAATTACAGGCTTTACAGGCCTGGAGGCACCAGACCCTGAGTAATCTGTGGACCCGCAGGGCTACAGAAAGCTTTTGAGTCCAGTCCCCGTCCACCCGCATCCTTCCACATTGAGGGAGCAGAAGAAGCTCTCCCCAGCTGAAGAAAAAATGACCGTACCCTCTGATCATTGTATGCCCCTCTTAAACACACCAGGAGAGAAAGAAAAACTCCTCTGTAACATTTATCATCTGCTTCAAGCAGGTGGTAAATGTTTGCAGATTTTGTCCTGTTATTATTCCTGGGGGTGCAGAGACATGCAAAAATTGACCCAATATTACCAAGTACACATGCTATTATACATTCTGGGGGAAATAGCTTGTAATCTCTTTTATCTCATTGGGAGATACCACATAGCATCATTAATTACAGCCCCAGTATCTCCTCATGGAGATTACAGGGAACTTGTAATAGGGCCCATAGAGACTTAACCCTGTGGGGCATGGATGAGATGGGAAAATGAATTCCATAGCCACGCCCAACTGACACAAAAGTAGAGGCCAAAATAAGCAGGAGTAATGAGAAGTACTCACCGAAAAAGGACCCTTCTCTTCCATATTTCCATCAACAGTCTTGAAAGAGTGATGGAGTGATGGGATGGAAGGGCCAAGAGACTCTTGGGCCATGGGCACAAGAGATGACTCATAGTTTACAATGTTGAATATAAACCAGGAGACCGCCGATGTCTTGAAAATGACTCCTAGACTCATACTCTTCAGGCAAAATCTGCAACAGTGCTCCAGTCAATTATAAAACAACTGGAAGAAGGCATCATATTCTCTGATGTAAATCATATAGATAAAAATATTGTTTTTTTGGCAAGACCAATTCCTATACCCTCGTCTGCAAATCCCCTTGACTGAGAAGTCAAGTCTTGCAGAGTATTTAATATTTCTGCTAGTTTTTCAGTTGGAGAAGTTGAAACACTAAATTCGATATTTTTTATGAAAAAGGTAAAAAGTTAGCACCACAATCAATTATGCAGTATTGGCTCTCAGTACTTTCGAGCGGGGAGGTACGCGTAAATGAAGCGGTAGCAAACCATGTAGAAGAGTGTCAAAACAGAAAAAGCTGAAAACAATTGTTCAAAGCCCTTTGAGCTGCGCTTTCAAGGCCGTAGAATCGGGGGTATGGAGTATAGGCTTTCCCACAGACCAACAGAATACTGAAGTATCAGTGATATCAAATTGATCGGCCTTTACATGATCTGATTAGATACCCATTATCAAAATATTTGTTTCTTTGCACACAACTCCCAAGATAGAGGAAGTAGATCGCATTCTCCTGGTTCTCCTCAGGTCTTTCCATGACTTGCAGCAGAATGTCATTTTTAGGTCTCGCCTAGCGTTGCGTCTGCGAGACTTTTTGGGGTAGAGGACTTGAATCCCCGACCCTCATTTTCATTGGGTCGCGTCCGCGTTTATGGTAAATGCTGGCTTCCCATTGAAAAGGAGGCTACTTGGTTACCGCCCTTACCGCCCTTACCGCCCTTACTGCTTTTCGTCCGGCCCATCCAGACTGGGTCGTCTGCTTCACAGCTGTCGTGAAGCAATTTTTTATCTCAAGGGGCGTGTACACATCTGTTTCACTCAGCCGCGTGTTTATTTTTGCATCGCGCTTTCACTTAAATTGAAAGTGAAAGCGCAATGCAAATATAAACAAGCGCCTGCCTTCCTGCAATGGCGAGCGCTTGTTTAAAACTTTTTTTTCGGGGCTTCTTGCACTCCAGAAGTGCATTTTTGCTCTGTTTTTCACGGTGATCCACATAAGAAAACGAAACATTACAAATGTTTATAAGTATGAGCTGAATATATTTCCACCTGCCCCCTTCTGTGGCACAGTATTGAAAGCAAAACCAAAGGAAATGATGGAGGGAGTGTTGAACATTGCAAGCACTCACCCCCAGTCAACTGATCTGGGTTTAATCCACCACCGTTCTTTAGCCCACTCTGCCACCCCAGTTCAGACATGGCCATATGCAAATTAGTCTGACCCTGTGCCTCATGGGAACAGTCCAGCCCGAACTGCCAAGCCATGTCTTCCCTGGACCAGAAACAAGCTTCCTAGGACCGGTTTCTGGCATTTCAGCTGTCTTCAGCCAGGCTTGCTTGAATCCAGTGGCAAAGTTAGCAAGGGACTCACGTCTGAGCATACCCTGCCAACTTATGGTGAACAAAGCAAAACCAAAGGAAATGATGGACGGAGTGTTGAACATTGCAAGCACTCACCCCCAGTCAACTGATCTGGGTTTAATCCACCACCGTTCTTTAGCCCACTCTGCCACCCCAGTTCAGTCATGGCCATATGCAAATCAGTCTGACCCTGTGCCTCATGGGAACAGTCCAGCCCGAACTGCCAAGCCATGTCTTCCCTGGACCGGAAACAAGCTTCCTAGGACCGGTTTCTGGCATTTCAGCTGTCTTCAGCCAGGCTTGCTTGCCTGAATCCAGTGGCAAAGTGAGCAAGGGACTCACGTCTGAGCATACCCTGCCAACTTATGGCGAACAAAGCAAAACCAAAGGAAATGATGGACGGAGTGTTGAACATTGCAAGCACTCACCCCCAGTCAACTGATCTGGGTTTAATCCACCACCGTTCTTTAGCCCACTCTGCCACCCCAGTTCAGACATGGCCATATGCAAATCAGTCTGACCCTGTGCCTCATGGGAACAGTCCAGCCCGAACTGCCAAGCAATGTCTTCCCTGGACCGGAAACAAGCTTCCTAGGACCGGTTTCTGGCATTTCAGCCGTCTTCAGCCAGGCTTGCATGAATCCAGTGGCAAAGTGAGCAAGGGACTCACGTCTGAGCATACCCTGCCAACTTATGGCGAACAAAGCAAAATCAAAGGAAATGATGGACGGAGTGTTGAACATTGCAAGCACTCACCCCCAGTCAACTGATCTGGGTTTAATCCACCACCGTTCTTTAGCCCACTCTGCTTCCCCAGTTCAGACATGGCCATATGCAAATCAGTCTGACCCTGTGCCTCATGGGAACAGTCCAGCCCGAACTGCCAAGCCATGTCTTCCCTGGACCGGAAACAAGCTTCCTAGGACCGGTTTCTGGCATTTCAGCCGTCTTCAGCCAAGCTTGCTTGAATCCAGTGGCAAAGTGAGCAGGAATAGATGTAAGAAGCATTGGTAAAGCATTTAGGTCACAGTTTACGTATAAACGTTGTTTTTTTTCTAATGTATTCACATTTAATTTCTTCGGAATTTTAACAATGCAATTGGTCTCGCATTTGCAACAATTTAACATATTGGCATTGTAAATGACAATGCATTTTATGTTTTAAAAACCAACACGTAAATAAAAGGCATTGCCATTTACAATACCAAGAGCTCAAAATCGTGTGAATGCGAGACCTATTGCATTGCAAATGCTTGTTTAATAAAATGTACAGGTCTGCTACAAAAAAGGCACAGTCCTTTCTGACGCCTTCGTTCTCTTACTTCTTGAGATAGTGTTATTTTAGTATCACCTATTTGCACAAATTTTACTTCTTGTTATTTACATTCATTTTCTCGCTTGAGGACCCTCCATTCCAGTCTCCGTGTATTTCTTTGCATTTCCTATATATATAGTTGTTGGGGTCAGTTTGTAGGGTTAATTCAAAAAGCACTCATGTAGTTGTGTGTCACTGTACAACGAAAGACAAGGCCTCTTTTATTTCTTCTTTCAACCCTTGCTAAAATAATGCTGCTGATTCATGGCTCCAGAATACTAGAAGAGATGCGTGTTAAAAATGTCTCACTTAGGCTATACGGTCTTGATTTCGTTGTTAGAGTGTGAATAGACCTATGTGGGCTGCCTGTTTATTTTCTCTTCGTTCAATAAGGTGTGAAAATGCTGGATGAATTACTCATTATTTTTTAACCAAGGGCTGCAGCAAGAAGAATGCTCTATCTTGTTAAGTGGTCTCTAACTCACTTTGAGTTTTAGAAATGGCTTGGGCCATAAGTTAAACAAGATTGCTGGCAAAATGCATTATGCAGTGGATAAATGGATGGACAAACTTTCAAGATTCAGTTTACGAATGAACATGCCAAAGTATATCGCGGACAATTCCAATCGGCCATTTCTTCAACCCAATTCAGTGCTTAATTTGAGCCGGTGGTTTCCGGTGCTCTGCACCGACACTTAATTGCCTGAACCTGCACTTATGACAGCAGCCACATGGTGGCGCTGTTTGTGTAATTCAAAGATGAGCAGAAAAACAGTTGTTTGTTAATTCAATATACATTAACAACAGCTAATATCTGACACACAAGCCATTCTTAACGCGTTGACGGCCTCAGTAGTCTGGATTGTCACACTTCAGTGTGATGGTTAGTAGTTATGTAAGTACAGTGGCAATGTGTGGTGCAAATTGCAGTGGCCTCCTAACAAGGGCTCCAGCACTTATTTCTTTTTACAAATTAGGGACTGACCTGATGCACTGAATAATAATAAGTTGGCCAGGAACCTGGGGAAGAATACAAGAAGAGATAAGACTATAGATAGAAACACTGGTTGGGAATAGTGCCCACAGCAGCCTCACATTGTCTCAGTACTACTATGTGCTAATCTAAATACAAATAAGAGCATTTGGATTCTTGTGAGTAAACAAGTACCAGCACATAGCACAGGGAAGATTGCGTTATCAGCTTACCTTGGGCTCGGCTTGGTAGTGTTGTAACTAACCCTGGTCCAACCGAGATAAAGGCCCAGAGCCAAAGATGCCAAGTAGAGCAAGGCAGTGCTGCTGAGGTGAAACAAGGCAGTGCTGCTGAGGTGAAAAAAGGCAGTGCTTCTGAGGTAAAACAAGGCAGTGCTGCTGAGGTGAAACAAGGCAGTGCTGCTGAGGTGAAACAAGGCAGTGCTGCTGAGGTGAAACAAGGCAGTGCTGCTGAGGTGAAACGAGGCAGTGCTACTGAGGTGAAACAAGGCAGTGCTGCTGCGGTGAAACAAGGCAGTGCTACTGCGGTGAAACAAGGCAGTGCTACTGCGGTGAAACAAGGCAGTGCTACTGAGGTGAAACAAGGCAGTGCACTCACAGTTTCTTGATGGCAAAGGCACTGCAGGTTAAGATGCAGAAGTAGAATTCTGGATGAGGAGGAAGCAGAGGGAACCAAAGGGGAGAATAATCAGGCAGATCTATGGGACCGGAAGCCAAGAAGTCATGGAAATAATGAAGTGTGGGAACACAAAGCCAGGTGACAAAGTGGTCTGGAAGTGGAAAACGACGAAACAACTGGGGAATTATGCCAGGCACCTATTACGTGGTTGTGAGTTTTTCATTCTGCTTCTGCTCTCATTGCCCGAAAGTAGCATACCAGGGGTGTCCAACCTTTTCTGTAATAAGAGCTACTTATGTTCAATGAAAATCATGCCGAGCTATTCGTGTTACTCGCGCTGCATAGTGACCACATCAGACAACATTAGGTTAGTGGCCACCCCATGCAGGTCTGCCAGTGGTGATAACCTCAGTGCATAAGACAGGGTTCTCAGAAGTAATGCAAGAAAGGTTTTATCAACTTTGAATGTAGATATATTTTGAAAATGTAACCATTTTTCTCCAAACATCATCTTCTGAGCTTTGAAAATACACATATTTTCATTTTGAATAGACTCTTTTCTATTTTGGTATACCTATGATAATTCATCCAAGCAATAGTCTCTAATTTAGTAGGTTGAGTTGCACATAGGAGAGCTACTCACATGTAGCTGGAGAGCTCCCAGTAGCTCATAAACTACTTGTTGGAGACACCTGTACTACACTAATCCTGAAGTGGGGATCACGTGTTTCTCATATTAGTTTCAATGCTCCCCCTCTTCAATTACTTCAATGCATGAACTCTCCTGATATTATATGAGGGTCCACAGCCTAGATTAATGACTATACGTACCTTAATCTTAATATGTTCTTTATTTCCTGACATAAGGCTGCACCAAAGGCAGGTTAAGTAAAAAATGATTTATCAGAAATGTTGTGAAAATGTTTGCTTTGAGTTTCAAATGGCATGTTGGCTGATGTGGCTTCCCTCCCAAGCTGCCTGTTGCCTTTGTGTATTTTGTGTTACTGTCTACCTTTATAACACTGAACAGAAATGTGCTGTTCTTGTCCATGTTTTGCAGTGCATCATTGTGCTTCGTTTTCCAATTCAGTGAAATATTTTGGGACATGTTCTGCTCTTGTGTTTCCATGCATCTCTCACATCTATTATATTGTCTGTAGGCATAGGATACATGCATGAGTGCCAACAGATATCACCATATGCTTACCCCATATTAATGGAGAGCAAACCTTTGACGTTCACAGGTGCAACCATTGCCATGGCGCACAATGTATGCAATAACTAAAATATTCACCTAAAGGCCATACAATATATCAACACGTTAGCTGACACTCAAGACAATGTGGATGAATATATAGGTTGCATGTGATATTTTGTTCCACTTGTATACTTGTGACTACCCATCCTCAGCCCTGTTGAGGAAGTCTATTAAACCCACCTACTCTCATTAATTGGACAAAACAACAATTCAACACATTATGTGGGATGTGGGTCTTAGGTCAATTAGGTCTATTATCACAGATCCATAGGGTAGTCCAGGCAAACACCATCAGTACCAATGTATGTGCAAAAGTGTAGTGTTGAGCTGTTGTGCAGGTACTCTTCGGTTGGTATGGTATGCTCCTGAATACTTTGAATGAGTACGGCGGAATATACTGATGTTTATCCTAGAAAGTCCTAATTTAGTTTAGATTGAAGAATCAGTTTGTAAAGGTGCGATATTAATATCAGGAACGGTTTGATGATAGTCGCTAGGAGACTTCTCCTAGTGCAGGCTTCTTCTACTTACAACAAATATCACTTCCATTAATTCATGTGATGTCTTCACTTACCACAATGATCCTTTCTGATCATCAGCTCTACCTTTCTGAATCCCATTTCCACCCTCTAGTCCCCATTAGACCAGGATAATTCCAGCCTGGGACTACTCCACTGCCAGTAAATTCAAAACACATCACCGTGAAATTGAGGCATTAATATTCGACCAAGAGTCTCCATTTTGAAAGTCTAATAAGTAAAGTGTGACATTGATAATCACTCACTCTCAAGCTACGACCACCTTTATCTTCTTACCACTGACACTGACATTGTCCAAGGTGGAGTCTTGTTGTGGTCTTATGCCTTCTCAACCTGATTGTCCTGGAAAGGCATCCCATTCAGTCCCAGTATGGAAATTGCCGGCATGTTTTTCATTGCAAGCAGGGATCTGTTATTCTTTGTAAAAGAGACATAGAGGGATAGGTGCAACAGTACCAAATAAATTTACATTAGTGTTGCAGTTTTGTTTTCAGCAACTAGTGTCATTTCATGTTTAGGTTTGAGTGTAGCTGAAGATGCAGCATGGAAAATGGAGCAAGTGAGACCATGATTAGCCATTTCTTTATGTTTTTCTCTTTCCTGTAAGACCCTCTTTTTAACTCCCTAAAATGTATAAGTGCTTATTAAAAGTGTCACTAGATTAATGGTATATCTGCTTTACTCTAGCATAGGACTGAAGCAAACATCTCCGATAAGTATCAATATCTTCACCTTTTCATCCAGCTCTCCACGTGGATATCTGCAAATTGCAATAGTTTTTAGAGGCCACCATATTATTGCATCTCAAGCACTGCTGGTTTTAAAGACTTTCCAATTTCTCTTTGAAAATGTTCTCAATCTGATTGTTCAACCTCAATCTTATTGTTCACATCATTCACGCTCTCACCGACAGCATTAACATATTTTCTGATTCCTCCAAAGTGCACCAACAGATGTTGACATATATTGATCAAGCCCTCTGTACCTTCTTCATTAATCTCTGACAACAGATCCACATTAAATGTGTGGAATCAATCCTCAAAGCCCATTTTTTGTGAGATGGGACCAGACCATGATATCCATAGCTGTGTAAGCGTAAGGCAGCATATCTCAGTCAGTATATGGGTCTGACTTTGGTTGCCCAATGTTTCCTTCTGTTGTTGGGATCCTTTGTTGGGTGTAATGGAACAGGCCAGTGGCTTCAACTGTGTGACCCATGACTTCTGTCACTCAGTATGGAGTGGTTTGTCAGCAGATGTAGTAAGGGCTTTGGCAGTCTTCCAATCCTGTGACTCTGTGAGGGCTTTTGGCAGCCTCCCAACCTCCCTGCACATTGTGGGCTTTGGGCAGTTTTCCAATCCTGTCACTCTGTGAGGTCTCTGACAGTCTTCTAACCTCACTGCACATTGTTGGCTTTGGACAGTTTTCCAATCCTGTCACTCTGTGAGGGCTCTGGCAATCTTCTAACCTCACTGCACATTGTGGGCTTTGGACAGTTTTCGAATCCTGTCACTCTGTGAGGGCTCTGGGCAGTCTTCCAACCTCCCTGCACATCTTGGGCTCTGGGCAGTCTTCCAACCTCCCTGCACATCCTGGGCTTTGGGCAGTTTTCCACCCTTCTTGTACATCCTGTGCTTAGGGTGTTCTATAGCAAAAGCTAAAACTGGATGTAGAGAGGAGCAGCAGGTACCTAAAGCACAAGCTGTGTGGACAGAGCTGAGTGTTGATTGTCACTGCACACAGGGTGAGGCTGGGACAGGAAGTTGGCTTTGGGCACCAGAATGAAAGCGGTGCCCATTACCGAATCGTGTAGCTAAAAACAGATTGGGACACATTTGCGAAGAGAGGCAGTTTTGAGCTTGTAAAGACATGCTGAATATTTTTTTTTGCAGGAGACTGCATAATTTGTAGTCGGTGGAGGCAACGTTTTTGGTAAAATCAAAGATATCAACAGTAAAATCTGGCATGCTAGATAATAAAACAAGCCCACTCCTTTGTACAGAGTACTCTTTGGAAGTCATAGCATCTCTTTCAGATATTTTAAAAACATTCTTAGCTGCGTTTCATTGGATTGATGTTAACCGTTTAGCTTTTGCTGAATGCATCTATTATTGTTACTGCTGGATCAAAATGTTATATCTGCTAAAAATAAAACAAATAAACACCTTTCAATCTTTA